>NC_081201.1:8658787-9376212 GCF_902713425.1 Acipenser ruthenus | reverse complement strand
ACAAATCTTTTTGATGTTTTGTCCAACCTGAAGTCGGGGGGGGGGGGGGTTAATGCTTTAGATGAACTAGAATTGAGATTGAATATTGGTGGTGTTGGTGCTGTGCATTTGCTTACAGAAGCTACCAGACGTGCCATGCGTGTTGTTATGAAGTCTTTGTCGGCAATGACGATGTGTCACCCGCAGCTGTCAGTTCATTTGTTTGCTGAGCTTGTATTTGACTTGCAGGCTCCCGGTCTGGCTGGAGATGAGCCCCACCCTGTATCTTCCAGTGACTTGTGTCCTGTTGTTCGACACTGCCCCGGGACAGAGCCCCTGTGGGAGATTGATAAGATGGGTGTGGGAGGCTATGAGAGCTGCAGTCTCTTTTGTGTGCAGTCTGTTTTTGCCTGGCCTGAACACAAAATAACAGTGTGACCTCCAAACAGGGAAAAAAGGACTATTGTTGGCTTTTTAACTGTATATTTAACCCTCCTGTTTCAAACAGTTAAAATGACTGAATAGTTGAAAGGCAATTGACAAGTATTTATAGCAGTAAATTGATAAGTATTTATAGCAATGTGTTATTCGGAACTGCACACCCTGGCATTTTTCAAACAAGCTGACTTCTATTTTTCATTCATTTTTCTTGTGTTGATGAAAGCAGCTTGATTTGACACCATTGTCATCGAAAATCAACTTAAAGAAGAGCTCTGAGGATTTCATTTCTAATCCACATACAGAACTCTATTCATAATGTGTAACCCTCCTGTGCCACATAGTACACAAATGAAACAGTAAAATTGATCAAACTTGGTTTAAATAAATCCTTTTCAGATCATGTTTCTGGTTTATTTATTTTTCTAAGAATTAACTACTAATGTTAATGTATTATCCAGCATACTGGACGCAATGCAACTTTTGAGTTATTGAAAACTGGTATGTAGTAAATATTGTACACATTGGAAACTGTTTTCAAGGGAAAATATCCATTATTGTATAAGGATATGAAAGTAGATAGGGTCCAGAAGTGTGCACAACCCTGTGTTTCTCCATCTTGATGGACCATACCAGATGTGTCTTTTCAATAAACATCATGTTGGGTTATCACTACCCAATATACTGCAAGTGCATTGAGCATTGCCATCATTATTATTATTATTATTATTTACTTCTTAGCAGACGCCCTTATCCAGGGCAACTTACAATTGTTACATGATATCACATTATTTTTTTTTTTACATACAATTACCCATTTATACAGTTGGGTTTTTACTGGAGCAATCTAGGTAAAGTACCTTGCTCAAGGGTACAGCAGCAGTGTCCCCCACGTGGGATTGAACCCACGACCCTCCAGTCAGGAGTCCAGAGCCCTAACCACTACTCCACACTGCTGCCCATCATTATTGAGACAAAGAAGAGGTTGAAGGAGGTGAGGAACAGGTGTGCTGCTTTTAAAGAGAATAGAAGTCTGTATACAATAATGAAACAGTAGGTTTCCAGCAAGGCAGATGTGCAGTATCAGGTATGCCAGACTTGCGCTATCGGGTGTGCAGCCACAACTCATAGCTTTTCTTCAGATACTGGTAAAATCTGACCCACCTGGTTTAAAGTAGTCTTCTTAAACCCTTCTTTACTGGATCTCCCCAGAAGTGTTATGTCAGGGTTCTCCCTAGAGAAGGCCACACGATGGAAGTACTAGAATCTGCTCATCCACTGTAGTGAGTCTGTTACCATGTGGTCTTCTGTAGAGGTTTTAAATGAAGGCAACCGGGTCCTTTTAAACAGGCGTTCTCTCTGTCTTTTGCACAGCAAGCTGGAGGCTGTTACATTCTAAAAGCATCACATTTTATCGCTTGTCGTAGTCCAGAGTTACAGTATGTCTTTCCTCCATTAATGGAATATTTTTTACATAAGATTTTTAAATGATCTTAAAAACTGCCGAAAAAACTGGGAAAGGAGGTCCTTGACATTGGCCCACTTCTCAGACATTCACATTAGATTTAAGGAACAATTAATCCCCAGTGTGGGATTACAGTAAAGTTCATACTGCATCCCAGGGTGTCAGAAAACAGGTCTCCTGCCAAGGGTCAAAGAGGATTAAAAGAAGTCAGATAAGAAGTCGTGTAAAAGAACAGTCCATCCAGAGTTTAGGCAGGGTGTTTAACTGTATGCTGCCAGCAAACGGAACCTCTCCAAATGGGCTATATTACAGCATAGTTGGTGAATTGCATGTGTTATCTACAGCAGTGGTTCCCAACCTTTTCTCTGCTGCGGCACACCTTGATATAAAAACAATTCAAACCACCCTCAAAATATTTTCTTCTTATCAGTTTAAGCTGTTTACAGTGAAAGCCATTCAATGCCACAGGCTACAAGTCGGAGCAATAGGTCATATTTTACCTAGAGACCTATGTAATACAATTTTCAAATTGATCCTGCATGTAAGATTTTAAATGTTTCGAAATCCAATGGCCCAACAGTCTTGAATTTCTCAGTGTAAAAGTTGGTATTACTGTACAAAAGAAGTTACCATTTAAAGTTTCAACTGTTTGTTATTAAGTAAAAAACATAAGTGAATATAAAAACTGCCAAGAAGTTCAATATTCATAAAAAATCAAGTTAGAACTGGTGAAAACAGTAAGATTAATTTTGAGGATTCGCTAGTAAAAGCAGAGGTGGCAGAGCAAAAAGCAAGAGAGTAATAACGTGCAACAAATTACCATTAATATGAAACCTGGGCCTGCCTGAGGGAGCAGAGTCACTTGATCCGGGTTGGAACTGAAAATAAGACAACTCTCTTAGGTCCTGATCCACTGACAGGCGCTCCCTTCTGTTGTTCTTTACACAGTTGTGTGTGTGTGTGTGTGTTTTGGGGTTTATTTTGCGTTTAACGTTGTTTTCTTTCACAGTCAAAAATCACTCCCAATGCGCTGACTTGGGTTGTCATGGGCGACCACGCAGCGCGTAATACGGTTGGTCCTGCGTTGCGGGCGCGTTGTGTTGACGAGTTTAGAGTTCTTTGCTAGAAACAGAAATAAGGTACAGTACATTTTTTGGTATCTTTTAAACACATTTTATGACATTTGAACAGGTTTTAATATATTTGTAGTCATTTTTTAGACTTGCTTAAATAAAGTTTATTAACTGAATACAGCTTGTTTACTTTATTTACTTTGTCAGAAGCTGTGACTTGGAGTTATACAGTTGGCCTCTGAAATTTCGCAGCACACTTGAGCAGCCATAGTGGCACACTGGTTGGGAACCTCTGATCTACAGTGCAAGCAAAATAACAGATCCTTTCCTGAGAGAGCAAAAGCTTGTTGAGAACAGGGAGTGTCTTCATCCTGGGCAAGGCTATGTTCACTTTGAATATTCTCAACCGTTACTCGCTCTTCTACTGACTTCTGAACAGTAGGTAGTATTAAACCCCACAGCAGCTTTATTTTTCGATTTTGATTTCCCTGTGTCTCTTTCTTCCTGGTATACACACCTTTGGTAGAGTTTACATAGCTTTTATGCACTGCATAGCCTTTGAATATTTATTATTGCAGATATGTGATTGTGTTTCTTTCTGTGGTTTTTTTTGTGGCAGGTGGAAGGATTGATCCATGAGACTTATTGGCTGCTTTGATCTGTGGCTTGGGGCTTGGAGCTTGCAGCTTCAGCAGGGCAGCACTGAGGGTCTAATAGGGTTAAACAATTGGGGACCTATGTGTCCCACAATGAGGTGCACGGAACAGGGTTTAAAATGTACGGACAGGTTGAATCTGGTCATCCAAATGGTCAGTTTCCTTGTGATACTTGAGTTACTCTCAAATGTATGTTAAGAAGAAACCATTTGAACAGCCACTCAATTCCTTGTGAACCTTAAGGGGTTGATATGATTAAGTACAGAGGGTATTAATGCTATTACAAACACACATTAATTATGAATTAATGTTACACTGTATGTTGCCAGTGGCTACTTGAAACCCGAAATACAATATAAAAAAAAGTTCTGAAATGTTCCTTTTATGAGTAATTTGCTGCAGATTTCAGTGCTGTTTTTTATTGGTGAATTTCATGTAGGTTATTTTCTGTGTCCTGTGCTCAGACTAGGATCTTTAGCAGTCAGTCTGAAAAGTGGCGCCAGGTGTGATGTGTCATGATGGGTCTAATATTTTAATGTTCATATTGGTTAAACAAATGTTGCATGTGTGCTCCTCGTTAAACAAACAATTTAATAACCTGACGTAGACCTCTCGTACATAAACAAACGTTCTGTTTGATGCGAGTCATAAATGGGCTTTTATACTGGCAACAGGCCTTTTTGTTAGTGGCTGCAACACAAGTGGCTGCAACCTGGGTATGACAAATTAGCAATACCAAATATTGTGCTGTTGCACTGATGTCTAAAAATCAGATCTGCAGATGTCCCTTTTTTTTTTAAAGAGTTATTAGATTGCATTGGTTAAAAGGTATTTCTTACTCTTTCTAAGGTACAGTTAATACTGCTCTCGGAGGAATCTTAAAACAGTATAATTCAGTTCTACATTACTTACTCGAGACAATGTGTTACCTGCACTGAAGGCTTCCAACATCTTGTATTCAGGTTATTCAAATGGGCCACATTATTGGGAGGTGTCCATTTGTGGTAGATACATTAACCCTTTCCTGCCTAAATAGAATGACCATATATGGGCATGAATGTGACCACTTTGTGTTTTATCGCTTGTAGTTTGGCACCCTCAAATCAGAGATTAAAACTCAATACATTTCCACAGAAAGGCCTTACATAGCTGTTTCCAGTGATATAATGGGGCTGTCATTTGATAAAAAATTTTGATCGGTTAATTTTATGGGCATTAGTTGGTCCTGCATAGTAATACAAATTAACCCTCTTTATATTATGATGCAGGCATAATTCATGCTATAAAGCGGGTCATGATATAAACCGAGTTTTTGCCTAGGACAGCACATTACGAGTGCGAGAAAAAAAGAATGAAAACTAACAGTGAATTAAAGAGCAGTGTTTTAATACTGTACGTTTAGTCATTCTCTACATTTAAACACCTGCATATAGTTTACTACAGGACAAATACGTTTTGTATCATTAACTGGAACGAAACCGTTTGTGTCATTATCTAATAAAGGCATGAATTGTTGACTGATGAGAGCTATGAATTAGGCGTTGCACTTGGTGTTTTTTTTTTTGTGTGCATTTGTATAAGAATGACTGTTAAAGAAGAAAAATTTGGTGACGTTGGTGTTTTGTAGCTGAACTGTATCCCGTTAAGACCGCCCACGCACCATTTGACAGGCTGCACAAAATGTCAGTTTATCAGCCGAGATGATTATTGGTTGTTAGTTGTGTTGGAAATTGTATTATATCCTGTGGTTATAGTAAAGCCCGGCCACGCAGCATTTGACAGGCTGCACAAAACGCGGCAATATGCGGGTTTGTGAGATGATATTAAGAGAGGTAATTTCTAAAAGAACCTATGGTGCATGGCGAGTGATTTTTCAAAAACGGGGTATGATATTAAGCCAGGTAATATAAAACGGGGTTCATCTGTACTTCTAAATCAATAAAAAAAAAAAAAAAAAAAAATAGCCCAATGGGAATTTGGTCTTTTTAAAAGCATATTTATTATTATTTTTATTATAGTAAATGTAGCACATTTTCACAGAACAACCGTTCATTCGGGCCACTGTCAGTCACATACCTGAAAACACAAGACAGCTGAGCTGCGTTTCCCATTACAGCTACACACTTGCCTTCCTGTACTTCTCCTTTTTATTGCATCTAGCAAAATCTTGTTAGAGGTACCCGAGAATACTGTGGCTATTGACAAATGATTGCTTAACATGCTATCGTATAAAGTATCAGAGAAAGTAATTCCACAAAATTACCTATGTTTGAGGATTTGGTGCCTTCATCGTGCCCTCTGAAAGCCAGTTCTTGCTTGCCAAGGTAAACAACAGAATCAATCAAGCATTTAAGAACCTCATGATTTTTTCTTACTTGCTCATTGTGATGTATTGTATCGCTACGCTTCTGCTCATCCAGTTGAACATCACTCCAGGTTTGTCTAAATGTTTTGAGTGTTACAGTGGCTCGCAAGTGACTTTGGGAATGCTCATTGCCTAAGCCCTTTCACACTAGCACTGGTATGCAAATTGTGTACTTGCGTCTGTCACCCAGGTCAACCCTGCTTTATCAAAGCAGTGTAAATTGCGTTGCCGACCCGTCCTAACCTGGGTAGGTTCTGACCTGGGTAGAGCATGCCAGTGTGAAAGGGGCTCTAGATTGCTGTAGCCAATGCTGTTCCGCCTTTTCTGTACTGAACAAAAGACCATTCCAGCAGTATAATTTTTTTTAATTGACAGCTACCGGTAAGCCATGGATACCGTTTAATAATTTACATTTTGGAAGTGGCGAGTATACCCCATCCCTTTCGGTGTCTGTTCGGGTATTTGTGGTGTATACCTCCTTTTTTTAACAATCTCCAATTTTTTCTGAGAAAGTTCTTCTTGAAAATTGCCTGCTGACAAAAAAAATAAAATAATAATAAAATAATTCTCAATATTACTTTGAAGTTCTCAATATATTTCTCAATAACAGTCTCTATCGGGTGTCAAACTCGGTTCCTGGAGGGCCGCAGTGTCTTCTGGCTTTCATTCCACCCGATCTCTCAGTTACTTAAATGGTCTAAATTATGTGATTAATTGGACACATTTAAGACTTCTATCCAGGCCTCAAAATGTTCTATAGGTAGTGTACCTTGAATCAAGTGCATTTTTAAAACCATCAACTCTAAAAATAAAACTATTAAATGGTTTATTATAGTAATCATTAACTTTTAAAAATCTTAAAATAAACATAATAAAAACATGGTACTTTCCGAAGAATCGATTCATCTGGCTACAAGGTTCCAAAATTATGATTAAAAATATGGTTAAATAAAATCTTTAGAATTTAAAATGTCTATACAATAAACTATAAATAAATAGCACTATATACAATGAAGCAAGGAAACGCGATCGCTAAAATCAAGGAAATAAAAACGCAGGCAGAGTCAAGATTGAAACGGCTTGAGAAATGGTCGCTGCTGCATGGACAGTGTTCAACTAGTGAAGGCTGAATACTAAGTGAGTAGTTTGCTAACTGAACAAGAGGGTGCTACAATTCGTGTTGCTAATGTCGTCAATTTGTACAAAGCAATATCTAATGAGACAAAAGATTTCCGATGGCCGCGCTACCGTCGCTCAGCTGTTACTTCAATATGGAATGGAGGGCCAAAAGGAGGGCCTACAAAATATAAGGGCCTAAGGCTATAGCCTTATTAGCCTATGGGTTAATCCAGCCCTGACTACAACTTGGACATTCTATCAGACATTCTACACAGATTAAGTGAAAAAAAACAGTTGTTCTATCTGAGTAACATTTCCACCCACTGAATGTTGTATCAAGTTACATATACAGTGAATCTGCTGTGTCCCACAATACTGTTCAGTTTCACACTTAATTAAAATTCACTGGTAACTATTTACTACATTCTTCTGTAGATTCGCATGCTGTGTTTTTGCTATGCTATAACAACCCCTCGCCCCTTTCTTGAAACCTGCTTGCTACTAATACCATGTCACGCTATGAGAAATATAAAGGAGGAATAAGGCTTAGTTGTGTAGAGCATGTGGATCTCATCAGAGAGGCAGTTTAACTTGGCTTGACAGGTTACAGCTACAGATAATGGCCTAAACACTGAATACAGGAGTGGCCTCACTAATATTGAAAGTGACTTTTTATTGCCATCACTGGGAGCAAATTGGTGGCCTTTTTATGAAAGTACTATACCTTCAATAATGTATGTCGACCAACCCAATGCTTTTCATTTAAAATATATTCCTGAACTTGGTGAGTGCTTTTGATTGGACCTCAATTTTCCTTTCAAAGCATAATCCGCACAGTCACAGTAGTAGAAATCGGAATACTGAGTAAACCTGATGTAACCGTACTCAAGGCAAATGTACACATGACACAATATACTTCGCTGCAGGGTCTACATTTTCTCATACTAACATATGGAACAGAACAGATTACAACATTCAGCTTCAATTACAATGAAAGGGAGTTAGTGGTTTTGTTCTAAAGCGTTTTCTTTTATGGTTTAAGCTCTAGTGTTTTGTTAATCATTGACATTTGTTTTATTGACCTAGATATGTTCTATATGGATTGCAAGGCACTTTTATTTGCTTTGTATTCAATATTAAATAACCCTGTTCTAATCCAATTAAACACACAAATGTATCCAGTTTGATACTAAAATATTATTACAGTGTCTGATTACTACAAATGTTCATAGCTAAGCTGTGCACTCTGCTATCAAAATGTTGATGGTTATTATCTTCAGTTCTATCTGAACAAGCAAACAGAAATTAAAAGGGGGGGGGGACGCCTTTGTTCAAATGGTGTTGAAAAGAAAGGTGTTGGCGTCTTTCCCATTGTGGTCAATGTGTTGACGGTAGAGTCTTCAACGCTGGCACTGGCAGTTTTTCAATTTAAGAATTCTGTAAATCATGCGTTGTAGTTCAAATGTAATTACTGTACATCATTATAACTGGAACTTAACATACCAATGAGCGTAGACTGAAACTCACTATTAGACACTTTTTTAAGTTAGAAAAACACCTGTTTAATTTCCACGGATTTAGGCCTACAGCTTGCCATTATCATTTCAAGGACGAGCGATTCCCAAATTTAGACTAGTCTGGTGTCAAAAAAGATTAGCTTAACACTGAGTCATTTTATTTTTCAAAATACCAAAACTGTGATTTCATATCTGAGTCTAAAAGCAATTTTAGAGGAAGCTTGAAGAAGGAACTGCAAGAATTTTTGAAAGTTCTTGGCTAAGAATTTTACAACGTGTTTGTCTCTGTCTGTGTGAGGGGTATTCTTGCCATTCTGTAGTTTTTACATTTTGGTTCTCACTGTGTGGTACAGTGTCAGTTTTCATGTATCTTTTTGAAGAACAGCAGGCTTTTTAATTGATGGCTTGCTGTAATGTCTTCTGTGCTGTAAGCCCTTCACAAAGGCTCCATTGTGATGGGATAGAGGGGCTGAATTGCGGCCAGGCTCACAACATTGACACTTGCAATGTAGCTACTGGCCTGGCTTTAGCCATGATGACCTCCTCTTGATTAATGCTGTGTCTGTTTCAGTTAGGAGTTCTGCTGTTTGGAATGCAATATGTTTTTAAAGAAGCAGCATTTCATTTTGAGGAAAACAAACTAGTTTAGTAGATTTGACATTGTGACACAATTGCATGTTTGGTAACGAAAAGTCTGTTTGGATCATGTGAAGAAATTGGCACAGGCCTATTTTAAATGGCTTTGCCAAAACGTGAAATGCCAAAAACCAATGAATGTGCACATGCCAAGCCAAGCTCTTGAAATGCCAGGCTCTCCACTGATCACTCCAGCAGAAGAAAAGTAATTCATAACACAGGTTATAGTGACATCCCGCTTTCTACAACTCCCTATTTTATATAAAACAATCCCTTTTTTCCTATTTTAACAGGTGAGTTACCAGGTTCATATAAAACTTTCAAAAGGGGCTTTGAAATGTTGTTCTGCCTTTTTTTTTTTCTTCTAAACAAAATGCCTATGATTTGAACAATACAATTTCATTTGAAATATAGCAGGGATTCAATTTTAAAGAAGTAACTTACGTTTTGTTTAAAGCATTCCTGTTGATCAGGTGAAATCAGGTCATTCAAGTTGTTCAGGTTTTGTTTACAATATGTGGGAGCTTAAACTGACTTTACTTACGCGTTGCATTACTTGTATGGGTACAGCTTCATTCAAGAGCCTTTGCAGAATTAGTTTTTGCAGAAGGGATTGACGACTATAGGATTTTGTTACTGTAATTATTTATTAAGCTGACAACCATCTATAGTCTCAAAACAAAAAGACACAAATACTGTAAGTAAAAAAGCATGCTTCAAAACGATCAGACTAGCAATGTAACTCATTTGTAAAATGTATAAACCTATACTTTGACAGTAAAACAGACCGATCAGGGGGAAAACAATCAGCTGTACTGTACGTTTGTAATGTCATAACAAACAAAAAAAAGCAGTTTGTAGATTTTGGACTGCTAGTAGTGTATATTGTGTGATTCTTGCCACATACATTGAAATATTTATTGGTGTACATGTCTTGTTTAAAACATGATGAGCAGTTTTCAATTTGTGCAACTATTACTAATAATATCAACATGTCAACTGCCTGCTTGTCATACTTTTGTTTTTAACTTGACAGCCAGAACTACTGGTATCCTGGCTGGGTTATGTGTTAACATTTCTCACATTGGCTATTATGAAGATTGAAGATTACACTTCTGGGGTTTAGATAGAAGGTCTACTGTTGCTCCCAGAGTCTCGTTGCTATTTACATACACATTTAAGTAACCTGAACTTCTTGTTGATGTGATAAACGGTAGGATCTTGTCTGTAATGCTTCTGTGATACCCGCTGCTGTTTCTGGATCTGCAGACAGTAATGACAGTACAAATTACACATTCTATTACATGTGAAAAAAATTGTACTAGTTCCAAATGTCTGGATTTACAGCTACAACCATAAACTAGTAAACAGTGTTCTGTTCAAGTTGTAGTCTCCAGCTACCTCTGTGACTATAAAGGGGAGTTATTACATATTTGTCAGTTTTGTATTTATTTGTATTTATTTTTTTCTTTCATTTTTTTTTTTTTTTAATTCAATATTGCTCGACTGAATTTTAAACTGTTTCAGTTAGCATGTGTTTTTTATATAGCTCCCACATGCAATTAACACTAAGCAATGGCTAATGAAGTACAACAAAGACTGAACATGGTCAGAAAAGATTTTTGAATTGCAAAGTAGTCATTAGATGTACTGTTAAAAAATATGTGATATTTACATGTTGATGAAAGCCCAGAACAGTTGACTGGCGAGTAAGCGTCCCCCTAATCAATCAGTCAAGAGGAAGGTGAAAACGAGCCCAGCTAATGATGAATAATCATGTATCTGAACTGCAGTACCACCACCTACTCTCTGCTATTAATTAAGATCAAACACAACAACAATCATAGCTTCTTTTGATAACATTACCCACAGCACAGCGTTGCATGACATTCGTGGCGTTATAAAACTAGCACGTTTTTCAGGGAATTATTTTCAATTACAGTAATATATAAATAACAGGGCATGCTTTTTATATTGTGGCTTCTCAGAACCATATATTTAAAACGGACAGACTCGTGTTGGACAATAGAGTTTACAGTGTAAGAATGGCACAGATTCACCATGCACAGACTGCAATGTGTCCATACTGTTCCAGAGCGACACTCACTGGTTACCACTTCTAAACCATTTGGTTGTGGACTTGGTACAATACACACTTATGTTCTCACAGTCCAAACTTCGTACACCAAATTAAGTCATATTATAAATCAACCACTGTGTACCATCTAATCCTGTGTGCAGATGTGATTCTGTGCAAAGAACGTTCAGCACAATTCTGAAATTTAAAAGAACCACAGTTTTGTGTTACCGAACTTTTTTTTAAAATGATATACAGTACAATTATGTAGGAGACCTGTATCCTTGTAGGCAGTTCTTGTAGCAGTGCTTCAGAGCTGCTTATCCATCCTCTAACTGGATATGGGGGCAAAAATCTTTTATGTTACCCGAACATTCCCTTCTATCCTGAGAACAGATTTAAAATAAATACAATAATAATCAGAGCTGCTTGTCTAAACTAATTTTGGGTGCTTTTTAAAAGTGATTTAAGTGTTTACACACAAGAAAGGCCGTGGTTTAAGAAAAATCTGGTTTTGTGCATACGATTACAAGACTGTTATTATAATCTAAATTTGTTTTCTCTTTTTTTCCAAGTTCATTTTATACCACAAGTGAAGTTTATGTAATTGGCTTGATTTTGTGGTAACTGTTGCCCCGGGCCTGTCTGTGTTTTTAATGTCGTTTCTAATTAAATTGCAAATGAATGCTTTGCAGCACTTGAGTAAATAACCTGTCAATTCTTAAATGTTACTTGATCTTATGTTGTTCAAGACTATATGAAAGCGGCATGTTGGAAATGTAATACTGTACTTCTTTAAATGTACACACTTTTACATGTTATATGGAATTTCCTTATGTTTGTAAACTGAGAGTAGAACAGTTTTCTGTCACCACCAAGACAAAATTATATTTTTTCTCGAACCTAGAGGGGTCTGCATTCCACACTACGTGAATCCTCAGGGTCTCTTTACTTGCGCAGAAAACATCTAATCTCCTGTTGCTGTCACTGGAGATACTGCAGACAGGCTCATCCCAGAGCTTCTCTCCTATCAGTTCACAGATGGTCTGACCTGAAATCTGCAAAGTATTTTATCCTCTCAGTTGTGTATTTGCAAAGTCAAATGAAAATGTTACTGGACAAAGCAGAGAAGCATTTCCTTAGTCTTGGTAGCATGCAGTAGTCCTCGCCATCATGTTTGGAAAGCGGGCCATCTGGCACATCTCGAAAAGAAACTACTTGTAAACTCTTTGAAGTATCTTCTGCTTGAATCCGTTACAGAGGGCACATTGCACTACACCTCGCTTTCTACAAATTCATGAAACATTGTTTTCCGATTCTGCTTGTTGCATTCTGTTGTGATTTCTTAAAATGAATGAATAAGTAAATAAGTAGCTCTTTTTTATATATATTTTTAGGTTACATTGTATTCATGTTGGTGTAAACTCAGTTTAATGCTGATTCGGCTAAACCATGATGAAACTGTTCAAGCAGACTATTTTATTAATAAATTGTGGCAATGTGCCCCGTCCCTGTGTGCATTTGTATGTATGTATGCGTGCGTATGTTAATGTTGGTGTATAGATTGGTACACGGGATATAAACGGGTCTGTGTTTCACGTGTGTTTAAAGTGTAGATTTGTATTTAGGCACGAGGAGAGCACAAATCACTTCACGTGCTGGTTAAATGTAATATGTGAGCACGGGGTTGCACAGAATTAATTCACGTGCTGGGATTCAAGTGAATAATTAATTAGTAATTGAATCCCAGCACAATAGTATATATAGAGACACGTAGCATGCACTCGTGGTTAGGTGTTCGGGAGTGGAGAACGGGTGTGGAGAAGGAGAGTTAAAATAAGCGAAAAGATCGTAAAGATAAGTGTTTTCACTCACCGTGTTTGTTCGTCTGTCCTGCACCGTCTGTTTAGTGTTAGTCCGTTTTGTTTATATGTTTATTTTGGCGCAAGTGCCGTGTCCTGTTTTGTGTACTGTTTAAAACCCTTTTATTTGTTAAATAAACGCTGAGTGCAGCCATTGCACTCAGCTCATCATCACAACCACTGTCTTTGTTTGAATTCCTGTCTGGTCTGACGCCACCCACTCCGGCCGTCTTTGTGACACGTGGTGTCATCGTGGGATAATAGCGCCTCCAATCGTCAGACCAGGAGAGGGGGTTTTGTGAAAAAAAATAGTAAAGCGAGGATGGGAAGAAAGAGCTGCAGGAAGCAGCAGAAGCAGCAGCAGCAACAACAACAGCTGCAGCCCTCATCCTGCATGCCGGGCTGGGAGGAGGACAGCCACAACGGGGCAGTAGCCACCCCTCTACCCCCACGGCCACCGGGTTCCCCACCGTCCCGGGAAATATGGGACTGGCTGGTGCACCCCGAGGGGAACTTCGCCAGTGACCTCCCCATGGTTATTCACGCACTGCAGATGCGAGATGGGAAACGATGGGAGGACTGGGAGCAACAGCACAACCCGGCATCCGTTCGTGACCTCACCATTGTGGTGCTGGGTTACCTAGCGGCAGACATGGGAGGGATGCCTTCCAGTGAGCAAGAGGGAGAGGAGCAGTCGCTGCCCTCTCCAGTACCTGAGCGGGAGGAGCCTGAGCGTCCACAGCCCGAGTGGGAGGAGCCTGAGCGTCCACAGCCCGAGTGGGAGGAGCCTGAGCGTCCACAGCCCGAGTGGGAGGAGCCTGAGCGTCCACAGCCCGAGTGGGAGGAGCCTGAGCGTCCACAGCCCGAGTGGGAGGAGCCTGAGCGTCCACAGCCCGAGTGGGAGGAGCCTGAGCGTCCACAGCCTGAGTGGGAGGAGCCTGAGCGTCCTACGCCTGAGTGGGAGGAGCCCGAACGTCCTACGCCTGAGTGGGAGGAACCCGAACGTCCTACGCCTGAGTGGGGGGAACCAGAGTGTCCACAGCCCAAAAGGGAGGAGTCGGGGCGTCCACAGCCCAAAAGGGAGGAGGTCGAGGATGATGGCTGGGAGGTTTTTTTAAAGAACCTCGCAGCAGAGTTATGCCCTGGCTGTGGGGCTTATGGGCACACGTTAGCCATATGCCCCACCCAGTATGAAGAGGAGGAACCAGCGCCCAGACGGGGGGACCGCGAGCGTCCAGCGCCCAGACGGGGGGACCGCGAGCGTCCAGCGCCCAGACGGGGGGACCGCGGGAATCCGAAGCCTGAGAGGCAGCTGTTCCCACCTTCACCAGCAGAGCAAGAATGCCTGCTGGTTTCCCCATCACAACCAGCAGAGGTAGAATGCCTGCTGGTTTCCCCAGCCCAACCAGCAGAGGAAGAATGCCTGCTGGTTTCCCCAGCACAACCAGCAGAGGAAGAATGCCTGCTGGTTTCCCCAGCACAACCAGCAGAGGAAGAATGCCTGCTGGTTTCCCCTTCAGAAGCAGAGCCGCACCAGTCCCCTGAAAAAGGGGGAGACTACACGCTGCTCCCACCTTCACCGGCAGGAGCAGAGCAGCCGGAGCTGCCTCTGCCACTTCCAGGAGCAGAGGAGCAGGAGCTGCCTCTGCCTCCGCCACCTACATCGGCAGGAGCAGAGGAGCCGGAGCTGCCTCTGCCACTTCCAGGAGCAGAGGAGCAGGAGCTGCCTCTGCCACTTCCAGGAGCAGAGGAGCTGCCTCTGCCTCTGCCACTGCCAGAAGCAGAACAGCAGGAGCTGTCTCTGCTTCCCATACCTCCACCACGGGGAGTACGGTGGCCGGAGCCCCAGAAAGGGGAGCTGTCGGCCACGAAGAAGGGGGAGGAGGTCTGGAGACCACCAACCCCAGCAGCAGTTTCGCTGCCGGAGATCGTGGGGGAGGTCAGGAGACCTGCTCCCACTGCAGCAGTTTCGCTGCCGGAGATCGTGGGGGAGGTCCGGAGACCTGCTCCCACTGCAGCAGTTTCGCTGCCGGAGATCGTGGGGGAGGTCCGGAGACCTGCTCCCACTGCAGCAGTTTCGCTGCCGGAGATCGTGGGGGAGGTCCGGAGACCTGCTCCCACTGCAGCTTCTTCGCTGCCGGCAGTACTGTGGTCGGAGCCCCACCAAAGGGAGCTACCGGCTACAAAGAAGGGGGACGAGGTCTGGAGACCACTTTCCCCAGCAGCAGTTTCGCTGCAGGAGTTCTTGTGGCCGGAGCCCCACAGGAGGGAGCTGCCGGCTACGAAGAAGGGGGAGGTCGGGGGACCACCTGCCCCCGCAGCTTTTTCGCTGCAGGACTGGACCGGCATGCTGTCAGCCGTGCCACTACCGGCAGGGGTGCTGACAGCATTGCCAGCATTGGGCCCACTGAAGCCTCCCTTCCCAGCCCGAGACTTTGTCCTGGACTGCTGGATTTTTAAGGGGGGAGGTGGCCGTTGAGGCCATGTGTGCTGCGCACAAGGGGGGGTATATGTGGCAATGTGCCCCGTCCCTGTGTGCATTTGTATGTATGTATGCGTGTGTATGTTAATGTTGGTGTATAGATTGGTACACGGGATATAAACGGGTCTGTGTTTCACGTGTGTTTAAAGTGTAGATTTGTATTTAGGCACGAGGAGAGCACAAATCACTTCACGTGCTGGTTAAATGTAATATGTGAGCACGGGGTTGCACAGAATTAATTCACGTGCTGGGATTCAAGTGAATAATTAATTAGTAATTGAATCCCAGCACAATAGTATATATAGAGACACGTAGCATGCACTCGTGGTTAGGTGTTCGGGAGTGGAGAACGAGTGTGGAGAAGGAGAGTTAAAATAAGCGAAAAGATCGTAAAGATAAGTGTTTTCACTCACCGTGTTTGTTCGTCTGTCCTGCACCGTCTGTTTAGTGTTAGTCCGTTTTGTTTATATGTTTATTTTGGCGCAAGTGCCGTGTCCTGTTTTGTGTACTGTTTAAAACCCTTTTATTTGTTAAATAAACGCTGAGTGCAGCCATTGCACTCAGCTCATCATCACAACCACTGTCTTTGTTTGAATTCCTGTCTGGTCTGACGCCACCCACTCCGGCCGTCTTTGTGACATAAATACACACCCTTTGAGTGAATTCGGAACTGTTAAAAAACAACAATTGCAACACAAGCAACAGGTCGGCTGACTAGGGCCTCTTTGCTATTCATGACATTAAGGAGCAAATTCAATTTGCCAGTTTCAGTAATTTAGCCCTTTTTTCAATTTTTATCCTTAGTTTCAATAAAATATTACATCACCATTTTTTATTTTTTATATCAAAAAAAGTCTGTCAGTAGAATGAGTAAGAAAAGAGAGAGAGAGCGGAACATTGAGATCAAGACCCCCTGCTGGGATTGGCTGACCCTGCAGAGACAGGATCTGACATCATAGCAGTCGCATTTCCTCTCCACATTACAGTCCGGAGGGGAGTTACGCTGTGCCGGTGAGAAGCGAACGACAAGAAATAGGCTTAAAATCCCTTCAATTGGTTAGAACAACTGCTGATAAACATAGTAAACAGACAGGTCTTGTTATCCAAAATAGCAAATGTACTATAAAAATGTGAGAATTCAACTTACAAGCACACTGTTTCTCGTGGCTCTTGAGGGTGTTTATGGACAGCACGTTACGTTAGCTCACCCCCGTTTTAAAACATAATAAAACTAGCAGGACATAAACTAGGAAAGGAAAAACTACATTAAATGTATGAAAAAACACTAAATTAAAACACACTCAAAAAACACTAGGTAAAGACTGTGCTTTTTAATTTAACTTATATTAATTAATTTAAGAAAATGTAGGATACTAGACCCATGGTCTGCTGCATCCGCCACATTGACTGAGACAAGCTTGTTCGGTGAAATTGTTGTCTTCCACGGGTATGAACTTTCCTAAATCGACAGATAAGGGCGATTGCCTGCAAATCAGACCTTTATTTGGTTAGTAAGACATCTGAAAACCAATGGTTGCTAATTTTTTTTTTTTTTTTTTATTCAACAGACAAAGCAAGAGCGGAGGCGCCTCTTAACGGTTTTGAAAAGGAACATAACGCTTTCTCTTCATTTAATATCTGCCCTGTGGTTTCCTTCCATCTGTTATTTGGTAAAGCATTAAATCAAGTGGCACAAAGCCCTGTTCTGAGGGTCTGCTTTGTTAGTTGAGGGTTCTGTGTGGAAGATTTTCAATCCAAGACATTCTGAATCTGGCAAACTAGGATTCCAGCTGAATTTGTTTTTACAGCAGTTCCACTTTAGAAACGCAATCTTTGTACTGAATACAGGCAGAAATAATGCACTAGTCTGTGAGAAGCATTTTGAGTAACACTGAAGATACTGTGTCTGTGGACTCTGGGCTCTGAAAGTGCTACTGTATGGATTGAATTGCAAGCAGAAGCCTCTGTGCAGTAGTTTGATGTTCTGTGAAAACCTACAGTTTTAAGGCAGTAATTTAAATTGTAATTTTAAAAGTCCTTGAAGATATAATAGTAATAAAAACATCAACACAATGCTTCATTTGCTGTTTTTTGAAAGGTAGTATTGATTGCCAGTGCTTTCTTGTTCAGTAATTTTCTGTGTCCAGCATTCTTGTCCCTTTCTGCATTAGGCATCAGTATCTAAATGTCATGCCTTTAAAGCTGCGTGTCTCATAAACACTGTAGACTGTTTTCTATATTCTGCAGTTTAACCTTCTGTGTGCTCCATGTTATGTTGCTGGTCCCTCCCTCCCTCTTTAAAACCGGTTTACAGATTAACATGCTAGTGGCGAAATTGTACAGCTGGCAGATGCAAACATGACATCTGATAATCAGATACATGTTATCATTGGTCATCATAATAGTCTCTAGGCTACCATTTGTTGTTCTTTTTTTATCAAGAATAAAAAGTGTACTTAAGTGACTGTTTGCTTTGTGTAAGTACAAAAGTGACTCCCAATTTGTGTTTAAATAATAGTTTATGGCATTATAAAACAATGAAGAAACAACTTGGAAGAAAAGTTTAATTGCTCCTGCAACCAACTTGTTCCTGGCTAGTTTAATAATCCTGCTGTTGTCCAAGATCTTTATTCTACATCTTGTCAACACCAATAAAACAAAACCTGTTCTTGGCAGAACATTTACCTCCTCAGTCCATTAAAAGCTCCTAGTTTATAAAATCATAAACACGTGTGTGTTGAAATGAATGAAGTTCATTCTGTGTAATTCGTCTGTAAAGCTGCTCTGCTGCAGATGGGTGCCCTGTTTCATATTTTGCAGAAGTAATTTACCGCAGCCAGGAAATCCAGTGAGTACACATGGACAGGATTTGCCCGGTATACACCCTTCTAGTTTGTTTTCCATGTTAAGAAAACCTCAATTTAAGAAGATATAGGCTGAGCTTGGTAAAAATACAGTAACCCTATTTGAATCATACATTCCCTAATGATTTATATATACTGTAAACATTCATTATATGTTCCATTATATACAGCTATGGCTAAAAGTTTTGCATCATTAGAATTTTAAGATTGAGACTAATTAAAACTATATATAACTATACTGTATGAACATCATTTTAGATGTTTTATTTAACATCATGTAATCAAAGAAACTGCAAAATGATATTGCAAACGTCTACCGGCAGCCATAATCGCAGTGCAGTATTTCGTGTTAGATTTCGAATTGCCACATTTTTCAATTTTCTATTAAGTATTTGGAAAGCGTAATACATAGCCCTTATTTGGAAACAGCTGTAGTTAAATTAAACTTGTTCGAATATTATTATTATTATTATTATTATTATTATTATTATTATTATTATTATTATTATTATTATTGTGCTTGAGACAGTACCAACCTGTAAAGAAGCTGCCTTGTTTTGGTGGATTGTTATTAGGTGACATTCACTATCAATTTCTCTTTTTGTCTAGAGTTTCAAACTATACAGTACCAGCGTTAGCTTTTCTTAAAGCAGATACATTGAATAGTTACTGATTCATATTTTCTTCCCAGCGTGTAGCTGTCTATTGCAGAAACAGCTTTGGGTTTCTCTAAAAGGGCTTTTAACTAATGATAATTTTGTTTCCAAAGTCAAAAGATGAAGCTTGTTAAGCTACAGGAATGTTTTTCCTTCATTTGTGAAGATCAGCTGACACAGATGGATTTATAAAGAATGAGAGAAGTGACTTCAGTTTTAATGTTGTGTTTTTTTTTTTTTTTTTTTTTTTAAATCAGATGTGGTTAAGAATACCAAGCATGGCAATGTTAGGGGTGTTGGGTCAAGCTGGGCTTCCTAATTTGGGCACTAGTTGTTTGGAATCTGTGGACAGCTGGGGTGTTTGTCTGATAAATAATTGCAAAATTGAATCCCTGTGGGTTTACTTTCTGTAATTGGGTACATTTGTGTGTTAGTCTCTTGAGGTGCACATATGGGATGGCTTATCCAATTGTGACAAATCTTGGACATTCTTTGACAAGTTTTTGAAAAAGGAGGGACAAGGATTCTTTCTATCTGCCTATCGCCTCCATTTCTACATTACATACTGTATATCTGAAGAATCAGTTTACCAATTGTGACGAGACTTCCCAAGGACATTCTTTTAGCAAACGTTTTTGACTGTATCATAATCAGTTTTTTAAAAAGCCGCTAGTGCATCAAAATAACAAGTTTATGAGTATATAATATGATTAATAACGATTTCCTTGTTAAAGATGCATTTAATAAGGAATCTCTTTTTTTGTGTGCAGCATCCCCACAATGAAGAGTCTGTCCAGATGTATAGCCAGCCTTGCAGTGATTTATGAAGGTGTGATGTGCTCTATAACCGTGTTCTTGTTTGGACATTGCTATGCTTTGTCCCAGTAATTATCTAGCTAATTCATTTCCAATGATTCCTGTATGTACACACAGTAATGTCACTTTTGAAATGCATTTTCAGCAGTACAGTAATATTAAGGTTGGTGACTTCCTCCAATCAACTGTACCAGTAAAGCTTCTTAAAGACGTTTTATTCCTGTTTGTGTTAATCGAGCACAGGGGAATGCCTGCCTGCAGTGGCGTCTTTGTCATTTAACTAATGTAAGATTTTGGATTTGCGGTCCCCATAACTGCAGTGCATTGATACAAGTGGGTTAAAATCAGAATAAAGAAGTCATCATGTTTTTATGTTTTCTACTGCAAGTACACCTCCTTAAGACCAGTGCACCATTAAGACCCTGTGTCGGTCCCTTTTTATTTGGGAGACACTCTGAAGCTCTCTATAGGTTACCATTTTACTCTGTCCCTTTTGGCAGAGTTAGAAACTTGCTAGTACTGCACTAGGTCCTGGATTTCAGAACTACCTCTATTTAGGTATATTATTGAAATGAACATGTATCACCAATCAGACCCTGCTAAATCTACTCTGAAGTGATTGCACTTCTCACAGCAGGAATACATCTTCACTAAGTCTCAAATTAGGAGTTGTTCATGCAGGTATAGGGGAGGATTAACAGGAGCCTGATTGCATAAACTCCAGCCTCCAGATCATATTAATAATATACTTGATTGAAAGTAGTTCTGAAACCCTGGACTAGTTGTCGGACTAGTGTGAGTTTTATAGTTTTTTATAGTCCCATGCCTTTCACTTGTATATTTACATAGCAGTCTTTTCCTTGTTCTCCTCTCTGGTGCTGATGTACTAGAATACTGAGAATAGACTTGTCTTCTGGACTGGAATTGTTGGAACAGGGCCAGACTTCTTTCGGATCCCTCTTGAATACAGAGAGGGACAGACTTGCTGAAAGTCAACAGTGGGCTATGCCGGCCTCCATTCTCTCGGCCTCTCACTAGGGGGTCTGTGCATTTCCGCAGGAGCTCAGCTAGGAAGTTTTCTCATGCCCCATTTCTCAGGCAAGCGCGGAACTCTGCCAAAAGTTTAAGATGGAAATCAGAAGATGTCTGTCTTGGGTGTTTGGGTTTAAAATGTATAATTTATTAAAATGATAAATTGTAATTCCTTCTTAATGTAAACAACTTCACTTTTTCTTCTTTCATCTGGTAAAGGAACCCATGCAGTCTCGAAAGCTTTAACTTATGTGGATTCTTTCTTCTTTCATCATCATCATCATCATCATCATCATCATCATCATCATCATCATAACAATCTAGTCTGAATAAAAATATCACTGAACGAAACTTAACAAAAGCGAATGATTTGGAGTGTGTGTGTGTGCGTGCGATATAACCAAACACAAAGAAATGGTTACATTAATTTGACCAAACAAACAGCACTTTCTGTATTATTTATTACGATTGCCTCGTGACAAACCACAGTTCAACCATTGTGCTAGAGGTTATTAAACCGTCTTTAGATGCCATGTGTGTGGCTCTCTAGTATAATTTAATTTAAAAACAACTACATTCTCTACAGACCTTCAC
Source organism: Acipenser ruthenus (assembly GCF_902713425.1). NCBI lineage: Eukaryota > Metazoa > Chordata > Actinopteri > Acipenseriformes > Acipenseridae > Acipenser > Acipenser ruthenus. The sequence continues at coordinate 9,354,581 of NC_081201.1, read as the reverse complement.
TGAGGCTCTAACTGTAAACAGGAAATGGTAGCAATGGGATACGAAAAACAGAGCCTGGCTGGTGTCACTGAAAAAGCATTAGAGACCTGCATTCTCGTCTGGAGCCCTGGTTTAGTGTGTCACAAAAATTTAACCAAGAGTGATTTTTAGTGTGGGTTGAGTTGCTATAACTGTTTAAATAACATATCTGTAATTTTTCTTTTCATTGTCAACATCCTTACAGCTAATCAGCTCTTTTCAAAATGACCACTCTAGTACACTGCGGTTTGAGACCTGTCCTTTAAATCACTGCAGGAAGAGCGATTTTAAAAAATAATAATAATAAAAATAAAAAAAGGTGCTCTGGCTTTTCTGTTCTGTACCACATCATGGATCGTTATTGCTGTGTTACCTGTTTGACAATGTGGGCAATAATCCTTACACTATCAGTGCACTAGAGCAGACATTTTGAAAAGAGCTTTGAAACAGACTTTAAAAAGTTGTCAGGTTAACAATTAAAAGAAAAATTACAGGTACGTTATTTAAACAGTTGTAGCAACACCTGGGGATGTATAACTCTATTTTTCAGAACCGCTCTACTTACTCTTTAAACCCTACAGAAAAGTATTACATATTTAATGTTTATAAAGATAGAGTGGACGGAAATACATCTGGTTCCCAGCTGCAAAAAGATGCTAAGAGTAAACAGTCCTGGGAGCCACACAGTAATACACAGAGTGACTGACCTGACCGAGAGATAATGTAATATGTGAGGGAGAGGCGTTTTACATTCATCAACAGGATCAGGCAGTAATACCCAGCACAGATGGAGTTGCTTGGGATGTAACTGTAATTTCTAGTGTGGTGGGTATTATTGCCATTATACTGTATGTAGATATTTGTGATGCATTTTAGGTTTTGTATCCTTCCACTGGAGCAAAGTAGTTCCTTAAAAAAATGCTTTGCTTATCCATGTGGTGTGTATAGGGATGACGTCTCAAGAAAGGTTATGAAGCCATAAACTAATCAAATTGTAAATTTTATAGCTCTTGTAATTTGCAAATTGCTTGCAGACAGTTATGCAAGCACTTTTGAATGCAGCAGTATAATGTAATACAGTCATTTAAAGGGACCCACACAGCTGCGGACCATGGCAACATCTGTTCTGCTTGAGGAACCTAATGCAAACCTTTAAACCCTGTACCGGGCAATGGGGGCTGATCTCAATACTGCTGCTACCTAACTCCATATTACTCCTCCTGGTTTGTTTTCCTACAGGCATGATTTATTGACTCCTTAGTTGAATGAAACCAGCAGAAGAGTAGGTTTAGATATCTTAGGAGGTGGGGTGAATAGCATACATCCTGAAAAGCATCGGACAGCACTTCTGCCCTTTAAAACCGTAACTTGTTTTGAGATGGCTAAGATAGTTTTAATTTATATAAGTAAGATGATAAATTTGTAAATTTATAAGTGTGCAGTCTTGTTCCACCTCTATATTTCATGTTTTGGATTCTTGTAATGTGGTACTGCTGCCTTAGCGTTTAGTGTCTGCATGTCAGCTGTTATTACGATGAATTCAACCTCATTAAGATTGGATCCAGATGTTTTAATGTTTTTAGAATGTATTAGTAGGTTAAACTGCGCTTTTTTGGGGGGGGATTTAAGGACGTCCAAGAGTGATTTGTGTTCACATTTAGGGATGTGCTTTTGGTAAATTTTTTATAAACGTTTAAACAATTTGCATATCTACCATATCTACAGACACACATACTCTCTTTATATTACATTCTGATACTCACAGCCCTGGTTAGTATTTTTTTAAGCAAATAAACCCTAAATAAACAAATAACGTTTTAACATTGCAAAGAATTAACTACAAAAAACAAACAAACAAACCCTTACACAGACTGTATATTTAAATGTTTATATTTATGGTTGTAATTAAAGTTGCTAGTGGAGATATAACTATATACATACAGTACATATTATTGAACACATTTCTGGATAGTGTGTTTCTAAAGGTTCATTTAACAACAAAAAACAGGAAGCTGGTTTTTTTTTGTGTGTTTTTTTTTTTTTTTTTTATAAGTAACTTTGCCCAAAATTATGTTTAAAAAAAAAAAAAAGTAAAAAGAAACGAACACCACCAACTGTACAGCGCTAATGAAACGAACACCACCAACTGTACAGCGCTAATGCAAAATGGCTACAGGAAAGCGAAAGCAACTTGTGCTTACAATTTTAAAAAAAAGTTGGAAATACTTTCACTTCTGGAAAAGGTAATTTACCTGCGATAAAATAGCACAATATTTTGGAATTTTAAAGACCACTGTGGTTTTACAAAATCTGCCTCGGAGATTTAAAAGTTTGCAGTCTTTGATAGTAGGGGTGGGATTTTTGAGATCTACTGTTGCTCGAGATGAGTACTTGAACATTACAATTTCCGTGTACTCGCATCAAAAGCCACTCTCCTCTACATACTGTACTAGTGTACATAAACCTCCGAAACATTGCCACAAGTCCTATTTTAAATGTCAAACTAACACACAATCAAGTAATATATTAAGTAATTTAATATAATGTTTGCCTTCTTGTGCAGTTAATTGTATATGGTCAAGTAATACTAAATAACGTAACATATTCAAATTCATGTATCCACACAACTTTACATTAAATTGTAAAAAGAGATGCCTGGCCTGACTGTTTGAACTGTGTCTCGGAGGTCCTTTACTTTAGTGCCGTAGTTCTAACACAAATAACAATTGTACTAAACATAAATGGCAGTTCGGTCCAAAAGCTTACACAATTTCAAGTGGTAAAGGCCTTCCACCTATGGGAAGATTGGGGAATGGGGTCCACAAAGTTTGTGGTAATTGCAACAGCTGCAGCACGATTTTCTTTAAGTTTTTCCAGCCTCGCTGTTATTGTTTTAGGGGTCGGCACAGTATTGGGATAATCTTACATCGATTTAAAAACTGCTTTATTTATTTTATTGTTTATTGCAGAAGAGGGCTGTGTATGTATTGGTGACTTTGTGCGACAGTACTGTCCATCAGCTAAAACACTGCCTAACACCAGCAATCTTAATCGTAAATATTTGACAGAATTATATCCCTATTTTTAATATTCGTAAAATAAAATTCAAGGGATTTTTTAACAATAAAAAACAAAAATGCAGACCACTAAGTATAATACAGTACAATCAGTATACATGATAGTTAACAGGAAACGCTGTATAGAGCTGATAATCCTAGCATGGTCTAACAAGGTAACCACCCTTTTATGAAATACTATTTTTAAAACTGAATGGAGTATGCACTTCACCTACAAGTGCTGTGTTGTTCAAATGTACTGACAGCGAGAAATGTTGATTACCTGTTTGATTGCTACAGATGCAACTCTATGTTTTGCAGGGTATTCATTTAAAAAGTGATTTGTCTACTGTAATTGACATAACTGAAATATTTCCATAGTAATAATACAAAACAAACAAGAACCACAGCTGCACGGTTCCCTGTAAATGACATTATGGTGATGCATTCAAAGTGTTTGCATCCAGACAGGACTGAATCTCTCAAGTGTGTGTGCTCCTGTACCCTGCTTACAGGCTTGAATTAATTAAACTGGGACACAGGGCTCCATGGCAACAAGCGTTTGTGTTTATTTAGTTTGAGCTTAACAGAATATATATTTGTTTAATTTAGACGATCGTACTGCCGGGGCTCCCGAGTGGCGCATCCAGTAAAGGCGCTCTCTGTGTGGAGTGCAGGATGCGCCCTATAGCCTGCAGATCGCAGGTTCGAATCCAGGCTATGTCACTGCCGACCATGACCAGGAGTTCCTAGGGGGCAGCGCACAATTGGCTGAGTGCCGCCCGGGTAGGGAGGGCTTATGTCGGCAGGGCAAACCACAGTTCACCGCACACCAGCGACCCCTGTGGCTGATAGGGCGCCTGCGAGTCTGCTGTGGAGCCATTCAGATCTGTGTGGTCCTCCGGCACTATAGGTCTGGTGGCTTTGCTGTGGATCTGCAGTGTGAAAAATGACGGATTGGCAGGAAGACGTTTCGGAGGACGCTTTGTTCAGAATCCGGGGGGGTTACAGCGGTAAACCGGGATAAAAATAATAATTGGGCATTCCAAATTGGGTAAAAAGCATTGGCGACGACTACATTTAAAACCAAAAAAAAACCTTTGTACTGCTAAAACTACCTAGACTAACTGGACAGTAGAGAAGGTGGCATTTTGATACGGTAGGCTAAACTACAGACGTACTGTATGTAGTCAACAGACTACAAAAAATGATTACAAAGGCAAAAAATATAGTATCAAAAGGAAAGTCCCAAAACAAATCATTATTTTATAATGAGTAGATGAACTAGAATACAGGCATGGTTTCTTTCAATATGTTCCACATCAAATGCATGTCAGCAGTTCGATATTTCTGGGGTGTTTCTTCACAGCATTTGTCGATTTTGCAGCAAATTATAAATTGCTTTCTGTTTCTTGTCAATTGAGACAACATGAAATCCATCATTATAGTGTGCAGTGATCTTGAAGGATGGAGCACTTTTAATTTCAATTGTAGTATTCTTTTTTTTTTTTTTTTTTTAATGATTTTTATTTTGTCTTTATTCTGAAGGAATCTCACAGTCAGATAAAGGAACTCCACCCCAGACTGTGTGTCCTTATCCGAGGGGAGACCGGCTATGGATTCAACCTTCACAGTGAGAAGTCGAAGCCGGGACAGTACATCCGGTCAGTGGACACAGGGTCGCCAGCAGACAAAGCCGGATTGAAGACACAAGACAGACTAATTGAGGTAATTAATGGGCTTAGCAGTCCTCTATTTCTAACTTATTCTTAAAGACCAGTCGTGGGTATACTCTCTAAAGACTCCCCTTGTATTTTAGTATATTGGACTGCTTTAGGGTTTTTTCAGAGCATGCAATTATGTTAAGTGGATCTGGGATTGCACTTTAAAGGGTTAAAAGTCTAAAGGTTGTCTCTCTGGACTCCTTGACGTCTTTTTGGAAAGATCTGGAATTGATCTGCATTGCAGTGTAAATACTAGCAATATAAACACCAATCCATGTAATGCAAGGGGAGTTGTTTATGGAATGCCGGTGTATTTCCTGGAATCCGGTCAGAATCGTTGACGCACACACAAACCTGTCGCGGTAATGGAATGCAGATGTCAGCCGCTGTCGGAGAATTCCGGTCACATGATTTTAAAACCCAGACGTCAGTGTAGTTTATGGTTCTTGATTAAAAGTTTTTAACCAAAAACAAAGTAACTAACTAGGATGTGGTTAATCTTGGAAAGCGTGTTTTGTTTTAATAACACAAGAACCTGTTGCAGGTTAATTCAAAGCAAATTCATGCTGATGGGCTGTGATTTATGGCACCACAAATCTTGCATTAAAGGTGTGGCCTTACCACAAAATGCTCAGTCTCCTGTCTTAAACCATGAATGTAAAGTCCCTTTGGTGGCTGCTTGATTCAAGGTTGTTGATTTACGTATAGGCCTTTTCATTTTTAGATTCACCAGTTGTCATGAAACTTGGCATTGACATTCATCAGCACAGCTTCTTGAAAGAATCTTTAATTAGCTTATTGTGACCGAGATGTACCTATTCAGTACATTTATATTTTCACAGATTGTAGTCTAGTGTAATATTACGCACTGCAAGTGCACGCAAATCCTGTGTCGCCAGCACTTCTGCGTATTCAAGTCGTTGTTTCTGTTTAAGTGTCAAATTAAACAGGGCTGCGGTACTTACTTTACAGGTTTTCTACACCATGTCCAACGTGTATAGTAATACAGCTGCTGTAGTTCTGTCCACTTGTCACAGTTCTGGTAGAATGATCGCCAAAGAACAAGAAATGGCCTGAGGAGTTGCTGACGTTCAAAAGAATTTCAAAGACTTCTTTTTCATTTGTATTTTTGTTTTAAATAAGCATTGCGGTATTGTGGGCCCTGTGGTATTTTCCACATCCTGTCAGTAAGTTGTTTTTTTGCCCATGAGATTGATACATACAGCAGTTGTAATGATGTCAAGATTACAACTTCCCAGACTAAGTTTTCATGGCACTGTAGCTGGGTTGAGGGACAGTTTTTTTTTGGAATTGTATTTTTGTGGTGTAGGGTTTTGGATTATTATTATTATTATTTCTTTATTTATTTATTTATTTATTTGCAAATGCCCTTATGCAGGGCGACTTACAATTGTTACAAAATATCACAGTACAAAGTATTGCATTTATAAAATATCACATTACAGAATATCATAGTACAGATGAGAGCAGTTATGAAAGTTCAATAAGATCAAATTTAAGAGCAAAATAAAGAATACAGTAAATTATAAGGAAGAGAAAGTTTGACTAAGAGCAGTTATAACTTATAGTAAATATTTGCTTATATGAGTAAAGTCCAGTAAGAACATGTAGTAAGAATGATAAATGGATGAGAATGATTTCAAATAAGAGCAATAAAAAAAAAAAACATGAGTATGGTTACCTATAAGAGTAAAATCAGATCCAAGATACAGTTATAGTTAGGAGCAGTGGTTGAATGCAGCATAGTATGGAGCAGTTCAGTGCAGGTACAAGCTGATGCAAGAACTAGTACAATTGGGTGCCATATACAGTGCCGTGAAAAAGTATTTGCCCCCTGTCTGGTTTTCTGCATTTTTGCACATTTTTCACATTGTATGTGGTCAGATTTTTTTGTGGGTTGTAGTAGTATATAGAGGGAGTCTGAGAGAAAAAATGACACCAAAGTTTGGTGCTTCTTTCATTTATTTGGTGTGCAAGGTAATCAAACATGTAATCTTCAGGTGTGAAAAAGTTATTGCCCCCCCCCCTAGTTAACTAAACCCAATTAAAGGGATAATTAGGGTCAGCTGTTTGAGTACTTTGGTTAACAACCAGGCCTGATTTGGGCCAGCTCTGCCCAATATAAATCAGACTAACTTTGGCCCTTACCATCAGAGTGAAGTTGTCAGCACACAGGTTCTAGAGGCACATCATGCCACGAACAAAAGAAATTCCTGAAGACCTCCGGAAAAAAGTTGTTGATGCTTATCAGTCTGGAAAGGGTTACAAAGCAATTTCTAAGGCTCTGGGGCTCCACCGAACCACAGTCAGAGCCATATTGTCCAAATGGAGAAAGTTTGGGACAGTAGTGAATCTTCACAGGAGTGTCCGTCCTGCCAAAATCTATCCAAGAGCAATCGTCCAGGAAGTCACAAAGAACCCTAGAACAACATCCAGGGATCTACAGGCCTCTCTTGCCTCGGCTAAGGTCAGTGTTCATGACTCCACCATCAGAAAGACACTGGGCAAAAATGGGATTCATGGCAGAGTAGCAAGGCGAAAACCATTGCTCACTAAGAAGAACATGAATGCTCGTCTCAAGTTTGCCAAAAAGCACCTGGATGATCCTCAAGAGTTCTGGAACAATGTTCTATGGACAGATGAGTCAAAATAACTTTTTGGCCGGCATGGGCCCCGTTATGTGTGGCAAAAACCAAACACTGCATTCCACAGTAAGAACCTCATACCAATGGTCAAGCATGGTGGTGGTAGCGTCCTGGTTTGGGGATGCTTTGCTGCATCAGGACCTGGACGCCTTGCCATCATTGAAGGAACCATGAATTCTGCTCTGTATCAGAGAATTCTACAGGAGAATGTCAGGCCATCCGTCCGTGAGCTGAAAATAAAGCGCAGCTGGGTCATGCAGTAAGACAATGATCCGAAACACACAAGCAAGTCTACATCAGAATGGTTGAAGAACAAGAAATTTAAAGTTTTGGAATGGCCTAGTCAAAGTCCAGACCTAAACCCCATTGAGATGTTGTGGCAGGACCTGAAACGAGCAGTTCATGCTCGAAAACCCACAAATGTCACTGAGTTGGAGCAGTTCTGCTTGGAGGAGTGGGCCAAAATTCCTCCACGGCGCTGTGAGAGACTAATCAATAACTAGAGGAAGCGTTTGGTTGCAGTTATTGCTGCTAAAGGTGGCGTAACCAGTTATTGAGTCTAAGGGGGTGATTACTTTTTTACACGGGGGCATTGGGTGTTGCATAACTTTCTTTAATAAATAAATGAAATATGTATCACATTTTTGTGTTATTTGTTCACTCAGAGTCCCTTTTATCTAATATTAGGTTTTGGTTGAAGATCTGATAACATTCATTGTCATAAATATGCAGAAAATCAGACAGGGGGCAAATACTTTTTCACGGCACTGTAGTCAAGTATAGTCAAGAGTTGAGGTTTACAGATGCTGTCTGAACAAGTGTGTCTTGGATTCCATTCTGTACTTCTGATCTGAATTATTTTATTGCAAAGTCTGTTATTGGCTGTGGCAAAGCACCCCGCCCCTGTGTGCATTTGTGTTATCTGTTGTATGTTGCGTGTGTAAATGTTGGTGTATAGATTGGTACACGGGATATAAACGGGTCTGTGTTTCACGTGTATTTAAAGTGTAGATTTGTATTTAGGCACGAGGAGAGCACAAATCACTTCACGTGCTGGTTAAATGTAATATGTGAGCACGGGGTTGCACAGAATTAATTCACGTGCTGGGATTCAAGTGAATAATTAATTAGTAATTGAATCCCAGCACAATAGTATATATAGACGCACATTTCTTGCACTCAGGGTTGGGTGTTCGAGAGTGGAGAACGGGTGAGAGAGAAGGAGAACGTAAAGTAGTAAAGTGAAAATAATATCTAGAAGTGTTTGTACTCACCGTGTTTGTTTGTCTCTCCGTGCACCGTTTGTTAAGTGTTTAGTACGTTTTGTTTATATGTTTCGTTTGGCGTGTAGTGCCGTGTCCCGTGTTTTTGTCTGTTCAAACCTTTTATTTTCTGTTCTGTTTATTAAATGCTGAACGCGATCACGCGTTCAGCCTCACCAAAACCCCATCTCTCTGTCGTTTGTGTTCCTGTTTCTGGCCTGAGTCCTGGAGGCGCTGTCGATCCCACGCAGGACACCACGTGTCACAAAGACAGCCGGAGTGGGTGGCGTCAGCCCAGAAACAGGAACACAAACGACAGAGAGATGGGGTTTTGGTGAGGCTGAACGCGTGATCGCGTTCAGCATTTAATAAACAGAACAGAAAATAAAAGGTTTGAACAGACAAAAACACGGGACACGGCACTACACGCCAAAAGAAACATATAAACAAAACGTACTAAACACTTAACAAACGGTGCACGGAGAGACAAACAAACACGGTGAGTACAAACACTTCTAGATATTATTTTCACTTTACTACTTTACGTTCTCCTTCTCTCTCACCCGTTCTCCACTCTCGAACACCCAACCCTGAGTGCAAGAAATGTGCGTCTATATATACTATTGTGCTGGGATTCAGTTACTAATTAATTATTCACTTGAATCCCAGCACGTGAATTAATTCTGTGCAACCCCGTGCTCACATATTACATTTAACCAGCACGTGAAGTGATTTGTGCTCTCCTCGTGCCTAAATACAAATCTACACTTTAAATACACGTGAAACACAGACCCGTTTATATCCCGTGTACCAATCTATACACCAACATTTACACACGCAACATACAACACATAACACAAATGCACACAGGGGCGGGGTGCTTTGCCACATTGGCACACACTAAAATGTTCAGCTATTAACTTGCCAGGCGCCAGAAACCATGTTTACAGGTCAATCTGATAAGCCATGTTTGATCAGACTTAAATCTGCCTCTGTACACTAAAAATTGCAATGACTGGTCATGTTTTTCTAGATCAATCTTAAAGTCCATCAGCCAATAATAAGCTATTTTCAATTTGTTGTCTTTTATTTTGTATATCTGTATAAACAGAGGTAATCTTTCCCATATGAGATAATATTCCTTGTGTTAGATTAATTTGGTTACCTAACATAAATTGCTGCTCAGTTGGAGCCTATTGGCTGGAAGCATCACTCTGGGAAGATGTTGTTTTAACATTTCGAAAGTCTAACGTTGCTGAGAAAACTGGCTCTGCAGGGAAGCTGCTGCAGTGAGTGTGAGACACTGAAAGCAGCAGGGTTAGCTTCTCAGACTCTTAACATCATTCTGAGTGGCATGGGTCCAGGAACATGAGGTAACTCCATTGTCAGTGAAGCTGAATGCTTCGATGCCCCTAGTAGTTTGAAATGAAGAGAGAAAGTTTGAACCTGGGAAATGGCCCAGTTTTATAGGCCACCATGTTAATGTAGGGCCCTATGAAATCCGCATTAACAAGAACAGAACACAGACAGAATCAAAAGAATAACGTGGAATCCAGCGCTGTACGAAAAAATAATAATAACGGAAAAAATGCATTTGGCAGTATTAAGCTTGAAATTACATATTAAGGTAAAATGTGAAACCTTTGAAATGTGCATGCACTGTGTGCAGTACAGGGCAGGTAGTCATAGCTACCGTGCTGCAGGATGGGCATTAACTGCTGGTCGTTGCTAAGAGACGCAGTGCAGAGCAGGATTTTTCACTGCACTGCAGACTAAGTTACCTCACTAGTAAAAGACTTTCAAAAATCCTTTTACAACTGGAAAATCCTTAGTTAAAAAGCTTAGAAATGAAAAAGTAATACCAAAGTTAGTTGAGTACGATAAGTCAGTTCCCTAATGACAGCTACGAATCGGGTGGTATGTTTTAACGTTGTTATATTATTTTTTTATTTAGTCATTCTAACTGAGTTGTGGTTGCACTATCTCACCAATCCTCTTCCTGGTGGCCAGTGATGGTCATGAGACAAACTATAGGTGACATCTGCCGTGGCATTAGGTGGACACTATCGTCCTTTCTTTAAGACCTTTGGTAGAATGGATCGTATGCAAGAGAAAATGTCAAGACTATGTAACTATGACAAACATGTTGGTCTGAATATTAACATCAAGAATCAGGTGATCCATCTTAACCTACCATCTGTCCCTCCCATCACTTTACCTGAGCAGCATAGTTAGTAAGGACTCTGAGACTAGTAAGGACATCAAAGCTAGACTAGTGAAAGCCAGATACGTCTTCTGGCAGCTTAAGGAGATCTGGAAGAGCCAGGTTTTTAGCTGTAAGTACAAGATAAGATTGTACAGCAGTAATGTGAAGTCAGTCTTACTGTATGTGCCTGAGAAAGATCTCCAGCTTTCACACCACCAGGCTGTGGAGGATCTGCCAAATGTTCTGGCCAAGGAAGATCCCCAATGAGGAGCCCCTTCGAATCACCAGAATTGTTTGTGGATGCCTACAAAGAAGTATGTAATAGTAAAAGCATAGCAAAGTGTAAAAAAGGCATAGGGATGCATTGTAAAGCTCAGAGAGGTATGGTGTATCATTTTTAAAATATGGTAAATGTATAGTACAACCATGGGAAAACTGCAAAATGACTGTCCAAATTTACCTTGGTTAATTTTTTTAAGGGAAGATTAGGCTGGTAACCTACTTTTAAAAATGAGGTGTACTGCACAGTATAGTGTGCTGTACTTGGGATTAATGAAGACCTCTTTATTAGATCCATGCTGCAATGTTTTTTATTCATTCAGAGGGTCTGTAAGGCTAACAGGATCTTTTGAGAATACTGCAGCGTAAAATGACATCTGAGAGCTGAGTCCATTTGGAACTGATTGTGCAATATCATTATCTAGCCAGTGCTTCGGTCAGCTGCTGAGTTATCTCATCGTTGGCCTTTTAAGTACAGAAAAGCCAATGGATTTGAAATGCATGGATAAACAGACTGTCATGCGTTTGTGCAGTCATTGAAAGTCTAAGAAGGGATTTTGAAGATTCATATTATAGGACTGGATGTTCACCAAATTCCTGTTCAATGTAAAAGCTGAAGAAATAATCCATAAAAAATAATTTATAGATTAAATTACTTGACCGTAGGGTAGTGGTAATGCGGTGAGACAGAAAAACATCAATCAATCAAATCCTTTATTGTATGGGCCAGCTGAGAACAGGTAAGGAACAGTGGTGGAGAAATAGACTTGACCAGGATAGAGCTTTGTTGACCTGTATTATATCTATATACTTGTTGCAGTTTGGTCTGTTTTCAGATAGCTGTTCTTAACTTAGTCACTGTACCTGAAGTATTAGGGGAATTTCTTTTAATCAGTTTTTCTAAGGAAAGCGTTTCATTCAGTGAAACAGTGGCATGGAATATTTAGAGATAATCTGCACCACACAAACCAATCAAAAAAGGTATTTAAAATGTGAATGAATGGGGGAAATGCTCAATTATTTCCAGCAGGGTGGTAAGTTAATAATAATGGCTGTTTAGTGAAGACTGATCCACGTTTGAGATCACAGGAGGAAACCGCTGGTTAAGAAGGCAAATTGTATCACCAGGGCAGGGAGTCCATGGCACACAACAGCTACAGTCTCAATTTCATTTCTTCGATAGTGAATGTTGGAGGTGCCCATAATTACGTCCTTTATTACATTATTAATAACCTTAAAGGGACTGGACAGTTGGAAGAACAAGGTTGTGGTAAATAGGCAGTTTCCACAATTCTATACACAATGCATGTAGGTTATGGTAACCTACGTGTTTTATTTTACCAACACTATTAATGTGTAAGGCTATATCTATGTTATTAACATAACTTGTTTTATTCTGCATTATTCGTCAGGGTCGTTTTGGCAAGCAACCCTCAGCCAGAAACCGAACCACGGCTTAGCTCTTTTTGTGTTTTTAATTTTCTACACGATAGCCTGGTCTGGAACAATAAGCGAGACATATCCAGTCACATAGTTTATGAAACATGAGAGTACATCTCTGCATTCATTATTGCATTTCATAAAGGATAAATATTAAAACAAAATGCCTTTTAAGACACTGATACTTGAAACCCATACTATTCGCACGGTGCCTGTTAGTGCCATGCATAAATATTTGATTGGAAACTGTGGCTATATTGCACAGTACAGTCGGGAGGCCTCTCTGAGGTCAGCACAGGCAAAACAATTTTTTCAGTTTGTATTCTTTACACAAGGTCATCTATATAGACCAAACATGTTGAAAGGATAGTTAAATAAATGTATGTCCTGACTACAGAACAATGTATAGAATAGAATAGAAGGAAGTTGTAAGGTGACTTTTTTTTATTAGTAGTTGTTCTATCTCAATGGCCAGTGGTAACTGGAGAGAAAGTAAGAGGTTGCTAGGAGACCGAAAGATACTGCAAATGAGACATGCACAGCACATCACAGCATTATGGGAGGTTTCAAGAATTTAGGAAACACTTGGAGGTTAGACGGTTATAATGTAACTACAGGTACAGTATATGTGCTGGGTTTTTGTACGGAGGTATAGATATACAGTATAGATGCTTATAATAAGTAAATGGGCGTACATTTTTACTTACTTAAGACACATGTCTACAGTAATTATTTAAGACTGCAGCAACTGAAGAAAGGTTTTGAACCCTAAAACCAGAGTGTGTGCAATTACTCTGGCGAAAGATGTGCAAAAAAAAATAAAAAAATTCTGTGGCCTTGATATTATATTATTATATTATATTGATACTTTCTTTCACAAATACTGATACCCAGAGTGCAAATTACGTTAATACATTACTGTTCCATTAGGTTTAATTTGATTATAAGGCTGTAAAGTCAACGAGAAAGCTTTATGTGTTCGGAAGAATCTAGTATAGTTTTATATTGGCCCGTCTTTCTGCCCCTCTGCTGAGATGTCTGTCATCGGTTGCCAGCAAAGACTCACACTATCTGCAATCTCAAGACACATTGTAGCATTTCCAGCTCTAATTCCCATCTCAAAACAAAAATGATTGATTTATTTCCTCAGGACCATGCATATGTAAAACAACATATTCAAACAAATCCTTTAAAGAAGAGTAATAACCAACCTCTCCTCCCACCAATAAAAGAAGCATAGAACCTTAAAGCAAAAGTACTGCATTTAAAATGAAAGTCTAGGGTGTAATGAAAACATAAAGTAAGTTACCAGTTAGAATTCATTTTAGGGAAACAAATTGCAACCACATGTTTCATATAGCAGATTAGTTTCAGCAGATTTAATTAAAAGGTATTTAAAACCAAAGGCTGGATTTTACTTATGGAACTCAAATCTGTTCCATATGTACTATAAGCCATTTACTTGTGGGTAAAGTACTTTTTAATGACTTGCCCCCCAGTACTGTTTGTTCTTGTATCCATTGTTTTTTGCTCTGGCTCTTTGTTTCATTTTGGTGTTAGATGGCCCTCTGCTGGCTTCAGTCTATTTTAAATGGTAAGATGTTGTCTTTTTACAAGCATAGACACATTACACACATAGTCACACATAAGAATTGAAAAAACACAAAACCCTCATCAAAGGAATAGTATTTTTTAAAGCAAGTTACACCACAAGAGTGAAATGCCTGATATCCATTTGTTCAATTAAAAAGGCTCCTGGAACATCAGCAACTCCAGAAGTATCTACCCACAAACAGAATACAAAGGCTCAGACTCGTATTTAGTATCTGTAGTTTAGTGTTTTAGTTTGGTTGGCTAGCGTTTCATCGATTTAAGATCAGGACTGAAGAAATTTAATATTTTTTAGTTTATTAGCATTAAGTTTAGAGAATGGGGAACATGCTGTTTTATTAACAATTCATATGATAAGAGAATATTTAAATGCAAGATGTAACAGGATCCTGTACATTCGTTACCATTATTTTGCTAAAAATGCATAATATGCCACATGATGGTTCATTTCAGGTCTTTCTGTGAGAGCATTCTGGGACTGCAGACACAATAAGTCAAGCCCTTGTGTCAGTTGTTTTTTTAACGCCACTGTGTTTCCAGGTAAACGGAGTGAACATTGAAGATCTAAAGCACTCAGAAGTGGTCGCTTTTATCAAATCCAGCGGGGAGGAGGCCAGGCTGCTGGTGGTAGACCAAGAGGCAGATGAGTACTTCAAGAAACTGGGGGTGACCCCCACAGACAGCCATGTCAAAGGTGGGGAACATTGTACTCTCTGGATCAAACTGGAGGACAGCCAGAGCGGATAATGACAAAAATTCAAGTACAAAACAGATTTGTACTTTAGCATGCATTAGACTGTTTTGTATCTTGGGAGCATGTTGGAACAATAAGGGAACCCCACACACAGGTTGCTAATATTATGTGTATTAGCCCTTATGCATGAGGTGGTGAATTTGCATGATTCTGCCTCTGTTCCCTCACTTGGTAAAACTAATTTAGTACCCTCCCTTCTGATCTGACCTGAACTTGCTTTACTCAATGCCAACTCTTTATACCGTCTTTGTATATTATCTTCAGATAAATCCACCTATTGCCTGTTTTTCTTTTGGATTTGGACAAGATATTTTAATGATATCATGCTTATCAAACTGTTTACCGTGATTTACATTTGAGCAGGTAAAATAATCCCTAGACCCAGAATTTACTGTAATAAAAACGTCCCGATTCATGCTGCTGCCAGCAGGGTAAACGGCAGAAACAATTGAGATCTCATGCCGTGAAATACAGTCAAACATGTGCTTCCTGATTGACTGTCTTGCTTTTCACAAAGTCAACAATCCAGACAGTTCAGAAGTAGAGTAAGCTGATGATCTGGCCCTGCTGCTAGATACCCATGCCTTTTAAGTGCAAAGTGCAAACAGTTTGAGAGCCTCTTTCCCAGCTGCAGTGGTATAGCCAGGGCTCTGATATGTCAGATTGCTTTTGCCAAGACCAGTTCCAGCTCCAATCTGGCTCTGAAACAGTAGCTGTATTATAGCAAAATGTGGTGGTGGGGGGGGGTGCTTTGTATGCATTAGCTCGTCCATTGTGGGGTGTTTCATCTGTGTTTGCATGCTGTCTAAATCTCAGCATCTGGTGTGCATAACAAACCGACAGAAGCTTAACGAGATCTGGCTGATGAATAGGTATGAAAGGATGGGAAACCAACTTGAATTTGAATCAATACAAAACTTGTCGTGTACTATAGTACATTTGTGCTCAGCAGTAACTGTATCAACATTTCTTTTACAGACATTAAATTCACCAGGGCAGAAATCTGGTTTAATACATCAGACAATACAGCTGATTTAATACATCATACAACTACTGGTTTATTACATCATACAATACCACTACAGTGTCCAGACAGACTTTTTGCTAAACTTTAGCAGGCCCACATACTTGGTGTGTCATTGACACCAGATGTTTTGTTTTTTTTTTTCCTTTTTTATTAGACCCCCTGCCTCAGCAAATTCCCAATGGGTCCCCAAAGACACAGGTGAGTGAATTGAATGCCTGTGAGCGGGGCAATATTGCATTATTATTACTTAAGACAGAGCCCTTTTATTTATTTTGTTTTGAAACATCACCTTATTTTTGAATTCCTGTGCTATGTGGACCTTTATATGTAGATCAAGGACATACATCATGTGCAAAAGAGTATAAACACATTTTAGTAGTTTTATACTCTACACTGTAATGTTTATTTTGTGACACTTGTGTTTTTGTGGTTCAGAAATATAGATATATATCCAGTTTAGATCTTTTTTTTTTTGGTATAAAGAAAGCTTAATTTAATTTGAAATTTATATTTTCAGTAAAACAGCTGAGATTGTTCTTTCCTATTTTATTTTCCAAAAGTTCCTAATGAGCTGGAGAAATAATAGAATGTTCTTGGGTAAAGTTTATTGTTTATTGCTCTCCCAATGCAAGTCCAAATCTTAATTGTCTGTTTTTTCCTTTTTTTTTAAATGCATAAAATGATGCTAGCAGTCTTCTAAGGTATGCCAAGTTAAACTTGTAATTTTGAAACAAAGTAACCATCTATCTTTTTCTGTATTTCTGATCAGCTCAATGGAAGTTCAACACCAGAATCTTCTCGCCGAGAAATCACCAGTCCAGAGATTGCAAAAGAGGTAACTGAGACAGGGCTGTTTTTTCTTCTGCAGGTGTACTTTTCAAATTTGTCTTATGATCAGTGCCTTCATTGTGTCAGTTTTGTGTGTCTTAGTGAAACAAGTTTTATATAAATCCAGAGACTGCAACAAAAAAACTGTCTTGAAATACAGTGACATTCTTTTCACTGCAGGAAAGCTTAAATATTATGAAATATGGATCTATTTATTACATAAACGACGTACAAGCCTGGTCATCTTCATGTTAATTCTAATAATGTATCTCAATAGTACCATAGAGAGAGTTGAATACTTGAATACTTTTTTTGTAACTGCTTTGGGTTAAAACAAATGTTTTCTGAAATTTCAAAATATTAATTTCAAAACCTTGTCAATCCAATCTGGTTTGCATGTGCTAACCTAACTAGCAATTAACAGTAACTTTTTTTTTAAGCTAAAGTATAATTTAAACATTTTGTTTTCATAAAGTGCCTTAGGGACATGGAGCCTCCCTGTACTCACTGCTGGGTCTGTACACTTTGCTGCCACAGGCTCTGCACACTTTGGAATCACTAGGTCCCTAATGTAATACTTCCTTTGTCACTTGTTTTAACCCTCATCTCCTATCTGACTCTCTCTTACTGGGTTTCTCTGTTTGCTTCTTTGATATATCTGGTGCAGGTTTGGCTGTTTTATTAATATGCATTGCTTAGAAACGCAAATTGCTAGCATGTATGTTTTGCAGGTGAAGGCTTGTTTTTCTCCTTTTGTGGTGGGTATTTTAAGGTGCATTTTTTAATTGTAAAAACGTATGAAATGGTTGCCTAGTGAAGGATAGGGTGAGATAAAGTCTCAATATTGACCCTCTTCAGATTTGCTTCATATTTTAAGAAACTGTTTTTATGTGTCAAAAATATTACTACTTTTGATATTTCTATTTATTCATCATAGATATTTGTCTCTGGCTTTGAGCTTTAATCATTCTCTGTGCTTCCTGTCAGTATAGTATAGTATAGTATAGTATAGTATAGTATAGTAACTGGTTGAGCCAACAGTGTTGAGTTCAAAGTCACACATGATTCCCCTGCTATCAGGAAGCTCAAACAATGGCTAAACAGCAAGGTTTGCTCAAAGCTCCCTGTTTTAAATCCCAATAGTGGAGCCACATGACTCCGAACCACTCAGAAGGATTTCAGCCCTCATGAAAAGGGAGAGTGAAAAGCAGTCTGGAAGGCTTTGGAAGCAGAGTGCACAGTAGGTCAGGGATGCCCAACCAAGAAGAACCCAGTGGGCTCTTGAAGAGCCTGAAAATCACAGACATGAAATTGTACAAATTTTAAACATTTTCATAAAATGATTTAATGTTGTACTTATTAAACATTTAACATATGGTTTGACATTAGCACTAATCTTGGATTGCTTTACTTAAAACCACACAAACACAACAAATTAGAAAATAAATACATTTTGCTGCCTTTTTTACTTACCTTCTACCAAAAGCACCCATTAACAACTGTAAATGGGATGCCTCATCAAAAGAGCCATCAGTTGGATTTAAAGGACAACAACCAAACCTAACCAAGCACAGCAGCAGCACAATTCCTTTATATTCTTTGCAATTGTTTACTTTTTTGGATTTTACATTTTTTTCTTTGAATTGGGAGAAGCCCATTCCTCCTGTTTTAACACTGTAGGTTCACTCCCTGTGCAGAAGGTTTTAAAATCCCACCTGAGACGCATTTTAATTTCAGTTGGGGTAATCTTATACCTGTTGCACAGAATACCAAGGAACGAGTTGCCTAATTGTTAATAAATAAACAGTAAGCCTTGGTTATTGCCCCATTGGGTAATCTTTTAAAACATAAATTCATTGTCGTTTTTACTCTTGAGCACAGATTAAAGAAGTTACCCACCAGGACCCTTTCGCAGAGAGTGGTCTCAGCCTGAGCCCCACTGCAGCTGAAGCTAAGGAGAAGGCACATGCAAAACGAGCAAAGAAAAGGGCCCCCCAGATGGACTGGAATAAGAAGCATGAAATTTTCAGCAACTTTTGAAAAAAAAAAAATAATTCAGCTTTTTCACTATTTAAAAATAACAATAACATCAGAAGCCACATAAATTGTGTTTACAAACTTCTGGGAGAAAAAAAGAGAGGACACTGAAAGATTTTGGTTTCTTGCGGGACAACGTAATCAGACATTGTTTCTCGCTTGTGCATATAACAAGTACATTAACGTGCTTTGTGACTGATTGATTAAAAAAAAAGATTGATTTGTTAGTTTCTTTAACTGAACTATTTACAAAAGTAGTGGATGTGCTGTACAGTAAATGTGTATTGCTTTTTTTTGGTCATTTTAGTTTTTTCATAAAAGATTGAATTATGCAGAGATATTACTTGTCTGTCTTGTGCAGAACTGAAGCAATTGGATTGTGTTGAAAAAGGACAATAGCCACATAACTTGTGAAGTATGTTTTCTCATGTGATGCTCAAGGTTTCATAGCTGAAGAGAAAGTGAACCACTATGAACCACAGTGTTTAAGTTAATTGAAAAGAAGAAAAGTATTTTCTTGTAAGCTAAGATTGTCATCTGTGTATTATATAATGTTAGTATGTGTTTGTTAAACTAGTATGTACTTTAGTAGTTATAATAAGGAAGCCTTTTATATTACTCAAGTCTAAATAAACTGCACATAAAAATGCACATAAAGTCATCATGTGCTTAAAGGACAAGACCAAATGGACTAAAAAGAGAAAGATTTTTATTTTTTCTGTATAGAAAGGGCCAGATGAGCTCTTGCGTGTACTTTGCCTTGTGTTTCACAGATGCCATGTTGACAGGCGACTGGACACACTAGAGGCATTAGGGTTTGTTTCTATATAAGTGTTAAACTGACCAGATCTCACATTGGTGTTCAAGAATGAAAATATATTGCATAGCTGTTTCAGATGCCATTTCTACTTTAATCAGATGACACACCTGAGCTTGTTGTCTATCTATTGTCGCCAATAAAGTCTAAAAAAGCAGTTTAAAAAAACCCTTGATATGTGAAGTTCCAAGGCCCTGCCATGTAAAATAATCCTGCTACATTTTGGATTTCTTGTTTTTATTCCAAGATATTCCAGAATCTCTTTGCATTCTTTCCACACATTAGTCTTGCACGTTAACTAAACTGTAGCCATGTAGTATTGGCCCATTCCTGGCCGAGCCAGCTCCTATTACTTTTTGTTGGTTTTCCATAAAAGGCATTTAAATGTACAAGTGCATGTAATAAATAAGTAAATGTTGAGCAATATTAATTTGTTAAAATATCATTGATGTTGGTGTTAACATATTGGCACATCCTGTCAAATCTATTCTATTTACAGTGTATTGTTTAGTTTAAAACACTAAAAAGTGAACACCTCTCTCCTGTAGCTCATGGGTCTTATTGCAACCTGACATCAGAAGGTGCACAAGAGAATAATATCATATTCAATCTGCTGTGGTATTGACAGGTGATGTTAATTCCATTAAAGAAAATCTCCAATCTGCATAATTTCATTGAACAGAGCAACGCCTCCTATTTTTGAAGCATAAAGTGCTGAAATGTATGTTTCTTTTTTCCATCACCTCTGTGCTCTGGAGTGACTATTGCTATGGTTTTTCCAGTGTTCCTGTGCTGAAAATGAATTATGAAAAGCTTGCCTTACATGAATAGCACAGCAAGTGATACATTCATCTGTATTGGGTTTTTTTATTCATTTGAGTTTCAGTATCAAGTAAGGGAAAGCAGATTCAGATTATAATGAGCAATAAACAGGTTTCACTGTTCAAGTTGTTATTTGTACAGCGTGTCTGTTACACACTCAAGTATTTGGTGTTATCTTGCAATTAGGGGTCACACTGTTACCTTTCTGCTACAAGGCCCCCATGCATTACATTAATACATTGTTCAAATCGGTGCATAAATTATTAGGGGGAGGAATTACTAGCTTTTGATTCAGTTTGAGCAGTGTACTGTGCTTCTAGTTTCTGCTAAGCATTCGTGTGTGTGTGTGTGTATTTATATATATATATATATATATATATATATATATAGTAAAAAGCGCATTTAAAATTACTACAGGTCACACGACCAATCCTTATAAGCAGCATGAACTGTGTATTAAGTGAATTATTCAGAAGCCACATAAATGAACCATCGAGCAGTTGAAGTCAATACCTGCTGTGAATGCAGTCACATTATCACAGACACTGGCATTTCGAATAGGTGAATTATTTCACTGTTTTACACACTGTTGTCAAACTCATTAGAACAGATACACTGACAGCAGGACCTGTGTGTGTGTGTGTGTGTGACTTACTTCCTTTCTGGAGAAACACTAGTAGACCAGTGTTTCCAGCAATAGTGGAACTGGAACAAATATTGCACTGTGGTCCTGATATGGTACCACGCTGTTACTGATACATTAGTGCAATTGTATTGGATCATACCCTATCAAATTATGAAAATGTGACCAGTTTGGAACCATTGCACTAGTGGCTGATGCCACTGCAGTTGCTCCAGTTCTACTCTGCATGTAGAACCATTGCATTACCAATGTACTGCTACTGTCTTCACTGCCATAGAAAAGGAAAGGGTGTTGATACAAGGTTTGACTGAACAGTTTAGCTCTAGCCTTTACAGGAATTATGCAACATATTTTTACTGACTTGATATACACAGAAATGGAGTTGCATTTATGTTATTTTCCAGATTGTGTTTTATACTTATCTTTAACTCAGAAAAGAAACTAGCTCTTTGCACTGATTTGACAGTACGGTCTTTATGAAATTGTTTCATAATTATTAAATATTATTTCACCAAATTAACCCCCAATATTCTTGTTCCAGAGAGTCCCTAGCTCCCGGTACCACATTCAGGTGGTATGAAGGTTAGCAGGGTTTTGTTGTTTTATTTTTTATGGATATCTCCTGTTATTAAGCTTACAGGGCCTTGCACAGTAGCTATTGTATCTCATATAAAACGTACCACTGTAAATTGCAACCAGTACACAGACTAAGCATGTCAATCTGTACCTGTGTATTTCATTTAACCTGTAACCCATATGTGTAAAAACAAAAGGTCACACAATGCTGTATTTTTCTATGCATCTCGGATTTCCTGGGTTCTGTCGAAGAAGACAGTTCGATTGTTTGTATGACAAATTCTGTCTATTGTACA
This sequence comes from Acipenser ruthenus, assembly GCF_902713425.1. Classification (NCBI taxonomy): domain Eukaryota; kingdom Metazoa; phylum Chordata; class Actinopteri; order Acipenseriformes; family Acipenseridae; genus Acipenser; species Acipenser ruthenus. The sequence continues at coordinate 9,332,519 of NC_081201.1, read as the reverse complement.
GTACATTGTTAATAATAAACATTTATTTCAAAGTAAGAATAATGAGCTTTCATTTGAGTGGACAAAATCTTGTTGAACCTTATGAAATCTTTTTTGTGGGCTCAATAATTGGAGGGAAGGAGAGCTACAGTATACGTCATACTATATAACGTGTTTGTAATACAGGGCTAACTTTCTTTGGTATCTGGACCACCCCAATAGTTACAGTGGCACGCTGCTGATTATTCTCAACTTGTTTGGGATACAGTATATTTAAACATATGATATGACAATTAAGGGCTGCAAATTTGAAATAAATAAATAAAAAAAGCAACTTCACCCAGTAATTTAGGGTTATACATTCTTTTCCAGAAATTGTACAGTACTTTATATATTAAGCCATCCTCATTGAAATAACTAACTTGTCTTCATCCTAATTATGTAAACTAGAAAAAAAATCCTGCAACTACCGATGTACAGCATATACCCAGCTGCAATTTCAAAGAAACATAGTAAACATAAGTCTTTACAGAACTTTAAAAACAGGCCTATGTGAAGGAATACAGTGAGGTGGATATGGGTGATACAATTATTGTGCTAACTTCCATGCAGGAGGTCTCTGCAAGCACGGCCACAGTGCACCGGAAAACAGCAACTTAAAACCAGGCTGGTAATGGAAACCCAGTCTGAGGCAACCACACACTTTTCTGTGCTGGCTGAAAACATTCTCATGCAGATCTGTACCTGTGTAGGGTACTTAACCCTTCTACAGTATTATAGTGTAATAAAAGTACAGTCGTTTTTTTTGTTTGTTTTTTTTAAACGTAAAAACTCGTTATACCAAATATACCAAATGTATAGTAAGTATATATATAGTAAGTATATATGTATAGTACGTATATACCAAATGTATAGTAAGTACAATAAGAAACGAATGATTATTATAGATTTCTATACAAAAGAAAGAGAAAAACAAAACGGTCCCTATTTTATAGAAAAGAACCCCTTGAGGGGTAGTGATGCTCACTGCACTTGTGCGCAGACTGCTGATTCAAGGACTTGGAATTGTATTCCTCGACGGAATTAAACAGACAGGTATTTTTTCTTTGTAATTACATCGCTATACTCTATCGTGGCTCCGGGCCCTATTAAATCATTTAGTAAGGTGCTATAATCACACTGTCAGACCAGAAGAGGGAACAGAGGCATCTGTCCGTCCTGCAGGCACTGGCAACTACGGGGTTAACATTCTGTGGGCGTCAGCTTGCTAGGAGGCTGGTAGAGGGGAATGATGTACACTGTGTTCCAATCCTAGGTAATGGGTTTGGGGGCGGAGCTAAGGTATACAAAAGGGGTAGCCTCTGCACTGGTCAGGGCAGTGTTCAAGGGATACAGGAATGAGAGCACCCACATGCTGAATGAAAGTCTAAACTTTGTTGTGTACTTTTGCTTGTCAGACTAAGCAGGATAGCACAGCTGTTTCCTGCATTCAGGTTGACTACGACTGGCCAAGCACAGGTCTGTGGTATTTGAAGGACCATATCATATTATGCGCACTCCTCTTATGACCCGTGTTGTAAATAGTGTGTCTTAAAGAGACAGTACGTCTTTTTGTTTTGTGCTTGTTTGTAAATAAACGTGGTTGCACCTTTTTCATTTTGACAAACCTGACTCTTTGTGTCATTCCGAGGCCTCCCACACCCCGTTTCATATTTTCCTTTTACTTAAACAATCATTTTCACATTGCATGTCCTTTAACTTAAATGTATGCACATTGTGTTCTAGCCTGTCATTAATAAATACAGCTTGTTGTTTTTCATTGAATTTTGCGTTGGTACGCTTATATTTCCCCCCCCCCCTCGGTGTGCGGATCTGTTCTGTGGCGTGTTACCTGCGTACTTAAATGTAGGAACATTTTCAATACAACTTAAAGGTTGTTTTAGTATTTAATTTCAAGAAATACAATAAGAAATACTACACTGTACAATACTGTATAAACCACACATAGTGTATAAGGCCAACATATACATTTAAAGTGAACATTGTAATGGCTAGGCACTAACCAGAAAGGGAAATTCCAGTCCTAAAAGCAACAAGGGGCCTGCATTAGCGACCCTTTGTTTTTTTTAGGTTTGCCGAGGGGCAGATGCCCCGGTTGAGACAGTCTGAGCAGCGAGGGTACACTGGCTGGCAGATCTGCTGACCAAACCCAACCAGCAGCCAGTTGATTTCACTCCACAGATCCCTGGGGAGACAACGGCAGAAAATGTTACAATATGTATATATTTTTAAACACCATTAAAGAGATCACACAGCCACAAATTAAAACACTGCACAGGCAACTACTACTAATTATTAAAAAAACGGTCAGATTCTGTAGGAAGGCATTTTCTGTAAAGTACATTGGTTAATCCATTTTACACATACAAAGGAATCATATTATATTTTTTTCTTTTGGATGTTGTTATTCCAGGATCAAGAATAAAAGCATTTATTTTTTTTCCCCCATTTCTGCATGCGCACTAGGGACTAAAGAACACCTGCTTCAATTGCAGGCACTTCTCTTTTGTATCGGTTAGAATGAACTAGTTTAGTTTTGCCTGAGATGTGGTAGTTGTGCAAGAAGGGTTTGGTATATTTGGACCCTGTGATCTGTTCAACAGCCCCCACTCAGCTTCACTGCAACTACCTGGGCAGCCAGTCCTCCAGCCCCATTCTCGTCTCCTCTGGCGTCTTCGTTTCTCTCTTCATCCATCTCAGCCGGTTTGCGATCCTATGGACGTGAGTATCGACTCCTGGGGGAAAAGGAACAGGATTATTTATCAACAAGAACTGTTACAGTGCATTATAAACTCCATTATTTGAACCCCAACAATCAGTTTAGCTGCAGAAATCCAACCCGTCCTCCACTAGCTACTAACAGGGCTCTATATGTACTGGATGCTGCTATGGTGTTAACTTTATAGCATGCGTAACTATAAAAACTTTACATTAGCCTGAATCCCGTAAACAGAGATACGTACAGCTAAGGTACAGTCCAGAACTATACAAACTGCATTTCCTGGTAAATGAATAACAGGTGAAATAGCAAAAATAAATAAACTATAAATCCGTCCTCTATGATTGACTAAAAGCATTTATTTAATACATAGTCTGTATACATGTAGAACTATTTCTATTCTGGATATAATAGTCTGTTAGTGTTGCCATTTATTGCATTGCTATCCACTGGCTGCGCTGATATATTTGAAAAATGTTCAGTACGTTCATTTGCAACTACACCGTACCAATCCCGGAAACGGTGTTCCAGGCAATGGCCATGGTGAGATGAGCCATCTTGGGTCCAATTCCAGGCAGCTTCACGAGGTCAGTCACATTGTCAGGAATATCTCCATTGTACTGTTTCTGGAGTATCTCTGAGCACTGCTTCATGTACTTCACTTTGCTCTGTAAAGAGTCATGCCTTTAAAAATCAAAGTCAATGTTATCTTTGATATTTCTAACGCACAATATAAGCAAGTGAAATAGGGATCTTGACTGTACATAACAACATGCATGGTTTGGTGGGGTTAGTGCTCCAAACACAAACACTGGCCTTTGCCAAGCAGTATCATTACCTTCCAAAACCCGACAGGATAGATCAGCTCCCCTAAAGTCTTGTCGTCCGTTTGCACAATATTTTCCACAGACAGCCCATGAGCTTGAAGTTTCTTCATGGCTGCAGCTGTCACCTCGTCCTTTGTCTGGCTGGACAGCATCAGCGATATCAGAACCTGGTATCGGATAACCTGGAAAATCAGGGACAGCTTTACACAACATTGGATCATTTCTTATAATTTCAAAAAAATAAAATAAATAGTCCCATAATCATGTTCAATTTGATTCCTGAATTAATGATTTCTACATACTGTAGTTCTTTCTGAGGACATGAGAAAGCAGGCTGCTTTGGTTTGCTTGTTTTTTCACCTGCAGTGGCTGTGTGGTATAAATGCAAAGGGAAGCAAAACCAAATCTAAACAGGGTACCACCTTTTCTGTATGATTCCATTTTACAAGAAACACCCATAAAGTTTGATATATCCACAAGATGGGCTTGTAAGGTAAATACTAACATGTGAAGAAATACATTAAAACGCATATGGGGGAAGTATCTTTAATTAGGTGGAAATGTATAATAAACATTTATTTTGTCACAAAGTTTCCCTCATTTATATGTGGAATTGTAACACTGATCCCATGGGATTTTCAGAAGTAGAAATAAATACATGAAATGCAGATTCGATTTCAGGACCAGTGTGTGTTGCTTTGCATGTGAAACCAAGGCTAGTGGTGCACAACAACACTCAAATCCAACAGTGCAGCACCCACACAATGAGACTGGGTCTACAGTGCAGCACCCACACAATGAGACTGGGTCTACAGTGCAGTACACACACAATGAGACTGGGTCTACAGTGCAGCACCCACACAATGAGACTGGGTCTACAGTGCAGTACACACACAATGAGACTGGGTCTACAGTGCAGCACCCACACAATGAGACTGGGTCTACAGTGCAGTACACACACAATGAGACTGGGTCTACAGTGCAGCACCCACACAATGAGACTGGGTCTACAGTGCAGCACCCACACAATGAGACTGGGTCTACAGTGCAGCACACACACAATGAGACTGGGTCTACAGTGCAGCACCCACACAATGAGACTGGGTCTACAGTGCAGTACACACACAATGAGACTGGGTCTACAGTGCAGCACCCACACAATGAGACTGGGTCTACAGTGCAGCACCCACACAATGAGACTGGGTCTACAGTGCAGCACCCACACAATGAGACTGGGTCTACAGTGCAGCACCCACACAATGAGACTGGGTCTACAGTGCAGTACACACACAATGAGACTGGGTCTACAGTGCAGTACACACACAATGAGACTGGGTCTACAGTGCAGCACCCACACAATGAGACTGGGTCTACAGTGCAGCACCCACACAATGAGACTGGGTCTACAGTGCAGCACCCACACAATGAGACTGGGTCTACAGTGCAGTACACACACAATGAGACTGGGTCTACAGTGCAGCACCCACACAATGAGACTGGGTCTACAGTGCAGTACACACACAATGAGACTGGGTCTACAGTGCAGTACACACACAATGAGACTGGGTCTACAGTGCAGCACCCACACAATGAGACTGGGTCTACAGTGCAGCACCCACACAATGAGACTGGGTCTACAGTGCAGCACACACACAATGAGACTGGGTCTACAGTGCAGCACACACACAATGAGACTGGGTCTACAGTGCAGTACACACACAATGAGACTGGGTCTACAGTGCAGCACCCACACAATGAGACTGGGTCTACAGTGCAGCACCCACACAATGAGACTGGGTCTACAGTGCAGTACACACACAATGAGACTGGGTCTACAGTGCAGCACCCACACAATGAGACTGGGTCTACAGTGCAGCACCCACACAATGAGACTGGGTCTACAGTGCAGCACCCACACAATGAGACTGGGTCTACAGTGCAGTACACACACAATGAGACTGGGTCTACAGTGCAGCACCCACACAATGAGACTGGGTCTACAGTGCAGCACCCACACAATGAGACTGGGTATACAGTGCTGTACACACACAATGAGGCTGGGTCCAGTACCTCCCTTTTAACAATGCAGCTGGTACCTGAGGAGCTGCTCTGGGATCGAAACATTTCCCAGCTCCCATCTGGTCCACTGGTGCATCCTTGTTCTTCCTCATCTCCCGGATGTTGTCCAGCTGCTTGATCCAGTCCTGGGGTTCCCACCGGGATTTTTGGGGATTGTTGCTGTCCTGCAGTTCCTTATCCCTGGTTCCTGCTGTGGAATCATACTCAACCTTGATGCTCTTTCTCCTGGGCCTGACTTGAACGTTGCCAGTTTCTTCTGTTGGGCGGGCCTGAGTTTGATGTGCCTGAGAAACTAGACATACAGCACATGAGCAAGGGGGTTACGATTCCAATACAACGATACAGAGAAATACAAAGATAGGCTGGCATACATTCCTTGAGACATGCTATCAGTAGGTATTGTTGTCAGCTGAAATGGTTATCACTCAGTTAAGTGTTCTGCACAGGAAATTGCTTTACAGTGAACAATTATTGAAATCAATAGGCTGCCAATAATATTTTCCAATCCCTTATTAGCTTTTCACAACTCCCCTTTTAGGTAGTTTTGTTTGTTTTACTTTCTTGTGTGGATAGAACATATGTACTTCCAGTAACATATTTTACTATAGGCTAGGCCCTACTCTTTTCCACATGAAAACGGACCGTAAACTGTTTCCAAACTATAAAACCCATTCAATTTCACTGTTTTTCAAATTATTGACTTGAACACACCCCTTTTCACAAACAACCAAGCGAGAGTACAGTATATTATTAATACCAACACAACGAGTTATTATTTACCTGCAGTTTTAAGTTTTGTTGAATGGTGATGTCGCTCGCCCAAAATCTTGGATCTGTTTACATCATGGTCGCACTCTGCTTTAACTATTTGTTGTGCCTTTTGTTTTAAAACTGCCGCTGTCTGTTGTTTGGCACTTGGCGCAGATGTGTTTGTTCTGACCGCTTTAGTCATATTTCTAGTTAACATTCTTTGACTCCTCTGCAAAAAGTAAGGGGACGAAGTCATTTTAACAGATACAAAAAAAGTATATTTATTTGAATGAATTAGATAAGTGCTGCAATGCACAGACCTTTACAACCCTACCCACTGGTGTAAAATCTACAATTAAAATACAACCACGTTATGAAACAAGTACCCAGGTGTAATCATAACATTAGTCTTAAGGCCTCAAATGTAGCTTCCACTATACGCGCTAAACTGAGTTTAAAATGACCCACTTTATCAACAACAGCAAAACAATTTTAAAAAAAGAAATAATTCAATAACACGTAACGTGCCAGCCACAGCAGATCATACCTCTGTTTCTGTTTACAATCTCCGCCTATAAAATTAAAAACTTCATTTCCCAGAATGCTAAGAAAGAAGGTGTGGTATTTAGGAAGTACTTGCTGTCCTGCGAGGGTGACTTCCTGTGAGAGTTTCAGAGAGGGTGGGTGAGGGGAATTGAATTGGCTGCAAAACAACATTTTAACATTAGAAATGCATTGACAACCAGTACATTATCAGCGTTTTAATCAGACCATCAACATTGCTACCGAAAAACAGGTACGTTTTCTTTTTGCAGTCAAGATATATATATATTTATTTTTATTATTTTAGTTTGCATTTTAATTACGTCGATTTTTTTTAGCTTGTTTGTTTTCAAATTGGGTTAAGAGAGACTATGTATCACTTACTGATACACATATGTCATGCTGGTAGAATTATCGTATATTTAATTATTTGTTTCGCTGCAAACATTTTTTGTAGATCAAATCTTGTCTGCTTTTTTTTTTTAATCAAACGTCATTAAACGCCATGGAATAAGATATATTTCATAAAGTTAGTCAAGCGTGTTTTATAAACCTCAAATTACTCTTTGCTTAAATCTTTGTAAATATCCATGTTCAGTCAGGTTAGTGTGGGTTGATCTTAAAATCACAGCTGTTGCCCCCAAAAGATGGATTGAGCTAATCAGAGTGCCACTAATAAAACATGTTTGCAGCTTGGTCATCGTGCAACACAGCGTATTGTCGCCTCATACTGTAAAAGCATGAAACTGGATACGTGTATGTGTATGGTAACCAGGTAGAAGTATTGGATCTTAAAGCTTTGTGACAGATTTTAAATTGGTAACCAATGTGTACCACTGTTATTCTGGATTAGTGATTTTTTAAATGTAGTCATTGCCCTATATAAATACAGTTTACACATCTCCCCTTATAGTGGTGTAGTTATTGTATTTTCAGTAGGGCATGTTCAATTTAAAGCACTTTGGAAATAAACTGTAGAATAAATAGTGTGTGTTTGCAGAATACTTGCAGTACTTGCAATATGTGCTTTGCACCTATCAGGAAGCCACCAGCCTGTTGGGCCCCACGACCCCCAGCATGAAGAAGCAGCAACAGCAGCAACAGCAGCAGCAGCAGCAGAGTAAGGAATCTCTGACGGACAAGATGAAGGGTCTGTTTGGGCTGAGACAATCGCGCATCAACACCAGGCAAGCGGAGAGCAGACCCGCTGAGTTCATCATCACTCTCGACACCCTAAAGGTGCTTGCTTTCTGGGTTTATTCTTGAACTTTTTACATCCCTCTTCTGGAAACGCATTATGTGAAGAGCAAATGACAGTGCTTTCCACTTTGTCAAACCCTCTGTCTCTGGTATTTACAGTACATTCTAAATTGTGTGTAAGAAATGAGAACCAAAGGCAGCTATGAGCATGTCAGAATTTCAGTTCCTCTTATCCTGTGGACACATTTCGTCCTGTGCACTGAACACTATTTGTTCTTGTCGCATGGTATTCTGTGCCCCTTCTCGTTTTACTCCATTAAAGCAGATGACCTTTAGAAATGACTGCCTCCACTACTCTGTGTGTTCCTTGCTGTGTTCCTGACATTTACACTTCCCACTGTTTGGATGGAATAGCATACAATATGTTAAATTATTAACCTGGAAAAGTGGCTTTCTCTACAGCAGTGGTTCCCAGCCCTGGTCCTGGGGACCCTCTGTGTCTTCTCTGTCCCTTAACTGAACTGATTTTGCTTAATTATACCTTTTTAATTGTTTTCAGCTCTTAAACAGTTTGCAGATTTAAAGTTAGCTGTAACATTTTATAAGTAACTTGAACTCTGCAACTGTTTAAGAGCTGAAAACAAGTAAAAAGGTATAATTAAGCAAAGTATCAGTTCAATTAAGCGTCTAGTTAAGTAACAGAGCTCAGTTGGAATGAAAACCAGCAGACACAGGGTCGTCCCCAGGACCAGGGTTGGGAACCACTGCTCTGCAGTATGGGGGACTATGATAGGTAATGACCAGCATAGAGGAGAGCACAGCTACATTTTCATATTCTGGAACAGCAGTTGTGTTTGACTACTTGTGCAAGATAACCCTTTAATAAAAGTTTATTTCGATGAAGATAATGTTTCCTGCTTTTCGTTCTGGGCTAATGTGTTTGAAAGCATGGAAACTAGCTGTTAATGTTTCTTTGACTGCATTAAAGTGCGTACAATTGTTAGGGATGTTTTAGTTTAGACCAGTTTTAGCTTGCATTACATTAGTATCATCTTAACCAAGTGTTATCCTAGCATTTCAGGAAAGATTTCATTATACAGCAGACAGGCATTCTGTGATTGTAAGAATACAGCTAGATGGCTTGCATTTCAAGTTTTCAGGAAACAAAATCATAATATTAGTTATGAAAACAGGCTTGAGAATGTTGATCAAATAATATTACGATATGTTTTCGGAAAACCAATGTTGTTGTGTCCATCTTAGCACTCTGAGTGGTATATGGATTCTTCTCATTTCTGAATGTCTCTCCTTGGGTCTAGGAGCTGAATCCTGAGTGTGGACTACACAGCAGAATCCGAGTCATTAACCATATATGTGAGCTTGCAAAATCCAAGAAATTTGAAGAGGTAGGTTTGTACTTGTTCTCTTTTTGTTATGGATTTTGTCATGGTTTTGCTTTTATTTTATGATGGTATAGTAATCTTTTCTCTTCTACTTAAGTAGGGTTTTTTGTGTGTGGTGTTGGTAAAGGAGGGGGTTATTCCGTTGGTTGCATGATTTTCTTTTTGAACTTTAACACTAAATTAAATAAAAAGACTATTTGAGATAATATACTGTAAGACACAAGAGAATGGGTATGTTACTCTATGCTTGTACTGATGCAGAATTAGACAGTTGCAAATGCAAATGCACTTTCAGTAAATAAATGCCTTTTCCTTTTTGTAGAATGCGGTGGAGGCTGTTTGGAAAGCAGTGGAGGATTTGCTGCAGCCTGATCAACCGGTAGAAGCCAGACATGCAGTGCTTCAGCTGCTCAAAGCTATCATCCAGGGCCAGGTAAGGGACTGGTGTTCCAGTAACTAGCTTACAGAAATCCTACTACATTATACTAGTCACTGGCCTTGAGCAATGGATTATGTTGCTTTCAAGGTTCATAGGAGTTTTACTTTTACACACCCTAAACAGGGTTACATTCAAACCATGTACAGCTCAGTAACTCTCGTTGTTTTAAAACACGATAAAAAAAAATACAAATAAGCAGGGATGGAAATAATACTCCTGTTGCATAGCAGTTTCACCCATTCCAGGGTTTAATATCTGCTTGATTGTCTTGTCATAAGTGAATGTGTCTTATTTAATGCATAATAAAACCATGGGTGGATCAAACTGCTATGCAATGGGAGTCTTCTTTCCATCCCTGGTGTTAATAAAAAAACAAAGTTTTAAGCCATTTGTCTTTAATAAACTTCTGCAACATGGACTATATTTTGTCGCCCTCCGTCCATGTCAACAGGGTGAAAGGCTTGGGCCTCTTAGAGCTTATTTCTTTAAGATCGTCAAGGACTATCCCTCCAATGAACACCTTCATGAAAGACTTGAGGCCTTCAAAGCTCTAACAGAGAATGGCAAGGACATCACGTACTTGGAGGAAGACATTGGTATGCATCCAGCTGTGGTATTTGGGAAGGAGTGGTACAAAACATTCTTTCTGCACAGCTATTTCCATACAGGCAGCATTGCATTTTATAGTTAAAGCCACACATACTAGTGCAATGCTTGGTAACCGTTGTTGATGAGGTTTATTGTTTTGAAAATAGGCGATTGTCTTGAAAACAGGAGCGCAGGTCATCCGATCATTAAAACAACATTAAAGTTAAAGCTGCATCCATGTGATTGTTTGTTCTACTTGCAGCTGACTTTGTGCTTCTGTGGATGGACACTGGTCTGACTGCAGAATTCCTCCAGGTTCTTGTCAACCTCGTCAAATTCAACAGCTGCTACCTGGATCAGAATGTTTCACAGATGGTCCAGTAAGATATTTTCCCCAAGTTTTTTTTTTTTTTTTTTTTCATTCCATTCAGAGTACAAAACTAGTGTACGTTAGGCGTGGCAGACGAATCAGCGAGGTGTCTTTAACACGTGGTGTGTCTTTCTTTTCTTTACAGTAAGATATGCCTCCTGTGCAACCGGACTACAGCTTCAACAGATATAGAGGTAATCACCTCTCTCTTGTAAAGTGTTGAGTTTGCTGCTGTTGAACTGCAATGGTTGTATGTCTTCTCTGAGGGTCTTCTGGTTTTCATTCCTAAAACTTAAACTTTTGTTTATTTGTCAACGTCTTTTACAGTTGATTTTTAAAAATGCACTTGCTTCAAGATGCACAACCTATGAAACATTTTGAGGCTTGGAGAGAAGTGTTAAATTTGTCCAATTATTCAGATAGTTAGACCAATTAAGTAATTGAGAGCTCGGGTGGAATGAAAGACAGAAGACACTGCGGCCCTCCAGAACCTGAGTTTGACACCCCTGCTACTTTGTTCTTTAGGTTTCTCTGCAAGTGCTGGATGCTGTGGTTTGTTACAACTGTCTCCCCTCTGACTCCCTGCCTGTTTTTATCATCACTCTGTGCCGCACAGTGAATGTCAAGGAGTTCTGTGAATCCTGTTGGAAGGTGAGGTTTCACACAAACACAATACTTTTTTGTTCTGCTTTAATGAACGATGAAAGCACAGTGATTGACCCTCTGAATTGAGTTGTCTCGGCACATCTCAGTCTTGTTGTTTTGTAGGTTTCATGTCCAGGAAGCTCAGGATCTTGCTTCAAGATTGTTCAAAGGACATTTTTTTTCTGAATTAAAAATAACTAAAAAAAAAAAAACACTAATTACAATTTTAAGCCAGCCCATATGTTATCATTTTTAACCTTAAATGAATGTCACAATTTGTAGTAAAGAGCTTTAAGAATGTATTTACAGATTTCATGGTAAATACAATTCACATTTAAAGAAAGTGTTCCTGTGTATTTATTTTACTGAGCAACACAACAGACCTTCATTGCCGTGATTGCATTCAAATCATGCACAGCTCAGTAACCCTCGCTGTTTTAAAACATGATTTAAAAAAAAAAGGAAAAGGGTTTTGCTTTTGAGCATGATTATACCACTAGATAAGGAGCAACCAAATAGTCATAGTAACCTGAAACCAATGGTCAAAAGTGCTCTGCAACAGTATTGATGGTTGTTTTGTTACACTAGGGCAGGGGTGCACAATTCCGGGCCTGGAGGGCCGGATCCCTCCTGGCTTTTGTTCCAACTGTGCTCTAAATTACTTAATTAGACCTATAATTGATAATAATTGGTCCAATTAAGTAATTTAGGGCAAGGTTGGCACAAAAGCCAGGAGGGACACCGGCCCTCCAGGACCGGAATTGTGCACCCCTGCACTAGGGATTTCTGCATGTCAGTAAAACATGATCCCTATAGATCAGTGGTCTCCAATCCTGGTCCTGAAAGGCCAGTGTCCCTCCTGGTTTTTGTTCCAGCTGTACCCTAAATTACTTACTTGGATCAATTAAGCTTCTAATAAGCACTTAATTGATCCAATTAATTAATTTAGGGTACAGTTGGAACAAAACCCAGACGGGACACCAGCTCTCCAGGACCAGCATTGGAAACCCCTGCTATAGATGCACTTGAACTGTAATGTAAAGCCCCAGCTGTAATGTTAATGATGATGTTGCTTTTTTTTATTGTGCAGCTCATGCGTAAGGTCCTGGGAACTCATTTAGGACACAGTGCGATCTATACCATGTGCCACATCATGGAGGAGAGGTATGAAACCAGTGCTGTAGGGGGACAGAACTTGCAGTGCAGGGTTGAATTTCAAAGTTCCTAGTGATGTCTGTAACCTGAGCTCTCTATGTTCTAAGCAAACATGTGAATCTGGGGTCATCTCAAAGCTCATCCACAGCAGGGGTATACACAAGAAACTTCTGAACAGCCACTATTTAATTGAATGATTCCTAAAGTAAGTGATCCCATCATAAAAAAACCTACAGAGAAGTAATCTTTATTTAGGCACTACCCAAATGTTTTTATTTATGTCTGTGTGTATTATGTATGTTTCTTTGATTATAATTTAACATGCATCAGTTTTGTAATTTGTAACCATAGGAATGTGAAACACATTTCTAAAATCGATAGCAGTGTATTGTACTTCGTTAAGCAAAGGGCAATGGGTGGCGGAGTTGAATTGTTTTGCTGGTTTTTAGAGCCTACGTGGAAGATGCAGCCCTGTTGCGGGGGGCTGTGTTCTTCGTAGGGATGGCACTGTGGGGGGCTCACCGGCTTTCAACTCTGAAGAACACACCGACGTCCGTGCTGCCGTCATTCTATAAGGCAAGTCCTAATGCTTCTCCCATCCAGACCTATGAGATTTCCCATTTAAATCTGTACATTAATATACAGCTGTGGCCAAAGGTTTTGCATCACCCTAATGTTGCTTCATGAAGTAGAATGAAACTTGCTGAATAATGTCATGTTAACATATTGAATTACACACCATGTTGTAGTTTTCCATATACTTAACGAAAAACTGACAAATTGAAAAATGTGACATGGAAATCTAACGTGAAATACTGTACTACTAGAGTACTATTGCTTCCGGTAGACTTTTGTGATATCATTTTATAGTGTCTTTGACATGATGTTACATAAGATCTAAATTTATGTTCATATAGTTTATTTTATTTATTTAATTGTCTCAATCCTAAAATTCTAGGTGATGCAAACGTTTTGGCCATAGCTGTACTATTTATTTTTCTTTTGCCCTACCCATGCTAAACTGTAGCTCCTAATTAATGGTTGGCTTTATATCCTAAATGCTGGCTGCTGTGCAGTATTCTGCCCTGAGATTTCTTTCTTTGAGGCCCTGGGTGAAATATTGGTTGTCTTGTGGTATACTTTTCAGGCCATGACTTGTACCAATGCTGTGGTATCCTTTGAAATAGTCCTCTCGGTCACAAGATTGATAAAGAAGTATGGGAAGGAGCTGCAGGATGTCACATGGGATATTCTTCTAAACATCATTGAAAAGTTACTTCAGCAGATTCAGGTGAGATGAATTGAGTACCCAGTACATGCCTAGAAATACACGATCTACCCTAGTATTCAACCCCTTGGTTAAAATAATTCCAGACAACAGATTTCTCCCTGTAATTTTAAATTTTTACGTTTTTACGCCTGTACTGATTTCATAGAAGGGGGACGAAAAGCTTGGCACAGTGAAAGTAAAAAGAATGGACCTCATTTTCTTCAACTTATTTCTTTTTAGACATTAGGTAATCCTGAACTGAAGTTCATTGTCCATGAACTGCTGTCCACAGTAGAGGAGCTGTATGAACAGAATGGTTACCATGGCTCCCACGAGAGGTTCTTTGGGCTGATAGAAACATTTTCAGATAAGAGACCTGTAAGATTCATTGTTTTTGCAATTTTCCATATCAAAGGTTCTTCAGGCTAATTAGAAAAATGTTTGGATAAAAGACCAATTATCTATTTTTTTATTTTTAAATTGCTTTGATTTAGAATGTAAAGTTGTATAACTTGGGGGACATAAACATTTTTGCGAGATTTTTATTTTAAAGCGGTCTTTCTTCAACTCTACTGAGTTGGATCAAGGCTTTGGAGATGCAGTTTCATAGTACAGTGAAGTATTTGTTACAGGAGTGGTAATGCAATGGCTAATACAGCTGGCTGTTTGTTTTACAGGAAGCCTCTGTCTTGACACTGTTGTCATTCCGAGCTCATTCCATTCACCCAGCAAAAGATGGCTGGATTCAGAACCTACAGAGGCTGATGGAAAAGTTCTTCAGGTAAAGTATGCAATACAAGGACATAGAAATTACTTTTCAATGTAAATAATGTTCAGTCATACACTGTGAAACGTGTGTTAGATACAGGCAGAAGGCATTTAATCAGTGTAGCGCTAAGCAGTTAAAGAAGTGATGATAAACAAGGCTTTTCTTAGCTTATTTTCTTAGCTTGTTTTGTTCTTATTAGCAACTGGCAGATTTTTCAAATTTCAAACCTTCAAGCTGATCTTCCCATTAT
The DNA here is from genome assembly GCF_902713425.1 of Acipenser ruthenus. Lineage (NCBI taxonomy): Eukaryota > Metazoa > Chordata > Actinopteri > Acipenseriformes > Acipenseridae > Acipenser > Acipenser ruthenus. The sequence continues at coordinate 9,317,473 of NC_081201.1, read as the reverse complement.
TGTAAAACTGCTTAAATAATTAAAAGCCAAAATGTTTTAACAATGCCTGTTTTTTTTTTTCTCTCTTACTCTCGCTGTGTAACCTAAATGGGCAGTGAAGTTTAAATAAAGCCTGTTTGTTGTGTTAATTTAGTAACCTCGTTTGGCTTGTTTGCTACAGCCTAGTCCTCTTGCACATGCAGATCCTAACCATTGGGCTCACCAGGCCATTCTTGTGTATGCCTTCTCAGGCTGTGACACGGTAGCATTAATGACTTGCTTTCTTTCACGAATATAGGAATGAGACCAGGAGTAACATTCGAATCAAAGTTCTTGACATCCTGTCGTTTGTGCTCAGCATTAACCGGCAGTTATATGAGGTCAGTATTCTTGTGAGACGTCTCATCATCTACTTTAAAATCTATATAAATGCACAGCCAGTCAGACTGTACCACGTGTGAAGAACGCTTCCATCGTTCACCTGCACGGCCTGTCCTTTGTGTTTCAGGAGGAGCTGATTGAGTCGGTGGTGATTCCCCAGCTCAGCCAGATTGCTGATGACAAGCACCTTCATGTTCGCAGGCTGGCCACACAGCTGCTGGTTGACCTGGCTGAGGGCTGCAATACTCATCATTTCAACAGCCTCCTGGACATTATAGAGAAGGTAGGGTGAAATGCCTTTGCACCACTTTTTTTTTTTTTTCTTTAGTAACAAAAAAATGAATGATCTGAAGTAACATGTGTCTATCTGGGATTGCTCTAGGTGGTGAACCGGCCGTTGTTTTGCCCTGTTGCTGCTGAGGCAGTAGATGGGGAGATCACTTCTGAGTCTCCAATGGAAGATGTGAAGACCGCAATCCTTGGACTTCTGGAGATACTACAGGTTGCCCATTTATATCTTTATTTTAATGTCCTTAACATGAGGACTATACCTATTCAAAACATGAGAAAAGGATTGTGTGCCATTATCCATATTCTGCATGTATTTGTTAGTCGTGTGTGCTGTGTTTCAGTACTGTCATTGCATTGTATCCATGAAAGATGTAATGACTTGGGGTTACTGTTGATCCCAGTTACTACTATAGAATGGGGATCTAATGTTCAAGATTCTTTAAAGAGCCCCACAGAACACTTGCATTTCTTAGTCTCAATGTGCGATTGAATGATCATTGTTTCCCTTGCAATGGGTCAGTAGTGGAGGTATAGCTGTCTCTTAGTTTATTATCTTGCTAAAAGCCTTCTCCTGCTTTCCAGACCAAACTGTACACCTTGCCAGCCAGCCATGCCAGCAGAGTCTACGAGCTACTGATCAGCCACATCCAGCTACACTACAAGAACAAATACTCCTCAGCCATTGCCAGCAGCATTCGCCTACAGGTGTTGCCAGGTTTATAAATCTCTGTGTAACTACTGTATATATAGAGAATAATGCATGGGGTAGTGTATGATAAATGAGAATTTAATGCCCATCTGGTGAGTTTATTTATTTATTTATTTATTTATTTATTTTTTCTGGCCAAAAAGCGAGAGAAGATAGCAGCTACGATTGGAATTCCGTTCAGTTTGACAGCTGGCACTGTTGCAGGTGTTAATGAGCATGTCCTTCCTGCATCGCACGGCCATGCGATATGGGAAATATCAATTGGATGAGCCCATTTAGAAAATTGCTCACCAGTTCTAGTAAAATAGCAACTGATTGTGAAAGATTATTTAAAATATCGTACAGTATATACTGCCATGCTGGAGTCCCATCTGCATTTATATTTATTTTTTTTAAATCATACAATTTAATTTGCAGTCAGCTTTGTAAGAGATTGGGATTTGACAGGGCTGCTTCTGCACAGATAAAGCAGTTATGAAACTTCCCAACAGCTACTGTTTCTGAAATCTTGGGCTTTTTGTTCTTCACTTTCCAATGTCTTTAGGTTTTTGATTTCCTCTTGCTCTTGCGTGCTGACTCCCTCCATCGTTTAGGGATTCCCAATAAGGATGGCGTGGTGAGGTTCAGCCCATACTGCCTCTGTGATTTGGGGTGAGTGTTTAAGTGTGGGTAATTGTTACTGGTTCAAATATGAACGCTGATGTGGGGCTTTCTGAAAGCAACAATGTCATGCAAATTGTTCAGCTGGGTTAAACATGTTTTGCTTTTAGAAATACTAAAATATAAATGGCAAACATTTTGACTATCTTTAAAATGGAGCACTACTGAATTGTTTCGTCTTTGTTGTACTACAGTGGGGTGGTGGTGATGCCACTTATTCCCAGCTATTCTTCTTTAAGATTGTCGAGCAGTATTTGGGCCTGTAAATGAGTCTGTAATCTGACTGTCTCCTCTTTCTTTGCTAGTGAGCAGGAGAAGAGAACAAGTGAAAAGAAACCGCCAGGAACAGTGTCTCCCTCTGCTGGTAGTCCTACTCCAAGCACCCAGACCTCATCCTTAATTCGCATGGGATACCTCCCCTTCTCGTTGGCTTTTGGGCTACTCTTGCAGTGTTTGAAACTGGTGAGTAATGAAGGCTGCCACGCACAGTGTGTGGATATAGCAAGAAGTAGCATTAATGGGCTGTAGCTTTTAAAACTATTTGTATTTGTTTGTTGAAAAAATGAATGTGTTCATTGTTTTTTCTTGGAACTTGAACTTGATGCTTGTCCCTGCTGCTTTTCCTGAGAACAACATTGTGCATTCATGTTGGTGAATGCACAATGTTGCTTTATATATGTACCCTGTGGCTGGCAGTTTGTTCTCCTGTCCTGGAAGCTGATGTTTCTGCTGGTTCTTTCTGTACACAGGAGACCGACTGGAAGGTTGTAAAGCTGGTTCTGGATAAGCTGCCCGAGTCTCTGCAGTACAAAGTTCTTATCCTGTCCTCTCCATGTAGCATTGACCAGCTGTGCACTATTCTGTGCGCTATGGTAATGTCATGGTTTTCATTTATTTTTAAATGTATATTTTGAATAACAAATGTGATAATGTTTGGGCTGCCACAGCATGTATTAGATCATGGATGGTCTCTGTCCTGGAGGGCCATTCCACTCTAGGTTTAACAGGCAAAATGGGATAATGAACTACTTCAGGGTCTGGATGGAGGTTTCATTGGTTCAATTTAGAACAGGGTTGGAACAAAGACCAGGAGTGGAATGGCCGATTTTTGACCACCCCTGTATTGGATGGTTTGCTTATTAAAATAATGTATGTGTTTGAAAAGTGGCCAATTTATCTACAGTGTTCAGTGTTTACCTACATATTTATCAAGTGATCGGTCTGAGTGCTGTAACTCCCAAAAAATGCACCAGTGCCGCACACCAGTCCAGATTCAGTAGGCTGTTGTGCAAACTCAATATATCCCCCATGTTCAACATCCTGGAGCCATTTCACAAAGCACTTAAAGCACTTGGCAGGCTACTAGCTAATGTAGCTGCTATCTTCTTCCTGTCTGTTTCACAAAATAGTAGTGGTATAGTTTTTTAATTTGTATAAGCTACTGATCATGATACAATGCACGCATCTAAAATGTGTATTGCATGGAAAATGATGTAGCATTAGGATTAGCTGTACTGTATTTGTACTGTAAGATACAAGCTGATTTTCACCCACTTGTGGCTACCTGCTCTCACCTCTCATGGGTACAGTATTCTATGTAGGAGTCAACTCAGCTATTCTGAAGGATTAAATGGTCAATGCTTTCTTCAGTTTATTTAACTGGATTTGGTAGATGTCTACCTGCTGTGGTAGTGCTTTGTGGAATTGGCCCCTGGGCATAAGTAGCTTTGCCTGTAATTTGAATGGTGTTTGTTTTGAATTTCAGTTCACAGATCGGCTGGTTTCGGAGCGGTCACGCAAAATCACGGATAGTTTTCCTCGAACTGATGCGCAGCTGGGTGTGGTTCCGGTGCTGGCGGCTTTAACCTCGTTCCATAATTACCTGGAGCAGGGCAGACAGGTAGAACAAACTTCAGCTAATGCTTTTCAGCCATAACCACATTTTTAGTTTAGAACTAATGTCAAAATACAAAATGCGTTCGTGAAATCATTAAACTGTTTAAGCCAGAGGTGTCAAACTCAGTTTCTGGAGGGCCGCAGTGTCTTCTGGCTTTCGTTCCTCCCAAAGCTCTCAATTACTTAATTGGAACCATTCTAACACTTCTCTCCATGCCTCACAATGTTTCATTACCTTGAATCGAGTGCATTTTTTAAAATGATCAGCTGTAAAAAACCTTGAGAAATATTAAGTTAAATTGAAGAAATAATTCTATCAATGATGTCAGTTGAGAGGTTAAATTGGAATGAAAACCAGAAGACCCTGCGGGTCCTCGGACTGGAGTTGATCACCCTTGGTTCAAGTCATTTTGAGGGTGATGCAATTTCAATGTGCTTGTTTGTTTCAGCGGGAGCTGGTCCAGTGTTTGATTTGCCGTTGCGGCAGGCAGTGTGTTGTAGCCCTGACAATGTGCACCATCGAGATGCCAGACATTATGGTCAAACTGCTTCCTGCCTTGATTGTGAAACTCACTCACATTTCTGCCACTGTTGTCATGGCCTCTCCTATGTTAGAATTTCTATCAAGTAGGTATTTTGTTACTAGAAAAAAAAATTGTCATGTGCCAGTATGTTTTATGAATGCAAATATAGAATGAATACTGTAGGTGAAGGGGATTTATTTTGTAAGGTGGTGACTGGAAAATATTTTCTGCAGCAATTGCGTACCCAAAAGTCCAATCACTTCATGGGTCTAACAGTGGGGGAGTTTTTTTTGTATCTTGGCACTTAAATTCGTGTTGCTGTTTTAATGTTCATATCCTGTTCTCTCTCAGCTTTGGTCAGGCTTCCACACCTGTATGCAAACTTTGTGGCTGAACAGTACGTGAGCGTGTTCGCTCTGTCCTTGCCGTACACAAACCCTTCCAAGTAAGCACTGAATTCTCCTCTTTAGCTTGTGCAACCTTCAGTTATTAAAGTTTGAAATCCAGAGGCTTAAACCAAAAGCTCAGACATTGTTTTTTGACTATTACTACTGTTTGTTTAATGGTGTAATTTGGATCATGGCAGTTAACCACTAATAATGTACTTTGCATGTCTTTTTTTTCTTCAAGGTTTAACCAGTATATAGTGTCTTTAGCCCATCATGTAATTGCCATGTGGTTCATCCGATGTCGTCTCACATTTCGGAAGGACTTTGTGCAGTATATCACAAAGGTGAGGCTTTTAGAATCTGTGTCTTTTAAAGAAAATAATAAGAAATTAGAAGACAGACCATTCTGTTAAGACACAAAACGAAATAAGCTATATAGTTACTGTATTTATTCTTATAATGATCTAATCTTGTGTTTTGTTATTAAGGGTTTGAGATCCAATGCTCTTCTTCCGTTTGATGAAAGCCAGGAACAGAGCAACTTCCGAGCACGCAGCACCAGTCTCAATGAGAGGCCCAAGAGGTATGGAATAGCTGAGCCTTGTCGTGATCTGTAATGTTGAAACAGTTGATTTGAAATACCTGCTCTATGGGCTCTGTGTTAAAAGTAAGATGGTCAAATTTAAACACTGTCATGTATTTAGATGTTTTGGAAGTTGTGTTATGAAGCCTGCTTCCTGGTTCTGTTGCCTTCTGCTCCTATACATGCCAATAAGATCACTAAGTAAAGGTCGTAAGGCTGATCTGTAGCTGCAAATATCTCCCTGTTTATTTAACCTAATTGAGGTGTGTGTGTGTGTGTCTGTCTGTCTGAGAGATATAGATATATAGAGCTAGGTTACAAAGTTCTTGGCATTTCACATAACCCGATACCAACCTGCTATTCAGTGAAGGTTATATAGTAGTACTATAATGATTATACAGAATATTCAATTAATCGCAAAATTTGCATTCATAATAATTAAGTCTGAAACTGACAATCTTAATAAAATAAAAAAAAGCCACGCTTTCTCCCAATACGGAGTAATCTGTAAATTCAAACACCTGCTCTTCAATTCCTGTTACCGGAATCACCCCCAAAATTAACCAAATAATGATCCTTTCGGTGTTGTTGCTTTAACTAGCTTGCTCTAATTTCTAATTGGTCTCCTGAAATATTAGAATCATCAAAGCAACACTCAATTAAATACTCTGCACGCTGGTTTAAGCAACACCATTGTGTAATAGATGATTGACTTTAGAAGGGTTGTACTGGGCTAGTCTGTCTTCATGGAACAGCCTTCTCTTTGGCGGTCTGCGCGTTATACTGGGGTCAGTGGGTATTATCTTTCCATAAGACTTTTTAAATAAGAAATACTAGTTACTGTTACTTAATCCTGGTAATCCTTTCCTTGAATAAATTTGCGAATAAGAGATTATACTTACTCATTTTTCCACCGGTCAATCAAGCATCATAACAAGAACGTTTAACCAAACCCAACACCTGCTTTTCAATCATTTTGTTCAATCGCTTTGTATTTTAATGATCTAATATGTTAATTTGCCTTTATAAATTGCTCTCATTTAAGTTAATTTCATGCAGCCTTTTTATTCTAATTATGTAATTTTAATTTCCAAGGTTGGAGTATTGGATTGGATTAAAGATGACATTTCTTTTTCATGTAAAAAGTAAACCATGTTGAAATGGGTGGAGTAGGACAGTTGTTCTCCTACAGTGGAGGTCCTTGATGCTTTGATGGACATTTCTCAAGATCTTTGCTCCAAAGTGCAATTAGAAGAATAAATACATTGTTTTTATCATTGTGAAGTTACCAAGAAACAACTTTTTGCTATAAATGTGCATCTGTTTACATTTTTAATCATTCATAATAAAGAATCTAAAACATAAAGGCAACCGTCCAGGTTAATTTCAGAAAGTTTAGAAATTGCAGTATTTTGTGCAAACTCACTTCTGTACCTTTACTTGCTGAAGTTAGTGTCGTTCATTGAAGTAGTGATTTAGTTTCTTGCTAGTTTTATACCTTTGTTACATTAGCATCCAGTTGGTCATTTCAACTCAAGTGGCCCAAGGGGGTTACTCATCCCCATATTGTACGTCAATGGCTCACATCAGTTCATTAGTATTAGCCAGAAAACCATAGGAGCTACGTTTTTAATTGTCTTCATACACGCAAGACTGTTTTGTAGGAATCGTTTTTTTTCACAAATGGAGTGAATTGAGCAACTCAAAGGTTTAATTTCCATGATACTGCACTAATAATGATTAAAAGCAACAGCAATACGTTTTTACATGATCATTCAATTCCTTTCACAATTTTTTATTTTTTTGTTTCGCTGATTGTACTTTGGGGTGAAGACCCTTTCAATGGCCCCATGTTATATTGCTGAGCAAGGTATCAAATATGCTAAAGCAAAAAACTAATACATTGTGTGCCAATGATATGATCTGAAGTATTATTCATTCTAGAAGACTTTCAATGCTCTATTCCAATCTGAAGATTTTAGCTTTTTCTTTCTGACCCATAAAATCAGATATTCTTTCTGTTTTGCTATGTTCATTTGTTCTGTAATATTAATCTAAAAACAATCTAGTGATCTACTTTGTCATTTGTCATGTTTCAGAGTTGTTTTGAAATGCTTTTGAATATATATATTTTTTCCTTTTATTTTTCCTCTTGTTGCATTGTGCTAATTTTTTGTTTGTTTCCTTTACCTCACTCTTTTTTTGGGGGGGGATCACTCCACTCGCTTGACCCTCTGAACTGCACCATTCCTGCTGCATTGGCCCTGTGACCCGTGTGCGTGTGTTGACCCTTTCATGTTGGTGGGGGTTGCACTGTGACCCTTTTCCTGTTAGTCTGCGGACTGCAAAATTCACAAAGTCAGGCTTCAGTAACTCCTCCCCAGTTAAAGAGCTGAAAGATCTCTCCGCTATCGATGCCTTCCGCTCCCGCAGCATCAGCGTATCCGAGCACGCCGTGCGCAGGTAGAGGCCCTGGAATCTATCCAAGCTCCTTCCATGGGAGATGTCATTCAGTGGGATGGGGAGGGCAAAGGGATGGGCTGGTTGGTTTGCATGCTGGGGGACTTGCATGTCATCTGTAGCTGTCCTCATTTAGAAGTGTTCTAATGTGATGGGTTGATATCTGAAAAGAATCCCATGCATGGTGTTCAATTGAGTGGTGGTTTTACAAATAACTTAGGAGTGACATTGTTAAAGGAACTGTCCTGGGGAAACACTCAAGACAAATACAGCAATCCATTGCATATCCGCCATGCTCAATCTCTCTAGCAACGTTACTTTATTATGGAACAGAGAGTTCAGAGATTGTAGACCCCACCAAGGTTTTCATACATTGTGTTGTATGTACTCTTTGCGCAACCATTGCTGGTAGTGTCACGTAAGCTGTTCAGTGTGTTGACTATGTAAATAAATCCTGTTTGCCTGCAGGACGTATCAACTTTAACCCCGCTCTCCTGTCTTTCACTCGGCAGCGAATGCACGCACCCACACGGCAGACAGCTACTGTCAACAAGCATGAACACCCTGTATCTTTCTAAACCAGGGATTTAGGGGAGCCCTCTAATAAAAGCTGAATCTCAAAACAATAATTGTGTGAATATAGTAACTGTTACAGCTGCGTATAGTGGTATTTTAAAACAGGATTAATTCATCTGACATTTTACATATCCGCCCTGACTCCCACAGCAGTCGGATATGTGATGGATTGCTGTAATTGCGTCATTGTTAAATGATTTTTATAAAAATGTTTTGGTAACTATACCCATTTATTTGTATGTTTTCATCCAAAATGAAATATACAAAGAAAATTAATTACAGTGCAGATTTTTTAAATGTGTTTTAAAAAGATTGTTTACAACTAAAACTATGATAAAACAATGAGAATTATTTTACTTTATTTACTGATGGGTGATGAAAATTACAAATTTCCCAGAACTGTTCTCTTAGTGACCTGGTTTTATATGATCTCTCCACTGCATAAAAGGAATGTTTTCTGGGTTGTGGCTCCTACCACATGAATGGGTTACTACAAGTTATTAAATTTATCATCTTTTGATTTATAGCTTATAGTGGATAAAGATCATTTATATTGTTCTAAAGGAACCACTGGATCTTTACCAGACGTATACTTGTAAAAAAAAAAAAAAAAAAAAAAGTGGTCAAATAAATGCGAATGGTGCAAATGTTTTTCTATGGCAAAATGGACACATTGCATTTAAAAATCTTGATTTGTATAGTCTTAATGAGGCTGGTTAAGATGGCAATAATGTACCCTTTCTGTGGTTAGGATGGATTTCTTCAATTTTATGTAAAACCAGTAGAGGGCAGCAGAGGCGTGCTTTTGGGCTAACCCAATCTTTCCCATAGTAAGTTTTGTTAGTTTTCATCAACATTAAGCTTCCTATTGTCTTCATCTACTAATCCCGTCAGTTTTCTGGCATTTACCAGAACCTACTTGACTGTTATTCTTATACGGCCTAGTGTATAATCTTAGCATTAAGGCAGTGTGCTATTAAGAGGTACCCAAAACATACGTGCTAAAAAGGTAGTATTTTATTTATTGTTTTATCTAACACAGCTGGTAAACTGCATTTGATGCATGGTTAGATTGGGGGGGGGGGGGTGATGGTGATGGAAAAAGAGAATATTGTACACAAGCTCTCCAGAGTGGTCAGTACTTTTTCTAAATATTTTTAAGATAGATTTTAAAATGGCTGCCAATGCAAAACTAACCTGTCGGGGTTGACCATGAGCCCATTTTAAAAGCTGGTGGCAATTTTACTCCAGGGTTATACCTGTTTAACACAATATGTTTGGAAATTTCTATTAATTTGCACCAGTTCTCACTGCATGCTTGAGATAATGATGTCTGAAGCAAAAGGGTACGAGATGTGACTTGGTATTATTTGTATTTGTGAAAAAACAAACAAACAAAAAAACTGCATTGCACAATTTCACATTTTCTCTTAGGAAAGATATTTCTGGTTTTATATATATTAACAGATTAAGTCCACCTACTGTAGATATGTGTTATACATTTGAGATAGATAGATAGATAGATAGATATATTTGTGATTAAACTTTGCACAGATGGGTTATATAAATGATTCCAAATCTGTGGTTGCATCTCACAGTAATCTACTGTTTTTATGGTACTACAGCATGCCAAGGAAACTTGTACAAGGGCGATTCCTATGAAATGCCACTCAACTCAACTGGGGAAGCAAAGGAGCAGGTTGCTTTCTAGTGTGAATCCAGAGTGGGGTTGAGAGACCAATTCATTTGGAAAAGTGTACTTGAGTTGAAGATACATTTCTTAGCTGATACAAACCCCTACAAGAGACGGAGGTAAATAGATGCTGCTAGTACAGAGCCCCAAGTCCCATCTCGTACTCTGCAGTTGCTAGCTCTGTCTTGTGGTGCGGTGTGGTCCTCGACAGTGAGCTGATTACCTGTTGCATTAGGATGCAGACTTCCATGACCACCAGCAGCCTGGGCTCTGCAGACGAAAGCTCTGTGGCTCAGGCTGACGATGTTTTGAGGACCGTCCATCTGGAGCTGACAGAGACCTGTCTGGACATGATGGCGAGATACGTTTTCTCCAACTTCTCCACCCTGCCCAAGAGGTAAGACACACATTGCTGCAGTAACGGAGTCCATTTGATCGTTTTCACCATTGCAGTGTTTTTGCAAAAGCAGCAAGTAATGGATTAATAAGTTCTACATGGCTCACTGTTTTTCTAATTTGTTGTTGTGTGTAGGGGGTATTGCCTCCAGCCTGTGCTGCAAACTGAATCAGGATACCAATAGAGACCTGATTTTATACAGTGCATATATATCTATCTATATTGTTATTTACAGGTCCCCTGTTGCTGAGTTCTTACTGGCTGGAGGAAGAAGCATGACCTGGCTAGTTGGAAACAAGCTGGTTACCATAACAACCAGCAGTGGAGCTAGGACCCGATCCCTGCTCGGCCTTGATTTGACAGAACGTCAGAGTTTGGGAGAAATGACAAGGTAATGACGATTCCATTTAGTGTGGCACTGCTCCACTTCACTTTACTCAATGAAAACAAAATCAGTATGGAACCCAGCTTGAGCTTCTCCATGTGGAAAATAAACTGTGCTGCTGTCCTGTTAATCATTTTCTGCAAATGCTGTTCTTGTTGTGCTATTAACTTTATTATTTTTTTTTTCCTTTTGTCAATTTAAAAATTGAGCTTGATCGTATCAATAAAAAAGAGGAAATCCAAGATAAAGTGAAGTCAGAAGAAAACAGAAAAGACAGGGCAGGGTACTGGACACACTCACTGTGTGCGGTATGAATTACAGAGCTCTTCTTTTTGCATGCACAACACCTTCCCAGGATTATACTTTCATGTATCATCCAACCGCAGAGATCCCACTTGAGCTGGAGGCTTTCCTGGGGGGGCAGTGTCTTGACAAATGCATTTGTCTGCCTCTTTCACCTAACCTCAGACTTCGCAAATGTTCCTCTTGTATTTCAGATCCGACCCTTCTCTTCACACGAGACTAACCAAAGAAGCTCCTGCTAAATTGGAATCCCAGGCAGACCAGCAAATCGGCAAGACGACCCGCATCCGAGTACGATCCATGTCAGGTAACACGCTCCTCCTCGTCCTTTTGGTCCAGTGGTTAAAGAAAGGGGTTTGATGCCAGGCAGTTCCCGGATCAGCCACTGACTCGCGGTGTGTGACCCTGAGCAAGTCAATTAACCTCCTTGTGCTCCGTCGTTCGGATGAGATGTAAAACTGAGGTCCTGTTGTAAGTGACTCTGCAGCAGCAGCAGTTGTTGATGCATAATTCTCCCTTTTGTCTCTGTGGATAAAAGTCGCTTTGGATAAAAGCATCTGCTAAATGACTAATTAATAATAATGATAATAAAGCATAATGTGCAGCGGATTGATCGACTTCGTTAGAGTGCCGTCTGTAGGCAAGGTGCTGATTATGATAAAACACACTGAAAGGTTATTGTATCCACCGGCAGTAAAAGCTTGACATTCCTGTTGTGAAATTGCATACAGATGCACTGTAGACCACCTCTGATCATGGATTGCGTACAGGCTGTTCAGTATGTGTTGTCTGGATTCTGAGTGTAAAGAACAAACTAGTACACCTTCATGCAATTTTAAAACCACCACATAGCGCTGGGATAATCATGTTTTAGTATATAGATGCAAGACCACATTTAACCCCTAACATTAATTTTATACACAAAGTTAATATACAAAACTTATAAATACCCGCTGTGATTTTCAGGTGGGCACGCCCTTCGTGCTGGCACTGCGCAGAGCTTGAGTCCACTGGTGTCCCCTTCCGACAGTGAATTCTATGACCCCCCTTCCCAGTCTGTTGAGGTTTCGGAGAACTCGGCAAGATTCAAGCTGGAGCCCCCAGGAACGCAGCCCTCTCTCCAGAAGGAGAAGCCGAGCCTGGGGGAGTATGCGCCCCTGCTCACGCAGGGCTGGGCAGAGATCTTCATCCGCAGACCCTCGGGTAAGGAGATGTAGAAAATCTTGATCCTCTTTGTAAGGTTGGAATGGTTGTGACGCCTTACACAGATGATTTATATGCAATTGTATATTGTCTTTCAAGTGGTTACAAAAGATCCTGAACATTTCATTAAAAGTCATGGCACCCCCTCCCTTCTCCTCCACCCCAACAGGTAACACGAGTTGGTTGATGTGCTTGGAGAACCCTCCAAGCCCTTTTTCATCAGAGATCGGAAGCATGCCCCTGCAGGAGCTCTCTAATATCCTGATGGCTGTGGAAAGGACCAAGAAGCCCAGGGCATCTGAAGTCTTGAAATCAAACTCGGAGCCAGGTTCAAGCCAGGCCTATGTGGCACAGAAACCATGTGCACTGCAGCGGTCGAACACAGGTGAGACAACAGGTGCAGTCAGACCCTGCTGACTTCTGATCCCCTGATCAAAGCCTTTATTATACTGTCCTCAATGACAGTCTGACCTGCATAAGATAAGTGTAAAATTACTCGCATAATAGAAAAATGCACAATAATTTTGTTTTTTTTATTATTTTTTTAGCAGATTACCATCATCATCCAGTGGTTTTCACACAGTTTTAAAAAGTTATACAGGATTGCATCTTGTAGCATGAAAGAACTGTTTGTGGCAGGTATACAGTGTCTTGATAGCTGAAAGTTTAGTGTATCTGTTACATTTTAAAGCTTGTTTTAAATTGAAAGGGTGCATTGATGTGGATTAATTTTAAATTGGCCATTGATACAGTTGTAAATGAATTAAACAAAACATCTCATTTAATTGTTAGAATGGCTGCATACTCGCTAAACAAACTAATATGCAAAAAGTCTCACAACATGTGGATTGTGTACAATACTGTATGTGTTTCATTCAAATGTTTTGATCCAGGGAAATGAAATGATCCTCAATGTTTTCAGATTGTGTCCCTTGATATCATTAACTCCAAAGCACTATATGGGATCCTAAACATCATGAGAAATGCCCAAGTCAAAACTGTGGTCTTGCAAGTGCCTGATCTGTTCTTCATAGGAATGTCAAGCGTGTGTTCTGACTTCTCACTACAGGCTGCGTCAGTAACTACTGGCTTCAAGGAGTTGACAGCTGAAATGCTCCAAGTAAACGGAGTGTATTGTGTAAAATAACATTTTATAAATTAACAAAGCCTAATTAATTAAACAAGTACATCTTCAAATTCAGTGCTATTCAACTATGCTTGACTCAAATTATTCGTTATGAAACTGTTTGTAAGCAGTTTTAAAGGTAGTAGAATCTCTTCCCCCGATTTTTTTTCTAATGAGGAACTGTTTTTAGATTGCCCCATGCTTTACCAGTTGCTGTAATGTTGTGAGAGTCTGCTCAGTAGACGCAGATTTAGAATTTTTTTTTGTTTGAAATCATAATCACTTCTATTTCTCTTACCACTTTCAAATGCATGGTGGCTAAACCCATATTACCATTGTTTAATTATATTCTTTCAATGTATTGAGCTATTAAAATGTAAGGCACATTTGCAAAGGAACAGTTTTTGACATGGACATTCTCTCCAGACCAGCACCTTGTGGTGTGTGTGTGTGTGTGTGTGTGTGTGTGTGTGTGTGTGTGTGTTGTGTTTTTTTTTATTTTGGTTTTTTTTAGATGGAACTTGCAGCTAACTTAAATTGCTTGTCTTTAATCCCGCTGATTCCTGTGTGGAGGCCTGCATGTCTTTTTTAAATGAATCCACTAGAAACTCTTTGGAGTATCACTGATTTTGAGGGAAACCTTAATCTTCATTTTCACTCAGGTAGAATAAGAGAACTGAGAGAGTGGGCGGGCAGAGGGAGGGTGGGGGGCATTAATCTGCCACTGTTTCACAAGTGTGTCACAAAGTAATTTTTTGAAATTTAATTAATTTAACCCAATGTAGTTTGGCACTTCTATTTGTGTAGTAGGAGTAAAATCTAAAAGTTTTCATAGAATCATGTTTACCAGCCAGTGGTTAGATCTGGTATTCATAGCTCTGCATTCATTTAAAAGCAAAACATATTAGTTTGCAACAGCCTTTGATGTATGGTTGTATCTGCTGCCTATTTATGACACACTATGCTGTAGTTAACCAGCTTTTTCAAGCCCTGTGAACTCCCTTCCATTCTAACTAGCCTCATCACAGCGTGCTTACTATTGGTAGGCGAGAGTTAGCTTGAAGTCTCTTTTTAGCATTAAACACAGAAGGTTCATTTAATTTCAGCCTTATTCCGTATTCAGAGGTTTTCATTTCAAGTCAACATTTATCAGCCCACTCGTCTCTGTTCTCTTATACAAGTAATCCAAGACACAGCTTTTTGATTGTAGGAAGCTGTGGCTGGTATAGCGCCAGCAGTTCTCCTGTTTGATGTTGGGTGTCTCTTTGCAGATTCGGTGGTGGTTGTGGAGAAAGGGAGCAGGCTGTGCTCTCGGCCAAAGGAGAGAGTTTCACCGACGGGTTTCCAGGACCGTGAGGAGTTTGAAACAATGCAACCAGAGCCCATTTTCATGGGAGACAAATTCAGCAAACCCCAGGAAGCCTACAGCAGGGTAAGTGAGTCTTATGCCCATATTCAGAAACAGTGCACCATGCTTTTTCCTATGGACTTTTGTGTACAGTGTGGGGGTAACACGCCTGCAGGAGTCTTGAGTCTTACCAGAATCAATTATTGCAGCAATAGTTTGAAAGCAAAAACAACAATCGAGAATCCTATTAGGTGCACACTATACCATAGCAAAAACGAAATGCTAAGAAAATGTAGATACAAAGTATCGCTTTAATTAACGCTTCGATTTCTGTAGTCTTCGTCCAGCTCAAGCCAGGAAGATGATAAAAGCACTCCTCTAGAATATGTCGGAGGGGGTGCCATCCCTATTGAGAAAGGAATCTTTCACGCTGCCGGAGACCCCATGGAAGAGGAGGAGGAGGATGATGATCTTTCTTTCCAGCATTCCCAAACCCTCAACAAATCCAGCTCGTCCCCAGAGCTTCAGACTCTGCAGGAGGCCTTCAAAGATGCTCTGAACAAGGAAGAAACCCCTGCAGGCAAACTCAGCATTGAAGCAGAACCAGGGCCCACTGACGTAAATAGCCAGTTGGAAGCAGCAGCAGGAGGAGGAGATGGAGGTGCTGCTGCAGTTGGTGTTGGTGGTGGTGCCGGGGCAGGTGCTGCTGCTGGTGCTGGGGCCATGCCCAGGTCCAGGTTGGAGTTTCCAGCCCCGCAGTCGACTCTTGTCTCCCCAAGCGGCCACCGACCCCGCGGACACACAATCTCAGGTTCTGCCCCGTCGCATCGGGAGAGGAAGATGGATCACGATTCCTACCACAGAGGAGCTGCTTCCAACTCTGAGAAGATGTCTGGGATCAGTCCGAGGTACGTTATCAGAGGCAGTGTGCCGTGCAGTGGAGCCCAAGCATATGGCTTCATTCCCCATTTCTCAGCCATGCTCGACATGCATGTGTTAAACATATTAACAAGTTTGAAATATAAATTCTAAGAAAATAAAGCTCCGGTAGGTTTGGGTATAATGTGATGTACTTTGAGTATAAAAACACAAATATAGCCTCCGTGCCTAGACAGCTGAAGTTTTCAATGAGAAGGTTTTCTTGCATCACTTTGAACAGTGTATTTTTTATTTCTAGATTTTTAAAATGTAGTGCTTTCAATTATATTATAAAATACTTGATTTTAATTCACAACTCCCTGTCCAATACTTTTTGTGTCGAAAGACTTAGTTTTAAAGGTATTTGTAAAGACAATCCTCTAATGCGATGATTCCATTTTGACGTACCATATATGTTTTTTTTTGTTGTTTCTTTTTTATATAAATGTCCAGTCTCGACTTTTTGTCCTTATTTGTATTATCCCCCTGTTTTACTGGCAAAACCTTAAGCGCCCACACACTTTTTTTTTTTTTTCTAGGAAACTGCAGACGTGTGACTTGGCTTGGTTTTACTCTAATGTTGAGTTGTTGTTGTAGTGCAGTGTAATTCAACTGCTAAACTTTGCTTTTCCAGCTTTGTGTTTCTTCAGCTCTACCATTCTCCTTTCTTTGGAAATGAATCCAACAAACCTTTACTGCTGCCCAAGTCCCAGGTGAGACGAGATCTATATTTAAAACAAGAGCAACAATACAGTGCTGTTTGAGGAGTAGTTCTGTAGTTGCATATTTTGTAAGTCGAGTAATGTCAAGGTATCTTAAACATTCTCTGCATTTTGTTTGTAGGGGAGCCTGTTAACTTCAGTGTGGTTTTCTTAATAGTAGTACTTGACAGAATTCTACATTTATTTCAATGAATTGTTCGATGTAGATATTAGCTTGACCACTTTGCAATGTGTTGTGTTTTTTTTTTTTTTTTTTTTTTCTTTAGCTCATGGACAGAACTGTTAAAGTTCTGGATCAAATGCCTCCCTATGACACCCACAAGATTGGAGTCGTGTATGTTGGAGAAGGGCAGGTCGGTGTCTCTACTGCCTTGTTTTTATGTGCAGCTATTTTGCTTGGGATGTTTAAAAGGCCAGTCTTGAGCATATATTCTTTTTAAAGCATGCCATATTATCATACACCTCATGGTACATCTTCACCAATAAGGCTCCAAGGAGCCCACATTTGATGCCCTAAAACTTATATAGTAAATACTGAAGTTTTAACATCTACTCTCGTGTAATGGAAATTATAGTCCCAATCTATGGCATTTTAATACAAACTAGATGAAGTGAAACAGCTGGTTTTTTTTTTTGTTTGTTTGTTTTTGTTTTTTTACAATTGATTACATACTATTTATTATGCATACTGTTGTTCTCTGTGTGTTTTTTACACTGCAGATCAATAATGAAGTTGCCATCTTATCAAATGAGTATGGATCCTACAGGTATGCCCAGTTTCTGACTGGGCTTGGCAAGTTGATCCATCTGAAAGACTGTGACCCTGATCAGATATTCCTTGGCGGTCTGGACCAGTATGGTGACGATGGGGAGTTCACATACTGCTGGCACGATGACATCATGCAGGGTAAGGATGGCGAGCTCACATACTGCTGGCACGATGACATCATGCAGGGTAAGGATGGCGAGCTCACATACTGCTGGCACGATGACATCATGCAGGGTAAGGGTGGGGAGCTCACATACTGCTGGCACGATGACATCATGCAGGATAAGGATGGGGAGCTCACATACTGCTGGCACGATGACATCATGCAGGGTAAGGATGGCAAGCTCACATACTGCTGGCACGATGACATCATGCAGGGTAAGGCCTGGTTAACTGGGCACAAGGAGAGCTTTCCAAAAGAAGTAATTGTTTATTGAATTTTTTTTTTGTGGGTGGGGGACATTTCAGATACACGCCTCGGGAGAGGTAAAAATATCCTGAATAAGCAGCTGTCTCAATTAAACGAGATTTGAAACACCTTTTTTCTTTATAAATGAAAACTATTCCTAAAAAAATGAAACATGAAATGAAAAAGAATGAGATCCCATCTTTTCAGAAGGCGAGGCACCTGC
The DNA here is from genome assembly GCF_902713425.1 of Acipenser ruthenus. NCBI lineage: Eukaryota > Metazoa > Chordata > Actinopteri > Acipenseriformes > Acipenseridae > Acipenser > Acipenser ruthenus. The sequence continues at coordinate 9,299,529 of NC_081201.1, read as the reverse complement.
GATGTTGATACACCAACTTCTGTTTTTTTTTTTTTGTTTGTTTTTTTTTTGCCACAGCTGCCTGAGACTCGAGTTCAGTGGTCTCTTAATCATTTGAAAATACTGTATTCCAATTAAAGGATCTTAATAGCATTGGGAAGAACCGTCTCCCAGAGTTGTATCCCATTTAAGCGGTGCCAACTGTACTATAAAAGATTATTTTATTAATAAAAGATATTGCGTACAGGCAAGGAGATGGCAATGGTCATCAATGAGGTTGTTCTAAAAACTTCTGTAACAGCCTTAAATAGAGTAGCAAGTAAAAGATAAATGTGTCTGAGCCTGCAAAACATGAACGGGTGGTCATTTGTGTGTCTTGGAGCAAGCAGTGCATCAAACTGTTGGTTCAGAGCAGGCTCAGAAGCTAACTAAAAGTCTCCTAAGCTTGTTTTCTCAAATTCATTGTACTTTGTGAATAAAATACCCCAGCTTCGTCACCCATACCCAATACACAACTGTCAGATACTCTTGTGCAATCCCAGGAAGTAGAAACTCAACCTTTGATAAATAGAGTTGCTTAGAGATCTCGTTTATTTTTTTGTCCTTAGACTTGTGTGCACAAATCGTGCTGCAGACCAAACAGTGGAAAATGCTGACGTTGTGATTGACGCCGCTGGCTTTCTCATTATGATTTCTTTTCGTTTTACAGCCATATTTCACATCGCCACACTGATGCCGAACCGGGAGTCCGATAAGGGCTGCTGCAACAAGAAGAGGCACATCGGGAATGATTTTGTCATCATCGTTTACAGCGATGCGGGAGAGGAATACAAACTCGGAACAATCAAGGTATGAGCGATTTCTTTCTTTTGAAAGGTGGTTCTTTACGTGCTGTGGCAAACTGTGGCATAGCCAGGTATGACATTTTGAGTGGGCCTGGAATTACGATGGAGGGGCAGGTGGTTTACAAACCCTCAGTGTTACGTCAGTGTTAGTTACTGTACCGAGTTCTAAACAGTCTGAAGAGTCACAAGCATTTTCACAAAGGGGGGGAAAAAAAACCTTCACATATGTTTTATCATGATGAGTTAGCTAAAAACATTAAGCACCCCCATAACTTCAAACAATCAATAACTTATGCTAAAAAAAAAAAAATGTATTGGTAATAAATGTATACCATATAACAGTGAAGAAGAGGGAAGTGGCAACGTCTGACACCAGACTAATTTCTTTTAAGTTTTCTGTGAAATGAACGTAAAATAAATACCGGTGACGTCGTCTGTCTGCTTCACCCCTCTACATGACAAGGCGTCTGGGCTTGCTGTTCAATATGCCAATAATACTGTGGTAGTCCAGCGAATCGGTTTGGAATTCCCTTACCCTGACTTGCATGATGATGGTATGCCCCTGGTGGCAAACAACATTTGTTTTCAGATGACCATAAGTGATGGCTTGACTGCATCCCACAGAAAAAATACTCCCAGACAAGATATTTGTTCTTGTCCATTTATTTAGGATTGTGGACTGGTCGTCAGAGATAGAGAGATGACACTTCAACGATTCTACAGCAAATCTACATTCAAATAGATTAAATTACAATTTGTTATTGCATAATTTGTAATTCATTGTAATCACAATGTAATTGTAGTTGAACCATGTCACACCTGTGTAATTGTAATTACCGTATAATTGATTAATTACAGTTCAATTACACACCTTTCCAAGATGAATCACTCACAGTTCCATGTTGTGTTTTACATTGAGCAAACATTCTTCTTGTGTTTTTAACCACTTTTAGTGACCCCATTTATTTGAAAAAACGTTCTATAGTATGTTTGTGTATTTGTACCTGTGATTACTGCTTGGTAGAATAAACAGAGTAAACATGTTAATGTGTGGAGCTATTAATGTTACTTTTTTAGTAATGATAATTGCAATTACTGCAGCATAACTCATTGTTAGTAATAGCATTAGAATTGAGCCCAGGTCTGATTTCAGTGCATCCCTTTTTCTTTCATGACTTTCCTGTGTGATTTATAGATATCACGCTGTGTCAGGGAAACTTGTTTATCATTGGTATTTAAATGTTCATGCATTTTCATTTTCGTCACACAGGGTCAGTTTAACTTTGTTGAAGTTATAATCAAGCCCTTGGATTATGAGAGCAATCTCGTTACTCTTCAGTGCCGTAAAGGTAAAAAGATTTGGCATTTTTAACTTTTATTCCGTGTTTGACTGAAATTAAAAGAACTATCCCTGTCTTACAATGAGTTATTATGAGTGCTTTGTAGTCTGAGGCATTTTCATTCAAATTGGATCTGCTCCCTAGTTCATTTGAACACTTCAGTGTAACCTAAAATCTTAAGAAAAAAAGCATGCTGTTTGTTCGCCTTCTTAATACGGTGGCTCACATGATGTTGAATCATTTTTTCCTGTTTTCAGATTTAGAAGGACTCGTTGATACAAGTGTGGCTAAGATCGTGTCAGACAAAAACTTAGCTCTACTGGTACGACAGATGGCCCTGCATGCTAATGTGAGTGTCATGTTCTTTCAGCAAAGTCACCAGCACCTATCAGGATTGTACAACATTAACCATGCAAAAGTATTTTTTTTATTTAGATGGATGTATTCATTGTTAAACATTTACTGCTTTCTCCATAACCAGTTAACACAAATTAAGAATGAAGCTGTTGTGCAAGAATAAAGATGTATTTTTCTAGCATTTTTACTCAAATGATGCTCGTCACATCCGCTTTTCAAACAAGACTTCATAAAGTTTTCATCCATACCTTTTCACCATCCTCTCTTCTCCATGAGTGTTGGTGAAACAGAGAGAAAAGAGAGACTGCGAATACACAGGGAGTGGAAGGATAGGGAAAGAGTTCCAAAGCTAGACGCTGAATTTTAAAGTATTGCTGGATTAAATGTTTCATATCATGTGCTATTTTATGAATTCAGCATCACTAAAGCACTTTTTTTTTTTTTTTTTTCCCCTCAGATGGCTTCCCTGGTTCATCAATACAAATCGAACCCTTGCGATGCCTATGCCTCAAAGTGGCTCGCAAGACTGCGACACATCAAGAAGCTGCGGACACGGGTAAGGATCTGTGCTGTGTGTTCATGAAAAGTTTGTTCAGCATTAAAACATGACCTGCATGCAAGTGAGCCAGCACTGTATTACTGCAGTCGTGTGATTACAACATGAACCGCGTTGTCTTCAGTGTTTCAGGCGTTTGCCGAATCATTTGTCTGCTTGACTTATTTTCTACTCCTAAAATGAGGTAAAACTGAGTGTGTGAAGTTACAGGGTGCTGTAGAAATCCTAGTATTGGATTGCCAGGTGTCCTGTGTGCTGGATTTCACAAGGACACATTTGAAGTTGTACCTAAAGCTGTTCTTTGGTTGTTTAGGCCCAACAGGAGATGCAATCACGCCAAACCACCGGGATCTCCCTGAACCAGGCCCACACCCCGATGCAGAACAAGAGCTCCCTCCAACAGGCAGGGGCCTCGGGGGCGGAGCCAGGACAGAGGAAGCACCTGGTCTCCACGGTGGATGACTTCACTGACTTTGTTTGATGCACCTGAGCATAGCAAGCTGGCTTATTTGCTGTATCGCCATACATATAAATTTATTTTTCTTTCTAGAATAGAATTGACAAAAAAAAAAAACTAAAACTATTCCGAAATCACTGTTTTATGTGGTTGTTTCGTGATCGGAATATTTTGCTTACCATTGAGAGTTTTTAATATGACTGATTTTGTGTTTCTGTGCACTCACAACCTCCACAGAAACTGTCAGTCAGATAAAAAAAAATGGTATTTTAAGTCATATTTATCAGATTTAAAAGACCATAATTGTGTCAATATTTACATTACCCAGTGACCTTCAGTGTTATTTCAATATCTGTGACAAGATTTTGCTTTTTAGTGCATAAAAAATGCTGAGTGTGTGGAAAAATGGGTGATGCCTACTGATTTTGATGATTTTTACAGATAGTTTTGCATTATACCTATAGATTCTCAAATGAAATTTTCAGCAGGATTTGATTTTTCCAAAATTGGTTTTGTATTTCTGTTAACTTCCAGAAGATTTTGTAAAAGGTATTCTAGCAGATTGTTAGATATATCGGGAGTTTTTAAAATGTCCAATCTTGGGTTTACCTAGAAAAATTTGGGGATGTGCTAGATTTTAAATTTTAAATAGTCTGTCCCGAACTAGCCTGGTTCCAGTTAGACTGATCAAATAGTCAGTTTTCTACTGGTGTTACAAAATGGCTACGAATTTAATCTGTAAAAGGCCCCAGTAGTACAGGTTTAAATGATAATAAATAAGTTTTGGGGGTGAATATTTTTATTATTTTTTTAATGTCTGCAAATGTGTGAAGTGAATGAGTGGACTGTCCCTCACATGACGACTGGTTTTTAATTCTCTCTAATGACATGCATTCTGCAATATAGAGCCACTTCCTCTCCTTTTTGCAAAAGTTTATTAATTGATCGAGGTGCTCGGTTGGCAGGTGCTTCATTATCCATCGCTGTGTAAGATACCTGTAATTATGGCGAGTGTTTCTAGTATTTCATTATTTATTGTCCAGCCCCTATGTATTGTCTGTTCAAGGTATACAGTGGATACTAGAAGGGTGCCTCACAACATCATGAAAGATTAAAAATGACCTTAATGCAGTGTTAAATCCTGAATCTGTTTGAGAAACCTTAAATAATTCAAGCTCCTCTTCTTATAATATCTGACCATCTAATTTATTGACCAGTGTGCTAGTAGCAATGCAACGTCCAGTTAATCGGTGATATACCATGCATTTAATTGAATTATTTATGACTGTGGTTATAACATTGGTAAGGTGTCTTGGCTTGAGTTTTTACTGTATGTTACTGAATGATTCTGATATTTTGCTGTACAGTCTCAATGGTCTTTTTTTGATGTCCATGTAAGCAGGAGTGGTCCTGGAGAGCCACAATCCAGCATGTTTTATAGGTAAACCTTAATCATTAGTTTCTAAAGAATAATTTTGTTCCAAATTATCTTGGTTATTTAATTGAAAATATTACCTGCTTAACCAGTCAAAATGAAATTGTTCCAAGTCTTTAGAAAGTGGTGATTTTAAGGGTTCCCTTGAGAAGCTGCTGGATTGTGGCTCTCCAGGACCAGCATTGGCCACCCCTGATCTATAACTTCTGGAGAAAAACACTGGCTGGCATGAATTGACATTAGAAATATCCAATACGAAAGAAGTGGGTCGAGTGGTTGTATTGAGCTCTGCTAAACTTATATTGGAAGAGTTGTCGGAAAATACTAGGAAACGAAAACATTAAAATTGTAAACCGAAGAAAAATAAAAGTTTGCGTTTTACCCGTCTCGTGTGACCGATTTGTTATTCTGTGTTACCCCCTCCCATGATACCGCATGAATTGTAAAAATAAACAAAGTGAAATGAACAGACCTCCTGTCAAAAGTGAGAGAGTGAATACACGGGACTGCACTAACATACAAAACAATATGGTGGCTACAAGCTGGCCTTCAGACAAGTTCCTAGCATTTCAGATTTGCTCCTGTGGAAGGAAAACATCTCTCTAAAAGGATTTATATAAGATAAATGTATTTTTATTCTCTCCCAAAAGGATTACAAAATTGCTATTTCACAGGACAAAAGAACAAAATGCTTGCAGACAGTCTGACTAGGTGACCCCCACCACTGGACTATTTACTACCAAGCTTCAAACTAACAGTTGTTCATACTTTTGTAAACAGATGACCATTTGATATTCTACTTTTGAAGAAAACAGGCCAAGCCAGACTTTAGTAAACAAAGGACTGATTAGTAATCAAAACTCATAATTCAAAATGATAGCATAAGGGTCTGGAATGAAGAATTAGTATATTTTATTATAACCTAAGAGACTATTGAACAGATGGTTGTGTAGACTATGCAAGTTGTATTTTAAGAACATGTATTGGCATTAAGATTAATTAATTGAAGTACGTATAACTGTTTGAATTTAATTTACCTCTTGACATTTAAAATGGAATCTTCAAATACACCTCGCGCTCAGATTGTTCGCTCACATAGCGAGACACTGGGATCTAGAGGCAATCCAGATAATTCAAAGCTTGTTTTCTAAATACATTCTTTTCCTTGGGTGGAATTTCTTTGTGCTAGTGTGCTGAGGGGTCTAAACCCAGGGACCCTGCAGCACAACATTTGTTTTGTCACAAGAATGATCATTTACGTTGTGCCAGAGGATAAAGGGAAAATCTGGAGCTGGGTCTTTCTTCCGGCCTTTCACATTTTTATTTATGTATTTATTTATTTATTTATTTATTTGTGGTACTACTAAGCAACTGAACACTTAGCCATCAAATCTTTATTTGATTTTAGAAGTATTATACAAGGACAATTAGTAGAGAACAGCATCTTTCTAAAGCCCTTCTCAAATTATTGATTCCATAAATACTTATTTTTAACAGTACTCAAAACTGCTGGAGGTACACAGAAAGCAGGTCAGATACAACAAGTGATCTTTGAAGTGCACCAGCTTTTTGCTGAAGTACATTCAAGTCCTGCTGTCTCACTGCTATGTTTTCCTGAAGCGCAAATATATTCATCTTATAAACATTTTCTTTTCATAAACCACATAATTTTACAAATAAAGTGCTAGGTACAACATATAATATGAAAACAACATTTTAATTAAATCACTAATATATAATTATCTGTATTGCTTAGCAACCACTGCCAACTGTACCATCTTGCTCGCTGGTAAAGCAATAGAACTGAATTAGCAACTGTAACTACGAAGGCTTTAGCAAGCCTTTTTTATATTTAAAAGGGCTTTTAAAGCAACCACATTCAAAATGAGTCCGACGTCACGAGGGGCTGTATTCTAAAAATTAGTACAGCTCATTCTCAGAAAACATTTAATTGGACATGCTGTGAAAAAAATGGATGCTTAACTTCTGAACCAATAAATATTTGAAGGTGTTTTTGAAATGTGCTTGACTTACTCTCATATCCTGCATTTCTCTTTGTCCAGCCAGCTGGACACTCCACTCCAAGTGGATAAATGAAAATAACCTTCAGGTTTTATATTTTATTAACATTAACCCAGTTTTGTTCTTGCAATACTGTGTTATGCTTCAACATGTCATCACAGTGGTTTTAAGCACCATTGAACTCCTTGAGCACATTATGCTGTACATGCTCCTCCTCTCCTGGAATGTGACCTGGTCAGATCTATGATTAAGTGGCTGGATGCATGCATGTCTGTGTTTAAATGCACCTTGTTTTTCATCGCTGGCGGTTTCCTCTTTTTGACTGGGACAGTGGTCGTATGTGCTGGATGCCTAAAGAAGCTTGAAGGTGCATTGGGCATCTGTGGTCCCACATTGGTCTCTTCAGCCAAAGCAGCTCCTTTTGATCTCTTGGTCCTGTCTGGATCCAGTGGCCTTGCTTTACCTTTCCTAGGTTTTGATTTGTGGTCAAGGTGGTTCGAGTTGCTCTTTCCAGCAGAGCTGCTCTTGTTCACCATGCAGTATTTGTTGATTAAGTATATATCTGAGTCATCTGAATATACGTTGTTCTTGTTGATTTGTTGATCTTCGTTTGAATGTGTTCCAGGCGGCACTCTGTTTGGAAGACGTCCTCTGTGACCTTGTTGACTCGGTCAAGCTGCAGGAGCAGGGTCTCGAGGCGGTACAGGGCAGCTTCGGCCCTCTCTCTGGACACGACAGGGTGGAAACAGTCTGCTTGGCTGAAGGTGGTGGAGTTGGAGGAGATGTCTGAGGCAGGAGTCGGCAGGAACAGAGATTTGGAATTGGTGGAGGCGCGTGAAGGTAAGGGCTCCATTCCCTCAAACTGTGTGTCAGAACTGAAAACAAAAAACAGAAAAATGACTTTTTAAATGGAAAGACAAATAGATAGGGATACGGTATTAGATTGTTAGCCAAAAATAAATACTTAAACGACACATTCTAAGGCCCTTTACAAGTGTTTTGGAGATAACTTAGCCAGGGGACAAGATTTAAAATGCTGCTACAGTAGCTACCTAGTTTTGCTGCTTCCCATCCACTTTTTCAGTGTCCTGAGAAACAGCTCCATCATTTCATAGTCCTGGAGGTTCGATGGATGGTCTATACATTTCAAAACGCACCAGACTGTAGTTCCTGATCAGGATGATTGCTGATATTCGCCTAACCCTAACCCTAACCTCAGGCCTTGCAGTGTGGCGAGCAGAGAGAGAGCTGCTGAGCCAAAGCTGCTGCAGCTTTCCATGGAAGAGGAGAACACCTGAAAAGAGAAAGTCAAAATAAAACAGGGCGGAACATGATCAGAGCTTGTAGTATTGTTGCTGATTCACTGGGGTCCTTCAGTTGTCTGGTTGTAGTTCTGGGAACAATTAGGGACTGGACAAGCTACAATGGGCTGAACTTAAACTCACTAACACTTTGCACCACAGCTGTGATTACAAATTCTGCTGTCTTTACATTCCTCTTCGAGAGCGTCATCCATTCGGCTAAATTGCCATCTTCTTCTCGTAACAGACACTATACTCAACATCTCACTTATTTACTTCTAGGTTTCGAAAAAAGACTGAACCCCTGCCTATTGAGACTTGCCAAATAACCCAGATGGGAGTATCGAGGAGCAGGAGAGTTGGGGCCACCCCGGCTGCCAGGAGATCCCTCACTGAGTGGCACAGAGTCTTTCCAAACACTGACCAGTCTCATTTCCATCCCTGTTACTTCATACAACACACATAGTAACTGGAAATATACTAGAGCTGTCTGTATCCACTGTCCGTACATTTAAAATGTACGATAAGTAGGACATACGGATAGCTTACCCTCTCATATCTGCAAAACCAGATGCTCTCAATAACCTGTTAAAAGAATGTCACAGCCCAGTGTTATCACAATTAGATAAGTGGTTCTCCATTAACAATGTGATGTGACCCACATATGCAGGTATGTCACAGAAGGGCAGTTATTTTCTTACAGTATATCTCCAGATACTCTTAATTTATGCTCAAACTCCTATTTCGTCAGCAGGAGCAATTAATTTATTGTTTTCTTGCAGGTGTTTTATTAAATTGCTATCGATACAAACATTGGACTCTGTTTAAAGTTACAGTGCCTTGCGAAAGTATTCGGCCCCCTTGAACTTTGCGACCTTTTGCCACATTTCAGGCTTCAAACATAAAGATATGAAACTGTAATTTTTTGTGAAGAATCAACAAGAAGTGGGACACAATCATGAAGTGGAACGAAATTTATTGGATATTTCAAACTTTTTTAACAAATAAAAAACTGAAAAATTGGGCGTGCAAAATTATTCAGCCCCCTTAAGTTAATACTTTGTAGCGCCACCTTTTGCTGCGATTACAGCTGTAAGTCGCTTGGGGTATGTCTCTATCAGTTTTGCACATCGAGAGACTGAAATTTTTGCCCATTCCTCCTTGCAAAACAGCTCGAGCTCAGTGAGGTTGGATGGAGAGCATTTGTGAACAGCAGTTTTCAGTTCTTTCCACAGATTCTCGATTGGATTCAGGTCTGGACTTTGACTTGGCCATTCTAACACCTGGATATGTTTATTTGTGAACCATTCCATTGTAGATTTTGCTTTATGTTTTGGATCATTGTCTTGTTGGAAGACAAATCTCCGTCCCAGTCTCAGGTCTTTTGCAGACTCCATCAGGTTTTCTTCCAGAATGGTCCTGTATTTGGCTCCATCCATCTTCCCATCAATTTTAACCATCTTCCCTGTCCCTGCTGAAGAAAAGCAGGCCCAAACCATGATGCTGCCACCACCATGTTTGACAGTGGGGATGGTGTGTTCAGGGTGATGAGCTGTGTTGCTTTTACGCCAAACATAACGTTTTGCATTGTTGCCAAAAAGTTCGATTTTGGTTTCATCTGACCAGAGCACCTTCTTCCACATGTTTGGTGTGTCTCCCAGGTGGCTTGTGGCAAACTGTAAACGACACTTTTTATGGATATCTTTAAGAAATGGCTTTCTTCTTGCCACTCTTCCATAAAGGCCAGATTTGTGCAGTATACGACTGATTGTTGTCCTATGGACAGAGTCTCCCACCTCAGCTGTAGATCTCTGCAGTTCATCCAGAGTGATCATGGGCCTCTTGGCTGCATCTCTGATCAGTCTTCTCCTTGTATGAGCTGAAAGTTTAGAGGGACGGCCAGGTCTTGGTAGATTTGCAGTGGTCTGATACTCCTTCCATTTCAATATTATCGCTTGCACAGTGCTCCTTGGGATGTTTAAAGCTTGGGAAATCTTTTTGTATCCAAATCCGGCTTTAAACTTCTCCACAACAGTATCTCGGACCTGCCTGGTGTGTTCCTTGTTCTTCATGATGCTCTCTGCGCTTTAAACGGACCTCTGAGACTATCACAGTGCAGGTGCATTTATACGGAGACTTGATTACACACAGGTGGATTCTATTTATCATCATTAGTCATTTAGGTCAACATTGGATCATTCAGAGATCCTCACTGAACTTCTGGAGAGAGTTTGCTGCACTGAAAGTAAAGGGGCTGAATAATTTTGCACGCCCAATTTTTCAGTTTTTTATTTGTTAAAAAAGTTTGAAATATCCAATAAATTTCGTTCCACTTCATGATTGTGTCCCACTTGTTGTTGATTCTTCACAAAAAATTACAGTTTCATATCTTTATGTTTGAAGCCTGAAATGTGGCAAAAGGTCGCAAAGTTCAAGGGGGCCGAATACTTTCGCAAGGCACTGTATGTATACAAATTAAATAAATGGTCCCAGTGTGTTTAGTTATGTATAAAAATAAAGAAAAACGGTCCCATTGTGTTTTAAGTTATGTATTTATTTAATGGTTCCAGTGTGTTTTAAGTTATGTATAAAAAAATGCTCCCCAAAAGATTTATGAAAACATCCCCAATGCTTCGTTATCTCCGATCTACCTTCAACATTGTGTGCAGCTTTAACACTGTGTTTAAAACTGTGTGCAGCTTCAACACTGTGTTTCACATTGTGTGCAGCTTCAACACTGTGCAGCTTTTTGACTTTCTTGGCCTCCTCCTTGTCCTGGATCAGTGCGAAGCCTTGTGGTGCTCTGACTCGCTGAAACTTCTCTGAAACATGCAGCACCTGGGGGTTTTCAACCAGGGTGTCCCTCTCCTCTGGGTGAATCCACTTCACAATCAGGGCAAAGTACAGAGCCTCCAGCAAGATCTACGTCAGGAAACAGACAAGTCCTTTCAATGTGAAGTATACAGCATATATATTAAAATGCAATGAGTATTTCAAAAAGTAAAATAAAACTACAACAAATAAATACAAATATCATAATCTTTAGCTCAGGGAATGAATTGTCTTTATGAAAAAGGTGCCAAAGTGCCTTTCAAAAAGTCTGTTCATCTTAGATTTTTAACAAATCAATACAAGATAGTGGGGCTCCCTTACTAAAATGATCTTCAATGGAAATGCAACAGTTTTTTATACGCAATGGAGCCATTAGACGGGTCCCACAGAGACAACATTTTCATATAACAACAGCATCACATTGCTTTGACCCTATATTGTATTCAGAATTCATTGCTAGTAATGCTGTGGACAGCTAATGATTCATATAAAAGTGCTTCGTCTGCTTTTTTTTTCTTTCATTCCCAAAACTTTGTCAAACTAAAAGCACAGCAACTCCCAGAGTACTCAATTACAGTAATACAAATGCAAAAACTTTACTGATTTCAAACGGATTGAAGCAGATTCAAAAAGTGGGTTTACTTTTTGATGTCTTAAGTAACTTGTGGCACTGTTTATTAACATATTTATTCACCAGGTCTGTTTTCTCAAATTACTTTGCCATGATGGAGGGATCGTTCAGGAGGTCCAGCCAGTTTGGCGCTCTCTTGGGAGTTTGATTTCTGCAAGCTGGGAAGGCAAAAATAATAATAATAATAATAATAATAATAATAATAATAATAATAATAATTTAATGTGTGCTTAAAAAAAAAAGATAAAAACCAAAATAAATTAACACCAAAAACCTGACAAGGAATGCTGTCATGGCACTCCCCTGCCCCCTGTGCTAGTGAATTAGGTGCTGACCCATCTCCTACCATTCTTGCAGGTAGTCTGCTAATTGAGATGAATTGATGGGATGACAGGCTAGTGATTCAGTTGCAGAGCCCCCCAGCATGGTCACAAGGTCATACTTAGATCCTCACCTCTCTGAAGCAGCAGCAGATGTATCGAATTGATCCCTTTAGAAGAAGTCTAAAAAATAAAAATATATATTTTGCAGATTAGTAAAACCAAACTGTGGCTTGAAAAGCAATTTATTATAAGGTGTTTTGGAGGGGAGAGGGATAGAGGACCAAATAGAAGAACCAGGATTCAGAGAAAATTTAGCAGAAAAAAAAAAAAAGTTTTTGAACCTGTGTTTTTGATGCATTGCTTACATGCAGGTCATGGCAGGAATAGAACATGCATTACCTCCCTAGATATTCCATTAAAAGTCAGAAATGAGCTGCCAATGGTTGAGGAGTCAAGGTCGTCATCGATTTCTAATGACTGCTGCTCAAGATGTGCTGCAGGAGGCTCAACTGATGCCTGAAACAAGAGAAACAAGTGCTTACTGTTGCAGAACATAAAAGAAAAGATTTATAAAATAAAAGAAGCAGTGGAGCTGCAGAGAACAAAGAGCACTCAGCTCTACGTTTCTCCTATAGCTGAAGATTGGCAGCTATTCACTGAGATTAGAAAACGACAATTAATAATGCAATCATGTTCAATTACTAGAGTGGGCTGGAAACTTTTCTTTGAATTTGCCATTTATGGTTTCTCTCCAGTCACTGTTATCATTCTTCGTCCGTTCTGGACCCTACAAATGTAGATGGTTAACAATACAAGAAACCCAGGGATGGGAGAGGACACTGTAGAGCAGGGGTGTCAGACTCAGGTCCTGGGGGCCGCACTGTCTTCTAGCTTTCGTTCCACCCGGGCTTTCTATTTCCTAACTGGTCTAATTATTTGATTAACTGGACAAATGAGAGACTCCGGGCATCAACATGTTTTATAGGTAGTGTAACTTGAATCAAGTGCATCTTTTAAATCGACTAAAAAAACGAATTGAACAAATAATTAGATCAATTAAGTTAATATAGAGCAGGGGTACTCAATTATTTTAATGAAGGTCCAGAATTCTTGGTTACAGCAGGGTCAAGATCCGGAGTACATTGTCACTCCCATCCCCATACCTACAAACAAACAAACAAACAAACACAGAGCTACAAAAATATGGTTTTACACATGTTGTTGGTTTGAGAGTTCTTCAGTAGGTTTTGGGGGGAATCAAATCTCTGTCTCATTTACTCGTCTGCCTTCTTTATTGACTTGTTACTGCAGAAGTTCTTTCCCTGCCATAACCAGAGAATTGTATAACTATTGTATTCTTATGTGTCTGTGTTAGCAGAGCCAAACATTGTGTTTCACCATTGCAAAAAACAAAGCAAATTGTAGCAAACAAAACTGAAGCACAAGAAGAAAAAAAATCTTGTGTACTTTCAATGAAATTACTACAGTTGTTTTATTAGCCATAGAGAAGTGATATGTTGACGCCGCCAACGCACTGAGTTTCACTTCATTTGAGCTGCTAATACTATTGACTTGTTTGCTATAAACTGACTCAATAATGCCTCAGAGAAACTAGAGAGCATGGGTCAGCATTAATAAATAGACTCATAACCTCTTCCCTCTGTCCCAAGATCATAACATAGGAGGCTGTGTGGTCCAGTGGTTAAAGAAAAGGGCATGCAACCAGCCACTGACTCATTGTGTGACCCTGTGCAAGTCACTTAACCTCCTTGTGCTCTGTGTTTCGGGTGAGATGTAGTTGTAAGTGACTCTGCAGCTGATGCATAGTTCACACACCCTAGTCTCTGTAAGTCGCCTTGGATAAAGGCGTCTGCTAAATAAACAAATAATAATAATAATAATAATAATAATAATAACTTGTATAGTTTGTTTCATTCATAGCTCACGCTGAGTATCTGCTACTTACTTTCACAGCAACACCTACTGTACCCTCATGCACCACACTCTCATAAGAACTGTGTTGTCTTAAAAATTGAGAGCTGCAGAATGAAGGCACCCACAGCGTAGCTCCCACAGTGTAGCTCACACAGGGCAGTGCTGTGTGCACAACTCGTAATAGACATCATCATTATATGCTACAGCCCGATCACATGATAAGGGTGATAAATTTAGGTACTAAAACTAAGTTTATTTCATAACAATAACCAAACCCTAAACCTAAGGTTTGTGGGGTATTGGCTGAAACTTTAAATACACACAACAATAACCTAACTCTAAACCTAAGGTTTGTGGGGTATTCTGGTCACGTGGTAGGGGTGTTGAGGGTGAATGAAGCACAGGCTGCGCATACAGCACTACCCTGTGTGAGCTACGCTGTGGGAGCCTTCATTCTGCAGCAATATACTCTTGGAAAAATTCACAGCATTTCCACTTGGTGGTCCGATCAAAATGTACTTGCAGCCCGAATTCAGACCGCGGTCCGCCTATTGAGTACCTCTGATATAGAGCTTACGTTGTAAAGAACACCAGAAGACCCTGCTGCCCTCGAGGACTGGAGTTTGACACCCCTGCTATAGATAATGCAGGTTTCAACAAAGGTGTGGCTGCAGTAGAGAAGCACTGAAGAGAGTCAGCACGATCAGGTAAACTGGTTACACAACGACACAAGTCACCATGTCAACAGCTGCTGTCTCCACATTCACAGGCATCAGAGTCATTGATGAGAATACAGAAAAATAAACACAATAAAAAAGAGCTGCTTCGGGAGCTGTGCCAGTGTTACATGATGATTGCAGCCTCCAAATAACACCAAAACTGTAACTGCACACATCTCATTTTTGAACATAATGATTTTTATTGCACAGAAGAAGAATGTGACACACAAGTCAATGGATCAATAATGCACTGCCCTACAAAGAGTTCTAATGTAAATCAAGTTTATTAAAATACACAGTATGCAGTATGTGGTGACAGATTGTTTTAGTATGAAAATACAGTATGTATGTGGTTGGTAAATGAACACAGTGAACTGATAACTTTACTCCAGCTGGGATAATGCTGTGAAACTAAGTGCATTGTTACCAATGCATAATGGACAAGCAATCTCTGTTTTCAAATTGTTGCTCTGGGATGGGATTTGTGTGCTCAGTGTGTTGCCTATTGAAAAATCTGTTGTTACACTGGTTACCACAAATACTACTATTTTCAATGTAAACTAAAATGCACTTAATTTGAGAACCTTTTGTGAAGTTAATTTTGATTCATGGAGAACACGTTTTAAAAATAAACCAAAGATGCAGCAAGATGTGTCTGTTGAAACAATTGACTTATTTCTATTCATCTATCCTTCTGTATTGCCATACCATCTGTTAGTGCTCTTGATATATAAAAGACCTGAATCTCCGAAGCAATATGATTATCAGCCAGATTCCAAGTCATTTTGGCTCCAAGTACTGTACAGAAGATAAGCTCTTCACAAAACAATATTAAAAATAAATAAATAAACTCTTTATTTCGTGTTTGCTTTACTTTCTTCTTAAAAGCACCATAAACAGGTGAAGGTAACACTGCACACAGTTACCCACCTGCTCCTCGTCCTCAGCCAGTCTTCGCTTGGATCTCATACTTATACAGGCCGTCCTTCCCACAGAACCGAATCACCCCGGCGTGGTTTATGTAAATCATGTCCAACTTGCGGACAGTCAGCAGAACTATGTAGTTCATTCCAGGAGGCGGAGCCTAAACAGAAATCAAGGCCAATTCGGTATTGCTGTACCTGCTCTGTGGATATCAGTTTCCAGTGCCTTCAACAGAAAAAGTGAAAAAGCTAAAGAGTCATGCCCACTTTAAAATAATGTCTGCAAATTCATCAGACTCCCCTTAGAACATCATAGGAATAACATCTAAATCAGGGCTTCTCAAACTCGGTCCTGGGGGAGCCCCTGTGGCTGCTGGTTTTCATTCCAACCATTTACTTACAATTACTTAACTAGAGACCCTTAATTGAACTGATAATTTGCTTAATTAGACCTTTTTACTTGTTTTCAGCTCTTGAACAGTTGCATAGTTCAAGTTAGCTGTAACATTTGATAAATAACTTGAACTGAAACTGTTTAAGAGCTGAAAACAAGTAAAAAGGTCTAATTAAGCAAATTATGATTTATTCGAGAGCTTGGTTGGAATGAAAACCAGCAGCCACAGGGGGTCCCCAGGACTGAGTTTGAGAAGCCCTGATCTAAATGGTTTACATTTTCATGGGGTGTTTTCCAGGTTTGTTGGCAGATTTAACAAGTGATTCCCATGGAATATATGGGGCATTATTATAAAGTGGTTTCTAAACCAGTATCCCACACTTCAGGTATTAAATCATGAGATAATTGACAAGTCAGAATATAGAACCATGCGGCAGGGTTTTCTGGTACAGTAATTTTGCCACAAGTGGTGGGGAGGAGGGCTGTTGGTAAGTACGGTTTTTAAGGTGACTTTTCAAGTCCCTCAAGCTATGCATTGCGCTTGTCTGTGATTATGGATTATTTCATTCACAAAGCAACTTCCCTTACGATGTAATTTGAGGTCCAATAATGATTCATCAATGGAGTCTGAAGGTCCAGGAGTGTTTTCCTGGATAACATCTACTATTGTTGCCCTGAAGACCTAATCATCCTCTCAGTACTAGATTATCATTTCTCATCTGTCCCTTCTGCTAGATAGCATTGTTGCCTTGTTCTGGGTTCCTGCTGCTTTTCTCAGTCATTTACCTGCTTGTGAAATCAAGCAATCCAGCCCCGGGGGTGTGATTATGAGTGCCATTTATTTTAACTGGTTTCTTTTTTCTTAATGTCAGAGCTGTGCAATCTCTGCTCTGACGCAATGCTGGATAATTGCTCTGATTAGACTTGGCAATTTGCAGTTAACTCGCTACAAGACCTCAACTTATTCTGACAGAGGACTGGCGGTCAACAAAACATCCTGGTGCATCCCTGAACCTCTGGCACACCAAGCGACCAGCAGAACACTAAGCTAAGGTAAGAGCTTGACCCCCCACCCTTCCGAATTGTGACTACATACTGGACACAAGAATGACATGTAACAGCAGAAACATTTCAGAAAGTAGAAAAAATCTTCAAATTTGGAGTTGTGCACCAATTACGAGTGTTCTACAGGTTCTAATAAAGGAGTGAACGGGTTCTAATAAAGGAGATAATCAGAGAGACTTACTCTGAGAAATGAAGAAAGTGTATAGCTTGTGATCCGGTCAGGGTGATCCTCTTCTGGGCTGTGCAGTTATATATTCATTATGGTTCAGATAACTGTGGAGATAGGCGGGATATACAGCTCTTCTTCACTGGCGGCAGCCCCATCTGAAGAGAGACAGAGGAAGACATATACGAGATACTGTACTAACTGCCTGGATAAACCCTTCATTTTCATGCTGTAGACTCCATGCACTAGGTACAGTATATTAGTAGCAATGTTTTAATCATTTTTTATTAACTAAAACACAATTATTTAGTGCTGATTTACTAAATTCGTCCAGTTTAGCCATCTGTGTACCCAACTGCATCAGAAGACAGACGTACATTCCTTGGTTGAGTCCCGTAAGGTACCCGTAAGGTAGTTTATTTCATTGTTACCAATGGTGGTTAAGGGCGGGTGAAGCCTTGTGAATTGTAAGCCAAGCAATGTAGAAAATCTGTCCCACAATAATGTTTCATTTTACAAAGACTTTTTTCCCTCTTGAATTTAGTCTACTGACACTACTTCATCAGTGAGGACACAAGCTCCTCAAAACTTTAAGCAATATGAGGCAGCAGTGTGGAGTCGTGGTTAGGGCTCTGGACTCTTGACCGGAGGGTTGTGGGTTCAATCCCAGGTGGGGGACGCTGCTGTACCCTTGAGCAAGGTACTTTACCTAGATTGCTCCAGTAAAAAAAACAACTGTATAAATGGGTAATTTGTTTGTAAAAATATTGTGATATCTTGTAACGATTGTAAGTCGCCTTGGATAAGGGCGTCTGCTAAGAAATAAATAATAATAATAAAGGGAGTTTCAGTGTTCCTGCAAACACTGTGTGTTGATTGTGTCCTGCTGCACACAGAGGAGAACCGTTTTCCTCAGAGTCTTTACCCCGGAGTGAGAATTATTATCCTGACAGCTGTTACAGGTCCACTGCGTAAAACAAAACTTCAGGGTAACTGTATCAAACAAGTGAAGGTAGAGAGTTTGGATTTGGTGTAGTCTCATTTTACTGCCCTTTATAAGCTCCAGTACCATTTCCAATGCCTGAACTTTCACCTTTCAAGCTAGAATGTCACTTGATTAAGATGTTTCACATGTACTTAGGTGACTGTCTATAAAGGATGATGGGACAAGGTGTCATTTTAAATGCAGTTTAAAATGGTGTGCTCATCTAGCTACTGTTTAGAGTATACCAACACATACAGCTTATATACAGCAAAAAAAACCTTGGCAAAGCGATACCACAAAGAAGTAATGAGAGTAACAAAATAAATAAATAAATAAATAAAACAAAATAAAACGCACACACAATTGAACAGATGTATCTAGGTTGTTTATTAATCCATTATAATAAAAAAAGGAAAAACAGAATTATAATGGATGTCTGAGTCATCTCTGAAATGGGCTGAGCTCGAGGGGAGCAACATGTCTGTCTCTCAAGTTTGGATTAAGCTGTGTTACTTGCATTACATATAAAAGCTACATAGGTTGCAAACAAGCCACAGTTTCATGCTTGTAATTTCAGTCTAATGCTGCAATACACAAACAGATGGGACATTTAAGAGAATTTAGGAAATGCCAAACTCATAGTCGTTTTACACCAAAAACTGCATTGAAAACACTCTGCAGTGTGTTTAAATTGTTAAGGAAGCAATGTGACCATTATGATTAGCCCCTCTAATACTTCAGGGAAGTTGGGGTTGGAAAAAGGTAGCAGTCTATTCTTTGTTGTTGTACCATAGGGACTTGTGAGTCAACAGGAATGCGTGCAGTCTTGCCAACTGAGTGCTGTAGGCAGTAGTTACTGAAATTGACTTACAACAGGAAGATGTAACTTTTAATTCTTATTAGGAGTCATGTCTCTATTAAAATTGATTAACATCAACTACACTTGCACATCTCTTTGGAGAGTTGTCTTGTGAACAAAGGATTAATATACAATTCCTTCCTTGTAACATAAACCCCAAATGGAAACTTTCAATTAAAAAAAAAAATTGGATTTAGCCTACAGAAATTATCTTTGCCATTCTAGTGACACCGGTGAAGAAGAGCTGTGAAACAGATACAACAGAAAGGCTTAGTTGTAAAATGAAATTCTACAGCATTCTTTCATAGCGATATGAGTCATCAATACTTTATACATATCACAGGGCTACCTTGTATAATTCTAAGTGTTTAAGAGTGCTGTCTTGCAACCTCTATAAAGATATTGTGTATTACTGAATACTCACAGCAAACGAAGCTAGTCATGTGAGGGACAGTCCATTTCCTGAATGTAAAAGTGTTTGTAATTCATTGAGTGAGAACAGCAGAAAGTTCCTGTAGCACTGTTTTGTATGTTGCTTCCCAGGCAGCAAGGAAAAATCCATTTGGTTTAAATATGCCATTCTTAAGCAAGTGTTTTTCTAAATTCTGATAAGTTAAAGCTTATTCGATAACAATTCCACTAAATGGCAGCCCTGTTTTAATAACCAGCACTCTTACAGATGTACAGACGTGCTCAAATTTGTTGGTACCCCTCCACAAAAAATGAAGAATGCACAATTTTCTCTGAAATAACTTGAAACTGACAGGGTAATTGGCATCCACCATTGTTTTTCCATATTTAATAGAAATCAGACTTTGCTTTTGATTTTTTATTCAACATAATATTGTAAATAAGAAAACAAATGAAAATGGCATGGACAAAAATGATGGGACCGCTAACCTAATATTTTGTTGCACAACCTTTAGAGGCAATCACTGCAATCAAACGTTTTCTGTAGCTCTCAGTGAGACTTCTGCACCTGTTAACAGGTAGTTTGGCCCACTCTTCCTGAGCAAACTGCTCCAGCTGTCTCAGGTTTGATGGGTGCCTTCTCCAGATTGCAAGTTTCAGCTCTTTCCATAGATGTTCGATAGGATTCAGATCAGGACTCATAGAAGGCCACTTCAGAATAGTCCAATGTTTTGTTCTTATCCATTCTTGGGTGCTTTTAGCTGTGTGTTTTGGGTCATTATCCTGTTGGAGGACCCATGACCTGCGACTGAGACTGAGCTTTCTGACACTGGGCAGTACATTTCGCTCCAGAATGCCTTGATAGTTTTAAGATTTCATTGTGCCCTGCACAGATTCAAGGCACCCTGTGCCAGGCGCAGCAAAGCAGCCCCAAAACACAACCGAGCCTCCTCCATGTTTCACTGTAGGTATGGTGTTCTTTTCTTTGAAAGCTTCATTTTTTCGTCTGTGAACATAGAGCTGATGTGACTTGCCAAAAAGCTCCAGTTTTGACTCATCTGTCCAAAGGACATTCTCCCAGAAGGATTGTGGCTTGTCAATATGCATTTTAGCAAATTCCAGTCTGGCTTTTTTATGTTTTTCTGTCAAAAGTGGAGTCCTCCTGGGTCTTCTTCCATGGAGCCCACTTTCGCTCAAAAAGCGACGGATGGTGCGATCAGAAACTGACGTACCTTCACCTTGGAGTTCAGCTTGTTTCTCTTTGGCAGTTATCCTTGGTTCTTTTTCTACCATTCGCACTATCCTTCTGTTCACTCTGGGGTCGATTTTCCTCTTGCGGCCGCGCCCAGGGAGGTTGGCTACAGTTCCATGGACCTTAAACTTCTTAATAATATTTGCAACTGTTGTCACAGGAACATCAAGCTGCTTGGAGATGGTCTTGTAGCCTTTACCTTTACCATGCTTGTCTATTATTTTCTTTCTGATCTCCTCAGACAACTCTCTCCTTTGCTTTCTCTGGTCCATGTTCAGTGTGGTGCACACAATGATACCAAACAGCACAGTGACTACTTTTCTCCATTTAAATAGGCTGAATGATTGGAGACATGTGTGATACTAATTAAAGAAACCAATTAGTTTGAAATATCACTATAATCCAATTATTTATTATCTTTTCTAAGGGGTACCAACAAATGTGTCCAGGCCATTTTAGAATATTTTTGTAGAATAAGCAATAATTCATCTCTTTTCACAGCTTCTTTGCTTTATTCTATGACATACCAAAGGCATGCAAGTATACATGATAAAATAGCTTTTAATTTCATCACTTTTCAGGAGGAATGAAGCATTATTTCAATGAGCTGTAAGGGTACCAACAAATTTGAGCACGTCTGTAAGTGTTTCTTTACAGACAAGCATCAGCTACCTGTAGATGAAGTCACCCACACAAGACTATGCATCGAGATGAAAGCTTAGAAATAAGGAGTCTGTGTCTGTAGTTTTTTGCCAAGGCTTTTCTATCCTAGAATTCAATGGTGTAAGAGTCGAATTTAGGAGTAGAATACTACCTCAAAAAGATACTATTACTGCTATTGAAGACAGAGAAGAAAAAAAAACGGGACTGAATTCTGAGATTGCATAATTCCATAGGTGTATCATGTGCTTTACTCACGCAGCACAACTTCAGGTTAGTGTCTCTCTTCACTCACAAATAGCCCCGAAATGTAATAATATAAAACAGTGCTATCTGAGTTCATTCCAATTCAGAAACCCTGGGTTGAAATCAGACCTGAATGAAACAAGCAGTCTGGACTGTTCAGTTGCATAATTAAGGCTATGGCTGTGGAAAGCTCAGGAAAAAATCGGAAATTACACGGCACACCCGCCGTGGGTATTATAGAGGTCTGGGTCGTATTGTCTTGGCTCATGTCTGCTTTCCTAGTCAGTACTCACAGCCTGGGTCGTAGTCTCTGGACTCATGTCTGCTTTTCTAGTCAGTACTCACAGCCTGGGTCGTATTCTCTGGACTCATGTCTTGCTGACAGTCAGGAGGAACGTGTACTCCACAGCTGCCTCCAGCATGCCCTCAACGATGCCAAACACCTTTTCCTGGGAGCCTGTGACAGAGATCGAATGATTCTTGGTGTTAGATCTCCCTCTCGACCTGTGAGGGCACGGTGCAAGAGGAACAGAATACCCTTAATTAAATGGCACGACAATTTATTCCGTAGGGTAGGTGGAAGTCGGTCATTTAGGAGAGGAACGGAGCCACTGTATCCAAACTCAATGACCCCGACGGTAAACGGTGTGGCATCCGAGGATTGGAGGAGCGGATGCGCTCGTTAACTTAGGGGTCATGAGCGAGGATATAAATAGGGGGGTAGCGTACATGATCTGTTCCTTTGTGAATGGTTAGAGAAAAAACCAAAAGGAAACCCTGCAATTGTGAGAACCGTGAGTGTTGTATTTGTTAGTCTGTCTTGTAACATTGTTCTGTTTGTGTCTATTTAAGATTACTAACATTATCCGGAGCTGCAGCCGCAGGCCAGCAACAAATCTGGACACCAGCACTTCCCTGTTTCACAACATACTGTCTTTTCACCACAAGCACTTAAATCACGCACTGTAGGAACTGTGTCTGTGTCTTTGTGTTTTGTGCGGGTGACAAAACTGGACTTTTTGGTTGCGGGTCAAACCCGTGGGAGTTTACAAAAACCAAAGTGATACACGCCGCTGTAATCACTTCCAACATTATTATTTACAGGTATTTGCATTTAAGGCTCTGGACATTGTAATTTAGCAATAAACACCCTTGCACCTGTTAGTAATTGTCTGTGTGATTCGTACCTGCACTGTACTCACCTGTATCCACTCACTACTTTGCCACAGAGCCAAAATTCAGATTGCAACCAGAGGAGGGCGTCTGTGTACACAACAGGCAAAAAAGGGTCTTGGGCTTTTAGAATAGTCCAGATGTAAGACATATTGATTCCATCTCTGATGCCAGCCTGAATATAAAGAACTCTGTTGGTTGCGAAACAGAAACCGTCAAGAAGATCCTCTGCTACAATGTGAAGACCCTCTATCTCTTTCAGTGCAATGAAGAAAATGCTGGCCTGCATTACGCTGATTTCATTCTCTGCAGTCACAATGATGCTAAACGTCCCAATGGACCTGAATGTGTAGAAAATAGTGGCCGATTGAGGAATTGGTGTGCACCCGTCACACAATATCCAAGAGTAATGGACATTGTCTTCTGCTAACAGATGTGCCATGAAAGTGACAGATGCATTCAGTAACACAATGGTCTTGCTTGTAGTAATGTCAAGCCACAAACTGGTGTTTTGAATGCAACGCTAATTTGTGAGTTATTACTGCTAACCTCATTCCAGCTCATGAGGGTAATGTTAATTGCCTGTTAAGTTATATAGGTGGGTGGCATTAAAGTCCATTTGGATGCTTCCATCACCAAAGTCCCATGTGTATCTGACTTTCCAATAACTCCCAGAAGCCATAAACATGCACAGTTCCTGTAATGCTAAGGTGTTTGACTTTGTGCCATTGTGTGTGATTATTACCAACCCAACAGACTCCTGGATTTCAATCTGTATTGCTGCTAAATTAAATGCTGTTGAGCATAGCGACTGTAACAGAATACTGACCTGCATTCTGTAAGTGAAGCCCATTTCATTAGTTCCTCAGACAGCAGAGTCATTAGTGCCAAAATCCCACAGATAATTGTATTGAGACTCAGGGAAGGTGTTGACATAAAATCTGCTCCCCTCGACCAATTTGGTATATTTACTGAGAGGCACAAGTGTCACATTCATTACCACTGGCTCAACACAAATAGTGGTGAATAAATTGTTTTTTATGAACATTGCTCAACAGTCACAATGAAAGAACATACATTCCACACCTTCTGAATAGATGATTCGCCTCAGGAATGCCTTTTACAGTACGATTGGGTGAACTGACTCTGAAATTCCAGTCATATACTTAGACTGAAGAGATCCCTGATACAAAGGCGATCAAGCTTATATTAAGAAGTTCCTGAACACACATAGAAGGCTCTAATCTCAATACCTCAAGCACAAATACTTGAACAGTTAGGGACACTGTACTGATTGCATTCAATGCAGTCACATTCACAGGGTAGGTGGAGTCTTTCACGTAAGTGTACTCCACCACAGGACTGGTGCTTGTCAGCTGACTCCCATCTCCCATGCCAAAGATCAAACTAATGTTATTCTCGGTTTTAACCTCTGCACTTATCAGTGTTGCAGTATGGGGCTCAGTAGGTACATTCGATGAGGCACTTAGACCTGTGATCTCCTTGAAGAACGGAGGGCTCCTTTGGGAATCTGCTGATTGTGTTGTTAGCGCGGACGCTGATGTTATTGTCTCCACTATAATTAAAGGTGTGGTTCACGCTGCACTCCCACCCCTGAGCAGGGAAAGAGCCATCGCTGAAGCTTCAGGTATAAATTATTCCATATGGAAAGAAGGGAGGGGATGGGCCTCAAACGCTGCCGTACTACCAACCACAAGAGCATCAATATCAACTATTATTCCCACAGTCGTGAGATGGCTGTAGGCAAACACTTGTACCAGCTGGCTGGTATTTCCATACTTGTTAGACACAGACACAGCAAGGGTGTATTCTCCTGCAAGACAGATGAAGATTAAACATTATTCATGAATAACTTCAAGTCTGTGTATGTAGTTTATACTATTTTCTCTAAAAAGAGACACCTTAACCATCCCTGGTGCTGTATATATGGTTTCTTTAATAGACTATATATGTGTTAGAACCCAGTCCACAATACTATTGGCACAATAGTAGTTTCCTCCCACACCTCTCCTGTCAGATGGATCAGTCTGACTAAAGTGGTCACATGTATGAAGGCTTTCTGTTGGTGTGCTGTAAACAGTCAGAACTGGGTGAAAGTACAGCAGATGAATGTCTGCCAGTTATGGCCGCAGTTTTGCATGGTGTTTAATGAATGAAAATTGAATTTTTATAATCTCACACCTGAAGAGGAACATGGAAAAAGAGTTATTTTCTATGGTTGTACTTTCAAAGATGTCCCTGCTGCTACCTGAATGTCATCTGCAAGTTTGTTCTGGCTCAAGGAGTTAAACCAACTTGGCTTCAGTATTTGGTAATAACAATTTTGTCTATCAGAGATGCTAAATGATGCTAGAAAGCCCTACCTGGTTGTTGGTATGTGCAGGTGACATTGTGCTGTAGCAAGGCTTGGTTTACACTGGTGTCTTGAACCTGAAGAGAAATATCATTGGGGGGCTTGAAATGATAGGTGTCTTAGCCGCCATCTCAAAAAGTCCCCCTGACAAGACAGCCATGTTAACAAATGAACACAGACTCTTAAAGTTCCATTTTATTAATAGTATGAAAGCTTATACAGTAGTAGGATAGTGGCCATGCTTTGGACATACTGTAAAAAGGCACATCATGTTTCTGTTTTCCATCAGAATTTGAAATACAAACTAGATTTAAACTGAAAACCACCTGTCGCATGCATAGATCTCAGAGAACAAACCAAAACTTGGTTTAGTTTCTTTTATGTTTTACCTGCTAAATGTTTCTCAGCAATCATTATCAACAACATTTTTGCTCCAGGTAAAAAGAAGCCAGCAGCAGCAGATGAACTAAGCACCTCCTTAGAACTAAGCACCTCCCCTTGATGGAGCTAGAATTTGTGCCGTGTAGAGTCCCTGAATGCTAATTTTTTTGTCGTTTATTGTGATTTGATACAAAAAAAAAACTAGATTAAGTCTAAAGAAACAACAATGAACAAAGGCATGGATTGTGTTTTATTTTAAGAATTCCTGTCTGAACATTTAGTATTTTTATTAGAAAACGAAAGCTGTCTACAACACCTGTGAGATTTAACACAACATACATCCCCCACCACGGCTGTAAATACAGAACTGGAGCTCTGAAGTGTGATTTTGTTTTGCTCTGGGTCTAACAGGATACACATTTTACATCTTACACTGTCTATCAAAGTATTTCTCTTTTGCATAATGACAGGTTTCACCATCTATACCCAGATATCACGAGTGATAAGCTGTTCTCTTGTTATTTATTTATCTGGCATAGTAGTACAATAATTCAAAATAAACTAAATATGCAATAAATGCAATACATATTATACATGATACACTTTACCGGAACGTGGCCTCCATGGCTGTGTCCACTTCGATGCTGGCTGTAAGAGTCTCAGAGGAACTCTGAGGGACGAATACAGGGACGTCTGCCACAATCAGGTCAACCATCTTATTCATCCTGTCCACCATGACATTGAATTCTTCTGCCAGGCTGCTCACATGGTTTACCGCAGTGTCCTGTAGGTGGAAACACAGCAAACGTTATGTGATGCAATATGTAGCTGACCACATCTTTTACCATCTTAAGGTACTCAAGGAATTGACCAGTTGTTCAAACTGTTTTGAGAGTGACTCAATTATCACAAGGAGGAAACTGACCATTTGGATGACCAGATCCAACCTGTTAGTATATTTTAAACCCTGTTTCATGCACCACAGTGCAAAAATAAGAAAGTTAGCATCATTTTATTTGTGGGACACATATGTCCCTTGTTGCAGCCTAATGTATTTGGGGTACTATATTATGCTCCTATTTCCTTACATAGTGCTAATCCTTTAAAGTATGCAATTTACGTAATTATGACTGCTCAGTCAGATTTACATTGATTTTAAGCAAATAAGACTTACAAATCATGCCTGGATTCCAGAATATACAGGTTCTGGATTGTAGAGGGGATTGCGCCATTAGTTTCAAAAGGGATTTGGTTAGGACCATAAAATTATGCCGAATTATACAGAATGCTGGTATGTAGAGGGGATGGATTAGACAGGTTTTACTTTATATACCACCCCTATAGAGTATATCACTGCCCTCAGTAGCTCCTTATTTTTTGTTTAATGTCAGACAGAGCATTGAATGTTATCCTGCACGTCTTTGGTTGAAATAGTCAGTGTTTATTTTCAAGGATTATCAGCAGTTATTCTTTAAAGTTTTAGAATACAGGTATTCTTTTATGAGGTGCAATGCTTTTGAGAAAGGCTGACTCAAATTCAATGGTTTAAGTATTTTGAGACACGATTAACAGAAACAATTAAAGAAAGGGACAAAAAGCAAACCTGTACTCACAGAAAGTTTGTAGATCGTGGTAAATCACATTAAGCACTGTGTTGTACTTTTTAACTGCCCTTATCTGTAATGTGATATTCTGCAATGTGATATTCTGTAATGTGATACTTTGTACTGTGATAATTTGCAATGTGATACTTTGTACTGTGATATTTTGTAACAATTGTAAGTCACCCTAATAGTAATAATAATAATAATAATAATAATAATAATAATAATAATAATAATAATAACAACTCTGGAACAGATTAAGTTATTATCAACAGGCATAGCGATGTGCGTCCCAGCTGCTTCCATAAAGGCACCCATGCACCCAAGAACCAGCAACGGGGTCTCCCTGTCACAGATCTCTATTACATTTATTTTTATGATTGAGGCTATTATCTGATTTCAGGTTCATCAGTGTACACTGTATTTGGCATTCCAAGTGTACTGTACTGTTTTCATACATGCAGTTCTTGTAGTGAATCATACTTGATTAATATTTAATCTAAGCATTGCCTGGATCACTCAATTTACTAAAGTAAATTAATAAATTATGAAAGAGTTCTGTATTAAGAATGAAAAGAAAACATGAGATTTTACTATGTATAACAGTCAACCACCCATACTGAGATGGTGCTAAAACTTAAATGTATAGCCTTGCTGCTCTGCTGATACCCAGAGAGAAATTATATTGCTTTTCCAAACTGCATACTATATAAAACAGTCTGTGGTTTATGTTTTGTTTAGTTTTTTTCTGTGGGGTTTTTAGCTCATAAAACAGTTGAAGCTTGATGCTTCTACCCTGAAACACATTATTAAGGCTGCCTGGAATTAAGGAATGAAAACCACTTACAACTAATTACAACTAATAAATTAACCAGCACTCTGTGGTGTGGATCAGGGACAACCCTCAGGCCTCTCACAGGGACCTCTGTCTTTACTTTAACAGACTGGTTCTCAGTGCGAACGTCATTGTCTGCCATAATTACAACAGAAATGCCACTGGCATTTATCAGTTCCAGGTCTATGTGTGAAAACAGAGTACCACTGCTGTTCATTCTACACTCTTCAACTAGTGAGGCAATTTCTTCGGGGAAAGTTGTTTGGAAAGGAAAACTTTGGTTGTTGCCACGTCAACGGGCTGTTGCATTGTGCAAAGAGGTGATTTTAAGAAGAAGAAATGTTTTGATGGTAGGGAAGTAGATGGTGTTATCTAGCACTGGTGGGTAGACGATGGTTAAACCAAGAGGGGACACAACCTGAAATGTGCAGGAAAGATTTCTAGAAAAGGGTTTGCTTTCTACAGCTGCGTGAATGATATACATTTCTGGGGCTAAGAAGCGGACTTTCAATTAACATCACTTTTTCTGGGTGTACAGGACTCTGAAGCTGCAGACTGCGTCTCAGTCCAATTTCTCAATGTTGTGTTGTCAAGGGAGTGATCCAGTCAGAATGGTTAATACGGAAGTAGCTCTGTTTCCATGGTGACGTAGTATCTTGATTAATGAGCCTGGTTCTCCATCATGTTGGATTGCAATAAAGTCAAATAAAGATAGACTTGGATATCTTCACTCCACATATATATTTATTGTAAAACCAAAAAAACATAACAGCAAAAATCACTGGTAACTAGTCTAAGCACCACACTGTTATAATAATAGATTAATGTGATCTTGTGTTCAGTTTACTGTGGTTTTTGCTGACAGCACTTGCTATGACGTACTGTGCTAGAGGAAACAGCAATCTTCCAACTAACATCATGCAAGTAGAAATTCGAAAAAATAAATAAGCTGTGGGTTTTTTATGTATTAAACAATACATTTGTCATTATCCACTAGCTACTTCCACAACAGCCCCTCTGCCCACCTCTGCTGTTCTGTAGACGACTAATTATATAAACTTGCATGGTCATTTCTTTAGGATGCTAATTACAGCCTTACTGCAACACTTCTTGCAGGGACACTCAAAGAAGCAACTCTTGTCACAGTCTCTAAAGGTGCATTCTCATTAAAAGCTGTGCTGCCCTCAGGAAGTAACCACATCAGGTATCTTTTCTGCAACTAGAAGAGCATTTTTTTTTTTTTTTTGTAAGTGTGGTTACGGAATAGCAGAGTTGCACATGTGTGTAATGTATTGTATTTATTAATACGCTTTCTAGAACTTGTCATACACAGGATATGCCCATTTGCCTAAGCCAGGGCTATCATAAGCTCCACAATATGAATTATTTGAAGTATCCCATTCAGGGTTACTCACTGGTTTGAATAGACTGCAAGGAAAATCCAGAGGCTTATAGGATGAAGCAAGTGCAATCAAAATGCTCCTTATTGAGGTTGTGGTTTAAACATGATGTGTTTTAAACATGTAATGAGCAAAAACATACTGAAACAGTGTCTTAGTATACCTGCTATTATTTAGTCAAGTTTTTTTTTTTTGTTGCATGCTACCTGCTTGCCAAATTCCAGAAATAATTACTTTTAAAAACTGGCACTTCCACCAATTTATACTGTACTAAGTAGAGCAGGTGGTGCTTCTGAAATGAGGAACTAAAAGTCAACAGGAAGTCAGTCTGTATTTCTAAGCATATTTAGCTGAAGGCTAATTGGAAACAGAAATATAGTTAAATATAAACACAACATGTGATCAGGGAAAGCAAAAAGAAATCTCTTTACTCTCTCATAGGAGAAAGAGCTATGGCTTTGGAATAAGTCTATTTATAACATTTTTCTGATAAAGTGCCACTCTTCTGTAAGTGTTTACTATTGTGCAGTGTAAACTTCTATTCTCCAAGTTGAAAGCGGGAGTAATTCTAATTCTAAAGGAATTGACTCTTTCCAGGCACCTGTCAAATTTCTTACTGAAAACTCTTCAAATCACTGGTACCAGACAAGCGTCAGAGTCACAGACACTATTCCCTCCTCAAAACTAGTTAAAATAAAAAGCAAATTTAAATGTGAATTTGTTTTCCCATTCTTTTTTGGGCCCAAAAAAATTACTTTTAGTATCTATTGTCCAGTACATATTCTTGTATGAAACACTTACAGGAATGTGTGTATGGGAGATGTGAAGATCAAGCCTCTGGTATCCCAACCAATCAGACGTGCAGATGTGACACATGGTATGAACAAAAAGTGTACAGAAGGGAAAATACTTTCCAGTACTAATAGGCACACTGTACATTCTCACATTTAAAAACAATGATGATGATCTGATGAGGGGAGAAACTTTGATTAAATGTGTGTCCTGACAAATACTCACAAACCCCCTCACCCCAATGTATCCAGATAACAAAAACATCTTAAAAGCATACAGAACATTCACAAGGTTAATGAAGTGACAGTCATGTCAGCTCTCTGAGGGGTAGATGTACGAAGATGGGCCAGTCGCGGTGCAAACATACCGCAATTTGCATTTCTGTTGCAACAATTCGCAAAGTATACATTTTGTCTCATGTGCTAAGAGAAAATATGTTAATAAAGAGAGCCGCCATATACTATTTTAAATATTTGTTGCGTCATCTTAGCGAGATCTGTAGCATTGTGAGAGTCGTGTGACATTTTTTCCAAGAAATAATGAAAGGCAGTTTAATCCCATCAGATTCTATAGTGGGGCCCCCACCTTCACCCCCAAATAAGAAATGTGTTTCTATCAAAAAGCTTTTCGTAATCAATACCTGTTCATTTTTGCCATAAATACAATAATTTTATCTATAATTATAAAACAGTTTAAGTAGGCCCTATGTCTTGTTCTAGTAGTTTACAATAGCTTACCTGCACTGTCTATTATTATCGGTATCCTATCGATATAGGCTAATATGGGCAGATAATCACTGGCTATCGGTATCAGCCAAGAAAATCTTAATTGGTGCACCACTAATATACAGTATATATATATTTATATACCTATTATTCATTTCTTAGCAGACACCCTTATCCAGCGCGACTTACAATTGTTACAAGATATCACATGATTTTTACATACAATTATCCATTTATACAGTTGGGTTTTTACTGGAGCAATCTAGGTAAAGTACCTTGCTCAAGGGTACAGCAGCAGTGTCCCCCACCTGGGATTGAACCCACAACCCTCCGGTCAAGAGTCCAGAGCTCTAACCCCTACTCCACACTGCTGCCCCTGTGTATGTATATACACACACACACTATAGATAAAACATTTTTAGCATCTTTTCTACCAAACATATTTAAAAGGTTAAAAAAATCAAACAAACGCTAAAGGAGTGCTGTTCAGGCCAGTAAGCTGGTTCTCCAGATATGTGTGTGTGTACTGAAGTTCTGTGTGTGAGAACAGTTGGCTTGAAAGCCCCAAAAGAAAACATCTGTACATCCCAGCCTTGGTGGAAAAGTCATTGTAAAGTCATAAATATGCTGGGAACCGGCTGCCAGTATCCTCCAATTGATCATTAAAAGCATCTTAAACAACACATTGCCATATTATGCAATGTTTTCAACTTCATTTTAATCCATCAAGTTACACAAAGGATCCCCTCCTAATTTGCTAATGCCTAGTTATATCATTGCTCTATTTTGTACGACAAAAATGTATCCATGAGTGTTGGGAGAAACAGGTTTTTCTATTGTTTAAAAATTCTACTTTCTAAAAGGAGAAAAGGGAAAATAGAGTATGAAACAGTTTAATAACAGGACATGTGATTATAGCATATTTTTTTAGCATCACTAATTTACTATATATAAGTAATGCATTATCATAACAGCACAGACGGCCACAGATTCACAAGATTTCTTTTTTTTCAGGGACAAATACTCACAAATACTTTGTGACACCAGCAGGGGAAAATGTATGCAAACTGAACAGCCAGTAAGGTGTAACCCTAAAGCTGTGACACAGATACACAAAAATACATAATAATAATAATAATAATAATAATAATAATAATAATAATAATAATAATAATAATAATAATAATAATAATAATAATAATAATAGTAAACATGAATCTAATTTAGTCAGGTGGGACCTTTTTATACACACCTCCAGACATCCAGCTTTGATGATCCACCTCAGAAAGAACAACACAGTAATTGATTTGCAATTCACAAACCGTCGGACCATAATATAAATCATATGGTACTTAATTAGCTTATATTATACTGAACCTAGGACCATCCCAGTTAAAAATGACTCTCAGTATAATTATGGGGCACCTTACATTAACATTTGAAAAACAGACTTCTGTTTCTGTCTCCCTCGAGTAGGCTGCAGTGTTCATGGAATATTGTCTTTTTACGAGATGCAGATGGTCCTTCATCTGTAATCTAAAGCTGCTGTGTGTATACCCCTGGGCACAGCCTATTTGGTTTCCATTATTGAATTACAGCTCATCCCAGATAAGAATGTCATATTAGAGTCACCGTGAGAAATAAACAGAATTATTTAAAGAGATTGATAACACATGGCCTTCGGTTTTATGTGATGCAGATGTTTTTGTTTTTTTCAACCTACAATTTGGAAGTTGTGGTGGCTATGTGTTAGAAGAAATAAAATACTATTTAAAATATACATTATTAAAATTGGTGTACAGGAAAGAAACGTTTTCTACAGACATTTAGAATGCTGTATTAGTGTCACTGCAGCACAGTGTGAGCAAGCTGTGCTTTTGGTGAGATTTACGGTGGTGAGATTTACGCTGGTGAGTCATAAAAAAAAATGTTCTTTTTATAGGAAAGAAAAGCCTTTTAAAAAAAAATAATGACCAACTTGAACTGCATGGGCATCTGGGTGCTCAAATTCTTTATCAATGGTAGTGCTTCACTGACAGTAAATCATGATGAACCATGCTGACGCCTTCCTGGCACCTGGTCTCTTCAATTTCTGTCCAACTCTTTAGCTGCAGTTAGACCAGGTGACCTACAATACAGGAAGTTGTGTAGCATTATCCTCGAAACTGGGAAGCAATAAAGTTCAGAGTTAGAAACTCACAATATTTCAGCCCCCAGTCCTAGGGGGCAGCAGTGTGGAATAGTGGTTAGGGCTCTGGACTCTTGACCGGAGGGTTCTGGGTTCAATCCCCAGTGGGGGACACTGCTGTTGTACCCTTGAGCAAGGTACTTTACCTAGATTGCTCCAGTAAAAACCCAACTGTATAAATGGGTAATTGTATGTAAAAATAATGTGATATCTGTATAATGTGAAATAATGTATAATGTGATATCTTGTAACAATTGTAAGTCACCCTGGATAAGGGCGTCTGCTAAGAAATAAATAATAATAAAAAAAATAATAACTACCATCAGTTACACGCTGTATATTATGTAAATAATTAGGAGCCAGGACTTTCAGACCCCCGTTAAGTGTTCCTCCCCTATAGCTGGATGGACACTTACTGATGTAAACCTAGAGACTCATGTAAGGCATATTCATTCTTTTATTTTCAGTACAGAGCAGTTTAGAGGGGCCTGATTGTTGAAATTCCTGGAATCAGTTGATTTCAATAATACAACTTGTAAGTGGAGTTCTCAAACCCAGTACTGAATGCATATGTTCTGAAGAGTTACTGAAGGTTGCTCATCCTAATTGATTTTATCGCATACTATCTTGGTTCTGTGAAATTTCACACCGTCTTTGCAATTATAAACACAATTGCTTTCCTTCGTAGATTCAAACCTTTTGAAAACATGTCGATAGTGATTATAACTACTGGCAGCCTTGCAAGCAAACTGACAAAACTACAGAAGTAATGAATCAATGCTGCAGATCAATCACAGTGGTGTTTTCAATAGCATACAGTCCTGGCCCAGAAAAACAAGCCTGTCATTTCCCTGAGCGCTACACGTGTAGGAAGCCATGTTAAAAAATGAAGTGACACACACAACATCATTCTGCCTTGCAGGCATAAACAGCAAATTCACAGTCTAATTCCTGTATGTTTAAACTTGACTATATGATATGCTGGCACTGACTTCTTCAATGTATACTAACAAGTCACTGCCCTTATTTAAGTTCCTGCAAGAGACACTTTTAAAGCATATGGTTTAATTTATAAAAAAAAACATTAATTAAAAAAATGAAGCATGTGATTTAGGAACTCTTTATAAAGCAAGTCTGGTGCCACTTATTCTGAGCTTAGAACCTACTTTTCAACACCCGCTATAAAATCACTTCAATTAATTGAGCTATTTGGTATTTATAGGCCATTGGGTGATATAGGAACAATTGCCTTGAATTAATAACTATTTCTTATATAAGGACACATCTGAACTAATCTCTTGGATTGGTTTTTGAGCACAACAATAGGGAAGAATGTTGAACTTTCGACTGGAACAACTTCCGTGCACCCAGCACAAAGGAGGGAGTAGTGAGCTTTAACTGAACCCTGCACAAAGGAGGGAGTAGTGAGCTTTAACTGAACCCAGCACAAAGGAGGGAGTAGTGAGCTTTAACTGAACCCTGCACAAAGGAGGGAGTAGTGAACTTTAACTGAACCCTGCACAAAGGAGGGAGTAGTGAGCTTTAACTGAACCCTGCACAAAGGAGGGAGTAGTGAGCTTTGACTAGTGAACTATAACTGAACCCAGCACAAAGGAGGGAGTAGTGAGCTTTAACTGAACCCTGCACAAAGGAGGGAGTAGTGAGCTTTAACTGAACCCTGCACAAAGGAGGGAGTAGTGAGCTTTAACTGAACCCAGCACAAAGGAGGGAGTAGTGAGCTTTAACTGAACCCTGCAAAAAGGAAGGAGGAGTGAGCTTTGCCTAGTGAACTTTAACTGAACCCAGCACAAAGGAGGGAGTAGTGAGCTTTAACTGAACCCTGCACAAAGGAGGGAGTAGTGAGCTTTAACTGAACCCGTACAAAGGAGGGAGTAGTGAGCTTTAACTGAACCCTGCACAAAGGAGGGAGTAGTGAGCTTTAACTGAACCCGGCACAAAGGAGAGAGTAGTGAGCTTTAACTGAACCCAGCACAAAGGAGGGAGTAGTGAGCTTTAACTGAACCCTGCACAAAGGAGGGAGTAGTGAGCTTTAACTGAACCCGTACAAAGGAGGGAGTAGTGAGCTTTAACTGAACCCAGCACAAAGGAGGGAGTAGTGAGCTTTAACTGAACCCAGCACAAAGGAGGGAGTAGTGAGCTTTGACTAGTGGACTTTAACTGAACCTGACACAAAGTAGGGAGTAGTGAGCTTTGACTAGTGGACTTCAACTGAACCCAGCACAAAGGGGCCTCCAAAGGATATAAAAATAGATTGAAGCATCCAACCAGGATTTATATAGAAAAAGGAAGCTGGAGACGTCATAACAGTCAGAAGGAGCTCATAATTAGACAAGCTATTCATCCCATGCAAGATGAGGCAATCCATTGTTCAACACAATTATTATTATTATTATATTTCTTAGCAGACGCCCTTAACCAGGGCGACTTACAATTATCAAAATTATTTTTTACATACAATTACCCATTTATACAGCTGGGGTTTTTACTGGAGCAATCTAGGTAAAGTACCTGGCTCAAGGGTACAACAGCAGTGTCCCCCCACCGGGATTGAACCCACGACCCTCCGGTCAGGAGTCCTGAGCCCTAACCACTACTCCACACTGCTGCCCTGGAAGACAGTGGTAGGGTAATGTATAGGTCTTTCTTCAAAAGTCCTATAAAATGGTAATTTGCAACCAGATTTCAAATTGGTTTCTGAGTCTACAATGGATCCATGAGAGAGAGTTAGCGTAAAGCTTTATCCCTCTGGACTGCAAGAAAATTCTGTATCCTGCAATAAACGAACGTCAAAGAAAGTTCAGTGTTTGTACTCCTGCTGATAGGAAAGAGAAATGTCTGCGAGTCAGTTTATCTACGCGTCAATAAGAACCATTCCCGGCTTTGAAACTAGCTTCTGTTTCAGTCGTAACCACAGCATCTTGAGAGACTGTGTCTGCCCTCGCATGAAACATTTGAAGGAAAAAATTAACACACAGGAAGTGTGCTGAGCCCCAACTTGGGTTTGAAGATAAAGGAACACATGGGAAGTGTGCTGAGCCCCAACTTGGGTTTGAAGATAAAGGAAGACACAGGAAGTGTGCTGAGCCCCAACTTGGGTTTGAAGATAAAGGAACACATGGGAAGTGTGCTGAGCCCCAACTTGGGATTGAAGATAAAGGAACACATGGGAAGTGTGCTGAGCCCCAACTTGGGTTTGAAGATAAAGGAAGACACAGGAAGTGTGCTGAGCCCCAACTTGGGTTTGAAGATAAAGGAAGACACAGGAAGTGTGCTGAGCCCCAACTTGGGTTTGAAGATAAAGGAAGACACAGGAAGTGTGCTGAACCCCAACTTGGGTTTGAAGATAAAGGAACACATGGGAAGTGTGCTGAGCCCCAACTTGGGTTTGAAGATAAAGGAAGACACAGGAAGTGTGCTGAGCCCCAACTTGGGATTGAAGATAAAGGAAGACACAGGAAGTGTGCTGAGCCCCAACTTGGGTTTGAAGATAAAGGAAGACACAGGAAGTGTGCTGAGCCCCAACTTGGGTTTGAAGATTTGTTGCAACAAAGTGAAAGCTGAACTACAACGGAAGATTTATTCTGCAGACTTTTGGGTCTTCTTCAAGGAACCATTGAGTATGATTTCAGTACCTCTCCCTTGTGGGGAAACTAGAATAACTAATTGTAGTTGCAAACACATGAAGTTGATAAATTAGTTATGTTACTTAGTGCTCTTAATGCGCTAATGAAAAACCTTATTAAAAGTAACTATAACCTGCTTAACTCATATTGTCATATGAAGTGCTTGTTTGAAAGTATACTTGTGTAATTGTTGTTGAACTAGTAAAACAATAGTATTTCACTTGTACTGTAATAAAATGCATTGTTGGGGAATGATAGAGATATCCAGTTAATAAATATTTTCTCTTGCTGTATTGGAGTGTATGTTGAATGAACATGAAGATTTTCTGGGTTTTTAAATTCTGTACCATTAGTATTATATAATAAACTGTCACTATATTTGAACCTACCTGGTTGTGGTCAAGTGTGTTTTGTATGTTCATCGTAATTCTTCAATCTTATACACATCACTAAATAAAATGATTATGATGAGGTCTTAATTAACGTGAATGGATACTCAGATTATTGAATGGATAACTATAAAACATAAAACATTGGAATATCTGTAAGGAGTGATTGGTATTTAGGTCATTTATGGCTTAGAAAAAAAATAACATTACAAAAATCAAATGCAGGTACGACTTTACTATAATGTGTGTGTCTTTTATATAAGAAATTAGAAAATGATTCAGTATCATCAGCCAATCAGCTTTCAGCTATAGCAGGCATTAATAAACAGTAAATACCTGCTGGAATGTCACTGCATCTGCGCAAGTACTGGGTTTTACTTTTTGACTTGCTAATTTCTAAGCGTAGTTGATATCTATTGGACAGTAAATACCAACCAAAGACACAATTGGTCCAAACTAATTCTTTTATCTACCAAAAACAGCCAATCGATAATTAGCATCGATGAAAACTACCAATCCTGTACTTGCAACTGCCGAGCCAGCCAGTCAGCCTGTCAGCTCGACTGGAGCGCAGCATCTTTCAACAACAACAAACCGAGACGAGGGCAGTTCAGTAATATTGTTCCATTCAGATATCTGGCACTGTTCAGATAAACTGTAAGCAGCTCTGACAAGTAAAAAAGTTGTTTTTGTTTAATAAAATATTTTATTTCTCCAATTATATGTGTGATCCTTTATGAACATTTCTGGGACTATTTTCCAAAAACCTAACGAATCAATACAAGTTCAAGATAAATGTAGGTTTTAAAGTGTTTTTTTTTTTAAAAAGAAAATAATAAGAAAATGTGTTTTCTAATAGCGATAGTGCCCTCTCGATAAAGGCTCTACAGTGTGTTAGTTGACCTAGACTTTCATTTATTTATTTTTGATGGTGGTCATTGATGTCAAGGTAGTGTATTTATGATCATCAGAATTATTATTTTTTTAAACGGTTTATATAAACGTAACAGCATTGCTTTAATTTCCATCTGTATTTTTATCATTGGGTATTGGGTCATCATTCAAACAAATGGGGTCTTATGGGCTGATTGTGTCCGTCAGTCTGTCTGTCATACTCTACTCTGAACAAGATAGCTTCCTTGGTTTTAATAATACACTGTTGGCCTCCTGTAGACATTTCAGATTGCACTTGACTATAATCCAAGAAAC
Organism: Acipenser ruthenus; assembly: GCF_902713425.1. Taxonomy (NCBI): domain Eukaryota; kingdom Metazoa; phylum Chordata; class Actinopteri; order Acipenseriformes; family Acipenseridae; genus Acipenser; species Acipenser ruthenus. The sequence goes on along the minus strand of NC_081201.1, from coordinate 9,261,122 downwards.
TCTTGATTTTATATATATATATATAAAATATATATATATATTTTTTTTTTAAGTACTGTGCGGTTTATGATTATGAGGACAGACTGTATGTGCTTGCACTGGTTCTTTTTTTAATAACTGTCTACTGTATACATTCAGTCCATGCACATTATTAGTTTATGCTTTTGTCCAGTATGCTTGACATTGTAGCTGGATTAATAAAAATGAGGTTCAATTTGTTTTTGTTTCTATAATTTTTTGCAGTTTATGCTTCACAGAATGCAACATAAGATTAAGTTCTTAAACCATGTTTTATTCAACCAGCTCACAAGTTTCTGAAGGCAGTAAGGTTTTTAGACCCACAACACGTTTGTAGTTTGGATAAAGAACCCCTCCTGTTAGATTGTATTCCAGGATTTGAGGCTGACTGTAAATCAGAAATGGAGGGATATCAGCAACATGCAAAAGAAAATAGTAGTGGAATTTCTTTGATCGAATTTTGGAGAAATGCAGAATAACTATTTGGCTGTAACAATCTCACTCACGTTTCTCTCTTATTTCTCACTTCTTCTTCTTTATGGTTAGACTGTAGCTCCCTCTATCAGCCTGTATACCCTTCATTATCATAGTCACAATATTGTTTCCACTACAGGCACCTGGCAGCTGTGCTAAGGAAAATTGATGTTCTTATGATTTCATCATTAGTGACACCTTTCAGCTTATCATACCTACATAAAGCCTGCATACATATTGTAGTTCTTCCTATATATTTTCTCCCATTTCCCTATGCTTTTTATAAATTTGACTATACATTTCTCTTTCTCCATGTGTTTTTCTCTCCCTTCTACCTTCAAAATATAATTTACTGTTGTTACTTCAATTTCTATTTCCCTTAGTTTTCTGTTTAATATGTTTCTTTGCTGAATATATGTATTGCATTTCCTGAATATATGTTCCACTGTTTCTTGTTCCCCACAATTACTACCTTTTTCCTTTCTCCTTTAATGCATATACAATAAAAGTCATGTTGTGCAATGGCATATTTTTCTTTTTGTTCTGCTACCTTGTCCTTGTCGGCATTGTCACCCTTTGTTTCACCCATTGTTAAACATAGGTGTGCAGTTAAGTGCCAACGCTAGGATTTACTGGGCCCTGGTGCAAGAATGTGAAGTAGATCCCCCCCCTCCAAAAAAAAAGAAAAAAAAAACTTGCAGCGCAGCTCCAGCACAACCGCTGAAGAAAACCTTTTGAAAATAAATAAATCAGCAGCAAAATCGGAATCGTTTTTTTCTTTTCTTTTTCCAACAAAACATATTTTAACATTATTTTAAGATGACTGTGAACAAAACAGTAATCAATCAAGTAACACTACAGCCAAACATTTAAATAAATCAATTATGTAACAAGATGATTATTAATCAATTTGATTAATAACTCGATCTAGTTAATATTGAAACTTAATAGCTTCAATTAGTCACAAATGTCTTAATCATAAGCACCAATTAGATTTCTAATGTTAACAGGTACAGAAGTTAGTATGAAAACGTTTCTATAAAAAAAAAACGCATCTCAAAACCTAGGCCACAGTACAAATGCATCTGTTACATAAGCGAAAACATCATTCTATGAGCACACTTAACAAATGAATATCCCAAAAGCTGTATTTTTTTAAAACACTGAATTTTGACCAGGTGGAATTTTGAGAAGGACAGACTCACCAGACTAACCTCCTCGCAAAATCATTTAGTTCTATTGCTGTTCTAGCATCATGGCTGACGCGATTGCTGTTTGTTTGTGCGTTGTGATTTTTTTTTTTTTTTAGACAGAAAGTTCTAATCAGTAGTTATATCATATGTAATAAACTATAACATTAATATTATGGGTCAAATATATAAACGCATCTCGCTATACAGTACAGACCATCATAAATCGAGGCTACAGTTTTCCATACTTAATGAAAAACCTGACAACAATTTAAAAATGTGCCATTTTGAAATCCAACACTATTACAGCTTCCGATAGACTTTCTCAATATCGTTCTGTAGTTTCTTTGATTACATTAAATAAAACATATAAATGATGTGAATCTAGTTTGTTAAGGAATGTTAAGGAACTGAGACCAGTGTATACAATACAATACAATAGTTGGCTTACTGAACTGGTCGACTGAAAGCTGAGGGAACACAAAGCCATTTTTTCAGGAACAGTGGCTTGAAACCTGGAGACCTCGTTTGATAGAACTTTGCTGTATCAAACCTCAAGTCTCCCCTGGTGTGCCGTACAGTGGCCTGGAACCCAGCCTCCTGAAATCAAGTTCCAAGCCACATGACATTCAAAAGGTGTTCTACAGAGCAGAGAAATATGACCTGTTTTAAAACAAGTGCAGAGACTAATTTCCCGAGAGGAAAAACTATTTTCACGGCATAAACCAACAAGAAACCAATCAGAACAGTAACCGAACTGCTCCTCCATAAGGTTAAGTTTGTCCCTCTAAGAAAATTAGCCTTGGCATGTTCTCCTAAATCCTTTGAGTGGTGCAGTGAGATGACTGATTAATGAGCCAGAAGGTGTGGTATTCAGATCTCAAAATTGAAATGGAGTTTTGCTTGGCTGTATTAGCAACCTAGCATTAGTGTGCAGTGGTTCTTTCAGGAATATGCGAGACAGCAGCAAAAGTAGTCAATGAGCATGCTACTGCAAAAGCAATCACAGAATCACTGCATTAGACCTACTGTATGCAGTCGGGCGGGTTAGCAGAAGGTATATATATATAATCAGTTTAGTATGCAGGCTTTATGTAGGTATGATAAGCTGAAAGGTGTCACTAATGATGAAATCATAAGAACATCAATTTTCCTTAGCACAGCTGCCAGGTGCCTGTAGTGGAAACCGTATTGTGACTATGATAATGAAGGGTCAACAACACGCCCATTACAGGTGCAATTATAGGTAACACCGCCTCAAAGCTTCACTGTAATGCTAGAAAATCAGCTCTCATGAAATTTGTGATAGATGTACAGTAATTATTGATTTATTTGCATGTGTTTGTTTTGAGGGCGCGGAAAATAGAATACGTCTTTATAAAATGTACTTCGGTAAACCATGCTAAAAGCATAATAGTGTATGGTAAACTATAGGACCGCATGTTGAACACAATGAACTTCAAATTATTATACCGTGTTCAAATATTATACAAGAAGACTGATATTTTGCAAGCTACAAATGTTTACCCCTATAAAGTTGATGAATGTCACTCAAGAAAACACATTTCTGTGCTGTCTGCCTATTGATAGTGTTATAGCATGCGTCTCCATGTTGTTTTCCAGTTCCTGTTTACACTACCCCTTGTCCAGTATTGGTGCACTGCACACTACTGTTGGATCTCAGGAATAGAACGTTTTCTATAAAACAAGTATTATGTCATTTCTTAACATTTCTTCATTTGTACAGAGAATGAAGCACATTATTTGAATTTCACCTTGAGTATGTCCCTTCCAAACCTGTCACTAACAGAAATAGACTATTCTTAAAATGAGACCTGATAGAACAATATGTTTAATCCAGCCAACATGGAGTAATTGTCCTTGGTAGAAACCTTGAATGAATTTTAAACCTATTTAATGGCTTGTTTGATTTCTTTGCAAACCTCCAAGGTTTAATTAGGGAGGTGATTCTAACCTGGCAAACATGGTGTGCATATGTTCAGTTTATTTTCTGTGTATTCCACTGGCTAACTGCCATAATCAAAATATACAATATTGATAGAATCCTCATACTGCAAGAACAGGCAAACAGAATAAAAAGCAAGAACATACTAATAGAATAAAAAACAAGATACTATACAATAAAAAACAAGAACATACTACTACAATAAAAAAACAAGAACATACTACTACAATAAAAAACAAGAACATACTAATACAATAAAAAACAAGAACATACTAATACAATAAAAAACAAGAACATACTAATACAATAAAAAACAAGAACATACTAATACAATAAAAAACAAGAACATACTAATACAATAAAAAAACAAGAACATACTAATACAATAAAAAACAAGAACATACTAATACAATAAAAAAACAAGAACATACTACTACAATAAAAAACAAGAACATACTAATACAATAAAAAACAAGAACATACTAATACAATAAAAAACAAGAACATACTAATAGAATAAAAAACAAGAACATACTACTACAATAAAAAACAAGAACATACTAATACAATAAAAAACAAGAACATACTACTACAATAAAAAACAAGAACATACTAATACAATAAAAAACAAGAACATACTAATAGAATAAAAAACAAGAACATACTAATAAAACATTTTGTATAGTGCAACGCTGTTTACCAGTATAGACCATTCATGGTCAATATGATGGCGCTAATCTTTTACATTCTGAATAAAATTACTCTTCTTTTCTGTTATTCATCTGAAGTAGAAACATTCTCTCGTCTTCTCAAAAGGCATGCCTTCAGCTCAGATTTCCACCTCAACTTTCCTGAAGGAAATGGAAGAATGGTCATGTATTTGAAACCTTGTCTCATTGAAACAGTACTGACCAACCTGCCCCAGTTTTCTGTTTTTTCCCCCGTTTTTTTTAAGCTATTGTTTTTTTTTATACATTTTTTTTGAAGTATATAAAAAGACGAAAAAAAATAACATTGCACATTTCAGATGGGGACCAGAATTGCTCTTTTTTGTGTGTGTTTTTTTTACATTTTATACTGACTTTATGGTATAGATATAATGTAAAATATACTGTTTGTCTCAGTTATTAAAGATACAATGCTTAAAGCGATAGACCCAAAGAACTCATGTCATTTGGTACAAATACAAAGGTATGAACTTGGCTCTTATTTTATTACAAGAAAAACTACTTTGAACACAATTTGAACCATTATATCTCTATACAGCGTTACACAATTAATAGAGGTTGTTGCAGTGTTATTAACATGTGTACACTGCAGTAGATGTACAATCACTGCCAGTAATGGGTGCAGCGTGAAATTATTCTGCCACACTTCTTTAGAGTATTTCCATCTTTTGTAGTAATGACATAACACCAGGGCTGCTAGTTAATAAATAGGTTCTCACTTTGTTTTATTACAAATACTGAAAGGACTTGCTTTTAGGTGGAAGATAGCTGCTGTATTGATTCCTAGTTATGTTGCTTGGTCCATTTTCTGCATGCCATTCACAAGGTTTGCTGTTCTTTTTCTTCCTTTTCAGAGACTATTTTTCACATGACAGTAATGGTTTTAAGATTAGCATTACTGGCAGCATTCAAAGGCAGTTATAAATCAGAATCTTTGACAATGTTAAAAGCATGACTTACAGATTACGGTTTCTAATTTCTTCAGGGAAGATGTGTTGAAAAGCTGCAATGAATGAGTCTTGACATTTGGGACTGAAATATAAGCAATGTGTCCATTCATCGGCTATGGAAGCACCTGCCAACCAAGGCACTACCATCAAGCCCCAATCACAGTCTATCCAATCTGTCTGGGGGATGCAGCTTTTATATATTACAAAATACATGTCAGGGATTTGCAATATAAAATAAGCTGACAATTACAGTTTAGATACAGAAAGTGTGTGCTACATACTGTATGTGTTTCTAAAATGTTGTCTCACTTTAATTTTTTTATACAGTGCTGTATAATACTTTATTGAGCTATAGAATATTTAAATGCAAAGTTGCTCACAATTCAGGAGAAGACTTCCATGGTAAGTGGTTTGCTTACAACACTTACAATTCTGATCTTGTGTTTGGTACCATGCTATAGCTATGCTTTGCTGCATTGTTTTAACTCCTCCTCACATGACCCAGGTAATGTCTATAAAGACAAAATTCAAACTCTGACTTCTAAATACTGATTTTGCTGCTCACCATCTGTCCAGGATGAACCTTCTCAAAAGGTGACAACGCTACCAGTGAAGTGAGCCGGTGCGAGCTATTAATATCTCCAATCTTCTCTCTGGCCTTGATCTGGTGACTTAGGGTTCTGAAATATGTCAGAAAACCAAACAATTTCACAAGAAGAGCAGAGACGTGTTTGACACCCTTTGTCTCCCATCGGAAAGGCAATCAATGGTCCATCACCAAAGCTTGTACATCAATTACCGTCCAACTGATTTAAATAACAGGCTTTCAAGGATGACTTCTATTTTAATAAAACGATACCCGAGAGGCTGACAGTTTATAGAAGCACTCGATTAATCTTTTGGGGATAGCCGTGCCTCAGTCACATTATCAAGGCATGTAAATCTTCAGCAGTCTTTACAGAAAGACTAGGTTAGCTAATTAAATACGACTGTCTACTTGTGAAAAATAAATAAAAATGGGTATATAAAGTCAACCCCCTTAATATCAACATATTAAAAATTTGAAAGAGAGTCAACAGGGGCCAGCTCCTGATGTCCCTTCCGTTACTATCACACTTCAGTTTATATCAATGATATTTATCAGTCACAGCATACTGTACTACTTTGGAAAGCAAAAGCACAGGGTTAGAAGGTGTACATGTAAGTTGTACAATATGTAAAAGTTCTCAATAGAACTATTTAGAATAGAGAACCCTGCAATGTGTATGTTTCGTTATAACAATGTGTTGTACATTTACGGTATATGTTTAATTATATTGTAATCAATGCAATACAGTATATAGTGTTGTAAGAACCACTGCAGGAGGCTGTGTGGTCCAGTGGTTAAAGAAAAGGGCTTGCAACCAGGAGGTCCCTGGTTCAAATCCCACCTCAGCCACTGACTCATTGTGTGACCCTGAGCAAGTCACTTCACCTCCTTGTGCTCCGTCTTTCGGGTGAGACGTAATTGTAAGTGACTCTGCAGCTGATGCATAGTTCACACACCCGAGTCTCTGTAAGTCGGCTTGGATAAAGGCGTCTGCTAAATAAACAAATAATAATAACACAGACGGATTTATGAACTTTCATTGTTTTTGTTCATCCCTCTAGAGAGAGCTGTGAGGATCTTTTTCCCCAGCATCTATGGGCAGCAGTGTGGAGTAGTGGTTAGGGCTGTGTTCAATCCCCAGTGGGGGACACTGCTGCTGTACCCTTGAGCAAGGTACTTTACCTAGATTGCTCCAGTAAAAACCCAACTGTATAAATGGGTAATTGTATGTAAAAAAAATAAATAATGTGATATCTTGTAACAATTGTAAGTCGCCCTGGATAAGGGCGTCTGCTAAGAAATAAATAATAATAATAATAATATATATACACACACACACACACACACACACACACACATACAGTCAGCACTTGTATCCGTTACCCAGGTACATGTCAGTTTTTTTTTTTTCTCCCATGCCGAATCAGTCTTTATTGTGTAGGTACATTTCACATGATGAAAATGCAGCAAAAACAAAATGAATGAGATAAACTAGGGTAGTTTTTTAAATCAGTGATTTTTTGTTGCTTTTGTGCATTTTCATTTGCAAGTGAACTATGACATTAGGGCCTTATCGAGCACTATATTCTGCAATTTTGAATAGTGACTTTGGATACTATTTTTATTCTGGAAACTGGTGTTGTTTTTTAATCTTTTGCTAAATTGCATTGCCTTTTATGTTTTATGCAGTTCTGTGCATGGGTAACATTTTGATTTCATTTTGCTGTTGGGTCATTAATGGGGAATTTTACATACTGCTAGAATACGTACTGGATTTAAAAGTATGTGCTGTATTACCTGAAAAAACAGCTAGCACCTGATGAAGACACAGTTGGTGTTGAAACGCGTTGTTTTATTTTTTGTAGCAATGTTTTAATAATAAAGACACATTTTATTCCAAATGAAAAATGGAGTTGATCACTTTATTTAATTATAAGATGACCATATAAAAAGAAGTTTCTGACGAGTGTGCTACTAAACCTGTCTCTGTGGCTGTCTGACAAGTAAGAGTTTGAAAATTATACTAAAAAACATTGTCATAGCAGAGACACCTGATACTACATATATACTATATGTGTGCGTGTGTGTAACTTTGTTTTATATCATAACTAATATATGAAATTCTGTTTGATTAGCTTTATCAATATTTATACTGGACACCCTTTTTTGCCCACAAGACTCCACTCAGCTCCTGCAAAATACCTTATACCTGGATGGACAATTGTCATCCCTCTTCAAATGTATGCAATGTTGTAATGATCAATCCATCCCACAAGTGAAGTGTTTCTCTTATTTTTTATACATTTCCTCCCAATTTAGGGTATTTAGTTCATTTTACCTCCCATTATTATTATTATTATTATTATTATTATTATTATTATTATTATTATTATTATTATTATTATTATTATTTTGTTTTTGCTATGGGTACAGGAATAAATGTTGTAATAGGCTTGGCAGTAGTTAATGCAGAAAAAAAACATACTTACTACTAAATTCATTATAATAAACTATGTATTATCTTAAATCAATAACAACAGAGCATTGTAATTAAGGAACAAAAAAGCCAACAAGGACTGAAAACCTCAAAAGGATTGTGAGAGGGGACAAAAGCAGCAAAAACATTAAAATTGTTGAATGTGTTTCCTCTTGAGAATGAACAAGTTGTGCTAATCTTTTGGGCAACAGTGACACATCTGTCTTCACTGATGAATTTCCGTTGATTCCAGACCAATACAAACAACAGAGACAGAGTGAAGATTGATGGTGAGTTACGTGTTGCATCATTAACAATGCACTTTGTAGACCATAGGTCAGTTACAGAATACCATGCCAAGAAAAGTAGAACTGCATTCAACAAGTAAATGTTGGTGCCTTTGAGTACAACAATAAACAAAAAAACAAAGCACCTTCCATTATAGAATAACAAAGCACTGACCACAACATTCTGCAGAGTGGGCCTGGGAAATGGGACCTGCTGACAGTGAGGTTGGATATTAATGTAGAATTTGAAATAGTATTTTGTTTTTGTTTCTTGTAGGTGCAAAGTGGATTTTGTGTGTCCTCATTACACCCAGGAGATCAAGGGTGTGCAGTCTCTAGGGAAGACAAGCAACTTCGCACAGCCAGGACTTGAACCTGCCTGCACTCCTGTGACTATAAGACTCACTCTGCACACCACATGGACATACTTTTAAAACGTGAGCCAGGGAACCCTCTGTTTATTCATTTAGGCTTCACTGGGGTAAGTGCAGCCCTGCACAATTGAACATACACCGCATGGTCACGTGACTGTCTTCATGTTAGCTGACTTCATATTGACAGGCTTATATTTACAGTAAATGTCTCTATCCACAAAGCCTCCCAGATGTCTGTTTTTATTTGAAACAGTGCCGAATCCTTCCAGCATAACTGATGAAAAACAATGTTCATGAAATCTGAGCAACCCTCTGCATTACAGTCCAGGAAAATGAATATAAATCACAATGCTCAATTTTTTGATTCCGCTAATGATAAACGACTTTCGTTCTTAATGTAGTCCATTTGAAAATAATAAACCTTATTCAGCCAAGTTAAGTAAAATCCAATATCGCTGCTCAATACAGTCAACAATATACAACTATGGCCAAAAGTTTTGCATCACCCATTAGAATTCATAGAGGTGGCACACACTTTGTAAGCCCCTCACAAAAATAGACAAATTTGCATGAAAGACCTGAACTGACTCTATAATAAAAGCAGAACTTGTTTGACACAGACGGCGCTGTATATAGTATGCACATGCAGTTAATTTGTCAACTTGCTAATACATGTTGACTTGTAAAACAATATTTTCAAAACAAGTTCAATTTGCACACAATTGTTTCCTGCTGTGTTTGCCTTATTGGAATATTACATACAATAATGTCAGACAGGCTTCTGCAAAATGTTTTGACCTTGAAAATGTCAGGATTTTAATAGCATTGATCAAACAAGAAGATCTAGTCAGTTTATTATTATTATTATTATTATTATTATTATTATTATTATTATTTATTTATTTATTTATTTATTTATTTATTAGCAGAGACCCTTATCACAGTACAAAGTATCACATTACAAAATATCTTATTACAGATAAGAGCAGTTATAAGTTACAGTAAAATCAGTAGAAAATAAGATCAAATTCAAATAAGAGCAAAATAAAGACTACAGTAAATAATTACATTTAAGAGTGAGTTTGACTAAGAGCAGTTAACTTATAGTAAATATATTTGCTTATACGAGTAAAGTCCATTAAGAGCACATAGTAAGTATGATGGATCAGAACAATTTCAAACAAGAGCAATTACGAAAAACATGAATATGGATACTCAAGTACCAGATACAGGAAGTAGTTATAATTAAGAGCAGCTGTAGAATACGGTAAGGTATAGAGCAGTTCAGTGCAAGTACAAGATGATGCAAGGAACTGGTACAATTCGGTGCCATATAGTCCAGTATAGTCGAGAGTTGTGCAGTTTACAGATGCTGTCTGAACAGGTGTGTCTTGAGGAGACGCCGGAAGGTGGTCAGGGACTGAGCAATCATGATATACATGGGTAGGTTGTTCCACCACTGAGGCTCTGGAAGCGGGGGAGCAGAGGGGGGGTACAGCTAATCTGCCGTGGTGGAAGAGTAAAGGGGGTGAGAGGGGGTGTAGGGAGAAAAGAGGGAGATAAGAGGGAGCAGAAAGGTTGAGACAGCAATAGGCGAATACAAGGAGGGAGCTGAGCAGCGGTGTAGCATGGGAGAAACGAGGAAGGGAAAAGACAAGGTGAGCAGCAGAGTTTTGGATGAGCTGGAGCGGAGGGATAGCAGAGGCAGGGAAGCCGGCCAGGATGAAGCTGCAGTAGTCAAGGCGGGTCAGTACGTGTGATCGGAGATGTAGGAGGAGAACCTGGTAAGAGCAATGCTGGAGAGTCTCAGGTCAGCGAAGGAGGACAGGAGAATAGAGTGGTCGACTGTGTCAAAAGCAGCAGAGAGGTCAAGGAGAATTAGGAGGCGAGGGAAGCAGCACAGGCAGAGACTAGAGAGTTAGTGGCTGAGAGAAAAGCAGTTTCACTGGAGTGTGCCGGACAAAAACCAGATTGGAGGGGGTCAAGCAGAGAATGTGTTGACAGGAAAGCAGAGATCTGGCAATGTACCACTCGCTCAAGGGTTTTAGAGAGGAACGGGAGGTGGGAGACAGGACGGTAGTTCAGGGGCAGCAGCCTGGAAGAGCCTGGAGTGGGGAGGGGTCTAGAGCACACGTGGTGGGTTTATGGCTCTGGAGCAGGAAACTCACTCTTAGTCACAGTTTACTAAACATTTTTAAACTAATAAATAAAGAATTACCATAACGAAAATGATGGTATTCATCATAGTAAAATTGAGTTCCCGTGTAAACAGGAACACATTTAAAGTTTGAAGTTTGTCTGGGTGTTATTTACACATTATTGTCGATACACTGCGGTTTGAGGCTCAAGCTACATCTGCAACTGCAACTTTTTACAGCATGAATAAATAAACACAGCTATGCTAGCTGAAATGTTGTACCATCCAAATCAAATATATATATATATATATATATATATATATATATATATATATATATATATATATATATATATATCATATACAGTACCGCAATCAATACATTTGTTATTTTACTTCATGCTTCTATATACGTGACAAAAACATGCTTTCCCATGGACTATAAAGAATCAGGCTGGGAAGGTTGTCAGGTTCATAAATTACTTCAATTACGGATGAAAACCCATCAGCCATAAAGGGTTATCACAGCGTCTGAATTGTTCAATTTAGTAAAAGGTAATTTATCATTGACTGAAGTGAAGGTGTTTGATAGGGATGTAAATTCGTTATCTTTATTACAACCCAAAAGGGTAGCGTTGCGTTCAAGGCCAGCGGCCAGGAATAACAGATTGCAGATGTGCGCACTTTCATTAAACAAAACGAAACAAAATTGTTAAACAAACAAACTTCCAAAATAAAGCATCACCCAACCTAAAGCAATCTCAGGCCACACACAACCTTCCTTAAACTAAGCCTCCTCCCAGGAGCTGTCTCCCAGCTCCATGGTTCTAGCATGTGGCCAGACCTAATTGACATCCACACATGTTATTTTTTCAGGAATGTTCTAGACAAACAAGCGCAATGTAACTTAAACGCTGTGCTCCCTACACTACCATACTTGCCTACATTTGGAAACTGTTCAGCGGGGGTGGGGGGTGGGGGTCATATAATAGACGTATCCCCCCAACTCAACACCACACTACCATCACGACAGTAAAAATAGACATAATGAAGCGTTCTTACCTTTGTATAAGTTAGTGATCAGCAGATGTGTTAGCCACGAAGAGCACAGTTTGTGGTGTTCACTAACTCTACTGTGTAGAATAAATGTTGTTTTTTTTCTATGGGTAAATATCGGGACTTTCTTCCTATGCATCAGAACACAGGACATTTGCTAGGAAATCGGGACTGTCCCGACCATATAGGGACTGTTGGCATGTATGCACTAGATCAGGTAGTTAATCTGACTTGTAACCTGGGATCTTTTTGAACTCTATAACTTTACAGAGTATCATAGTTCTGAGCGGATGTTTACTCACAGTGCTAAAAGATCAATATATCAAAGACTCTATCACGTTTATGAAGTCTACAGTTCCCTAAAAACCTCCTTGCCTTGTTAGTCTTGACTATAGCTCTGCAGTGTATTGTAACTGGGGCAGATCCATTTCATTTCTTTCTGTCTTCAGTCTTGAATAATTAAAAAATTAATAATAATAATAATAATAATAATAATAATAATAATAATAATAATAATAATAATAATAATGTCTACAAACAATACTACAGTGTTCAAGATGAAGAAGATAAACTCAAGATAATAGCATTCAAGTCTCTATACCCTCCATCAATATGGACTCTGAAACACTTAAACCATGTGCAGTAATGTCTTACACTCCCGGAAAACATTATTTAGTTTAAAAAATGACTGGTGTGGGATGTGAATGACTACAGTATATAAACTGGACAGTAAAAATAACTTGAGAGCCCCAGTTCTGAACCATAACTATCAAAACAACTGGCATTATGTTTAAAACAAAAATCGGAAAAGTCCAGTAAGTACTGAGAATATAAATATAACAATAAACTCTGGAAATTGTAAACGCACCTTCTACTATATATTACCAGTACTGTAGGTCCATTTTTTTCCATCTGCAAAAAAAGTTTTATTTTTTTATTTTGGTTTCTGACCGTTTAAGTCTGAACCACTGTATACATGCAGATTAATGCAACTTTCAAACTGAGATATTACTAAACTGATATCATATCATGCTTTTAAAAGAGAACATTTTCTAAGCCATTTATTTTTTCTTTGTACTCAGTTTTAAAGTAACTGTACCATTTTCCCACAAGTCAGTTGTGTTTTTAAGTGTTTAATCTTGGCTCAGGCCTAAGGGGATCACAGCATTGACCCCAGCACTGCCATGAGGTCAGAGAGGGAAAATGGTTGGACAGGAGCCAGATGAGCCCAGGAGGAGACATCCAGGACTGGACCTCCTTTCCATGGCTCAATAGCTTGCAACATATATTGCTTAGAGCAGGTGTTCAAACAGAGCCTATTGACTTGACAGTCTGAACAGAGGCCGTCCGTTGATCTTCAGCCCTCCTGATTGGCCAGTCAGTTGTGGTGGTGAGGCAACATTAAAACAATTTCAAACTGAGTAAAAATGATGAGGTTGAAGTGCTGAAAAAAATCTAAATAAAAAGGATTACGTGAGTGGCAGTCCATTTAAAAAAATGTGTGTGCTACATAAAGCAGGTGCTTCCTTTATTCCTTTCTGTTCTTTGTGCATGTATCTTTTAATTAGAAAATAATTCTGAACCAGTTCACAAAATGCACCGCATTCAGTACACTGTACTTAGCATTTCCCTTTGTGCATGAAGCTGTAGATTACATTCTGGTCCATTAGCCATTTTCACATATTTCTCTAATGCATTCTGGTGCAAATTGTATTTATTCAGACTCCAAACAGGCTGCCGTGCTGAATCGCTGCTTTCTCAAATAGAGAAGCAGAATGGAAAAGGTACAGAAATGAAAAACTATTTTAAAAAGTATTTTTAAATAAATAAATAAATAAATAGAATCGGAGTACAGAAGTGTGATTATGATACAGGATTGAGTACATGTTTACTTCTATTTACTTCTGTGATATCTTAACCATGTTTGCTTGGGACATTGCAAATAAAGCTGGCCGACACAATATTGAGCATTGACATAGATATTGTATCTTATTTACACTACCTAAAAAATGTCTGATCAACACGGGTTGAAACTCTGACTATAAGAAACAAGCCCTTGTTGGCTCATTAATTTGAGGTTTGAACCCTACTGTACCAGCCACTAAACCAGCATGTTCTAGGCTATTCCTGCAGCACGTTAGAAATGTGACCTGCATGTAGTTCAATATTATCACGACCCTCCAAATGTGTCTGCACTGGTAACATTATAAAACTAGCAACTGTAATTACAACACACAAAAACCAACATCAGGATTCTTCTTTCTTGCAGTGTACAGGCCACTGAAGGTTGAGGTTTATAAAGGCCACAGGTTCTGAAATATCAGAGATGGAATACAGATACTTGGGGAAGCGGCCCCACACCAACCCCTGGGAACGTCACGTAGAGGTGGAGGAGAACAATCTCAAATCAAAAGGGAGAACAGAGGTTGTCTCAAGCAGGCTGAGTGATTTGGACATGCTAAAACAAACAAAGAATACCTAAGAGGCCTTGAATTCAAATCCTGAAGTTTTTTTTTTTAATTATTATTTTCTTTTACAGCGAAATAGCTTTGTAAAATTCCCTGTCATACCAAAACAAAATGTAATTTGAGCTTTCTTCCCTGATATTTGTATCATGTTAAAATCGTGTTACACTGTGCTTTATTTCAGATACCGTAGTTAACCATTGCCAGACCATGCTTGGTATATGGCACCAGATAAATCATATTATGATTTTTATGATCATGCTATGGAGTTTTAGCATATGGCTGTACATCACAACCAGCCACAGTAATATCATGAGTGGCCATGAAACATGGTCTACAATGGTAATGTCTGAGCAAACTGATTTATAGAATATAGCTATGGCCAAAAGTGTCACATCGCCCTATTGAATTAACAAATTTTGCTTCATAAAGTCAAATGAAACCTGCTGAATAATGTTACGTTAACGTATTGAATTACATACCGCTTTGTAGTTTGAAAAACTGACAAAAATTGAAAAATGTGACATGAAATACTGTACTACTATTATGGCTTGTGGTAGACTTTTGGGATATCATTTTGTAGTTTCTTTGATTACATGATGTTAAATAAAATATATAAATTATGTTTATATAGTTATTTTTTTTTTTTTCTCAATACTAAAATTCTAGGCGATGCAAAACTTTTGACCATAGCTGTATGTTTCTTACCACAGTAATAATAATAATAATGTCTTTATTTTTATATAGCGCTTTTCAGAGTGGACCACCATCACAAAGCGCTTTACAGAGGTAGGCTGGGAACTGTGCATTATATGCAGAGTCACTAACAACAGGACATTGATTTAACACCTCATCCGCAGGATGGAGCACCTGTTTAATGCTTTAGTTTTTTTGACTTTTTAACAGTACTGTGTATAAAACAGCTTTGAATCATTCAAGGGTTGGTCATAAAATTAGAAACACATGCAACATGTAGCACATACTTTGGTGTAAACAGGCAGTCCCTAACATGATTAATGTATGATGTTGATGAAGTGTGATGCTGACACATATGGAAAGCTTTTAATAATTAAATGCCTGTAAAAACTCACCTCTCTGATGCCAGCTAATGCATATCGACATGTGTGGCAGCTTTCAATTATGTCTGTTTATTTTATAAGTGGCCAGTGGCTATTGGAAATATCACATTTCCATTGATGTCAATCACTTTAATAATGAAAGAAAAGGTTTCATAAATCATATATCATCTCCCAGTAAATCTTTATAAAACTTTAGAGGAACCGTTTGGGAAAAAATTGAAAGGCTCATTTTTCTCGAGGAATATGGCAACTGTAATGGATTAGTATTATGAAATTCGTTAGGCAGTTCATTTATTGTTTCTTGCTAGTCTTACACAATTTTAGTTATTTTATTCCTCTTTGAAAACTTTGTACTTGCTTCAAATTATAAATGTTTTATATAATTACACAGAAAATGCAAACTACAATTACATACTGGAGAGAGGCTTTGTCATGCAGAGAAATGCAATACACAAAGTTATTTTTACAGTATGCTGGAGTAATATTAATTAAGAGGAACCACTGGCTGATTTTAAAGGCTACCCATTCCTAGATGTCACAATAGAATAATATGGTACTATTCAGTGTATTTCTAATTTAAAAAATAGGAGTACATTACAAACAAGGTTAGAGATTATAGCCATGTGTAAGTGAATCAACAACAGTACAACAATTTCCAGGTACCCTATTTTAAAGTTGAGTCATTGTATTTCTAATAAAATACTATTTATAACTTGTCCATTCAGTTCACAACTTTGCATTCCATCTTGATTTTTTCTAGTAGCCTATATTAGTTACTGGTATATACGATTAGGGTCAGAATAATATAGAGGGCCCAGCACTATAGCTAAAAAATCATGTATTCTGTACCCCTTGTCTGCATACATTGATATCTGATACTGCCGCTACCTGAATACAAAGCATTTTTAAGATTAATGTGCAGCCAACTGAGAAATGACTGCCATCTACGATTAAATGAAGGAAACTTATCTATATGCAATAATCTACGTTTGCTATTCCTCAGACATCTAAGTTAATTTTGAAAGCCAGATGATGAAGATTTGATCAGTATATGTTCAATACTAAAATCATTTCCCCCCTATTCAGATAAAAGAGGGACAACCTTAGATTTAAAGTGAAATTGAACAAAAAATAACCTGCTTCACTGCTTCAGTTAAATTCCCAATGACCAGTCCCACTTTGACAGTATTTTGAAAGAACATTCATTGGTTGTCAAGATTATTTGAGATCGACAGAATGTAGGACTGGGTTGAATGAAAATCTTTGCACAATTACAAATATTTAGACAAAGTAAGTGTTGGTTTCTTTTTTTAATTAACTGCATTATTTTATAGTATAAATACACAGTCTATTATTATAAACCTATTTCTCATAATGTATTTCTGGGATATGAATGTGAAATTGTAGAATTAACTGTTATTGGTCCTTACAGAGAATAATATTGGTATACTATTTTCTTGGACTCTGGAAATATAAAAAATACAACAAATAGGCAACAGGGAAATATAAGTAAAGTCAGTGAATCATTTGCATAACATATCAGTCAGTCATGAGAGGAATTCCCTGTTTACTCAAATGGTAAGTTTCTTATCCAATCCTGTAAGCTGTACAGCGATATCCAGGCTGTGTCCCAGTAGAGGTTAATACTACAGTTATCATTAAAGTCCTCATATATTGACGAATGCCTTTCATTTATCTTCTGAGAAATAAGATAGCTTCTCCAATTTAATCAATGCAAGTAAAAAGGTTTTGTGATAGCAACACTGTAAATAAACAGAGCATACATTTGACTTCTTAGTAGGATAAAGTGAAGTCATGGTGGTTGTGCGTAGGTAATACAAAAACAAACAGTGAGTGAGGGAGGACCTCAAAGGAAAGAAGCTGCCAGTTTGTTATGATTTTACACACAACTTGTTTATTTATTTTTTTTGTTAACTACGCAAAACCATCATGTTTTTTTTTTGTTTTCCAACTCGAAAATCAATACCTGTATTTTTAAAACAGCCTGTTTAGCTGGCACGCATTATTGTTTTGAAAACAGTTTCTTTTCATTTACCTTGATTAATGGAAAATGTATCTGCTTTGAAAAACAAATGAATTACTGTAGTAATCACTCCAGCAAATTAGATTTATTTTCTTTATGTCACAATCAAAACCGGTCCAGGCAATTCCTTGCTTCAATAATGATAATTTGAAACTCATTTTGCTTCACCGAAAATCTGAAGCAGCTCCTAACACCTTTATGGTGAACAGATGTAAACCAAACGGTACAACTTTATTCCTTTCAAGATCAGAATATAAACATTCAGCTGTAGTTAAATGTCTTCATCGTGTCATGATTTGGGATTAAATACAGTCAATGCCTACAGTAGAAGGCTCATTAGGGATCTTTAAAATGTTTGACTGTGAAGCAGTCATTGGCATGAAGCAAGCAAAAAGAGAAAAGCTGTTGTGTATTGTACATTATACTAGAGATAGGCAAGAAGATCTCATTCCTGATTGCCCTTTAATAAATAATTACTTTTGTGCCATCAGGAATTCACTGAGCATTGTCAAAGAAAATAATGCAGCATAGAATAAGCATATGTGCCTACTTAGGTGATTACACAGCAGTGTGGTGCTTATACATAAACATACTTGTGGGATCTTCAATAATAGTCCTAATGCTGATAAGTGGTGAGCAAATGGTTATCATCACTATTTTAAATATTAGTTTATATTCAAACTGAAATTTATTCTTGAGTTGTCAATGTGTTTGTGAAGTTAGGACTTAACTGTGAATGAGAAACTGAAGGCAATACTATTTCATGGCAAAAAGACTGGATTGAGCTAAATCTAGAATTGAATCGATATGGACTGATTTAAAAGTGAACCAACTGGAATGCATTTAGTGTGCGTAATCACCCAGGTATGGAACCAGATAAGCAGAGATAGCAGAAATTCATTTTCAAGAATTACCATGAAGAATAGGGATCTCTGGGGTCCCGAGTGGCGCATCTGGTAAAGGCACTCCGACCAGAGTGCAGGATGCGCCCTATAGCTTGGAGATCGCCAGTTTGAATCCAAGCTATGCCACTGCCGACCATGGACAGGAGTACCCAGGGGCGGCGCATATATGGCCAAGCGCTGCCCGGGCAGGGTAGAGGTTAGGTTGGCTGGGGAGTCCTTGGCTCACTGTACAACTGTACATCCTGCTGGCCAGGCACCCAGTGAGCTCAAAAGCGGACGCCTGCAGGGCTGGCCTTTGTCCTCCAGAGGTCTGTAGCTCGTTGACATCCTCTCGAGTTCCTGGGTGAAAAAGAGGAAGCTGTCTCGGTCGTGGGATCGGAGGACACCCACTGAACCTTCAGTTCTCCTCATCTGTGTGGGGAATTGCTGCGTTGAGGGAATTTTTTTTGGGGGGGATATTCGGGGGTAAAACAATTTGAAACACTAAAATAAAATAAAAATAAAAAATCTGATTTGATAACTTTATTGGGTGCGCTTCTCCTTTCTGAAGAATATGTGCTAGTGACAATTTGGAATAAATAACTTTAGGAATTTAGCCCTTGGACTGTGAGAGAGTTCATTCAGTTGACTCTCCACTAGAGGTATGGTTAGATTCCTTTATGTAACTTATTGAATCTACAGATTAATCAACCATAGAACATGTAAAGAATCCTCAGAAGTAGAGGTGGGTTGACACGTAGATGTCTTGGGCAGAACAGGCAGAGGGCCCACAGCAGTGTTTGAATTACTTGTTACAGGACATTTCTCATATTCATACACTGTGATACTCCTGTCAGAGAGTTCACATGGGCCATTCAAGTATTCCCTGCACAGCTGCTGTTTAACTAAGTCAATGCAGAAGGAATCACCACTCAAATGTGCCCCAGGTGAATCAGAATCAGAAAGAGAAAAAAAAACATATTTAGCACACACTTTTGGGAAATGGGTTGTCCCTCATGTGAACTGATTAATTTGTCAAATATCATCTGTAACAAGGGAAATTATTATTAAATGTAATATTTAAAGTGCAAATGGTGTAACATGGTTTCAAATGTTTTTTTTTAACGGCTAATAGATGCAGTTATTGCTCAAATACACTGGCAACACAGGTTTAAGCTACCATTAACTAAGAAAGAACAATGCATTCCCTGCAGCTTGCTGTCATTTTCAATGATTTTCATTTGTTTTATTTAGCTTTTTGCCACTAGAGGGGGTAAAGAATGTGTAGTTTGAAATTAGTTTAAATAATTTTGTAAAATGTAAAATTGCTTAAATTATTTAGTAGAATTATATATAAAAATACATACTTGTGTGTGTGTGTGCATGTGTGCGTGTGTGTGTGTAACTTTATATGGTCGTGGTCGCTGAAATAGTATTTCTACTATTGCCAATAATAATAATAATAATAATAATAATAATAATAATAATAATAATAATAATAATAATAATAATAATAACGTTGTAATAAAAACGTAATAATAACAAAACTTTGAAAAGCAAGCTTTTTAAAGTCTATACAAAAACATTCTTCTAGGAAGTCGTGAGTCCTAAATGTCCTTGGACGGGCTTTGTGTGAACCGGTGGCAGGACGAAAAATGAGGTTCATAAAATACTTTAAGTGTCTTACTAGATAAGGTTTTAAGTGTCTTTCTACGATATAGAAAATGATGCAGCATCAGCATAAATTACTTTATCCGCCCTCAGCCCTCCCACCCCCATGGCAAAGGTGGGTAGCAAAAACATCACGCGGGTGCCCAATGTCACGTCTTGGTATTTATTGTTAAATACCAGAGCCCCAACCAATGCGCTCATAAGCAGTGAAGCTACATAAAGCAGTTAAGACAAGCAGCGCTACACTACATGCGCTGTCAAATATATAACCAGCTTTCTAAAGCAAGGGCATACTTTTACAGATGCTCTACTTAAAACACAGACTTCCACAAAAGTAGTTTTTATGAAAACAAAAACATTAAAAGAAAAAGAAAACCAACAACAACAAAACTATTTTTATGCAGTAAATATATGCGCAGCAATACCTGGTCCTATCACAGAACCTCTTCCTGTAACAGCTAATTTCTAAACCGTGCCCGACTTCACTAAAGGACTTCCTGAGAATACACTGTCAGTGCTGTGTTAGTTAGCTGGGATGCGCGCTGACAATATCTACGATTACGAAAGCTGTCTGCAGTTTAAAATGACTTGCAGTTTGGGTTGGATACAAAGATGGGATGGAAGGAATTGACTGAACGATAGCGACATATCCGAGATGCAGAAGATGCCGAAGCTTATAAACAAGATTTAAAACAGGTAACCAGTTTTAACATTTGGAAACTAGAAACCAAGTACAACGACTTAATACATCATGAAAACGTGATTTATAATTAGTTTATTTTTAAATGACATTTTAAAATAGTGACTCGAATGCGCTTCTAATTTAATTGTGACAGAATTTAAATTTATAAACAATATAGTATGTTTTAAATTATTGTTCCAAGCGTGTGTATTAGTGTAAGTGTGTATTGCTAGCGGGGTAGCTAGCCACTTTCAAACAGTGTCAGTCTTTTGAATATTATTTGTCTCACATATTTAATAAAGTATAACTAGACGAGACCTATCCTATACTTTATGTTGCTAAACTCAATTTGTTTTTTAAAATTCCAATAACATTAAAAGCAATTGATGTATGGAATTCCTGGAACTATATTTTAGTTGCATAGTGACGTATTTTCCTGGCATTTACCTGCATTTCTATATTGAATTAGTTGGTACAGAGCGATACAGCTACGGTGTGTGCTAGCCCAACGTTTTCTTTCTTGATCAAAAAAAACATAAAAACGATTACGACTACTACTACTACTACTGCTATTAATAATAATAATAATAATAATAATAATAATAATAATAATAATAATAATAATAATATTTTTTTTTAAAAAGTATTTTACACTAATATTGAACAACTTTTACCGTAATAAAAAAACCTGAAAAACATGCCAATATTTAAGAAAATGTACCGTAAAAATTTGTCAGTAATTGGGTAATAGATTTGACCAATGAATGCGATGTACTAGGAGTTTGTATTAATGAGGTATACTATAGAGGTCCTGCCAGAAAACCTTGCAAGCTTTATATTCATTATTAAGCTTTCAAACAAACTATCTATCTTCCCTCAGGTCAATCATTTTCTACTATAGCCCTCCTCTCCAGTCCATATTTACTATATATATATATATATATATATATATATATATATATATATATATATTATAAACACTCCCAACTTAATCAGATAATGCTTCATATATATATATATATATATATATATATATATATATATATATATATATATATATATATAGTAAATATGGACTGGAGAGGAGGGCTATAGTAGAAAATGATTGACCTGAGGGAAGATTCTTGTTACCGACATAGCACCTGATCTCAGATGAGGTTCCATGACATCTACTTTAATTCTTTAATTTGTTTTCACACATCTTTTAATTATCTATTTAAATGTTGCTTGACTATTTGTCAAAGTGAGGTTTCAGGGGTGTACTAAATAGTTTGAGATGGGAGTACTAAGCAAAACAAAACGTTGTACAAATACCCGCAGGGTGTTTTGGTTACATAATCATTTTTGTCATATGTGTAAGCTAGCCATCTTACTTTGAATACACTACAAATAAGTCTATGAACACAGGGCTGCAGACTCTATTTACAAATCCTTGAGTCGTTTTATGGATAAAAGAAAATTTGGTATTATTGGAACTGTTCTTGCCAAAAATATTCTACTGGAGAACAGTTCCTTCAATGTGTATTTTAGTCATAAAAACAGACATTATAAAATGTTAAATATGCTTTGTGAACAGGGCTGTGTGTATCTAAGACACAAGAGCAATAAGACCAAAGCACAGTATAGGGTTTGGCAGTATCTTGTTTATCGGTAAGTCTAGCCCCGAGGCTGGAGTTGGTTTTCAGATTCACATCATAAACTGCAGCCCCTGGTTTTCCTTGGAGTTCATTCTTCCAAGTACCTGGCTCAACCTTGCTTAACTTCGGAAAGTTGAAAAGATCAGATTTGGTGGTTTAACTATTATGGTAATATGGCTTAATGTTTATGTTTACAATACAACCCTGCTGACCCTGTTTGTTATTGTAATAACAGCACAGTGTTTGCTTGCCTCACTGATCACTCACATAAACACATTTATTTGCATAACAGGTCCAAAAAAAAAAAGGAATGCTATTAAGTTAGAAATGAGGCATGCATGCCTAAAGTTTTAAGGTTTTTAAGGTGATTTGTGATAGGTAATTTTCAGAAAGAAAGGAAAAACAAATAGTAAATCAGAAATAAACAACAAAGACATTTAATTTCTGGAGGAAAAAAAAAACCTTGCTTCTGTGACTTTATTTATATAATTAAATAAACCCATATATGTTTAAATGTGTTGAACAACTTAACACTTTTGGAATTAAATAAGTGTAAAGTCACAACCAGTTGTAGCATTTGTAGAGGTTGCAGGTTGTTAGTTTGTTGGGGGTTGAAGAAAAAATAAAATGTTGATTTCAGTCTCTTATTGTCGTTCTAGGATTTGTAGTTCTTCACGTTTTCATCTAGGAGCCCTGGGAACACTGTGGACACCATGGATGTCTTTACCGTTCCTGCTTGGGATGTCGGCTTAAGAGGAATCAACCAATCTACTGTTGAGAAAACACACAATGAAACAATGCAAGGCCTGCCCCTACAGGGTGTAAGCGCTATCATCATCCCTATAATTTATTCCATAGTGTTTGTGATCGGACTTGGCGGAAACACTTTGGCCATCTATGTGGTCCTTCGGTACACCAAAATGAAAACTGTTACCAACATTTACATTCTAAACTTAGCGGTGGCCGATGAGCTTTTTATGCTGGGATTGCCTTTCCTTGCCACACATAATGCCCTATCCTATTGGCCTTTTGGATCCTTCCTCTGTAGACTTGTCATGACAGTGGATAGCATCAACCAGTTTACCAGTATCTTCTGCTTGACTGTGATGAGCATTGACCGCTATCTAGCTGTGGTGCATCCCATCAAGTCCACCAAGTGGCGTCGGCCCAGAATAGCCAAGATGATCAACGCAACTGTCTGGATACTGTCCTTCATCGTTGTGCTACCAGTGATCATATTTGCTGACGTCCAAGAAAGTATACAGACTTGCAACATCAACTGGCCAGAACCAACATCAGTCTGGTCCACTGCTTTTATCATTTACACATCAGTTATAGGGTTTTTCATCCCTTTGCTGGTGATTTGCCTGTGCTACATTCTGATTGTGGTCAAACTCAAATCATCTGGTTTAAGAGTCGGGTCAACAAAGCGAAGAAAGTCTGAAAGAAAAGTCACCAAAATGGTGGTCATTATCGTGGTGGTATTCATATGTTGCTGGCTACCCTTCTACATCCTGAATATAGTTAACCTGATTGTCATTTTGCCAGAAGAACCTCTCCAGATCGGAGTGTATTTCTTCGTCGTGGTCATTTCTTATGCCAATAGCTGCGCCAACCCCATCCTATATGGTTTTCTGTCTGACAATTTCAAACAAAGCTTTCGAAAAGTGCTGTGCTTTCGCAAAGGGAATGGTATTGAAGACGGTGAGACCAACACTCAAAGGACAGATAAAGTCGTCCTTCAGGAACTGATTTTAACCACAAAAAACAACGATTTCAACGGCCACATGCAAACAAGTCAGATATGAAGGAAGTTCCAGATTCATTATGACACTAACAATGTGTAAAAAAAAAACATGACTTTTAGAAAGGTGTATAGATCACAGAATGAGTCATGTGGAATTAATTTGACAGACCAAATTTTAAACTAAGTCATCTTAATTTAATGATTCAGTTCAATGACTGAATGGCTACATCTTTCAAAATAGCTGTGAGAAGAGCTGAGAAGTTTTGTGACCTTTTACTCTCATCAAGTCCTGATTGCCTAAAAAGAATATTCCAGTGCCAAACTAATTATCCGATTCACATCTTATCCGTCACAATAGTAGACTTCACAGCTCATTTGGAATAGTCCAGTTTCGTTACAAACAGTATATGTTTTATTGATACATTTTTCAATAGAGGTTAGGGGTTGGGTATAAAAAGTTTGCAATACGAAGAGATACTTTTGCCCAACTCAGACCTATTACTTACTAAATAGCTTTATATCCCTGAATAGATCGTTGTCCCATCTTCAAATACATGCAATCATTTTTAAAGCGCAGTAGTACCCCAAATATTAGTAGTACCCTAGTCCTTCGTTTTACCGTGGCAACTAACAAGATTGAATGAATGAATATTAAGATTATAACCCAGGTACTGTGCTCAGCACTGCCTGTCATAGCGTCTAAAATGTTGGATTCCTCCTGACGCAATAATGTGATTGATAAAACATGGATTGCTACTCAGATCTATGGTCTCTTTGAATTCTTACACAAAAAGGATTGGAAATAGCAGAAACTCCTCATATTGCTCTACCCTGTGTCTGTGACAGTGAATGTGTTTCCAAAAAAGCCAAAAATGTGTATAAATGCATGTAACAAGTTCTTACGTCTAGTCTTTTCTGCAAGGAATAAACAGCTACAGTTTTGTGGCACACCAGCATGGAGTTATTTTCTGCTTTGCTTGAACTATTATATTTAAATACTTTGATGTAGTCTATATATATATATATATATCCAGAGGTGATACTGGTTATTTGTTGAGCATACACACACACAAGCTTTAGGTTAATTAAAATATTCATTAAAAAGGACACTTATATTTTCCTTGTAGTATCAATACAGCTGCCAGTTGATTAGAACCTATATGCAAACAATGTTAGAGGCTTTCAATATCAAACTAATACTTACTGTCCTTGATGTGCTAAGTGGTTTCACTTGTAGGAAATAGTAGGAAAGACCAGTAAAAAGAACACAGACTTGTTTAGGAGTCTCATGCAACAGTGCAACATGTTCACTGTCCTTTATTTTTAGAGGGGATATGCTAGCAAGAATATCAGCTTATGGACACACAGGAGCCCTTTCTGCAAACAAGGGCAAAATGCTGAAATGCCCCTTTTATGTCCTTACTACAGCATACTACAGTATTTGGTCATGGCATCATTGTACAGTAAATCATACAATACACGGTTAACAAAAACTGTGTCGATTGACATTTATCTGGCAATTTTAGCAAGCCACAATTATAATTATCTGTGTTACAGTTTTTTTCATATTTGGCACTTCACTAGAAGTGTGGCTGTGCCATAATTAAAATGTGTTTTCGTTGTTGTGAATTTGCTTCAGGAACAAGTGTTTAGTGAACTTTTTGCTAATGTGGCCCTAGATTGAGGAACATTCATATAGACTTTGTGTACTGGTAAGTGTGCTACAGCTCTGTCTATGTACTATCAAGCTAATGCTTACAGATGATACAAAATTATTTTGATAATGTATAGTATTTGGCTTTTAAATGTAAAGATTATTCAGCTGCGTAGTGGTGTTGTGTCTTATCATGGATTATATTTATATTACTATTTGTGTTACTATTTGTATAATCAGGGTTTATTGACGCTGGTTTAATCAGTGCAGGTGGGGAACTTTGAATCAAACTTGTGACAAATGAAAATATTCTGTATGTTTGCAATGTACACTGTTAATTAATCTCTGTATACAAGTGCATTATGTATCTATATAATATTGTGTATTGAACTTGTAACAAACTGAAAAAATATCTTGTACATGTGTATTTATTTGGTTCTAGTTTAAGTAAAAGTCTGTCCAAAGCTTCAGTTTGTTTGTCTCAGTGGTGTTTCTGTATGGTGCTTTTTCATCAGTATTGTGCTGAAGGTACAGACATACATACAGCATAGCATATACTGCTGCATATTAATATTCTAACAAAAAAATCTATACAGCAACAGAAGGCATAACCTGGGGGACGAGGACTGGTAAACTGCAAAATTACTGTATTAGCTTACGATGGTTTATGATGACATGCATTCATGTTTTTACATAGTGCTGAAATAGTACATTATCAATGTTATTAAGGAGCTGTCTGTTACCAGTTAATATTGAGTTGTGCTTCTAATAAAATGTAGTAAATAATGTGACTGGTTTTTTTTAGATGTCCTGTTAAACAATATTTACAACAGATATTTCATTATGATTTGCAAATGGCTAGTAACTATATTATATGTTTAGTTGTATTAAATATTACTAAATTTGACCTTTCTATGTCTTTTGCTGTTCAACATTTTTTTTTTTAAACTGTGCAGCAACTGCTGCGGTCATGTTTAGAGAAGAGACAGAGGTATTTTTCACCCACAGCAGTGGAAATGCAAGTTTGAGGTACAAGAATTGTCTGGAAAAGATAAAGTTCCAATTTTTTGTTCCAAATTTCTAAAATTAATCAGTGTTTTTCCCTTTTAAAAAAGTAGTTCATTAAAAATACAATAGTCTTATTCCTTCTTCAGTTTACATTACTGGACAGTTTTAACTCCGGATTTATGACTGAGTGTTGTAAGTTTTTGGTCAAAAGTTGCCCACTGCATCATTTGCACATCTAAGCTGGATGGTCAGAGAGGAGAGAAGTTAAAGAATTTACCACGACTTGCAGCCTTACTCTACACGGGGTGGGGGGTTGCTTTCATTATTTAACAATACATTTTAACCCATTAAGTGCCATTTGAGGACAGGCAATTTGTGGAGCTTTTTTAACTGGCATCTACCTGTTCTTAAAAATGTTCTTTAACTATATTGTTTAGATAACTTAATGTTGTTAACTGCAAAAAGTCTAAATGTAATTATCAAATGACACAAATATAGCTTGTGTTCTGATTTTTTCAAATAAATAATAATTTGGTTTTTAAAGGGATAAAGAGGTGAGAGAGAGAGAGAGAGAGAGAGAGAGAGAGAGAGAGAGATACTGCCTGGACAGCAACCTATTTGCACTCTCTGTGTTCACTTCTGACAAATCAGAGTTTGCTGAATAAAAAATATTTAGAGTTATCCCACTGTCATGTAGTTTAGAGATTTGATCTGCTGGTCTCCTACCCCTGGAGCTCAGTGGTGTGAAAAGAACACTGAAGTAGACCAATCGATTACATACACCAGCAAGAGAGGTGCTGCATGAGGAGGAATGCAAAACAGATAGCGACAAAGCGAACATGAGGTGAGTTTGGATTGGACTATTTCTGAGTGGTACTTTACGAATAAGCTAATTTCACGGGGCGAGAGCCGGGCAACCTGTAGTGACGTAGCCTGACTTCTCGGCGAACCGCCCACAGTTAGGACCAAGCCCTTGGCAGGACTAGGTCCATGTCGTGGTGAAGTCACCGACTTGTGGTGAGGCAACTTCCAAGGCTGGGCGCACGGCACCCTCAGGGACATGGAGTTAGTATAGATTGAAAACATAGAAAAGGGGTCCCTATCTCTTGGGGGCTCCAACATACGAAAGAGGGGTCCCTGTCTCTTGGGGGGCCCCGTACTTAAATAACATTGCACCATGTGATCCCTACAGCTGAGCTTAACCACGGGTTGGAGAAAGTGAGATCACTAACCCCCCAAAGGATGGACCTCCCCAGCTCCCCGCTAAAGATTCCGACGAGTGCAGACAAAAAAAAAGAACCGCAAATGCATATGCAAAGAAAGAAAGAAAAAAAGAAAGAAAACATTTTACACAACAAAGAAGGTAACTATGTGAAGACCCTCCGCTCAGTGGAAAGGAAAAACTTTGGTGGCCCCAGCGGAAGGGTCGTCCCCACTCAGGACATACTAGCAATAGACTGTTGTGCAGTAGATATCTCAGATGGGGAATAATGTATGTATGATTCAACTGCTGATGAGGTCCAGTGCCCCATGTTTTTAATTAGATGCTGGTTAATTTGCTTTTGCTGCTGATGTGGCTGCCCCAATTCTGAATGAATGAGGAGTATAGAATTGCAGGGGAAGTCCTGCTCTGGAAATCAACATGGACAGATGGGATGTGAACCAATGTCTGGATATAACAGTCCGGCTTGAATCGATGAACAGGGGATCAGAATTTGAAATAGATTTGCGTTCTGCAATATATTTCTGCATGGAAGCATATGGGCATAGAGGAGAGTCAATTTTTGATAGCTGAATAAATTGACCTTGCTGAAGCTGATCCGTTTTGGAAATGCACAGGAAGAGGATAAAGTGAGAATCTAAGATGAGCATGAGATCACTGCAGCAAATACCCAGCATAGGAAAGCTGTCAATAGAAGGAACTGTATATTCTGAACATCTTTAAAAAAACAAAAATGCAGTTAGACATAGTTTACATTGTTAGGTCATCAAATGTAGAGAAGAAGCCTTGACGGAGGATTGAAATGAAATTGCCAAGAATATCTATAGTGATAGGCAGATGACAAGGTGAAGTGGTCGGAGAGCTCTTAGAGATTCCGTGCAGGAGGAGACGGACAGCTGGTATTGATAGGAGAGTTGGGGAGGTAATCGACATCAAGCGAAATTGGTATTGTATTCCTGACGGATAGGATTTGATTGTAGCTGGTGCAAGATGTTTGCGTGCACTACGAATGCCATAATCCAGCCCTGGTTGAATGGGGTCAGATTAAACCTGCTTTGGGAGCAGAAAGTCAAATAGATGGTCCATCTCGTGGAATAAGAGGATCTGGTGGAAGTGAGTGAGTGCTGCAGCCATGTATGCTTGTGCTGTATTGAGTAGTCCACTGATAGTTGGGATCAGTTGAAAATTAGTGTCACTGCTGGAGTTGGCAGAGCTGTAGGGACCAGACTGCGAAATCTGGAAATCTGTAAACGAGAAAGAGCGTCAGCTGCATTATTATAAATGCCGGGTAGATGGCGTGCTTGGATTAGAAAATTGTTTGATACTGAAATGCATATTAACCGCCGCAGTAATTGCATGATAAGAGGTGAACTGGAACGGCCTTTATTGATAATATGAACTGTAGATTTGTTATCACAGAAAAATAGTATTGATTTCTTTGACCAAAGATGGCCCCATAGATGTGCTGCCAGGACTATTGGATAAATTTCAAGAAGAGCTGTGGATTTTAGATGTGGTGATAGGTTTTCTATTTCTAGCAGCCATGCGCTAGAAAACCATTTATTGTTTAAGAGACGTCCGAATTCAGAAAATGAGGTGTCCGTAAATGAAGCCTGATCGTGTGGTGCTGAATTGAAATCATCATAGAAAATAGAGAGGCTGTTCCAGTGCTGTATGAGAGCAGACCACATTTTAATGTCTTTCCTAGCTTCTAATGAAATATTGATGTAGGAATCTAAGTTTTTTGCTTTTGATGAAAAAGCAAGTTATCGAAATATAAATGTCTGACCCTGGGGGATAATGCAATGAGAGCAGTGTGCGTTTCCTGATCGTTTTACTGACCGGAAAGCTCTGGATAAGGGAACAAATATGATCGAGTTACGGGGAGGCTGGCTTTGAATGTTTCTGTGTCCAGTATGATTCCTAGAAATTCCAGTGAATGAAGGGGGACGATTGTTTTCTCTTCTGAAAGCGGGATGCCAACCTCTGAAACCAAACTTTTAAGATTGGTGATTGCCTCTGCTGGCAGATCTGAGGAAGGAGAGATCAAGAGAAAATCATCGAGTAGGTGGAGCAGAAATGGAACCTGATAAGTATGCAGCATGAAGCCTCTGAGAGGGTATTGAACATTTCCGGGCTGCTGCGGCAGCCAAAAGTTAACCGAATAGAAAAATAAAATTTCTCTTCCCAGTATATCCTGAACAGGTGGCAAAGAGAAGGATGGATCTGCATTACTTTAAATGCATCTGATATATCTGCTTTTGCTAACCAGGAGCCGCGACCTACCAATTTAATTGAATGAATTGTGTCCGATATGGTAATGTAGCCAAAATTGATTGTGAGGAATGAGCCAGTTGATGCTACTGGTGCTTGATCCCCGTGGTGCTGACAAGTGAATGATGAGATGTTTTTTTTCCTGACATTTTCCGAGTGGCGATGCCGATGGGGTTAATCCTGAATATTGGAAATGGGGGAGCTGCAAATGGGCCTACCATAAATCCTTTTTTAACCTCTTTTTGAATAAGAGCCTGAACTGCTTTGAAAGGAGGAGGGAGGGATTTGACTGAGTTTTAGTCTGGCAATTAAATAGTTGACAAAGATTTAATCTGGATGATTAAGAAGTTTTTGTTTTAAATTGGGAATATTTATAGGAGTGGCGACTATAAGTGTTGGAGAGCTATTGGGCAGATTGTCACTTTAGAGCTCCTGGGCAGATGGCTTTTGAATGAGCATCCCTGCTGAAACTGCACATATGGATGTTTTTGCATTGCCTCATCGAGCAAAATTTATTGCATATTTGTTTTCCTCCAGCATATCTGATTCTTCGCCTAAATCTGTCTTCTCTTGTGGATTGCTCAGGTGGGACTGAAGAATGGATTGAGTTGGGGATCGAGGTTCTGTTGGAACGAAGTATTCCATGCTACTATTTCTTGCTCTTTACACAAGAAGGTTTTTTAGCTGGGGGTCTTGCAGTCTCTTAGGTTGAACGAAAACAAAAAACACAACTGCATAGGATGTGACTAATAATTTAAATAGGCAGTAGATTTGATTGATAATAGGAGATGAAAGGATAGGGTGGAGCCAAGATCCCGCCCCCGAACCACCACAATAGGTTAAGACTTAATTTTTTTTTTAAATGACAAAAATACCCCCCTATACATTTACACTGTAAATATGCAATGTAATTTCAGACATTAGCATTACAGTACAATGCTTTTAAACCAGTTGCGTTAAGCCGAGGGGACACGAGTCTACGTATTGCCAGAAAATGTAGAACGAAATCTGCTGAACACCTTTCTACTTCATTCTACAACGTGTAGAAACTGAAACACCATACTACCCAATATTGAAACAGCTTGCCATATTAAAACAACACTCACTTGATCTATATACTACCACAAGATTTTTTTTAATCAAACGGTAGCTTTTATTGTATAAAGGCTGTATACTAGTTATCTATAACTTTTATATCTGTAAATATATATGACACTACCCCGCTTGTAAAAAAAAAAACCATCGAGAGGATACTTTCCCTGACGACATCAGTCACATGACTAATTTGCAACTTGAATTAAGAACCCATCATTGAATGGTATACATACTATCACATGTTGATAATGACAAACTTCAGTTTTTTACATCACCAAAACAGTGATCTTACATATAAGTATTACGCGGGTCACTGTAAATATACAAATATCAACTAACCATTTATTAAAGCTGTATCCCATCAACTGTTTTCCAAAAGTATTTTGCTTTGGAAATGAGTTACACTGAAAAAAAGACTTTTATAAATCAATAAATACCATTAAAAAAATGAAAAAGAAATTAATGGAGACAGGTTGTCCATATATCAAGTACAAATTGACACATATATAAGTGGCCCTCCTAAATGGATTTGATAATTGTATTATTTTTTGTTAGCATAATGTAATTACTGGATAACCACGTTAGTAGCCCCATTTTCTTGTCAAATGTAATAAAGGTTTCCTTTTCCGTTTTGTTTGTTACGGGTAAACGGGCTATCTGTCCCGTGCTAGGAAGGGCGTTTCTGTATGTTTTAGTTAGTGCTCGAACAGAGCCAGGTTTTTGTTTGTTTATTTTGTTTTGTAAAATAAAAGTGTGCAACAGCACTGAACTTTCATTTCTTGTGTTGAGCCAGTGTTTTAAAGGGGCCCTTTTAAAGTGTGTTGGCAAGTGAAGGGAGTGTATATCCTTCACATATGGTGGCAGCGGAAGCGAGCGCCCCTACAGACACAGAAATGGAAAACCTAAAGGAACTGATAGAGAGACTGGAGAGGAATGCTGCACAGCAGCGAGAAGACTCCAGGAGATAGAGGCAGGAGTTGGGGCTTCTGGAACCAGAGCCCACAGAATTAGACCTGCTACTCCAGAACTGGAAGCCCATACAAAGGACACCGCTGTCTCCAGAGCCAAGCGAAGAAGCACCGCTGTTCTCGGAGCTAGAGGAGAAGTCGTTGCTATCTCCGGAGCCATGGGCTTCAGACAAGAAGGAAGAGGTGAGAAGCTCACCTCCACTACAGATCCCGTCAGCAAGTCGGTCCGGCGCTGACGAGGGCGGTCCCCTGCCTCGTCCAGTCGGATACCCTGAAGGAATGTCTGGACCTCCCTGTGCTCGACCTTGCTCCCAGGTCGGGGCACTGCCAAGACACAGTTCCTCATCTGAGCCCTTACTACGCTCCCCCTCAAGACGTCACACCATGGGCGTCAGACGTCACATGTGTTCCCCCTTCCTTCCACTGTATTCTCCCTGGAGCCACAGACGTCGCTACGCCGGTCCCAGGATTCGCACCTCTGCGCGTCGCTGCACCCTCCCGGTCAATGGACAAGCCATTCGGGACTTGAGGGTGAGTGGTCCTTTAAGGGTGGAGGGAAGTGGCCGTGGAATGGCCTGTGTTTTTATAAAACAAGAGGGAAGATGTGTAACACAGCAGGGAGGGGGTTAAAAATCCCTATACACTAAAGTATAATGCATGTAAAATATCCTATCAATATGGACTATCAATGAATAAACAAGGGAGTACTGTGAATATTTAACAACACTTGTTAATTACAGGTGGCCATTGCTTTTGCCCATACCCTGGAGGCACACATAGCAAAATGGTAACATTTAAGAGGCTCCAATGTGCTCCAATGTGTGGTGTACACGTTTCATTGTGAATACAGAGCAACACAATGGATTTCAGTCAAGGGGTGTGTGGCAATGTGCCCCGCCCCTGTGTGCATATTATGTGTTGTATGTTGCGTGCGTGTGTTAATGTTGGTGTATAGATTGGTACACGGGATATAAACGGGTCTGTGTTTCACGTGTGATTTAAAAAGGTAGATTTATATTTAGGCACGAGGAGGGCACAAATCACTTCACGTGCTGGTTAAATGTAATATGTGAGCACGGGGTTGCACAGAATTAATTCACGTGCTGGGATTCAAGTGAATAATTAATTAGTAATTGAATCCCAGCACAACAGTATATATAGAGACACGTAGCATTCACTCGAGGTTGGGTGTTCGGTGAGTGGAGAACGAGTGTGGAGAAGGAGGTAAAAAGAATAATAAGAAGAAGAATAATAAGAAAAGAAGTGTCTCACTCACCGTGTTTCGTTTGTCTGTTTACTGTTTAGTACGTTTTGTTTGTCTATTTTATTTTGGCGTAGAGTGCCTTGTCCTGTTTTTGTGTTCTGTTAAAACCTTTTGTTTTCTGGTCTGTTAATTATTAAATGCTGAGCGCGATCACACGCTCAGCTTCACCAAAACTCCAAGTCTTTGTTTATTTATTTCCTGGCTCTGGTCTGACGCCACCCACTCCGGCCGTCTTTGTGACAGGTGGCACTGTGGTAATGCATGCCAACAGATGCAAAGCATATAGAACTGAGATCTGTTGCTATGGGGATCTCAGCAGCTGCAAGGAAAGAAGAAGCTATTGTACTGTAGATATCACTAGAGCCTGTTTCATAGCTGTGTATTGGAGGGGAAGGGGTTAAGAGTGGTTAAGAGCAATTACTTGTTCATCAGCCTGTTAATAAGCAGTACAATACTAGATAAGTGGATGCTGAATTGAAGTGCCAGCTAAATGGCAACATTGAAGGAAATACAAGTTATAATTGAACCTTTGTGCCAAACAGTAAAACATTGTTTGTATTTCTATTCAATTTCTGTACAATTGTGTAAGAAAATATGATAGAGATTAAACAAGCTGTCAAAGATAAGTGGGGGAAAGTGGAGGAAATTGGTCAATTCTATGTACTGTGTGATTATTTTCTATATTTTTTATAAATCATATGATAACAAAATTAATAACACAGGACAAATAGGCAACTTTCAAAGCTAAGCATGTGCACCTGTGGCGTGCAGGCCCAGTACCAAATAAAGTCTTATTTTTAAGCGTATATATTCAGAACACACAAGAGATAATATATTAGTCACACAGTTTGATACATTGCGCGCTATTCTTAGTAGAGATAAATCATTTTCATTTATAAAATAAAATCTACTTCCACCTGCAATGATTGTTTTTGTAAACTTCTTATCATGTCCCAAATTGAAGCACCTGTGTTCATCCATGCAAGCTCACCCCTCCCATTAGGTAGGTAAGTAATGTAATTTAAAAAAAAAAAAATATATATATATATATATATATATATATATATATATATATATATATATATATATATATATATATATATATTGCTTTTTTTATACTGTTGGCTGTAAAAATAAGCAATTACTATATTAGTTTTGTTGATATTGCCTTGTAATGCTTGGTTTATTTATCAATACTATCTCTTCGGCAGTAACACAGGTTAGAACTAACTTTTATTGGTAAATTCAAAAAACGAACAAATCATGGGGAAGCTTTACACCTTAGTTAATACTTAATGGATTGTCTACAATTAGAGTTAATGAGGGGAAAAACAATAACTGTCAGTAATATTTAATTGTCAACTATCTTCTATTTTAATGAACATACTATTGCTGTATATGAACACATATTATCAATCAATCTGAAATTGTAATAGAAACGCCTTTCACTATTTGTGAGACTTTTAGACTTTCCTGCAAAATACTTTGCAATTTGTGAATCTAGAAACATGTCTACAGATTTGCTGAACTTGTCCCAACATGTAAAGATCCCTGCATATATAACTTTCTTGATCTCCGTTTTTTCTTTTGGCAACGAAAGATGTTATTGAAACACTGGTTTTCTGGTCACTTGCTTTTTTGGTGTTTTTGTGATATCACATTTTGCTTACCCTTAAAATCAACTGCCCCCCTGCCCCCCCTAAATGTCTCCCCTGCATTTATGGTATATGTGCGTAACAGGGGGGTACTGTCACGTGTGTGGGTCGTCCCTGCATAATAATGAGGCAGACACAGAGCACTGGGTGTTGACACAGTGACACAGTCACGCAGATTTAATATTAACACAGGTGCTGGCACTAGGGTACCAGCAGTGGTAGCCCTAGTGTCACATTTTATAAAGAAAACAAAATAAAACAAAGCTAAAAATAAAAGTTTGCCACACAAGGTGAGCACTAGTCCCACTACAAGGAACGTCTCACTCCAGGAACCTACTACTCCCAACCTCCCCTAAACTAACCTACTTCTAGGCTTACAGTGTATTACCTTAAAATTGAAAGTAAAATATAGAATAAAAAAACACCATTTAAAAAAGGGGCTTGCATGTGTCATTTATAACCTCCTACTGCTATGAGTAGTAACATCATTATGCCTATTTGAAGTACCGTAATGTGGTAGTCTGCCAGTGATATATGTACTATAATTGGATCTCAATGGTATTTTCAAGCTCTTCTGTAAAGCTCCGTTATTTACATCAGATCCTTCAAATTAGCTAATTTATAGTCAATCCGATTTCATAAATGCCAGCGTGAAGGATTCCTCTTCACGAAAAGCCATTTGGTCAAGTGCATGTTTTTGTCAGTGCTTGCAATCAAAGGGATCCGAACATCACAGGCCCATCATAGTTAAAGCGTTTTTATCTTTCAGCATATGAACAAGGTTGTGAAGTTGTCATATTTTCTTTTTTCTTGTGAAGAGTGACTCTGCAGATGGCTGACTGTAATAAGTGTGCCTGCATGATATGAGCTCCACAAAGTTAAACAAACAAGACAGGACTTTGCTGTTGAATGGAATAGAAGGGGTGTGTCTTTTAGAGGAGTACCTAGTACCGGGTCAGGTCTCACACGTGAAGTAAGCTTGGGCTGGGTTAGTATTCAGATGGGATACCTTCAAGAAACACAAGGAGCAATCATATATTTTCATTTTTAAATCACAGTATCAGGTACTACACTAGGTCAAAGAAAGTTCTCAGTTTCCATTCCTTATTCTCAGGAAGCTTTATGCTGCACAACCTAGTTCATTTCACCTCAGAATTGCAGTCAGGGTTAAAGCCTGTTACTGGTTGAAAGCACGTCTGTCAACAGGGGAAGCAGCTGGTTGGTTCATGACAGGAAAGACGTGGTTGTATGGCTATTGTGTGTGGCAAGGCTGAGGTCCTATATGTGTAAACAGTCTATTTTGATTGTTTTTCTTAATGTTTTTATTTTTTTTAATATAACGTATTTGCTAAATATGGCAGGCTGGGGTTAGAAGCCTCTCCCTCCTAAAACATGTGTGGAATGCCAGGTTCTAAATTGGTTCATTGATTAGCCCTGGCCACATGCTATAAAAAGGGAGATGGAATACCAGTTCCTTTGTTCCCAACAAGTTGGAGGTAAAGGTCTATGGATTGGCTGTAAACCTGCATGCTTGAGTGTTTTAATCAGGTGTGGGTACTATTGTGGACAGTTAATATTCTTAAAACAATAACCATGTCCTATTGATGTATAAGCCTGTTTTCAATATCGCTCTCTGAAAACCAAACATAGACCACATTCCAGACTGTTCAAAGTTCATAAACCGTGTTTGTTCAACATAAGCGAATGACTCAATACTGGGAATCTCTTCTTAGAAAGATGGTATTTATTAAGCATGCAATCAAAATACGTTCAGAAATCACACAAAACAGTTACACATTTAATATCACATTAAAAGCATTACAATGAGAATTAAGGTTTTAAACAACCATTTACCAAGGAAATATTAGTACATACTGACACTACAAGGAATCGCACAATACTTGAATAGATATTTAAGAGTGTTGTTACCTAGCCTGGAAAGCAGTCAAGTTTCTGAGTGCTGTTACCTTGTGTTTCTCCGAGGGTCAGGGCCCCTGATCTCAATGGATTAATACTGAAAGCTGAGGGCTTCAGGTGCTATCTTGTAGTTTACTTTCTTTTGAATCCAAGAGAGCACAGAGCAGCGAGCAGCTAGCTGGACACCAGAGATCAGGGAGCAGAGCAGGTGACCAGAAATCAGGGAGCAGAGCAGGTGACCAGAGATCAGGGAGCAGAGCAGGTGACCAGAGATCAGGGAGCAGAGCAGGTGACCAGAGATCAGGGAGCAAGGAGCTAATGTTTACAGTCAGCTTTATACTTTGCGTCAGGCAGAAGGTTCCTACAGCAGGACCTCCATTATAGTGGGAGCAGCACCTTGGTCATCTTTTGTTTTTGTTATCTGTGTTTTGTTTTGCATTTCTGTATTTGTTATTTCTGTTATGCTCTGTTGGTGTACTTCTGCCTGTGTGCTATACCATTGTTGCTATAGCCATGTGATCTAAACAACACAGCCCTAGATATTTAGGATGCTGTGTGGTCCAGTGGTTAAAGAAATGGGCTTGTAACCAGGAGGTCCCTGGTTCAAATCCCATCTCAGCCACTGACTCATTGTGGGACCCTGAGCAAGTCACTTGTGCTCTGTCTTTCAGTTGAGATGTTGTTGTAAATGACTCTGCAACTGATGCTTTGTTCACACACCCCAGTCTCTTGTAAAGTGATTTGTGATGGTGGTCCACTATGAAAGGTGCTATACAAAGATTATTATTATTATTTTTATTATCATTGCTGGTATGAAAACAGCACCCAATAGCAATTGTATTTCAATCCCTGTAAATATTGTAAGTAAAAACCTTGGTGCCTGTCTAGGTGAAGTGACCAAGGCAATGCAACAGTACCTGAAAGCATATACTGCAAACAGAGATTTCATTAACCTTGTGTAGTACCAAATATCATGGTTTTAAAAAGGATAATGATAATAATAATAATAATAATAATAATAATAATAATAATAATAATAATAATAATAATAATACAGTAACTTCATAGCTCTACTTTTGAGATCAATAGAGAGCATAGAAGTGCACTCCACATAAGATTTATGAAATTATTTTGTAAGCTACAGCAACTTCAATAATGAAATGGAAACTAAGGAAACTTGCTTCTCTGCTGCTTAAACTGTCTTTGAGGAAACAAGAACCTAAACATAGAAAGGTGGGGCGCACAGAAGCCTAAACTTTGACAGAACAAAGTCAACAGTCTCCAAACAATCAGATTTTAATATAAAACTGAAAATGATTTCGGGACACTTCAGCTTTCAATGTGTTTTACGCTTCAGTACCAAACAGAGGGATTCCAGTACATTTCTGGAGGTCAGAAAAGGGCAGAAACAGCAAGTGTCCTCCGCGCTTCGTGAGCAAGAGCTCTGTACTGTCTGATCAGGCTCCTGTTAAATAGAACATGTATAGAAATGAGTGGAAAACACACAGAGCCCAGCCTGAGCGTCGGACACAATCGATTTTCTTTTTATTGTACAAAAGAACATTGTTCTGCTGATTCAACGCATGGACAGATTTCTGTTTCATATAAGAACAACACAGTAATTAGTGATCTGCTGTATTTGATGGCTTTTGTGAAGAGTCTACACCAGGGGTGTCAAACTCCAGTCCTCAAGGGCCGCAGGGTCTTCTGATTTTCATTCCAGCTTAAGCTCTCAATTAACTTAATTGATCTAATTATTTGTTCAATT
This sequence comes from Acipenser ruthenus, assembly GCF_902713425.1. Classification (NCBI taxonomy): domain Eukaryota; kingdom Metazoa; phylum Chordata; class Actinopteri; order Acipenseriformes; family Acipenseridae; genus Acipenser; species Acipenser ruthenus. The sequence continues at coordinate 9,221,843 of NC_081201.1, read as the reverse complement.
GGATATGTTTCTTTTACAGTTGATGATTTAAGGTACTTGATTCAAGGTACACACTACCTAGTAAACATTTTGAGGCCTGGAGAGAAGTGTTACATTTGTCCAATTAATCAAATAATTAGACCATTTTAAGTAATTGAGAGCTCAGGAGGAACGAAAGCCAGAAGACATTGCGGGCCCCCCAGGACCTGAGTCTGACACACCTTGTGTCCCTTGCTCTTCAATAACAGTATCATCCTGTAACATCATGGCCATCTTGTACTGTACAAAACCCTTGCATTGCCATTGTAGTGCCACTGCATTGTCCTTGAAGATCATGTAGTACGCCAATTCCCCTCATGTTTTGTGGTATTTAAATCATAAAATTCAAAAAGCCTGCTGTGGATGAAATCAACCACAACTTAACCACTACACTTCCTCGGAATAATTGAGTAATCTCAGATGCCTTTTCAGCACCCTGTAGATCCCAGATCAATAAGACCATCACACATCATTGAACTGTCTTGAGTGGGTATGGATGGGTGTGCCAAGTTTGCAGTGGCTTTTAACCAAGATGCGGTCAGAGATGTAATACAGTTCTGAAGGTTTGTTTTGTTGGAAAACGGTTCATTTACAACAGTGGTTCTCAATCCTGGTCCTGGGGGACCACTGTCCTGCTGGTTTTTGTTCCAACCCAGCTCTCAATTACTTAATTTAACCCTTAATTGAACTAATAATTAGTTTAAATTTTACTTTTTTTAAATAGTGTAGCTTATAAAAAGTTGGAGAATTTAAGTTCCCTATACAATTGTATACCTAAATTGAAATCCCCATCTGTTTAAAATAATTAAAAAGCTCAGATTAGGCAAATTATTAGTTCATTTAAGGGTTCAATTATGTAATTGAGCACTTGGTTTGAACAAAAACCAGCAGGGCAGTGGTCCCCCAGGACCAGGATTGAGAACCAGTGATTTCGAATATAAGGAGTTCTGCTCTTATGACATACTGTAAAATAATAATACAAAAAAAAAAACTTTATTTAATTTAAAACATTAATTAAAAAAGGAAATACCTTTACTTAGGATTCTGACAATGTATAAAGAACATATCATTCAGAGTAGCTACACAGCTTTAATAAAGGGATCTGTTTGCTCCATTTTCTCACACATTGTTTGGGTGGAATTCGAGTTAAACCCTACCCTAGGAGGGTAGAAATCAGGTTTTCAGCTGGTAAAATCACAATAATTAAGACAGAGCTGCTTCCAGTGGTAATGAGCAGAAATGGTCTGAGTGCATCAGGATTGCTTCAAAGCATTTGGGAATTTCTTTTTCAATCTATTGATTTTCTTCCTTGTTTAAGATGTCTGATAAGACATTGAGAGATACACATTTACTAATTGGGGCTTAATGACCCTGATGCAGTGGAATTTAAGAGGTTGAGACAGGGCAATTAACATTCATTCTAAGAGCTACACAGTTTCAGAGCAATTATCAGTGTTTTGCTGGAACTGTAAAAGTTATTTAGTAGTGAATGTATGCATATAACGTGTACCTAACTTACCTAACTGTTCGTATTTGAAGTGGGTTTCATTTAACTAACAACATAATCCATGAATCTTACCTGTAGTGTACTTCTATTCACTTCCCTGGTCATTTCACCTCAGCAACAAAGCATGTCAGTCAATACGGGAAGCAGCTGGGTGGTTAATTTGAGTAAAGAAGGCCCTGAAAGCAAGGAAACAATTTCACTCTCTCTCTCTCTCCAGGTGAAACGACACAGGAAGTGTGAAACAAGCCAAAAGAAAGTTTTCAAAAAGAACAGTAATTATTGTGATAGCAGATATTTATGTATCAAGCATTTACGACGACATTAAGGTCACCCACCGCTCATTAGCCATGCATTATATGATTGGGCAAATTGTAAGTGGGGCTCATTTGTAAATGAAGTCTGTGATATTAAAATGAGATTTATGAAGCGGCAGAACAGCTGCACCTGTCTTAAAAGGGTCCACAAATAAGTCAGATTTCAAATTGGTCTTATTTTGGTGCAAAGAAAAAGTCAGAAAGCAGCTGATAGGAAAGAGCATTATGGCAGCAATCATAACGTATTTCTTATGATGGAGGATGCAGGCTCCTAACCTTCCTGAACAACCCAGGAACAGAGGGAGAGTACTGAGGATGAAATTATAGCTCGATATTGGCTATTTCATTATGTACCCATCGTACAATAAACTTGTTTCATTAAGTTTTCCTTTTCATTATGTATATTTGGTTTTATCTGTCGTATAATAATAATATAATATAAAGTCAAGACACTGAGTCAACACGAGTCATTTCTTCCTCTCCAAATCACCTACCTATTGTTCAATTGAGGTAGCCCATTTGGAGGGGAGGTGCAATTTTTCAGATTAGTCTGTTAGTCTGTGCTACCGGTAGCCCATTTTGAGGGGGAGGCGCAGATTTTCAGCACACCGGCACAGCGCATTTACGCATTTAAATGTGTCAGCTTACGCCATGCCTCATTCATTTTGGGCCAGTTAATACATTCAGGATGGGGTAAACTTTGTGCCACGGCACAGCGTTACTTTACACTTTAGCACTGCGTTGATCTTGATACACACACCCCGTTGTGTTTCAAATGCTTGCTACAACACCTGTATTTCTTTCAAAACTGCACATATGAGACACAAACACTAGTGCATGGAAGTACTGATGAGATTTATTTTGTTAGCTATAAGGACTTTAATTGGCACTTTCTGGTCAAATTAAGGGTAGTGAAAATGTATTTCAATACAGCAGCTGTCACAGTTGGTCAAGTTTGCATAACTTATTTTATTCAGCAGGGTCAGATTCTCTGAGGATTAAAGCAGCGTCACACTGACCTCTGAGCTCCGGCTGCTCCTGAGTGCTTATGTTTGTGTATCATGATCTACACAGTAATAGGACTGGCTCTAGGTGGCTGCCAGGTGGAACCACTAAACCCATCATAAAGCAATTGATGATCCTACAGTAGGTATGCAACAGATCATAAAGCAACTCATAATCCTACAGTAGGTATTGGAACAGATCATAAAATAATGGATGATCCTAGGTACTGCCACAGGTGGAACCTGTGCTCTCATGCAAAAGTCATTGTTTTCCCCGTATGAAAGTTTCTCAGTGATCTACAAGCTTATATATCTTAAATTCTTGTTTTTGGTACAATATTTAGAAGATACAGTTGGCAAAACAACTTCAGGGCAACACAAGCTCTGTTATGGTAGAACATTACAGGTATATTCGTATTATTATTAATTTTTGTGATTATTATTAATATTATTATTATTATTATTTATTATTTTGCCAACAGAAATAAAATGGCTTATTGTGGCTCATAAAAAGCAACAACAGCAATGCAATTTGTCTTGATAACACAATGTTCTCTGCTTGTGTAAAGACCTGTCTCTGCAAACAGAGCTGTCTCTTTCAGCAGTTCAGACAGTGTGGTGCTGTACATCATCTCCACACAGATACCACCCACTGTTTGAGTCACTGTCTAAGACTTGTATGTTGTATTTGTTGAATTCCGCTACTGTATTAGTGTAGTTTATCACTAAAGCAGGGGTGGCCAGGGCTGAGTAGCAGTGAGGGGGTTTGGAGAGAGTGTCTGGCACAGAAATAACGAAGTGCTGGAAGTTGTAAAAGCGGTTTATTACAGCTACTTGGTTCATTTGTTTGGAAAGTGTTTTGTTTGCTTTTGTTTGCGATAACAAGCGCCTAAAATGGATCCCTGCCTTAACCACACCCTCCTAACCTCTCATACCTCCAATATTATTTACTGATTTACAGTACCTTCCTCACAGTTCCCTACACTAGTGCCCTTTATATAAATGGGTCAAAGCTGTTTGTTTCAACCAAGATGCTGATTCTATTTAAAAAGAACACGGTTTCTTTGCACTGAAGAGATGGGAGATTGGAAATACCAGTTTTCTATGCTGTTGTTGGTGAGTTTTTTTAAAATACGTTTTATTCTTAATTGTATTGTTTGATTTGGTGGTTTGTAATTGTTTTATACATTACCTATAGTACCTGGCTGTAGATATTTTCAGAATTTAGAATCTTAGTAATGCAGTGTAATGTTGGTAGGAGATGCCTCATGTGAAATGCTTGCCCAGTACAGACAGTTTCAGTTCAAAATGTAATTTAATTGGACAGTAACAAAGAAGAGTATCTTCATGTTATTTTTGTGTGTATAAAATACTTTTTTTGTATTGTGCTTTGCTGGCTTTTGCTACTGTCCAATTAAGTGAATTTATAGACAGCAACTTAATTCATTTTTAACTTGTATTAAATTAGCTGATGGTGGCCTGACTATGAATAACATTAGCATTACATTTCTTTTTTTTTCTTCAAGATCATATCTAAATGTTCTTATAATCATGAACAGAGATCTGTAAAAATGATGGCTGTTGAAACTTTAATTTAAATTGCCCATTTGGATGCGAACGGATAGACCTTCTGCGACAGGGTGAGTTAATATTCTATTCCCTTATTCTATTTTTCACACAGCAGTTAACAGCCAACAGATATAATAATAATAATAATAACCCAATCATATTATTGTATCAAACCAGCATGTTGAATGTTTGATGTCTGCCAGATAACGTTGTCCTTCTAGAGTATTGAAATGAACAAGCTCCTCAGTTGTTTTCATCACAAATTCAGTTAATCATTTTACCATAAGCAAAACCTCTTTGAAATTTGAACTGGTAGTAACGATGTTTAGGCTTGGATAGAAATGGTGAAGTTTGATTTACTGCCGTAACAGAACTTTACTATGAGATGAATGAGTTGCTGTGTGACATCCTCATGTGTTTTGAATGGGGTGCAGCAGAGCAGGCCCCCTACACTTGCAAATAGTATATTTTTCTTTAGGACAGGGATGGAGTTAGACTCCCATGCCTGCTAAATATGGTGTGGAATGTGGCCAGGTATTTCTATAACTTTTGGGGTTTTAAAGCTTTCATGCCGTCTCAATGGGAAGAGTACGTGTAACTAATTGTACCCTTTAAAAAGTGTTACATTTAACATTGTATAAATGAATACCCATATGTATGTGCTGATAATGTTATTAAGTTGGTCCTTTTCACACTTGCAATGTATCACTGCTACCCATTTGCAAAGAAACAATTGGGGCAACCACCAAGCAAATAGGCGCAACTGTAAAAGTGGTGCCTCAATTGTTTCTACTAACAATGGTTTCTTGGAACTTGACTTGTGTTTTTGATATCTCCACTTTAAATAGCTGGGCACTTTGGATAACTTGGCATTTTTTCACATTTCCAATGTGTTTTTTTTCAGATAATTATAGTCGTCTTTCCTGTTTTTTTTTCCCAGACTGATTTGCTTTTCCACATTTTCTTTTACGCAGTGCTGAGAGTGAATATGTGTACACTTATCTTCAGCTTCTTTGTACCCAATTGCCATCTGTGCAGCCAAAATGTGGTGGCATTTACCAGTACTTGGACAAGAGCAAATAGAAGGCTCAGGCAGAAGTTTTACTGCATAAAAATGTGTTCTATCTATGCTTTTAACTACAAAAGTGCTACAGAGTGCTGCAGTGAAACGAATCCAGAATCCACAAAATATCTTGCCATAGACTCTTGTGACATCCAGTATTGATGTCTTTTTTTTTACACGTGCCGCTTGTGTTGTGTTACCACTTTTTTTTTTTTTTTTTAATTTACTAATCGCCAATTATTTTATTATTTTCTCCCAATTTGGCATATCCAATTATTTTTTAGGCTCAGCTCACTGCTACCACCCCTGCGCTGACTCGGGAGCGGCGAAGACGAGCACATGCTGTCCTCTGAAACATCTGCCGTAAGCCGACCGCTTTTTTTTCACACCATGCAGCCACCTCAAAGCTACAGCGTCGGAGGACAACGCAGCTCTAGGCAGCTTACAGACATGCCCACAAGCGCCCGGCCAGACTACAGTGGTCGCTAGTGCGCGGTAAGCCAAGGACACCCTGGCCGACCTAAGCCCTCTCCCCTGGGCGGCGCTCGGCAAATTGTGCGCCGCCCCCTGGGAGCTCCCATCTACAGTCGGTAATAGAATAGCCTGGACTCAAACTGGCGACCTCCAGGCTATAGGGCCCATCCTGCACTCCACTCAGAGTGTCTTTACCAGATGCACCACTTGGGAGCCCCCCACGGTATCACTTTTAATCTGTTCAATGATTGTTCCCATAGGATAACACACTGGAAGTGACATGTGAACAGGACTTTCGGCCAGGTACTGAAACTTCTTCTTTAGTTCATAGTTTCGAAGCCCACAGTGTGTACGTTTGAACTCATGGATGTAATAATTCTGCATGTAGAACATTGCCAGTACCATGCTGTCAACAAGCTTGACTTTCCAATCAGTTTGCTGCTTTTTGACTTTGTGCATGCTTTCACTTTGTTTTTTATTGTTGTAGCGGCTATGTTGTTCTGGAAGGCAGCAAACTTCTCAGTAATAAATTTTGCAGCATGCTGTGCTATGGGATCCTTGATCTGTTGGAATGGAATGCTGCATTCCAGATAAAAATGGTAATTTATTCGCTTATAAGAGCAGGGTGGCCAAATGTGGACAGAGGGTTATGTTCCACGCATTTCAAATACACGTCTAATTCATACAAGCTGAAGATTTCATCATTGGAAATGCAGTGTTTTTTTTGTTGCTGGTAAATAACATTTTTCAATTGCTTCAAGTTTTGTGTGCGATCCACAGCTGCGTGGTTGTCAGAGCCAATTTTCAACTGCTTACTGAGTACTTGTTGATATATCTTAACAGGGTTCCCCTGTGATTCTGCTGCCTCCTTAATATGTGTCAGGGTAGACTTCATGGTAGGGATGAATGGTTTTTCAGAATGTAAACCATGTGGTGATGGTTCATTTTTTTCTCAAAACAAGCCTAACCAAAATGTCTTAATGTGCCTAAGCACTTTTCACAGTGGACATAATAAGCTGTTTCTAAAACAACAGAGCCAACTTCTCAATGTTTCGGTATGTTTCCATACCTTTGTCAACGGAAAGTGTGTTTGAAAACAAACAGTGGAGGTACTTATAGGTTTTGGCTGTCATGGCAACTACACTCATTTATTTCTATTTAAATCTATTCATGTGACTGTGATGTAATTCACCACATACTGGGTCCGTTAAGTAAGAGAGTGGCTCAGAGCGGCTCAGTAAAAGAATCAACTTAACGACTTGCTCAGTTCCGCTCCCGCTGAGCCGCTCAGAGCGCTCCTGAGCATTTTTCATCAGTGATCAGAGTGTATGGTGTGACGGAATAGCCACCTGCAGGAAACAAATGGAGATGAGAGGCAGGATTGACAAATAAGTTTGTCAAGAAAGATGAACTGGTTTCGATTTATGAAGTTATGTATTAAATTGGCTAAATAAGATGGTAAAAATGGTTGTTTTGAATTTGTATCATTTAATTTCATTTTTTTTAAAAATGTAGAGCTGTTTTGTAGTTATTAATGTATTATTATTAGGCTTGTAGTATTAATATTATTCATAATTTTCATTATTAACGTCGGTATTGCTGGTATTAAACACAGCCAGATATAAGGTTCAGTCCAAACAGAGTGCCAAGCTCAGCGAGGTACAGCAGGGGACAGTAACTTCACACGGGGCCATTTTATCTACCATCACCTCAGACACACAAACAAGCAAATAATTATTATTCGCCGTTTTTAAAAGTCGCTCAGCGCTCTCGTGGAGCAGAGCGTTAAGTCATTTAAATCTGCTCAGTGTGCTTTCTGAGCGGCTCACTTACTTAACGCGCCCACTGTAGTTGTTCTTAATTGTATTATTACTTGTATTATTACTTGTACTGTGATTCTTGAAATGTATTTTTGTTTACGACTGTAAGTCGCCCTGGGTAAGGGCGTCTGCTAAGAAATAAATAATAATAATAATAATAATAATAATAATAATGATCTACTATTCCTTTCTATTTAAACCTTCAGGCATCATGATACTGAGTTTATTTATCCATTTGTTTTCTTTTAGTCTTCCATATTGTACATTGTCTAATTACATTTTTTCTAAAACTACGAATTTTACATCATTCATGTTATGCTTGTTCTTTGTAACGTACTGAACCACTGGTTCATTTACTTTTGTATTTCTTATGCTTGATAGGTGATTCTGTATGCGTTTGTATAATGTTGTACCTGTTTCTCCTACATATTTAATTACATTTTTGGCAAAATAAGCCATATATATATATATATATATATATATATATATATATATATATATATATATATATATATATATATATATACAGCTCTGGAAAAAATTAAGAGACCACTGCAAAATTATCAGTTTCTCTGGTTTTACTATTTATAGGTAAGTGTTTGGGTAAAATGAACATTTTTGTTTTATTCTATAAACTAGTGACAACATTTCTCCCAAATTCCAAATAAAAATATTGTCATTTAGAGCATTTATTTGCAGAAAATGACAACTGGTCAAAATAACAAAAAAGATGCAGTGTTGTCAGACCTCGAATAATGCAAAGAAAATAAGTTCATATGCATTTTTAAACAACACAATACTAATGTTTTAACTTAGGAAAAGTTCAGAAATCAATATTTGGTGGAATAACCCTGATTTTCAAGCACAGCTTTCATGTGTCTTGGCATGCTCTCCACCAGTCTTTCACATTGATGTTGGGTGACTTTATGCCACTCCTGGCGCAAAAATTCAAGCAGCTCGGCTTTGTTTGATGGCTTGTGACCATCCATCTTCCTCTTGATCACATTCCAGAGGTTTTCAATGGGGTTCAGGTCTGGAGATTGGGCTGGCCATGACAGGGTCTTGATCTGGTGGTCCTCCATCCACACCTTGATTGACCTGGCTGTGTGGCATGGAGCATTGTCCTGCTGGAAAAAACAATCCTCAGAGTTGGGGGAACATTGTCAGAGCAGAAGGAAGCAAGTTTTCTTCCAGCACAACCTTGTACTTGGCTTGATTCATGCCAAAGCTGCCCGATTCCAGCCTTGCTGAAGCACCCCCAGATCATCACCGATCCTCCACCACATTTCACAGTGGGTGCGAGACACTGTGGCTTGTAGGCCTCTCCAGGTCTACGTCTAACCATTAGATGACCAGGTGTTGGGCAAAGCTGAAAATTGGACTCATCTGGGGGTGCTTCAGCAAGGCTGGAATCGGGCAGATTTGTCTTTGTGAAGGACGCATGAATCAAGCCAAGTACAAGGTTGTCCTGGAAGAAAACTTGCTTCCTTCTGCTCTGACAATGTTCCCCAACTCTGAGGATTGGTTTTTCCAGCAGGACAATGCTCCATGCCACACAGCCAGGTCAATCAAGGTGTGGATGGAGGACCACCAGATCAAGACCCTGTCATGGCCAGCCCAATCTCCAGACCTGAACCCCATTGAAAACCTCTGGAATGTGATCAAGAGGAAGATGGATGGTCACAAGCCATCAAACAAAGCCGAGCTGCTTGAATTTTTTCGCCAGGATTGGCATAAAGTCACCCAACATCAATGTGAAAGACTGGTGGAGAGCATGCCAAGACGCATGAAAGCTGTGCTTGAAAATCAGGGTTATTCCACCAAATATTGATTTTTGAACTCTTCCTAAGTTAAAACATTAGTATTGTGTTGTTTAAAAATGAATATGAACTTATTTTCTTTGCATTATTCGAGTTCTGACAACACTGCATCTTTTTTGTTATTTTGACCAGTTGACAATATTTTTATTTGGAATTTGGGAGAAATGTTGTCAGTAGTTTATAGAATAAAACAAAAATGTTCATTTTACCCAAACACATACCTATAAATAGTAAAACCAGAGAAACTGATAATTTTGCAGTGGTCTCAATTTTTTCCAGAGCTATATATATATATATATATATATATATATATATATATATATATATATATATGAGTCATTAGTTTTAGTCTGTCTCCTGAGAAGTACTTCGTTTTAAAAGAATACATTGAAATCTTGTTGTCTTGACTGTACTTTTGATGGACTTTATTTATCTGAGATGGAGTTCCGGTGTTCTCATGATAGCTGACAGCCAATCATAAACATCGTAACTATTTTTACATTGGGAGAAAAAATACTCTTATAAAACTTCTGGGTTTTTTTGTTCGGTTCCTGTGAGAACAAAGTGGACTGTGATTGTTTTTAGGAAGCGGTTTATATTTTCTAGTGGAAACGTCAATAAGCACTCCAGGGGATCTGTGTAAAGAATGTAGAGGAATAATGAGAATGAAGATATGCGAGCAGAATAGCTTAGACGATTGTTTTACTAAACCAACCTTAGTGAACTGTTTTTATGTTGCATGGAGGCTGTGTGGTCCAGTGGTTAAAGAAAAAGGCTTGTAACTAGGAGGTTCCTGGTTCAAATCCCACCTCAACCACTCACTCATTGTGTGACCCTGAGCAAATCACTTAACCTCCTTGTGCTCTGTCTTTTGGGTGAGATGTAGTTGTAAGTTACTTTGCAGCTGATGTATAGTTCACACACCCTAGTCTCTGTAAGTTGCCTTGGATGAAGGCGTCTGCTAAATAAACAAATAATAATAATACAGCTGTGACCAAAAGTTTTGAGACCTAACAAATAATTAAAAAATGTTATGAACATAATTTAGATATTTTATTTAACGTCATGTAATCAAAGAAACTACAAAATGATAGCACGAAAGTCTACCAGAAGCCACAATAGTAATACAGCATTTCATTTCACATTTTTCAATTTTTGTCAGTTTTTCGTTAAGTATATGGAAAACATTATTCAGCAAGTTTCATTCGAGGAGCAAAATGTGTTCATTCTATAGGGTGATGCAAAACTTTGGCCATAACGTTACTTGCCTAATACTGTTTTCCTTTTGTTGTGTTTCACTTTTTTAAAGCTTGTCTTTCTATCTGAATGTCCTGCAGTTATCTACAGTGGGGTCTTGCAATGCAGCTGCCTGACTGCTGGATGGAAGTTTTGAGTTTTCTAATACTAAAAAAGCAACTACATTTTAAGAGTCTATCATAAAAGAAACTCATAGAAAACTATCGAATGTTAAAAGGACACAACAGGACACACAGAACAGGAATTTTAAAAGCACAGACTCTATTACAGCATGTATCTTTGCTCTTGTCTTTCTCCATTTTCTCTCATAGTCCCTCTCTCCCATTCTCTTTGCTTCCGATTCTTCATCAGCAAGTCAATTTTGATATTTCTATGGTACATCTACAATATGTTATCAAAGACAGTCTGTTTCAAAGAAGAATTGTTTACTGGCTAGCTCTTGTGTTTCTCAGTTGGCTCACTCTCTCTAACAAACAGAATATGTCTATTTCCTGCATTGTATCCTCTTTGTTGTGTATGTTCAGTGGTGGTGTTTTAAGGCATTATTAAAACCTATTATTTGCAAAGCACTTTATAGCCAATACAAGACTGTTAAAGAAGACCAAGTAGTTTCAAATGTCATTTGCATTTTTCGTTCCACCTTTGTCTTGTTATCATATTTCATTTATATTAAACAGGTTTTTGAAAAATAACAAACATCTTTTCATTTAGTGCCAAAAACTTCATTTGAACTCATTTCTACAGTAATGTTTGAAGTTCTAGATAAAACAACCGTACTGTAGTATACAAAAAATTATTGCATGCATCATACATCAACTGTTTTATTTCCAACGAAATCTCCACATGCTGTAGCAAAATACTGGGTTACTGCCAATTCAGACAAGCTGCCCTAAAACGTGTTGCCACGGAGACTGCCTACATCCAGCATCCTATTGCATGAATTGCAGTAATTGTTATACATTTATGTGTATTGCAATGAAATGTATGTACTTATTATTTTACTTTGCAGCCAAAGACATTAGGGCAATATACTTTTATTTATGACCGCTTAGACATTCTCAACAAGAATTATACAATTAATACTGTAGTTAGATTTTACTCTCAAAGAATATTAGATATGTAATGTACCCAATAAATGAAATAATAAAACTCTCCAATGAGAAGTGAGGAAGGTGGAAGAGGGGATTGTGATAGCAACAGAAATGAGATGACAGTTTCATTAAAAATGCGATGGCAGGTAGTGTCCTGTGAAGGGTTAACTTACAGGCTAATTAGAGTTCCATTTTGATATAGATGACTGTATGTTTATTTTCTGTTTTGCTTTTGAGGGCTTTGATTATTGGCTTCCTTGTTAAATCGGCAAAGATTAAACCTGACACATAATTACTAGTTTTTTTGATTGTAATTGGTTTCTGTCCAAAAAAAAAAAAAAAAAAAAGGAAAAAGAAATCAATAAAGAAAGCGATTATTTTCTTTGCACCATGTAATTAAAGGTTGAACATTAGCACAGGCCTCCTAAGTAGCTATTACTGCTCATATCAGTGGAACATTATTAGTATTTTGTTTATGAATACCAGTGTGTCCCCTTTGCTCTAAGCCTGGGGTTCCTGATGCAGATGAATCTATTGACCTGATAAGCCTTGTCGATTTGTTTTGAACCATAGAGTGCCTGTTCCTTTTGACAAACCTTCAGAGACCCATAAAGTTAATAGTAGGACTTTTGCTGAGGAAATGACATTTGTTTTTAATGTTTGTTTTTTTTCTTTCACCTTTTGTTTTAAAATAATTGTCAATCATTTGTCAAGCACTTCCCAGTGGTGAGTACAGATAAAATAAGGACAGTCCATTAACAACATGGAGACAGCAGATGCCAAGCTTTAAATAAAGGAAAGATGCTGGTTAATTGGAATAATTAACCCAGGAGAGACTGCGTTTACGATTTTGTTAACAAATACTAGAAAATAAATGGACAGTGTTTGTAACTATGAAGAGTTCTCGGGTTAAAAGGTTGCAAAGTTGAGCTTCTTGCCCAATGGAACCTGCTTGGGCTTTCAAGAGAAGATGCTTGATCTACAAAGACACGTGGACCAGTGAAACTGGACTGGAACTGACAGAACTTTCTCTGCCTTTTGTGTTTCATCGCTTCTGCCCCATCTTGGAGCAACTGTGGCTTTGTGTTCAAACTGCTAACCTGCGGCCTTGGATACAATAAAAATCTCACAAACTCCTGTTAGTGATTGCTGTTGAAAACAGCGAAGATACAGAGATGCACAGACAACCTCACCACTGTTCCTCGCCCCACTACTACAGGACCCAATCCTCAAATAACTTCTAAGAAACTGGTTTGATGAGCATAACATTACCATAGACTGGGGTACTCTAAGATGTTAAACGAATTAATTTCTGATTTAGTGTTGGTTTTAACCCTTTATTTTCGCTGACATGTGATCTGCATAACTGAATCACTACTTTATTAATCTAGCTATTCTGTATTTAATAAACTGCTTTACTCTACCAGCGTTGTTATATATTGTTATTGCTACTCATTCAGCATATTTCTGAAGTATCTGGATTGGGTTAATGTGGCAAGATGGCTTGCTTTTGGACTAGGAAGAGACAAACACAGTACTGTGGGATGAGACGCTGATGCATGTATTCATTGCAAAATAAAAGGGTTTAACACAAAACAAACACTGAATAAAGCAAAAAACACGATAGCCAAAACAAATAGACAAAACACAGCGATAAACACAGAAACAAGTAACGTGATAGTTTAAATTATTATTGATATCTTTCACTTCGGTTTCTCCTCTGAACAAAACCCACCTGACTGAGAGGTTCCTGCCTCTTTTATACAGCTGTGCCTGAGCTTGATTACTTGTCAATCATTCAGTCGGGCTCAGGCATATTCTACACATGAAGGAGGCAATTATCCTTCCCTGCCAAATCAACAACAAAATAAACCTACATTTAAATAATAAATACAAAATAAACAAAATACGCACAGGGGCGGGGTATACCCCACCACAGTTAACTAAGAGATAATTAAACCTAATTGCCTAATATTTGTCCTACCCATTGGACAAGAGATGAACATTACATCATCCAGGACTATATAATTTGGTATTTCAAGATAATTTGAGACTACCATACTCCTTTGGGCAAATTTAGCAAAATCCTGAGTCTTCACGATACAGGCTTTAAAGGGTAGACATTAACATTCAGACCAAGCAGATCATTAACTGGAGCTAGTGAAATGACCTTGTCACCCATGACCCATGGGCTAACTGGCTGCCATAATGGTACTGCGTACTGTGTATTATTTGTTGTAGATTATGTTAATATACACTGAAATGGATAAAGGCTTTGTTTGTGTAATTACAGTAGTTTTTTAAAAATACATTTCATGCGGTCCAGTATATATTTAAACAAACGGGTATAATCCACATTCTCTATATTGTCTGCTATTACAGCAGAAGAGACTGTTCTGTTCTGAAATAATACCTAGAATAGATTGAAGAACTGAAGGTATTACTGATGTATGAAACTTCCATCAGGGGCAACGCTTACATTGGTTACAGCTCCTTAATTTAGGAAGATGTTCCTAATAAGAATCTAATAGAAAATAGCACATTAGTAATGCATTGCATAAATATATAGTAGTTCTTCCCCTTTTTTATACTCTGGATGGTAATTACCACCCACATTAGAAAGGGCTGAGGAACATATAGTTAAGTACTCCTCTGCAGCAGGTGTTTCAATGTTATAATGACCTACCTTAGTGTATAGTAATTATTACATGGCTTACTGTGGCAGGTGTACTTGAGTAGAAAAAAAATTGACTGACTGGCAAAACTATTGCCTTGTCAAGTCTAGTTAACCTTGATAAAATACATGTATTTTCTATAATAGGGTGGCTTTATGTTTAGGGGGGCTGAAGTCATTACAATCTACTGCACTGTTTTTGTTTCATTTAATACATTTGTGAGATCATGCCCCCGGCCTTAAAAATATACAAATGTGCCAGTAGCACAAAAGTTATGTGAACAAACAAACTACTGCAGAACTTTTCAGTCTCCAGTCTGTGCTGTGTTCAATGCAGAGAATAGAGAGTTGTCAAGGTATAGGTATTATTGAAGTTCCAGCCACTGGTTCATGATGCTGTACCACTTCCTGTGTGGCATGTATGCCTATCGCCTGTTGTCTGGTCACACATGGCAGTGAGGCTGACCAGCTACTTGCAGAGTGCTTAGACACCAGAAAGCAGCCCAATTATTTTACCCTCATTTTTATCCCCAGTTTAGAATGCCCAGCTATGTTCCCTACCCACAACAGCTCAGTGGAACTCAAGGTCAGTGGACGTCCTCGCAGCCAATCAATCACCTCTTTACACCGAGGTTCTCAGGCAGCCCTGCAGGTGTCCGCTTGAGCTGAGTGTGAGCGAGCAGGTGCAGGTGAGGGTATACTGGATGACTGTAAAAACAGAACTTCAAGTTTAAGAGCTTGTGAGCTATTCCGTTAAACAGAAAACCACTATAAATCACAAAGAAAATGTGCATAAATGGGTGGGTATAGAAAAGTATAACAGAAAGTCAGGCTGACGTAAACGGCAGTTCTTACACACGTCTAACAACTAGTGACCATAACCAACAATTAGGCACTTTGTTGCAGCTCTTTCCCAGCTCTCCTTAATCATAGCCTGTCCATCAACAGTCTTCAGCTTTCCTCACATTCCTGACATTCTCATGCAAGAAAACTGAGGCCCAGGACAGGCAATTAACCCTAAAAATGCATGTTTCTGTGCAGGGTTTCACTACCCTGTCGCAGGATGTCTGCAGATTTTGCCTCCCTAACTTGTGGCGCTCCCTGTCCAATCCCCAGCAAAGACTTGACTGTGTCCCAGGGAGTGCCCGACTTGTTTAAAAGACGCTGCACTGCACACTCTTGTTCTTTTTTCATGTTCAACCGAAAGCTGAACATCTGCTCGAGAGAGAGAAAGAAGGAACCTGCCGAAAGCAACCACAAATACCTTCAACTCAGAAGAGCAAAACAATGAACCGGAAAGTGTTTGTTACCCTGTTAATCTGTGCAACCAAAAACTAGCTGGATGTGTAACTGGGACTTGTTATTGCTTTTGAATTTGGGTTAGTTTACAGCAGCAGTTTTCAAACTGGGTTATGCGCATATGCACCGCGTGTAAGAGGCTTGGGTAGGCTAAGTTGGGTTAGATGCATGAAGCGAAGCAGTATATTTGTTGTAAACATTAAACCGGAGGTTTTCAATGTTTCCATTTATTGTAATTAATTAAAATGAATGAAGCCTCCGTGCTGGTCTCAATCGCTCCATAAACAGAGCTGGCATAACCCGCAATGTTAGCCTTGTTAGTGACCAAGCCATATAAAAAATGCCAATCATGTATTTTTGGTTGGTAATGAAAAGGTTCAGAAAAGGAGACAAAGTTCACTATCCACACATTATAGCCATCTTGCCATTGCTGGTACGGTCACATGGTTCCCTGCTCGGTCTCACCTCGTACGTGGTGCTACCAGTGCTGTTACCTTGTAGCAATTCCCATGCTACATAATGTGGGTGTAAGTCTCACCCACCTGTCCCTTTAATTAGGGTCAGTAGCCTGGCCAGGTCAAAACTTCATTTCCCATAGTTCCTTGCAACCACCCTCTATTCATCCTCTCTCCCCATTGGCTCATTCAGATTTCCACCCCTCCAATCTCAGAGCTCCTTAGTAGCCAGCAGTTGTATTAAAGCTGGCTAATCTGGCCTGAGGGAGACTCCCTTTCTCAGAGGAATCCATTAAACTACAGCATTTTCTCTACTTAAATTTCAGTGAATCCATTAACATCCTTAGATAATTCCAGTGCATCTGTTTATTTTCTTTTGTCACTGCGCTTTGTCTAAACTGCTCTTTTTGTTTTCACTGTTACTTGTTTAAGTTTAGCTGTTTTTTCTAGGTCTGTTTAGTGTTTGTTGTTTTATGTGTGACAGCCTCCATTTTTTCCTGATCCTCCTGATTTTTTCCAAACAACTGTTCACCATTCAACTCAACACTACTGGACAGTCTCAACAATTTCAACGTACTCAAGGTTTTCAACCTTCTACAATCACCATCATTTCGGGACACTTTGCTGGACTGCCTTATTTGTGGGTGAGATCATTTCTTTTTTGTTTGGATTTTTTCTACTTTAATTTGATACTTTGTTTCCTGTATTTTTTGTTATTTTGTTACTTTGTATGGATTTCAATTACCCTGCTTTACTGGACTTGTTGGGCCTACCTGTCATTTTCCCACCATTGCCATAGAGTTTTTCGTCTGTATCTATTTATTTATCCTTGGTCTTTATCTGTGTGTGTTGTGTTTGTGAGTGTGGGTTTATTGGAGACCCTCCGGACACCATTCATTTCTACTTTGTGAATCTGTTTAGCCTTCTGTTTGTCCCTACATATTTATCTGTACCATCTTATTTCTTACCTGTTACCTGCAATTATTTGAATTCCTTTCTTATCATTATTCATTTCATTCATTTGTTCATTTTTTCATTTGTTGACATTATTGTTCACAATAATAAACCGATTGTTCTTGAAATTGACACCTCTGACGTCCCTGCTTTTGCTGTCTGTCACTCTTGCTGACTTATTTAGCTATAGGAATAGGGCCAGTAGTTTATCCTTAGGGAGGACAGTGCAACTGCTTCTCAGTTGTGCAGAGTGATCGTTACAGAATTGGTGGCCCGTACGGGGACCCTTTGTGTCATTAAATTCATATCTAAATTCATCAGTTTAAATTGTTGGGAACTTAATGTCAGAAATGGAAAATCAGACCTTGACTTCGCTAAACTTCTCTGAGAATGGGGATAGACCCCATGTGACTATCAGAGAGCCTATCACAGAGAGAACCACCCGCATTAGTGACCTGTACATTACCCAGGAAGGGGCAGATCTTTCTGGAGGCGATGATGATGAAGGGAATCTTACTGACAGTGTTGCGATAGGGCAATTGACTGAGCACTGTTCCCATCTCACTGACCGTGTTGAGCAACTGGAAACACAGCTGTCCGAGTTACAGGAGAGCAGCATTAATCGTGAACAGGTCCTGCGACGTTACATCGAAGGACGCTTCGCAGATATGGAGAATCGAAGGCAAGAGGCCCTTGACGAAATGGATCTGGAAGTGGTGAAGTGCCTGAAACGCCGCGATGTGCTGTGGGGAGAAGAGCTGAAGAAACTCTTCAAAAAGACCAGCACCCCTCGTCTACCACTTTCTTTGCCGTCTCGCTCCTCTAGAAAGCGGTCTGCATCACAACAATTCTCCTTTGACGGTGGGTCTGCTGATTACCATGGCTCCAGAACTGAAGGAAGTCTTTCCCAAGCAAAGCTGCCCATTAAAATCAACTTCCCAGAGTTTGGCGGGGAGGCCAGCAGTGATGCCATTGACTTCCTGGACAAATGCGATGAATTCCTAGCGCTACGACCCATGACACCAAATCAGATCCTGGCAACCATGTCCAGTGTGCTGAAAGGCTCAGCAAAGAGCTGGTGGGTCGCGGAGCGCAAGGGAATCCAGTCCTGGGAACAGTTCAAGACTGTCTTCCGTCAAGCCTTTCTGCCGTCTGACTTCCAGACCGAAGTGGAAGACCGACTTCGCTCCAGATTCCAACTTCCTGACGAGCGAATCCTTGACTTCGCCTATGACTACCGTGCCCTATGTCTGCGCTGGAAGCCAGACTTGGAGGAGACTGAGTTGGTTTGTCGCATTCTCAACAGCTGTAATCCCAAACTGGCAAGCTCCCTTAGGGGAACAGTGAAGACAGTGGCAGAACTGGTGCGCATCGGGACCCAGGTGGAGAGAGACAACGCTGCCCAGCGGGAATACTGGGTCAAGTCAAACTCCAGCAAAGCCGTTCAGGACAAGAGGAGCCATAAAGGAGCTACGAAGAAGCCGGCAGAGGTCAGCATGGTGAGAAGCCAGGAGAAGAAGAATATAGTTCCTGCTGCAAGCCTGACTCTGCTGATCGTGGATGTAGGCGTTCGAGGGCTCCAAGGGCCTGCAGTCCTGGACACTGGGAGCACCTTCACTCTGATGAGAGAGAGTCTCTGGAGGAAGATAGCTCATTCAGGGGAAGAGCTGGAGTCTGCACAGGACCAGTATTTCATGTTGGCGGATGGACAGTCACACCAGGCCAAAGGTCAAGTTCGCCTCACTTACCTTCTCCACGGAGAGATCTGGTTTCTAGGCACATATATCCTACAGGATCATCACCTGACGTTTCCCCTGGTTCTAGGCTTGGATTTCCTGGAGAAAACTCATACCCAGATTGACATTGTCAATAGGCAGTATGGTGTCAAACATCAGAAGGATTTCTCCTACCATCCTTTTTTGCCACGGTATGAGGGGGAAGCTTCCTGGGATAGGTCCTTATCGAGTGTCAGCCTCTACTTCCATACATCTTGCCAGCCACCTACCACCTCTGATCCAAAGCCATGCCAACCGGCGAAGGTGACCATGACCATCACTTCAGCTGAACCATCTCCTGTCGAGCAACAACTCCAGAACCTCCAGCAAAAGTGGTCTTCAGTCTGCACTGATAAGTTGGGAATGACAACAGTCACCCGTCACTCCATCTCCACTGAGGACGAAGTCCCTGTTCGGGGTCGACTGTATAGAGCGTCTCCACTGAAGAAGGCTTTAATCAAGGAACACGTCCAAGACATGCTGCTGGACGGAGTTATAGAACCATCTAACTCCCCATGGTCCTCTCCAGTGGTGCTCACAGAGAAGAAAGATGGTGGTTACAGGTTCTGTGTGGACTACAGAAAGCTGAATGCAAAGACTGTCTTTGATGCATATCCCATGCCCCTCATTCATGACATCCTGGAGTCCCTGAGTGGTGCTGCGGTATTCAGTTCCCTTGATCTACGCTCGGGTTACTGGCAAGTGGCGATGGACTCAGGAAGTAGAGCGAAGACTGCGTTTACCACACCCTTTGGTTTTTATCAATTTAATGTAATGCCATTTGGGTTAAAAAATGCTGCAGCCACTTTTCAACGGCTGATGGAGAGAGTGTTAGGAGACCTCCGAGGGAAGATCTGTTTCGTCTACATAGATGACATCATTGTCTATTCACCAAACTCCGCACAGCATCTTCAAGACCTCGAAGCTGTCTTCCACAAACTTCATCTGGCCCGTCTTACTCTCAATCTCAAAAAATGCCACTTCTTTAAACACACTCTCCATTTCCTTGGTCATGTGGTTTCAGGTGAGGGTGTAGCTGCTGATCCCCACAAGCTCCAAGCCATCCAGGAATATCCCATTCCTACCAACTTGAAGGAGGTTCAACGGTTCCTAGGTTTGGCAGGGTGGTACCACAAGTACATCCCCAGGTTTGCGGATATTGCTGCCCCACTTAACAACTTGAAAAAGAAAGATGTCCCCTGGAAATGGACAGGAGAGTGCCAGAAGAGTTTCAAACTCCTCCAAGAAGCTTTGATCAGTCCTCCAGTCCTCGCTCACCCGGACATCAACAAGACGTTCCGAGTCTTTACTGATGCCAGCGATGTAGGACTTGGAGCGGTTCTGACTCAGCTAGAAGGAGATGATGAGAAGGTAATAGCCTACGCCTCCAAATTACTGAACTCTGCCGAAAAAAACTACTCCACATCTGAAAAGGAGTGTCTCGCTGTCGTGTGGGCAGTAGAAAAATGGCGGCATTATCTGGAGGGGATGGAGTTTGAGGTTGTCACTGACCACGCTGCACTCTCCTGGGCATTCAACAACCCAAAAACCTCTTCCAGACTGACCCGCTGGACTCTTCGCCTACAACAATTCACTTTTACTGTTATTTACAGGAAAGGTAGTCTGAATCTTGTACCTGATGCACTCTCTAGAGCTCCACTTGTACCACCTTCAACTCCTTCTGCATCAGTGTGTGCTAGCAATGCCCCTGCGAGTAGCATGGATCTTCCCACCACCATGGACCAGATTGCGGCCGCTCAGTCCAAAGACCCAGCTATCTCTGACATCATCAATGACATTGCTTCCAATACTGCCAATGATAACCGCAACTCCTTCATCCAACAGCAGGGACTTGTGTATCGCCGGATGCCCATTCCTAAACAGGGATTCCGATACCAGCTGGTAATTCCGGAACAGCTGACGGATTCCTTCCTCCACCACTACCATGACAACCCTTTGGGAGGTCACCTGGGCAGGATGAAGACCCTGTTGCGCATGTTGGAGGTTGCATGGTGGCCCTCCATCCGTAAAGATACATGGCGCCACATAAAGGAGTGTCAAACCTGCCAGAAGTACAAACCGTCCAACACCAAACCTGCAGGTCAACTCCAGTCCACTACTGTGAAGGAGCCCGGAGAGATGCTGGGTCTGGACCTAATGGGACCTTTCCCAAGAAGTAAAAAAGGTAACACTTACATCCTGGTCATTGTTGATTACTTCACAAAGTGGGTTGAGCTGTTTCCATTGCGGGACAGTAAGACCACCAAGATTGTGAACATTTTGACGCAGGAAATATTCACTCGATGGGGAACACCGCAACACATTCTTTCAGACCGTGGACCTCAGTTCACGAGCCAGCTACTCGCAGAGGTGTGCAAGACCTGGGGAGTAGTACAAAAACTCACCACCAGCTACCACCCACAGACCAACCTGACAGAACGCGTGAACCGCACCTTAAAGACCATGGTTGCATCTTTTGTCGGGAAAAACCATCAGCTGTGGGATCAGTGGCTACCCGAGTTTCGTTTCGCCCTCAACACCGCCAAACATGAAACCACTGGCTTCTCTCCTGCAGTACTAGCGCTCGGAAGGACCATCAGAGGCCCATTGGACCGATTAATCGCTGTTGCTCCTGCTCCATCCACCGATCCCTACCAACTGCTAGATCGCCAGCAGCAGATTGCCGAAGAGGTGAGGGATCACGTTGCCAAAGCTCAGAAACGGCAAGCTCGGAATTACAATGCCCGGAGAGCACACTGTCAGTATGAAGAAGGTGAGTTAGTCTGGATAAGATCTCACCCCTTATCTGATGCCTCCGGAAAGTTTTCCGCAAAACTTGCCCCTAAATGGTTTGGGCCAGCTCTTGTAACCAAGAGACTTGGACCCAACAACTACAAAGTCAAGTGGGGGGAGCCAGATTATTTCAAAGAGGATACCGTCAATATTGTTAATTTAAAACGCTACTATGGCGTTCGTCCCTTGCACCTCCAGTGTGTGGGGGGGGGGGGGATATGTAGCAATTCCCATGCTACATAATGTGGGTGTAAGTCTCACCCACCTGTCCCTTTAATTAGGGTCAGTAGCCTGGCCAGGTCAAAACTTCATTTCCCATAGTTCCTTGCAACCACCCTCTATTCATCCTCTCTCCCCATTGGCTCATTCAGATTTCCACCCCTCCAATCTCAGAGCTCCTTAGTAGCCAGCAGTTGTATTAAAGCTGGCTAATCTGGCCTGAGGGAGACTCCCTTTCTCAGAGGAATCCATTAAACTACAGCATTTTCTCTACTTAAATTTCAGTGAATCCATTAACATCCTTAGATAATTCCAGTGCATCTGTTTATTTTCTTTTGTCACTGCGCTTTGTCTAAACTGCTCTTTTTGTTTTCACTGTTACTTGTTTAAGTTTAGCTGTTTTTTCTAGGTCTGTTTAGTGTTTGTTGTTTTATGTGTGACAGCCTCCATTTTTTCCTGATCCTCCTGATTTTTTCCAAACAACTGTTCACCATTCAACTCAACACTACTGGACAGTCTCAACAATTTCAACGTACTCAATGTTTTCAACCTTCTACAATCACCATCATTTCGGGACACTTTGCTGGACTGCCTTATTTGTGGGTGAGATCATTTCTTTTTTGTTTGGATTTTTTCTACTTTAATTTGATACTTTGTTTCCTGTATTTTTTGTTATTTTGTTACTTTGTATGGATTTCAATTACCCTGCTTTACTGGACTTGTTGGGCCTACCTGTCATTTTCCCACCATTGCCATAGAGTTTTTCGTCTGTATCTATTTATTTATCCTTGGTCTTTATCTGTGTGTGTTGTGTTTGTGAGTGTGGGTTTATTGGAGACCCTCCGGACACCATTCATTTCTACTTTGTGAATCTGTTTAGCCTTCTGTTTGTCCCTACATATTTATCTGTACCATCTTATTTCTTACCTGTTACCTGCAATTATTTGAATTCCTTTCTTATCATTATTCATTTCATTCATTTGTTCATTTTTTCATTTGTTGACATTATTGTTCACAATAATAAACCGATTGTTCTTGAAATTGACACCTCTGACGTCCCTGCTTTTGCTGTCTGTCACTCTTGCTGACTTATTTAGCTATAGGAATAGGGCCAGTAGTTTATCCTTAGGGAGGACAGTGCAACTGCTTCTCAGTTGTGCAGAGTGATCGTTACAACCTTAGTGGCGTTATCTTGTAACTACTGTTGAATACTGTACCTTCAATAAAACCTGTGTGCCTGCGCTCCCCCATTATGCCCCTGTTACAGCTGGCTTTTAAATTGCTTTTGCTGCTAAAAGTGCACTTAGGTGCTGAAAGTCAAAAATAGCTGGTGAAAGTGATCCATTATCGTCTAATTTGTGCCTCGCAATTAACTTATCAAATACATTAATGTTGTGTAAATGGAAAACTTCTCTGGAGCGTGCATTATCTGCAATGACTGCTAAGACTGTTATTGACTACAAGTATCTGCTGAATGTACAAAAAATGATACACACTTGAATGCCAGGTCTGTCAAGGTCATTAGTTGTGTTCTTGGACACTATAATGAGTACAGCTGAGGGCTGTCAGTCCTGGCAGGAGAACAGTGATACATTGGGCATAAAGGCGCTTAAGCATGAACTGCTTGACATGGGCTCCCTTTATCCCCAAGTAACTGTTCCACATTCTGAATGCAGCATTTTCACAGATACCTCTCAACCCTTTCAGGACCAAGCATTTTTCAGTGGGATGCTTCCCCATGACCAGGCGTTTTTTTGGCTGTAGTTGAATCTCTTCCTATAAAAATTCGCTAAAAATCTTTTTACACTAGCATCTTGTAAATGGTGTCCTTTTTTTCAGAACATTATATTATTGGGGAACATTACAAAGTACTTCAGAAACCATACATTTTTTTTTATGTAAAGTATTTTTTATTATGTATTCTGCTAAGAGATACATGTGTTAGGAAGTGTAGGGGTGTGTTGCCCTTTTTTCTTTCTTTTTTTTAAATTTAGTAGACGCCAATTATTTTTATTATTTACAACCAGGAAATGCAAACTTCCAGCTGCATGGCCAACAAGCCAACAAGACGGAACTTTCGGTGCATGAACTGAGTAAGTATCACCTATGGAATTAGGACTGTGAATGTGAAAGATCCGAAGTGTATAGAAGGGTGACACAGGGTTAGGAAAATTACAAGAAGGCATTGGGAAACCTTGGACCTACGGGACTGTGGGATTTATGTTCTGAAGTATTGCTAGTTGCACATTGAACAGTGTTATTATTATTATTATTATTATTATTATTATTATTATTATTTATTTTTTAGCAGACGCCCTTACCCAGGGCGACTTACAGTTGTATACAAAAAATACATATCAAGAATTACAGTACAATTAAGAGCAAAATACAAAATACGATTGCTTCAGTCCTAATAAGAGCAAATACAAAACACAGTACGATTTGATATCGGGGCAGTTCAAGAGCAGATAACTGTGTTGATAGTTACATCAGGGTTAGATACGAGTGCAAGTGAAATACAAAATACTACAGATTGGGTTAAGTGCAGGATTAAATACAGTAAAATAGGGAGCAGATAAGTGCAAGTTAAAGTGCATTAAAGGCAGAATGCTATATTGCCCAGAAGGGAAGAGTTGAGTTTTACAGGTCTTGTCTGAAGAAGTCTGTAATCATTGAGTACTGTGTTAGTGGAGGACAAAGAACCAAGAAACAGGCAGAGCATCAGCATTGCAGAGACAGATGGACTGACCCAGAGGGAGAAGACCCAGAAGAGCAAAGGGCCGGGTGACCAGGTGAGTATATTGCTTTCACTACCAATTGTGTGCAAACAAGTGTTGCTGTGCTGAAAAGGATCATTGTTGCTGTATTAACTGTGCCTTGCATGTGGTGTGCTCTTTTGCCCTAGCTATCCTTCTGGACTTGCCGCTGGGACGCAAGGGAGTGGACACGGCCCTGGGCAACGCCAACCTTAAGGCTGGGTTAATGTGCCTTTTAAGATGTGTCAGTAGCCACAGGGCAGGAAGTGCTGGAAAGCACATGCATAATGGACATTAACTGTAGAGGTGGAGTGTCTAAAAACTGACAGTGACTGTGACCAAGGAACTATATAACTCGGGGGCTGTGTATCCCTCCCTTTCTTTTTCAGGTAGAGACGGTGCGTAGGAAGAGAGCCGAGCAACCAGCAGTGAGAGAGAAGCGGGCCAAGCACACCACCTGTGACGTGCAGTGTTGGAGGACCCAGAGTTCGGGACATTCCAATTGCTGGACCGGAGAGAGCGCTGGGAGCTTGGAGTGAATCAGCAAGCATACTACAGATTGCTATTGCAGCTAAGGGAGCCAACCTTTGCGGTGGACTGGGAGTGACTGGATTAATGAAAACAGGTTATTCACTTTAGGTGTTGAGGTACGTCAGGGAAGTTTTTGTATTCTATTTTAATTAGAATAATGTGTGGATGTTCCAGCACTGATCTTGAGCTACAATGCCACTGCACAGGGTTACTGTTCGCATGTGCATGCTTGCTCTTGATAAGTGCAGTGCTGGAATTGGAAGTTACATAGGTAGGCTTGTTGGTCCAGTGGTTAAGGACAAGTTCTTGCTACCAAGAGGTTCCCGGCTCAAATCCAAGCTCAGCCACTGACTCACTCTGTGTGACCCTGAGCAAGTCACTTAACCTCCTTGTGTGCCGTCCTTCAGGTGAGACATAAAACCGAGGTCCTATTGTAAGTGACTCTATAGCAGCAGTTGTTGATGCATAGTTCACCCCCTATTCTCTGTAAGTCAATTTAGATAAAAGCGTCTGCTAAATTACTCAATAATAATAATAATAATAATAATAATAATAATAATAATAATAATAATAATAATAATAATATGTGATGTTGCTTTCCTGGTTTTCAAAATAAGTTTAGGATTTTGACCCTCGGAATTCAACCTGCTGAGAATGCTTTATTAACCATTCTGACTAGACCCTGAATGAATCTGCTTGCAGAGGGAAAGGTGGGAAATCACTGGAACAGCGTCCTCATCACGAATGGTGTATAGAGTGGGGTTAGGGGCAATGGAAACACAGTTGTGTTCTACTGTACATTGGTAAGGCAATCCAAGATTAGTGTTAATCAGGCTGTGGCACATCATATAAATCACATCCGTTTGGTGTGGATGGGCCCCAGTAAAGATAAAATAAAGCACAGAATAAAACCGGTAAATACTAATTGAAAATTGTACATGCAGTGTATTGATTTTTTTTTTACTGTTAAATCTATGCCATTCACAGTTAGGCTTTTAATTTCCTGTGGGGCACTTTTCCCAGGAGTTAATAGTGCCTTTGTGTGCTTGCAAAACTACTACAATTCAATCCATCACCATCTGTCACCAGACACACACACCAGACTGATTCACTGAATGTTTTAGGATACCCTAAAAGGAATGCCCTCAGGGCTGGTGCTAGGTAACTTGCTGCCCTAGGAAAGCCTAGCTGGTACCCTTATATCAGTCATGTTAAGATTACTTTATTTTTAAAATCAACATGTTTTTGATTCTGCTTGTTTTGTGAAATCGCTCTGTGTGCTCGTATATAACCTACTTTTGAAAAACTGTACAGACCATGTACAGATTTTAAATTGGGTTTCCCACAGCATATGGGATTTTGAAATGACTTTCATAAATTCAATAACTTCATAATTTTAAACTGTAATATGACACGAAATGTACTGGTTGAAAATGTATGTTTTCGCAACAGCATTAACATTATTTTGATATTGGAAATTAGCTTATGTCTTGCTATTCTACAGAGCACTATAGGGAAATATACAACCATTTTAAAATGGTAAGTTGTGAAGGCAAATGCTAATGTTAGTATTAGTTAATATAGTAATGTAATTAAACTAGCTTCATGCTAGAATACTTGCACAAGTCCCAATGCATACCTTTTTCTTTTCTTAAGGGTAAGCGATTATTATGAAACATGAAGGCAGCAAGCCTTTTTTGTCGTACCCCTAAACTTGCCGCCCGAAATGGCTGTATAGTTTGCCTAGGCCTTGCTCCTTGACCCTTTACCACCCCTGAAAGAGCAGTTCAGCTAAAATTATGTAACTTACAAAATAGGTTAAATGTACTGTCAAAAAGTATTCTTTGAGGTTTTTCATCCTATTTAAGTCACGTCTCATTAGAATTATTTAGTGGTGTCAAGAATTTCTGAGGTTATCAAAGTAGAATAAACAACAAACAAAACATACTTTTTTGAGTGCAGCTTGACAATTTGTCTGGTACACAAATATTCTGGGGGGAAAAACACACTTCAATAGAATCTTTAAAGAGAATAATATTTCAATCAGTACGCTGGGGGAACGTACATTTTGTAATCTGATAAGGATTTTAAAGTTGTGATTATGAACTACTATATTTGGGCTGTGTTTAGTGAGAGATGATTGCTGGCTGCCTGAGTTGCTCCTCTAGTTTCTGTATGGGTCTGTTTTGTGGCTATGGTCATTTGGAAGTGTTGATTGGTAAAAGTAGGGAATAAAGTTTATAAATAAAAGCTTTTGGCTCACTACAAGCAAGCACACCAATGGTGCATACATTCCTTTGTAAAATATAAAGATACTTTGGTAAGGGAATACACAAGTTTTCAAAATATACACTGTCTATAACATTGTACTGATGGGATGTAGCATTGTTGTTTGCTGACCCATTTTAGGCACATTTTACAAAACTAATAACAAGCAACGAATAATATCTAATAGTTTGATGAAGATGGCCATTGTGCTAATTTCTTTGTATTTTTTTTTCAATCTACAGTTTACACCATTTACAATTTAATCTCCAAGTGACTGACAATGGATAAGCATTTCTGGTATAGTATATAATGGGACTGGAATGCAGAATGCAAATTACAGACCTTTAGAAAATTAGGCATGTGGCATGTACTGCAAGACATGCTGTATTGTTTAAGACACAAGGTGTTTCTAGGGCCTTGGCAAAAGCAATCTATTTAGTGCTTCAGGAATGAGGGGATTAAGACCGCTGTAAAATCCAGAGAAGACTTGATTAACACAGGTAACAAACCTGGACAGCTGCCCAGATCTCTCATCACAGGATAATTAAACCTGATCAATCCCATGCAGCTTCAGTGTTCATCTGCTATAATAAAGGCTATAAGGATGGGTGAAGCAATACAGTGTGATTGCCTACCAATAAAATGACAAGCCTTTGGTTCTTTTGAAGGGGGGGTCTTGCTGGTCCCTTGAGTTCTGGTCAAGAAAGGAAAGTGTGTCCACCTGATCTTGAAGCACCTGGATTAATGAAATCAGTAGGCAGTGTATCAATAGCATTGAGAGAGCATTAAAATAATGTTTCCAAAACTCCTGATTATGTGTTGGCTAGAATATTCAACAGGAGAGGCTTGAACTTCAACAGTCAGTAGATAAAAAAAAAAAAAAAACATTTGACCACATGCGAGTCCAGAGAGTTAGCTATTCATTCACATACCATATCAACTGGAATCAGATTGGTACCTTTAGGATGAGAACATGAAACATGGGGATGCATTGCTGCTAAGCCAGCTCAGGAACTGATATATAGATCTAGTTACGCCTTCTAAAATGGTCCCAAATGTTCTATTTGAAGTGGTTTCTTTCACAAGACCTGTCAATTAAAAAAGCAGCCAGCTAAAGCTAGGCAATGATTGAAATGACTGCAGGGCTTCCATAAGTGATCAAGTTGAGCTCAGCACTAACTGATCATTTATTTGATGTATTAATGAACGTACATGCACACACAAACATGTACAGCAAGCACTGGCGACAGACTTATTCAAAGAAGTAGCCTGGGGTGGAGTAGCGGACCCAAACAACTTGAACCTCCCCAGAGGAAAGTCCCCAGACTATTGGGAATACTTGCAGAGACGTTGCTCAGGTTTGAAGTTAGCAGTTATCTTGACTAATGTATTCCTCATCTTGTTTAGTTCATTTTGTATATTGTTTATTATTTCAGTCATCTCACCCTGGTGACTTCTTATAACTCATAAAGGGTTGTGTCACCCCTATGGGCTCTTAATCATGTTGTGTTAACATTAACCTGTCCCATTTGCCCCGTGTGAATGTAAGAAATGCCAGTGTTGCTGATTGGTGGAGCAGCAGAACTGAGATTTTAAAAAGTGCCCAGTATGTGATGAATGAAACAGAAAACCATCCAGAGTCATTGTAAACATTAGTTAAGATAACTGATATTTCAGACTCCTTCCGAGGTCCTATTGTAAGTGACTCTGCAGCAGTAGTTGTGATGCCTTTTTCATCCCCTAGTCTCTGTAATCACTTTGGATAAAAGCTAATGACTAATTCATTTGGATAAAATGACTAATTAATAATAATAATTAATAATTCTAGCACCAGGGTATCATTAAAAGAAACATTAAATTCTGGTGCCAGTAGACCTATTTAATTATTATTTATTTATGTATTTATTTATTTATTTATTATTCCTTAGCAACCATAGATGATGATAGTTTCTCATTGGGTCTACTCACCCACACTCATCCACATACACAGGAGAAAAGGTTTGTGTCTCAAGATGCAGGGGAATGTGAAAGAGTCTTTTCTGTGATGAAATACATGAAGAATGACTTTAGATTTTGCATGATTAACAGAAATCTAAATGAGTCTTGCCATGGATGAGAGAGATGTGGCAGCATTTCCTTTTTATTAAATTATTAAGATGGTGTGTGTGATTAGATGTGGGGTACATTTAAAAAAAAAATATTTACTGTAACACAAAACACTACAAACTCATTGAAGAGTGGGGGAGGGAGGCTTGATTAGGGCAGGGTTTGATAACTGTCAAAACAGTTTAACACCAACAATTTGCACCCCTGTTATACCAAGTTGCTCTTTTAGTTTGTACAGCACACACAGTAGACAAAAGCAAAGCCTCTTTCCTTTAATATTCAGACTTTGAAAAGAACACTTTGTCATGAATTGTTTAATTAGTTAAAGCCATCCTGGGTACACCACATTTATTTTACTATTATTTATTTCTGGGAAAATGTATTCCATGAAAAATGTCATATCAACATAATCACATAGAAAATGCAAACCTATGATGCAGGGTCTTGACCCCTCGTTCAAATTACAGCATCATTGTTAACAAAATGAACTTGTTTGCCTGTCTTCAGACTTGTTATAACATTCATACTGATGCACTTTCCTTTTATTGACCTTCTGCATAAAGGTGAACCTTCTGATCTGACACATGAGGACCTTTACCAGGAAAAAAAATGTCCATAATTCTGTGATCATTTCCCAGAGTATTCAAAATCTCCTGAAATAATATAACGAAGCACTAGCTTGAACAAGAGTTCTTGAGGCTAATGATTTGCAGCGTTTTTATTTTTTATTTTGTGTTAGTGCATTTAATTGAGTACAATGGTAAACAGAGGTGTATGAAATAAAAATGCACTCCACACTGTACATAGTACATAATAAGGCAATTATGAAAATTATAAGTGTAATATATTGTATTTGGGGAAAAAAAAACAAAAAAACATTGTATAATTCGTATGCAAGTCTATATTCTAACATTAAATATAATGCCTAACAAATTGGCACATTGCTAAGTATATTGCTATGATTTCTATGCAAATCATAATTAAAATTCTACACCACATTTAATCCAGTCCAGTGTATAGTCTTTCACATAAATGTGAATCATACACTATCTGTCCCCCAGCAAGCACTGTTTTGGCACAGCCTGTATACTGAAGGTAGTGGATGAAAGTTTGGATGAAAAAAGGGTATACCTGCTTAATGGAGATTGCTCTTTTGACATAACAACTATAGTTCAAACATTTGATAAGTGCATATTGTTGTTATTGTTATTGTAATTGATAATTGTACAGTAATTACCTGCCTATACCATTGTAATATAGTACATTTTGGCTTACTCTAACTCTTGCATTGTATTTTGCTTGGGTCTATAAAGCTGCTCTTGGTAGTGATCAAAGTTAAGAACTAAAGCAGAGATTCACGACCCAGGGGCAATGTTTGCTTAGATTAAAATGAATGTAATAATATTTTTGTCTAGGGTTACACCAGTGGAGAGTCAGGCTCACAGCTTCCAATCCCCAAAACCGTGGGCGAGAGTCAGAAAAAAAAAAAAAAATTGTTCAACTGCAATTCCTGTATTAATGAATAAGTCTCTGGTCAATGGAGACAACTCTTTTAGTTTTGCCTAATCAAGTTGGCAGTAACAAATTCCACCATATTGCCAAATATGCAACTATTCAGACACGCCTAACTTTGCTGAATTGTGGGAGGGGCGAGGCGATTATTTATTTATTTATTAACAATTTAGGAGCTCTAAGAAACCAAGCAAACCTTGCTGTTCAATCTTTGTGAAGTTACAGTTTTAGTAATTGTAAATCCACAAAACTGGGCAGGTGTTTCTGCATTTGATGCTTTAATATGTACTTACTGAGCATGTATTGCATTGCAATTAGATATACCTGTAAATGCAAGTAGCACCAAATAGCATAACCAGTGCCTGTGGCATCTCTGCACAATGCTATACATAGAATTCCCACATGCAGCTTTTTAAAGGCAAGGGCTAAGCAAACACAAAGAACATCAAGTGCTGTTTTGAATGGTACATACAAGGTAAGTATGCATAGCAGCTCACAATACTTGCCATGTCAGAAGAGTTTACAATAAAATGAAAACTTCATTTTGAAGCAACTGCTGCTATTGCAACCAAGTCATTTCTTGCTAAATATTTAAATATTTTTGGGGCAAGTTTTGCACTTGCTTCAGATCGGGTACATTTTTTTATATCTTTACAAGGGCTGACACAGCAAATAAAGAAATGGGGAGTGTAATGTAAGCAAAAAGATTTTAGTTACCTTATGAGTTCAGGTATGTGCATTTTAAGTGGCACTAGCTGTGAAAGAACTGCTTCTTGTTGTTTTTTAAAAGTTGAGTTGGAAAAACGTATTACAGAATGCAAGCAAATCCCTTGGTTTTGATTGAATGAGTAGAACACACGCTTCAATATGAAAGCTGAATATTCATTTCGAAAACAGCCAGTTTTTCATGAAAATAAAAATTGTAGCCTACTTCACTATAGTAAAAAAAAGGCTTCTGTTATTTTAAAATACCACTGACTTTACAACTGCTTAATAACACAGTAACAGCATTTTGTTTAGGGTTGGTGTTGAATTTATTGTAATGCAGTGTGGATCTTGTGTGTCAAACCAGTGTTCATGTATCGGGTGCATTTCATTGTGCTTTTCTATCAATGTGGCCTTTCTGGCATCCTCTGAATGCCTTTCCATTTTGTATTTCATTTTAAACCAGTTAAAGACAAAATCGTAACAAAACAAGAATAATAATGAGCAAAATAAGTGGAGGGGGCCCCTCTGCCCTATGAGATAGGTGACTAAATAACAATTAACCCATGATCTTCCAGTCTTGCAAACTTTAATTCAGTTTCCCCATTTACTGGGCCTCTTAAGGATATAGCATCACCATTTAGTTTATTCGTCAGAAACTCGTAAGACACAAAAATATTGAGTCCCTCTCTTTTATACTTTTAGATTCAGCTGAAATATTAGGCTGATCCCTTAAACCATGTTAAGCAGAGTGACCTTCATTTGTTTTTCACAGTATTGTCAGTATAAATAATCTCTTAGAGTATTCAGGGGTGTGGCAGGGCAGAGGCCCTGCTGTTGTAAATAGTGTGTGTGTAGGAATGTAAGGTTGGCAGGGATGGGGTTAATTCTGTCCCTGCCAGCAATCACAGGTGTGGTCATTCCACAATTAGGCAATTGATGCTAATTGGGGCGTGGCCACATGTATAAAAAGAAAGTAAAAGCCTTTATTTGGGGGAACACTCAGTTTGGGGGTGAGTGTTTGTGCTGTGATTTTCATACTGTTTCAGTGAAGGCGAATACCCAGCCTGCAAGAGTTTTATTCTTTTATTTGAACCTTTATTTTGACCCTTGTGCTGTGTTTTGTTTGTTCCTGTATTTTGTGTTATTTTGTTTAATAAAGTGCACAAAAGAGCTTTAAAACTGCAGAGTTCTGTCTCCAGGTCTATTTCCTGATGGTAGCCAGTCTGTTACAAGGGGCCTTTATTTATTGTAGGCCTTTTGAGCAGGATTTAATTTCTTTTCATTTACTGCTTTTCATAAATACATTTTGTGTCAAATCTAAAGGTTGTTATATTCATCCTTGACCCAGTGGAATGTAGTAAAATAATGCAATAATAACTTTTGTTAAACGAGTAACTTAAAATAACACCAATTTAGGGTAGTAAATGTCACCACGGCCAGAACAGATCAAGCCTTACCAAAAAGGTAATGGGGTGTTTGAGGTTGCCATGGAGTTATGTGATGGTATTTGACAACCTTGCCTGGTACATAACATGTTTAATGGAAAAGCTGAGTGTAAAAGAAGCAAAAGCTTTTGCTAGGCCCTGCTGAGTAAATGATTGTATTGACATTGCGATCACAGCAGGATAACCCTTATTTATTCCTGTCCTGTTTTTTTTTTTTTTTTTTAGTCAGCAGTTATTATTTCCAATTATTTTTAGGCTCAGCTCACTGCTACCACCCCCGCGCTGACTCGGGAGCGGCAAAGTCGAACACACGCTGTCCTCCGAAGCGTGTTCCGTCAGCCAACCTCTTCTATTCACACTGCAGACTCACCATGCAGCCATCTCAGAGCTACAGCATCAGAGGACAACTCAGCTCTGCGCGGTGAGCCGAGGACACCCTGGCCGACCTAACCCTCCCTCCCCCCGGGCGACGCTCGGCCAATTGAGCGCCGCCCCCTGGGAGCTCCTGTCCACGGTCGGCTGTGGAATAGTCTGGACTTGAACCGGCGACGTCCAGGCTATAGAGCGCATCCTGCACTCTAGCGAGTGATTTTACTGGATGCGCCACTCGGGAGCCACAGACTATATTTAACCATAGTTAGTACTTAACCATTAACAAACCAAAATGCTTTTCTTTAAATTACTGACTTTAATAGCTTAGTTTCTGAATTGCCTCTAGGCATTACTTAAAAAAAAAAAAACAGGTTCAAAGCAATAAGGAATACCATTTAAAAAAATTGTACTACAGTCGTCTCTGGCTAAGATAACACCCCTTGGGGAGTAAGCGAAGTGTTCTCTTAGCCGAAGTGTGCTTTTAGAAAGAGTTGACCAACAGACATATTCCGACAGTCAGAAACTCGCTGTCTCTGTCTCTGTTTTAACACGACTCTTATCACAAACTTTGTTTTCATAAAAAAATGAAAAGCTTTTCTGATGTTTTCCGACAGGTGGAATGGGTGCAATTTACATAAAGGTGGCGGAATAACTATTCAGTATTAAAATGAGAAACCTACATGTTAATGACGCAAATGTTTTTACATCATTTCAGGATTTCGATCAATGGACTGGTGGGATTGAAAGGTAGTAAAGGCGAAGAAAAACAAAACAGACGTGTGTTTCAGGAGATACGGAGAAAGTACAGAAGATACATTTAATAGAACATAATAATAAAGCAAGTAAGTCAGGACAAACAGAAAAGCATATTTATTTTTCATGTTTTAATGTTCAGCCTGCAGCAGTGATATTACAATAATGGCATCCCCAAGCTTTGGATTCAAAGCTCCCCAGGGCAACGGTAATGTTTAATCTATAAAACAAAAATAAACAGCCTTATCATTACTAATTACACTTTCCCCACTTAGACTCCCTGTGTATACTAGTATATGTTGAAATTGGACCTGGGAGAAGGTTTCATTCCTGATCTGCAGTTGTCGAGCAAAAGGTTTGAAGCCTGGGGCAATTTTTTTTTTGATCATTATATAGAACCCTCTGTTGCTACAGATGGTCATTTAATTGAACCTAAACAGACAAGGGTTCCAGGGAAAGTTCTATTGAATCATAACAGTTCAATTTACAGAATGCTCAGGACTGTTTCATTTCATAGACTTACTTCATACAAAGTGGTGGGTTTTAGAAATTAACAAATACATTTACTGCTTTTGTACATCCGACATTATCGATTCACGGGTGCCTCATGCTTGCTCATTTCTGATGAGACCTTCTGAAATCTGGGGTGTAGAAGCAAAGCATCTTCCTGGGACACGGGATCCCCAAGTGCCCTGCAATCCTTAACTTGCTCGGAGCAGACGGCGTGTTTATCTTATTATGACAGGATTAGCAGAGGGTGAGACTCAGAGACAGTATAAAATTCAAAATAAAGCTTTTTAATAAACAAAAAAGAATCAAATAAACAGGCACAAGGGCCAAACAAAAAGGTTTCAAACACTAAATAAACACAAAACAAAACTTACAAATAAAGTTTCCAGGCTGGGCGTTGCCTTCACTGGTTTTCAAAAACTTACAACACAGCACACACAGACAAACAGTTACTTCCTCTCCTTCTGGAACTCTCTCCTCCTAGCCAGGACCTCTCCCCTGGCTTTTATCCCCTGTGGCTGGAGCCCAATTAATCAATAATTGCTGATTATTCAATTAGGCTCCAGCCACATTCTCACATGTTTTCCTGGCAGGGAGGAATTTTAACCCCCTCCCTGCCAGTCCCAACCACGTTCATAAAGACGGGGCAGTCCTCCGTCACACTTATACTGCCTTATAATGCCTCAGCATGGCACATTCATCAAAAACTCAAAGCCCTTGGCACTCTGAGCATGATGGTGAATTGAATATTTTTCTATTTGTACCTTGTCAGGATTCAAGACTTTTGTGTGTACACTGTTAGAAAATATGGTACCTGTACTTTACTTATAGAAGCATGGTTCATTGGTTCTCTTGCTTTTGTTTAGGTTACTACATGTACATTGTTCTAAATAATGAGTTCAATATTAAACCTGAAGGATTATTAAATTAGGGGTTCCAAATACAATGCTTACAGTTCTAGAACCTTTAATGCCTATTGATCACCTATTTCATAATGAACTCATCAATGTGTATTGAACCATGTGTATCGTTCTTTGTAGAACCTAAACAAAAACAGGAAGCACCAAGTCACTATATAACTTCATATAATGCCCTGGATCCCTATTTTCTAGGAGCATGTGGTAAAATTAACAAATATTAACAAAAGGCTAATGAATCATTATAATCTAAAACTGATTACCCCTAAAATGAGTTGCTCTGATGCATACGTAGATATGTCTGTCATTTATGGTGGATTATAATCACTTTAGACAATGACATACTAGCTTTTTGTACTTGTTCTCGCTTGTGAGCTCAAAATCTGATTATGAATACCCGTATGTAAAATAGATTAAAATGTTAATCACAGGATGTCGAGTACACCAAATGCTAATATGATTGTTTTGGTAATTTAGCACAGTGTATAAAATCAGGTCTGAAGTGGAAAAATGAATCCAATAATACATCTGTTGTATCAACATGTTTCAAATTCAGAAACCTGTTTCATTAAAGGTTGCAAGACCAGTGTGTTTTTCAGTGTGTCATTAAAACAGCTCTACTGAATAATATGTAGCCTATTACAGATACCAGCTTGTGCATTTTTTTTTTTTAAGTTCGCCCCTTACTTTCTTCTGATGCATAAATAATGACCTTAGGACACCACTGTTTATATCATTAAAATAAGGCTCTTTGTGTACCACAGTTATATAAATCAAATACCGACCAGTGGTTGCGGGTCTGTTTAGTATACAGGCATATCTGTTTGTAAAAATCAATCATGAATTGTTAAAATGGTGAGCCCTGACTTGACTGTCATTTACCATGGTTTGCCAGACCAGGCATTGCTATGTGATGCACTGCTCTATTACTGCTTGTGAAAACGAGCCTGACTCTTTTGTGGGAGGTGGTTAAGATGCTTCCTTTCAGGCGGCGTGTTCACCAGTTTGTACCCAGCCTCCATCCTGGGTCACTTATTAATCCACAAAGGACAGTGAAACGTGTTTTGCTGAAAGCTCATTAGGCAATAAGAAATAGTGTCCCAGAGGTGAGAAATTATAAAAGATCATTTCATACTGTAAAAATTAACAAGCAAGAGATTTAAATATCTAAATATGAATTAAATGCATAATTGAATAGTAAAAAGCTATTTAGCCAGCACCTGTGTAAACAAGCAAGCTGATTGTTAAGTCGCTAATGTTGTAGTTATATTTTTAACCCCCAGCAAACTAATTGACTCTACCCACAGGTTATCAATTCATCCACTGAAAAAAGGCTTTGGGAATATTTACGACTCCTTGGAGTATCTGTAGACCAGGGGTGTCAAACTCAGTTCCTGGAGGGCCGCAGTGTCTTCTGGCTTTCGTTCCTCCCAAAGCTCTCAATTACTTAAATGGTCTAATTATTTGATTAATTGGACACATTTAACTGTTCTCCCCTGGCCTCACAATGTTTCATAGGTAGTGTACCTTGCATTTTTAAACCATCAACTGTAAAAGACCTTGAAAAAATATTAAATATGTCCAACTGAACAAATAATTAAAACAATTAAATTAATTGAGAGCTTAAGTTGGAATGAAAAGCAGAAGACCTTTGAGGACTGGAGTTTGACCCCCCCCCCCCAACTGTAGACACATTTGAACACATCTACAATGCTTCTGTGAATAAACGGATCTCTCCTCAGGATACCCTTGTTTATTAGTATAATAATAATAATAATAATAATAATAATAATAATAATAATAATAATAATACGTGTACAGGATGCTCCTGGAATAGCTTCCACTTTTAAAATGTTCATTAACTTACTATACAAATTGTTAGTATAACTACCAGAACCCGTTTCCTAAATGTTTCATCATGTTGTTAATCAATGAAACCAGAACTAGTAAAACGTTCTCTGTGTGACGACCCTTCTTTCTTAAAATGACGGACGAGTTGCTAGCCTACCCTGTACTCCCGTCCATCACACTAGTTTGGTTCCAGCTGCTCGTCCGATCGTGTTGAACTTTTTGTTTCAGCTATGGATTATGTTCTCTTTGTACCTTGTCTTGTTTTCTCATCCTATCTAAAGAGTAAGAAGCAGGGTTCCAAAAAAATATAGCGTTACATGTCCCCACGTGTTACTACAAAGAAACAAGGACTAGGGGGCACAAATGGAGATTGGATAAAGGGGCATTCAGAACAGAAAATAGGAGGCACTTTTTTACACAGAGAATTGTGAGGGTCTGGAACAAACTCCCCAGTAATGTTGTTGAAGCTGACACCCTGGGATCCTTCAAGAAGCTGCTTGATGAGATTCTGGGATCAATAAGCTACTAACAACCAAACAAGCAAGATGGGCCAAATGGCCTCCTCTCGTTTGTAAACTTTCTTATGTTCTTATGTTCTTGTGTACATGTAATTTTTTTTTTTCATTGTTATTTTCCTGACAGCTTTTTACACGTATATAACTTTAAAGTCTGTTTCAAAGCTCTTTTCAAAACGGCTGCCCTAGTGCACTGATAGTGTAAGGATTATTGCCCACATTGTCAAACAGGTAACACAGCAATAACGGTCCATGATGTGGTACAGAACAGAAAAGTCAGAGCACTTGTTTTTTAATCACTCTTCCCGCAGTGATTTAGAGGACAGATCTTAAACCCCAGTGCCCTGGAGTGGACATTTTTAAAAGGCCCTTTTTTCACTTGGGTCTCTAGGAGCCTTGATACATAATAAACCTTGAATGAAGCCTTTTTCATACATTTCCATTCTGTTTTCATGAAGCTCTTTTGTTATTCACAAATGGATATCTCCATATCTTGCATAATCTTTGTCCTCTTTGATGTTTTATCACAATGTTTAATAGATTATAAAAGGGACTCTTTAAGCCTGGTTGCCCTTGATGTTTTTCTTACATTATATTTTAAACCTTAGAATGTCCATATTTATTAATAGCCAGTTCCAAGTTTGATTCTGACTAGAAATGGACCTGGAGTTTTCAAGACTCTTTGTTCCAATATAAGGTGAAACTCTCCAAATAAACTAAACCTGAAATACTACTACGACTACGACTATGACTACTACGACTACTACTACTAATAATAATAATAATAAATGCTAGTAACTATTTTGGAGTAAAAAAAATACTGTTGATTTGAACATAAAGTGACTAACGATATTTTAATAACTCATTTTCTTGCAATATCCATGCAATAAATTCCAATGCCACAAACCTGATTCTGAAATCCTTATTTTGATTAAATGTAAGTATAAAAACAAAGTCTAGAAAAGGGATTTTATTAATGTGGTGCGGGTTACGGTCTTCAATAAAATTAGTAATCTGAACATGATCTGGTCCCAGCAGATTCAGTATATGTATTTTGGTGTGCATTACTTTTTCTGAATTTTTAACAGGAAGCCACACAGGTCTAAGGTCTATGTGACTTCTGGAGAAAGCCTCTTGGTGGTACTGCATGATAGCCAGTTTACCGTGGGAAAACACTAATAGCAATAATTAGGTTTTCTGGTTCTCAAATGCATTCGATTCAATCTGGGTAAGCAATTTGGGAATACACTGAAATCTGCAGTACTAAGCAAAAAGAGATCAAATCAATATCATTTGAAAACCATGCACTGCCATTTTATATGTGTGTAATACAATATTTTCTCCATGGGAATGATGTTCATGGTTAATTACTTTTGTATCCTCATAGGGCAATCTTGTCTCATGTGATCGTTTGAACTGAAAAGCAGTCATGTAGGTTACTCTTTCACGATTGTTCCCACTGTAACGGTTGTGAATGATGTCCAAACAAGAAAGCCACACTTTGTGGGGATACACAGCCTGGGATTCAGCCTTTTCTGGTGGATGGGTGTGCATCACTCAGCTGGCAGCAATACAATGGGAGACTCATTTAATTTGATTTCATTATCAGTACAGTTTCTCAGATTTTGTCCCACAGTTTCAGCAGGATGGCACACAATAATATATATTCAATAATCTAAACAACAAGTAACCTATTCTGCCACCAATCCTTTCCCACTGTATTTAGCGATCTTATTAATTTAACACCCATACGCACCAAGCAGTCAAATTACATATTGGCTTATTGAATGGACAGTCTTGGGTGAATGCTTCTAAAGAGTCCATCAATCAAGGTGAAACCTCCTGTAGGCTGCTGACAGCAATTCTAAAAAGTCTTGTCCCGCTGATGAACTTTCCAATTGATCAAATCATTGAAAAAATATAATGCCATTTTTTTGATGTACTTGTTGACAATGGCACAGTTAGAGTCAGTGTTCCATGGCAGACGCTAGAAAAATTATTCTAAATACCAGCTACTGGAGAACTTCACGACTGCTTCATCTCTCACTGCTATCCCCCACCTCCCCAAGACCCCCTGTTCAGACTGCACTTGTAGATCTCGTGATCTATCCCTCCTACTATGCACTGGACTTGTCTGACCTACACATCACGTCACTGGATCCTCAGCTAATGCACTATCCTTGCACTATTGCACTACTATTATGTCATTGTAGATATAAGCTATTGTTATCCTAACTTGATGCATCCTAGTTCATATTGTATTCAGTGGTATGATTTGCACTTACTGTAAACTATACTGTATTATATTATATAAGTATATATTATATTATGAAAGTAAGCCTGTACAGCCCGGTACTGCGGACTTGTAAAACATTAGTTGTGGGTACGGTGTACGATTGTTTAGGCTACATATTTTGTATTTGTATTTTAAGTCCTTTCCCGCCTCCCGGCTTCTTCTTGGTTGTCCGGTTACTAATTGTTATTGATGTTTAAACAAAATAACTCGCAGTCACTCAGGTCTCATTCATGTGACTTAGGAAGACAGAGTGTATGATCACCATGGTAACCATCACAGGGTAGATCGGTGACATTTAGCTACATTCAGTGCAGGAAGAAGCATTCCTAAAAAAAAAAAAAGATGTGTAAATGTATGAATCACTTTATATATATATATATATATATATATATATATATATATATATATATATACAGTATATATATATATATATATGAGAGTTAATTACAGATAGCAATCATAATAAAAACCAACCCAGGCTTTTTTCAGTTCAATTACTTTTTAATGCTGTACTTTTGTATGCAGTGAGGGTTTAACCAATAGTCATCTTTTATATAGTATGTCCAAACAGTAAAAAACAGATTTCATGTGGTAATCCCATGATTGGGGTGCTCGTGTGGGGGGGATGTCTTAAAGCTACGATATCTTTCTTCACCCCATGGTACACTTATATGCTATATAACCATTGAGGAATAGTCATGTATTCTGCAGACATGTCACATCGAAGCAGTGCCACCATTGCTCACCATTGTTGCCCTAGAACATACTGACATACTAAT
This sequence comes from Acipenser ruthenus, assembly GCF_902713425.1. Classification (NCBI taxonomy): domain Eukaryota; kingdom Metazoa; phylum Chordata; class Actinopteri; order Acipenseriformes; family Acipenseridae; genus Acipenser; species Acipenser ruthenus. The sequence goes on along the minus strand of NC_081201.1, from coordinate 9,180,418 downwards.
TGCATTTTCCTTTCTTGATTTTTTTGTCCAACCACTGATTTTGCTTTTCAATACAATACTCTCTTTGCTCCTAATCTTTCACATGAGATGCTTCCAGCAAATTTTCAAAAAGATGTAAACAGGGAGTAGTGGAGTAGTGGTTAGGGCTCTGGACTCTTGACCGGAGGGTTGTGGGTTCAATCCCAGGTGGGGGACACTGCTGCTGTACCCTTGAGCAAGGCACTTTACCTAGATTGCTCCAGTAAAAACCCAACTGTATAAATGGGTGTTTGTATGTAAAATTAATGTGTAAAAAATAATGTAATTGTATGTAAAAATAATGTGATATCTTGTAACAATTGTAAGTTATCTGCTAAGAAATAAATAATAATAATAAATTGCAATTCCAGTAGTTTAAACACATTACCTAGATATTAATTCAATAATTAACTATTACCATTGGCCAAACCTGATTTGGCCATCATTTACCATTGTTAACCATTGTCAGACCATGCTTGGTATTTGGCACCAGACACAACCTTCTTTAAGAACGTGGTCGTACAGTACAAGACAACCCTCCATCATTATACCAGGTGCGTCCATGAAAAAATGGGCAACCATGGTTTACTGAATGTTAGATTTCTCTCCATAATATTTTAACCCAAAGCATCCTGCTATGCAAGGACTGCTACTAGCTCTGATGGAACAAGCCGTTTGAAGCAGATTTTAATCCTAGCAATTAAACACTCAATAGTGAAATTCAATGAGAAATGCTTCGTCTCTAAGTCTTTCTCAAGGTCAAAAGATGTCCTAGCCACCCTAGAATAACTACAGTCTAACTGTAACTGAATTCTGAAGTGTGTCCCAGTTTCCTACTACTGTGTTTGTACATCAGAAAACATTCTGAGGCCTATACTTTAGAATAATTGACACACAGCATACAGTCCTGTGAGGGTCCGATTTTTTAGACCCGGACCCGCTACTACAGGACCAGACCCGAACCCGCAGCCCACTGCAGCACTGTCTTCTTACCTGTGACCCGACCCGACCCGCTTTAAGAAGACCTGCAACCCAACCAGAACCTCTACCATTCTGCACAGATTGAGTTCATTATTATTATTATTATTATTATTTATTTCTTAGCAGACGCCCTTATCCAGGGCGACTTACAATCGTAAGCAAAAACATTTCAAGCGTTACAATACAAGTAATACAATAAGAGCAAGAAATACAATAACTTTTGTTCAAGTAAAGTACAAGTTTGACAATCCACAATTCAATAATACAGCAGGTAATAGTGATAGTTACATCAGGATATGATTAAATAGTGATAGTTACATCAGGATATGATTAAATACAAAATACTACAGTTCATACAATAGGCTATACAGCATAGTAGCTTTCTTTAGTGGTCTGCATATATTTTAACAATGTAACATATTAACTACTTACTTTACTATAAAATACCAGTCTAATCATTTTGTGCCACCAGTTAAAAGGGAGCTATACCTGTGCTTTCGCAGAGATGTACCCGTTTTGTGGCTGTCGTTCACAAAAACATAATCCAACAAATGCAGTCACATTTTTCATTTTTATTTTCATTTGCTATGCTTCCAAAAGAATTCCACACTTCTGATTTCCCTCTCACACTATTATCCACTACATGATATAAACCCTGCGCTATCTTTTGTTTCACCTCGTCCACAGGCATTTTAATATCACCATGCAGATGTGAAAAAGGATCTTGCGACGTATCAAACAAGCGGCAATACAAACCGAGAACACTGCTTAGTCAGCTGACTCCTCCCTAATCGCCTCCTGCTTTAGTGCGGGAAATACCGGTACATTTACCTTCTAGTACGTTATTTGGGAAAGGGTTACAAACGAGTATGCTGAAAGGACAGAAAACGTTTTTGGTGATTCAAATTCAGACCTGAGCCTTTTTTTTTGACCCGCACCAGAACTGCAAACCGTGAAAAAGTTCACATTTCTGAACCCGACCCGCTTTTTTCAGGTCACCCGAGGCAACCCGCAGGTACCCGATCCGATGCAGGACTCTATCATACACTGACACACACTCAGTAATAGATCACATACAGTAGATATATTAAAAACAGTGATAATATTGAAGGTTTATCTTTCTGTCTAGAGACTATGTGATGAACTTTGTCTTGAACTTTGACTTTGTCTTTGTCAGACTGCTTATTTCTCTCTTTGTCTACTCGACGAGCTCAGGTACATTTACCTTCCATGCGGCTGACGCTCGACTGTGTTGTCACATGTTCCTCTCAAAGAGGCAGGGCTTCTACGCACCAGAAGGACTGCAGTTATTGAAAACGTAACTGATCGTGTAATTTATTTTATTATAAAGACAATGACTCAAGTCGAGTTGAGTCACCAAAAATTGCGACTCCAGTCATTACAACTCTGCTTTCTTCTTTGAACGTATAATTTAATTTCGAGGTCCAGATATATTTAATGGTTCAGCACCCTTTTATTATAGTTGTATCTCCCTCATAAAAAAGGGATTTCAGTGGTTTAAGGACCTATTGGAAAGATGATTCATTATAACTACTGGATATAAACTGAAGTAGCACTTTTCCAGAAGAGGAAATCATTTTTTCATTGTCAAACTTTGTTCAGGTATTGACTTAATGACTTATTAATATTGTTTTCTCTCCTCACAGCAAATGTTTACTTACAGTACAATTATTGTAAAGCTAACAAAATAATCCTATAAGCCTTACCTTTTGTGCACTTTGATTCATAATATACTATTCAAATCGGAAACCTAGCAACCCTCCCTGACGCACAGTCTAGACCGCTATACCAGTCATTGTTTTTCACCTGGCTTGTTTCACAAATGCTACTTGATTAGTTATTTTAAATATGAATACTTGCCAGCCTTAGTTAATTAATCTTCATAAAGTGCTTCAGAGGAAGGTCTAAGTCTGCTGCAGTAAATGTCATCCAAAAAGCAGCAGGAAAGAGATACTGAGTATCCCAAAACTGAAAAGTGGACCTACATCCTGCCCCTGAACTCACAGATATCATTAATGAACAGCAGTAACACTTTACATACACTTTACATTAAGTGTCTAATTACTGTGCATTTACATAGTAGTTACTTAGTAAATACATGTATACTTACACACAATGTCAACTGGATGAGCCCATTGAAAAAAGCCAGTTATTATAATGTTATTATGCATAGTTACAATGTACTTAATGTGCAATTTTTTTGCATGATATAACCCTAACCCTAACCCTAACTCTAAACCTAACCATAACCCTTTCTGATACAGTTGTGTACTTACATATATTGTGCAAAAAGATTTACACATTAATTACACAATAACACTGTAATTATGCGTATGTATATATGTATTTATTATGTAATTACAATGTAAATACACAGGAAATAGAGACACAATGTAAGTTATTACCAGAGAAGCTTGGTTAGAGCCACATGGTATATCAGTTCCAGTTATCACCAAGTGAATCTAAGCAAACAGAAGAATACATAAGTTCAGGTGACTGTGGTATTTCATACCCATACCAAGTTGCAGTAAATTTGAACAATAAGCCATAAAGTACAGTACATACTGAGGAGCTAACATAACTATTCCACTAAATGTGTGCCATTTTAATGCTGAGCTAATTTGTACAAAATGTGCTAATTGCTCCTTGTATATCTCAATGCATCCTCCCCTGTGTTCCTATAAAACAGGGAGCACATACTACACATTTTATATAACATCTAATACCTTTTTCCTGTAGGCAGCGAATATAGAGATTTTTCCATTCCTGTGTGATTTTCAATAATTGGTTTAGGAACAAAACATCTATCTGTTTTAATGACTTTCTGGCAAGTGTATTTGCCTATGAATAAATCAATCTGAGTAGTGCAGGCTATGCAAATGCAATTACAATAGCATTTGCGTCAAGTGAAACTCATAGTAGGTATGGCCATTTCTGGAAAACTCAATTGATAATTGACACTGTTACCATAGAAATAGCCAATTCTGCTCTACAGCTAGCCTATTTTGTGTATCATTGTGCTTGAAATTTGGGAAGCTGGCTTTAACATTGGTTCTTTGGGAAAAAAAAAAAAAAAGAAAACAAGATGATGCAGTAATGCGTATGTTTAGTGTTGTATTGCATTGTATTGCATCACATGTAGAAAGTATGCTTGGTTTAGACCAGGGGTGCCCAATCCTGGTCCTGGAGGGCCGATGCCTTCCTGGTTTTTGTTCAAACTGTACACTAAATTGATTAATTAGACCAATTAAGCTTCTAATAAGGGCTTGATTGAGCCAATTAAGTAATTTAGGGCACAGTTGCAACAAAAGCCAGGAGGGACATCGGCCCTCCAGGACCAGGATTGGGCACCCCTGGTTTAGACAGTATTGCACTTGCTTTGTGAACAATCTGCTTATTGAGACTCATAACTGAATGCAAAGCTAGTGTGCTGTTTGTTGTTGTTTGGTATAGAAGAAACTGGGTCCATGACAATTCGTCGTCACCCCTGCAACAAATCGTTCCCACAACAATTTGTCCCCACGACAGTTCGTCCCCCTGACAATTCGTCCTCATGACATTTCGCCCCCCCGACAATTCGTCCCCACGACAGTTTGTCCCCTCGAGAATTCATCCCTATTAGATGTACATAGTCATTGATAATACTCATTGAGTATTGACAATAGATTGTGAGAGCAACTCATGTTATGATTTAAAAAAAAATTATATAGTTTTCTTGTTTTGTGAAGTTAACCAGAGTGAGATGCAAAAGCGACAGTAGTAAATGTGTGAGATTGAGATTGCAATGTAAAACGGAGTGAGATGTAGGTCGGATTGTTAAACTGGATCGCATTTTTAATGTGTTATTTGTTGGGTATAATGAGATTGGGGTTTCATTAGCCTGTAATGTAACATACAACCCCTGTGGGTACAAATGAGGCGGAGCATGTCAGATTTTTTTTTCACAACACGTTTCAAGTCAGTGTTTATTAAATTAATAAGAAAGGTGAACTGGAACTGGTAGCAAATAAAAGACTCAGGTAGCTACTGAACAAAGTTATTTGTAAACCCTGGCAGCCACATATAAAGCCCAATAATAAACACCCCAGACAACCCCACAATCACACTCCACACTTGTACTCACAACATCCAACCATTCAGAAACAGTCTGTGCCATTCTTATTTTGGTTATCTGATAATTGAATCCACTCTGGTTAACTTCACAAAACAAGAAAACTATTTAAAAAAAAAACATAACATAACATGAGTTTTCTCGCAGTCTATTATCAACATTCATAAAGCTCCCTCGCCCCACTGCTCCAGATGAACCACCAAAAACATCATCAACAACACCAGTTTGTTGAAGTGAATGATCAACAATTTCTATGTGGTTACACAGTCAACATTTTTCTTATATTATGACTATTAAAATATGTATATCTAGTAATAGGGACAAATTGTCGATGGGACAATGTCATGGGGACAGATTGTCGGGAGAACAAAGTGTCGTGAGGACAAAATGTCGGAGGAACAAATTGTCGGGGATGAATTGTCGGGGGTGGGGCGGGGGGCCCCGGGGTCAAAAAACACTGTTATTATATCAAACTTGCGGTATAGTAATGACAGCTTTAGTAGCAAGTGATTTTCAAACAAAATCCTTTAATGCTTTAAAATTGAGTCGATGAGGTCATTAATGAATGCATTTCTCATTAAAAACCTTTCTCAACGTTTAGATAAGGGGAACTCGTTAATCAAAATGCATGTAAACGAGATCAAGAAAAATGAATGGAAGCATAATTCACTGTTACGGAAACTAGTAGCATACAAGGAGATGGCTCTCCCACCAGCGAGCAGCAGCCAAATGGAACAAAAAAATTACTGGAATCTATTTTGTGTATAGTTTGTGGTAATCTAGGTTGTCTGTAAGAAATGAACCCTGGTCCTGTACACTCTCTCTCTGTATCATGGACGTCACAACCCCGGTATGTTACATTTCTGTTTCAAGGTGAGTTCAATTATTATTATTTGTTTATTTAGCAGACACCTTTATCCAAGGCAACTTACAGAGACTAGGGTATGTGAACTATGCATCAGCTGCAGAGTCACTTACAATTACGTCTCACCCGAAAGACGGAGCACAAGGAGGTTAAGTGACTTGCTCAGGGTCACACAATGAGTCAGTGGCTGAGGTGGGATTTGAACCGGGGACCTCCCGGTTACAAGCCCCTTTCTTTAACCACTGGACCACACAGCCTCCTTTCGTTAATTAAAACCCTCTTTTTCCAACTGCAAATTAACTCCTGATAAATGATAACAACACCAATTTCCTTTTAAATTTCCACGCAAAAAAACAAAAAGTTGCAAGAAGCACTGCTCGTTAAGATATTAACATTATTTCGTAAATCAACATTAGCACGATTATTTAATACCGGCCACTTGAAAATGCCAAAATCAATGCTACATATCAATTTGTTGATTAACGCTGCAGTTATGAATTACGAATTTTTGAATATCCTCCCCTTTGTGTCTTTATACTGTTTTTACCATTGACCTTCACCTCTCATCTGCCCATCTTTTTAAACAACCCTTGCAGGATAAGCTAAATACAAAGCTTATCAATGTTATGTCCACATATTTTACCACTGCAGTACCATATTATCTATGACTCATTGTAGCTGACATTGCCCCCTGGTAGAGAATCATTGCTTTGCCTTTATAGTTCCATTGTCACTGAGAATGATTTAGAAAGCTGTGTTGCAAGGACAGATTTAGCAAAGTGGTTAATTCTACTGGGTGTTTGTTTAAATTCCTGTTATAACCTTTCCAATCAGAACCCTTATTTGAAAATACATTGCTTCCAAGCTTAAGTAACAAATATAATAAAGACACAGGAACTTAATGGCTTAAAATTAGAATACAAAACAGAACAAACAACTGGGGAATAATTATGAAAAGATAAGACGTGAACAATGAATAGACCACATGTTTTTGTGTCACAGCAGAAGCCCAGTTCTGTTGCCTACAGAAAACTAGCACAGGCTGAATGGGACATGATGGCACTTGTGTGCAACAGGAAATACACTTGAGTAGAGCTGCCAAAAAATGTGTATATAGAAATATAGAGAGCTCTAGATGAATAGAAGAATGACTGTACTAATCGAGTAAGCATTGCATGGGCATGTACTAAAGAATTGCCTCGTGAGTAAGCAAGTGAAAAAAGGTTGTGTGCATTAAGCACTATATATATATATATATATATATATATATATATATATATATATATACTATTTCACCTGGTTCTGTACTTCAGGTGTGTACCATCAGTATGTGAACACTAATTCCATACTGTAAAACGGTCTGTGTTTTAAACTGATGCAGATGTGATGGAACATATGGAATCTGTTTAAGATAACTTCCTGCCTTAAATAACATTTGGGGCCAAGCAAGCTGAATGTCACAGTGTCAAGTTTATTTGAACATTTTTAATGTTCAAAAAAAGAGCTTTGTTGAAATGTTGTTTTAATTATTAAACATGTGGTCCATTGTCCATGCTGTGCAGAGGTGTATGTTCCCACAGAGGAAAGACACAGGTGATGTCAAGAATGAGAATGGCCAATGGGCTGGCTGAGGTGCTGTGGGGTTGAGGGAGCAGATCAGACTATGCACATCCAATCCAAGGATTCTCCTTGTAGACTATTGTCCAGTGATGCCACTAAACCCGCTTCCTAAACCACAGGCCTTCAGAAATGAAGGGGTAGTGCTATAACCCATGAGGTCACTTCTAAAAGAAATATTATTTCTAACAACGACTGTATTTTTATTATTTATCTATGCAGTAAATGACTCCAGGGCTATTTGATTTTCTTTACTTTCCGCTAGTTCCCAATAATATTGATTCCTGTCAAGCACAGACTCCTCATTGTGGGTGATGGATACACAAGGTATGTACATTACAGAATGTGCCTGGGAATCACCAGACATTAGCAGCTGTAGAGCCCAGAACCATAAGGATCTGGTATCATCTATAGTGCAATTTAAAGTTTTTTGAGTTTGTTTTCAATATACCTTATAATGAGATCATGATTCAAACAGAGATCCCAGCAGAGGATCTCCATAGGGGGCTCATATTCATGTTGCATTGAGCTTCTGGGGAGATGAGTCACCATGCCAAGCATTAAGCTTTCTTTGAACATATTCCTACATTAACTTTTACAGCTCTCCAGTCAATGGTAAAATACCATATACTGGTGCTATTTTTCTTAGAATTTGAAACTCAATATGAAAGTAGATATTAGCCTAATCTTTAATCTAATAGATTCTTATGCATATACAACAGTAATTGTTTTTTTTTAATTATATGCCTCATAGGGTACCAAAAGGCAGTACTGCATGGAGTTCTGGATGAGCCAGGAGCTTGCCAGTTCAAATCCTGGTCATGCCGAGTTGCTTATCCTGGTTTATCCACACTCCACACTCCACACTCCACACTCCACACTCCACACTCCACACTCCACACTCCACACTCCTCCAACAAACAAAGGATTTTGCTTACTTTTTATACAGGTGGCCATTCTCCAATTAGCACTCATTTACCTAATTGGAGAATGGCCACACCTGTGATTACTGGCAGGGGCATATTTAACCCCACCCCTGCCAACCCTACACGTATTTACATAGCAGGGTGTTTGCCCTGCCACAGTGAGTAATTGGACAAAATTCATTGCATAAAATCCAATTACAGATATAATGCTCAATTTAATTTGCTTTTTAATAACCTAATTAACCGGACCTAATGCTTCTATAGCATTTGAATTGTCAAATATGTTGTATTGTTTTCCAGGGTCCGTTTGTTGTGGAATTCTAGTACAAAACTACTAGTACTAGTACCAGGCATCCTGGGGCCTGTTTTTCAACATTTTTAATCTGGATCAAAGTGATCCAGATTATGTAATCCTATATTTTGTGACCAAGATTACGTTTATCAAATTATCATTTTGATCCGGTTTTTCAGAAAATGTAACTGCTGGATTACATTTATCCAGATAACAAATAACCACGATTACCAAATCCATTTTTTTGAAGTAGGCTAGTTCTTAATATAATTATTTATTTATTTATTTTTTTTTTTTTTTTTTAACTGCCTTATTTAGGATATAACCTAATTTAACAAAATAAATAAGATTGTGGTAATAATGATTAATACACAACTTTTTGTTTATTTATTTATTTATTTTTTTTAACAAAATCTAAATCACTTTTAATGTTACTGCACATATAACGCTTGCAAATAATGGTTATTTTATTTATGCCTACTTAGCAGAAATTAAATAAGTAAATCTAAATGTAATCAAAATCTTTACAAAACAGTACAGTATCCATGGTGAATGAATCGCTATCAGTGCCAAGAAGGTGTTCTTTAAACAAAGTTCCTGTTCCTTTAGCCAGAGCATTTACACTGGGAAAAATATGTTTCACCACAAGGGTGTTCCCATAAATGAAGTGTTCTCTTAGGAGGTGTTCCTATATGGTGGAGACTACTGTATCACTTGCTAACTTACAATATACTCCAAGACATCTTGTATCCTATAGTATGCTGTAACGTCACACCTATTAATGTTGTTGTATTCTACTGTGTGACACATATTTTAAGAACGCCTTACACAATAATGGAGATTTTGTTTTTAATTTGTATGAAGTTCTTTTTTTCTTTCAATATTCAGTGATATTGCACAGGAAACCAAAAGATGAAAATGTATACTCATAAGTGATCGGTGGCTACCTCTGATCAAACTGAGAGTGCATTTGTTGTGCCTTTACTTTGTCAGGTCTGTCATACAATTACTGCAAGAGAAAAGACACTATAAACTTGATTAGAGGCAGCTACCGAACACTTAAAAACATATTATAAATCATTCAATCTAAATAAAAAATGGAAGCTTATATAAACTAATTTCACCCGTTTGTGTAGATTCTGTTCTCTTTTAACCTTTACAATTATTTGTTATTGACATTCCAAGTACACTCTTGAAATTATAAATGAACAACTTTGGCCAAACGTTTTGCATCACTCTATGAATTAACTCATTTTGCTTCATAAAGTCAAATGAAACCTGCTGAATAATGTTTCGTTAACATATTGAATTACATACCGCTTTATAGTTTTCCATAAACGAAAAACAGACAACATTTTTGAAATATAACATAAAATACTGTACTACTATTATGGCTTCCGGTAGACTTTTGCGATATCATTTTGTAGTTTCGTTGATTGCATGTTAAACAAAAGATCCAAATTATGTTCATATAGTTTTTTGTTTTGTTGTTGTTTGTTTTTTAACGATGTCTCAATCCTAAAATTCTCGGTGATGCAAAACATTTGGCCATAGCTGTAGTTCAGGGCTACTCAACCCTGGTCCTGGAGGGCCGCTGTCCCTCCTGGTTTTTGTTCTAACTGTACACATAATTGATTAATTGGACCAATTACGCTTCTAATAAGCACTTAATTGGTCCAATTAAGTAATTTAGTGGACAGTTGGAACAAAAACCAGGAGGGACAGCTGCCCTCCAGGACCAGGGTTGAGTAGGCCTGATGTAGTTACTGCTACTAGTTTCCTGTGGGGATGTGACTTATAATTCATTTTTGAAGTGCTGTTTTGATCACTACCAATTCTAGGGAAAAATGAGCGCCACATATTTTGTGGGGACACACCTACAGTGTATTGTAAAGCTACAGCTATAAATGTAAGTGTGTCAGGATGAAAGCCTGACATGTACATTGTATATTTGTGTGTGTTGGGAATATAGGGTTGGCAGGGAGGGGGTTAAAATCCTCCCTGCCATAAATACATGAGAATGTGGCTGGAGCCTTAATTGAATGATGAATGGTTAATTAGGCTCCAGCCACATGGTATTTAAGGAGGGGGAAATGCTTTGTTTGGAGGGGATTGAGAGAGTTGGGGGAGTGTAACCTGTGGGTTAAATTGGTTACAGTATTGTTTTGTTTGAATCTTTATTTTATAACATGCGCACAAGCTCTTTAAACTCATTCCTGTTACAAGAAGTAAAGAACTAACTGATACAATCCAGCTGCTTTAACCATTGTTTAAAATCCATCCATTCAGTAACATTGTTACGCTTATGCTTGGGCATTTGAATACCAGCATCTGTAATATGGCCCCCTGCAGTCCAAACTGACCTATGATCCTGACCACTATTATTATTATTATTATTATTATTATTATTATTATTATTATTATTATTATTATTATTTCTTAGCAGGCGCTCTTATCCAGGGCAACTTACAGTTGTTATAAAATATCACAATACAAATGTTCAAATTACAGAATATCACATTACAGATACAAGCAGTTATAAAGTACAGTAAAATAAGTAGAAAATAAGATCAAATTCAAATAAGAGAAAAATAAAGAATACAGTAAGTAATTACATTTAAGAGCGAGTTTGACTAAGAGCAGTTAACTTATAGTAAAAATATTTGCTCAAAAGTTGTATTCAAGAACGTCATATTGAACATCTGCCCAGCCCAAATGCCATATTTAAATGACAATTAAACATAAAAGGGTTTATTTTCTAACTTAACACATAAAGCACTACTTCAAAAAATGAAAAACTATAATAAAATAAACATTTCAAAAGAAACCACTGTGTAAACAGGTTTATGTATATACAAAACTGTAAAAACAAAAGTAGTTTTTAATCTAAAACAAAAGTAACATATGATTTCTCTTGCGTGTGTGTCTTTCGCAGCACAGGATCCAGGTTGAGCTGCCGCAGCCTGCAGCTTTGCAGTTTTCTGATCGAAATTTTTTTTCCTAAATCAGAATTGCACAGCAACGCATAAGAGACATCCTACACACGATGTATGAACACTGCAGGCAGGTCACCATTTGAAAGTGAAATGGCAAAGAACATATTAAAGCTGCAAAAGCATTCACAGCTGTTTCTGTGTTTATACCCAAGATTTATTATAGATGTTTGATTAAATAAAATAAGTTAGACAAGGTCATTAACATAAAAAGTACATTATCGTTAACCCTCAGATACGTATACAGTATTTATACATATAGGGGTTGAACTTTTTTGGTTTTTGTTTTCCAAATCTCTACCTCCCTTTAATTGTTAATTAGTAGCTGTTAAGCTGTCTCTGCATCCTAATGAGAAAACTATTAATTAAAAACCGGGTTATGCTTTTTTTTTTATTTGCTACAGTTCAAGGAGATTTTAAATGACAGACTTGCTATCAGTGTACACGCTCTACTGAGTTTATTATGCTGAAAAGAAAATCTGTCAAGACAGCGAGTGAAAATAACAAAAGCACAACAATAAACTAGGCGACTGCAAGAATGCAATGCAACTAGAATCAGGGATGAGTAATTAACGAAATGTGTCTGAAATTAAAAATAAGGTGAAACAGGTTCTTGCTCAGTTAAGATATGAAGTCGAAGTTTAATTAGGAAACAGAATCGGCTCAAAATGAGTTTAAAGGGACGTTACGTAATCAAAAATAAAACCTGAAACCTTCAAGACCTATTTATAGATTAATTTATTTAATGGGCTATAAAGCAGCTGTGAAACAAACATGAGCCCCTTTCACACTGGCACTCCTACCCAGGTCCGGACTTGGGTTCTGGCTACCCGGGTCATAATCCCGCGTAGTGTGAAACCATGTACTTGGGTCATACCCGGGTTAACCCATGTCCCAGCAACCCACCTCAGCATGTGGGTCAACACGCTTTGACCCGGGTTGAGCGAGACAAATAACAAACAGCCACGCCTGCGTAAAGGTTTCACTTCCGCAAGGAACGTTTCTGTTTATTCTGTTTAGCCATATTTTTGTTGCTTGAGACACACCATGAGCCAGATTGTAGCAGGGATGAGTAAACGTTTGCTCTAATCAACATTTGGGCCAGTGGTTCACTCCAGAGAAGCTTGGATGGAAGCATCAATAACAAGCTGCTTCCGGGGTATTGATACACGCATTGTGTACTTGTGTCTGTCATGCAGGTCAACCCTGCTTTATCAAAAGCAGTGTGAAATCGTGTAGCCGGCCCAGGAAGACCATGCCAGTGTGAAAGGGGCCATGGATGCACCAGATCAAGTGGCTGCAACCAACCGACTGCTCAAAGTTATGAAACCATACTTTAAAAAGTTTCGTGTGGCGAGGCATTAAAATGGGTAAAATCTCTAGCAGGAAGTTCTTGCAAAGTTACAATACATGTAATTTAGATAATGGTTTGGCACTCTCTATCGATAACATATGACTACTTGACTACATTATGACCCAGTGTTTTGCGGACATATTATGGTTTATTGAGTTTTGCAAAAAGGTTTTTCTAGTGTTTTGACCAATGCTAGCATACAAAGTGCTCTGTCTGTATGGCCTTGGTTTTGTTGAAGTCATTGTAAAATTGTCTTATTACATCTCTGATGAAGCTCCCTGTTAGTGGCTGTTTTGCACTGATGTAATTCCTGTCAGTGGTGCTGGATGAAACAGATGAATCAAATCAAATAAATCAGATAAGAGGGAGCTGTGGGAGAAAGTAAATCTATAGCGTTGTGTTCCTTTTCACTTGGCTTATCAATCTGATGGAATGTAGTTTTCCAAGTTTATCAAGTCGTAACTTCACAGAACAGATAAGCAGATTACATTGCCCATGAGAAAAAGCATTATTGCAAAGTGTGGTCTCTGGTTTGACTTTGTCATCATATATGTGTTTCGCCCATAATAACTGCATTTATCCAATAACGCAATGCTCACTGAAAGTGTTGAATTTAAATCAAGGGAAGTAATGTTAAAACTTTACAATGCATTCGTAAGATCTGGTCACCACACTACAAAAAAGATATTGCTGCTCTATAAAGAGTGCAAAGAAGATGGACCAGAATTATTCTGGGTTTAAAAGGCATGTCATATGCAGACAGGCTTAAAGAATTTAATCTATCTTGAACAAAGACGACTATGCGGTGATGTGATTCAAGCATTCAAAATTCTAAAAGGTATTGACAATGTCGACCCAAGGGACTTTTTCAACCTGAAAAAAGAAACAAGGACCAGGGGTCACAAATGGAGATTAGATAAAGGGGCATTCAGAACAGAAAATAGGAGGCACTTTTTTACACAGAGAATCGTGGGATTCTGGAACCAACTCCCCAGTAATGTTGTTGAAGCTGACACCCTGGAATCCTTCAAGAAGCTGCTTGATGAGATTCTGGGATCAATAGGCTACTAACAACCAAACGAGCAAGTTGGGCCGAATGGCCTCCTCTCGTTTGTAAACTTTCTTATGTTCTTATGTTCTGTAAGATAGCGGGTTGTGAGAGACAGCAGGGAGGGGGTTAAAACCTCCCTGCGAGAGAAATGCACCATTTTGTATTGTATTGTTTTATTGTTTCATTTAGTTTTGTTAATTGCTTTAGTGTTTAGTTTAATTGTTTTAGTATTAATTATCATCCGCACCTGGGCGTTATTCGGGAATTAGATCCAGGTGCGGGGTTTAAAAGGAGAGCAGGCAGTCTGCTCGAGGCTGCTGAGTAGAAGGAGGCAGAAGAGGTGCGCTGTCTCCGAGTAGCCAGAGGAAGAAAAAAAAAAAAGTAAGTGCGGTGTCAAACCGGTGTTTTGGGAAGGACGGGAAAACAGCTTAGCTGTCCCGTGTTAGGAAGGGTGTTCCTGAAAGTTGAGTTAGTGCTCCAAGAGGAGTTAGGTGTTTGTTTTGCTTTTGTATTTGTTTTGATTTTGTGTTTATTAAAAAGTAGCGCAAACACGCTTGAAAAATCCATTTCAGTGTCCTGGATCGTATTTTTAAAGGGGCAACGAACCCGAGTGGGTCCAGCTGTGTTACATTTGGTGTCAGAGAGTGTGGGTGCCCCTAAAACCCAGAAATGGATTTGTTACAGATGATTGAGCAGATCACCAGGAATGCAGTTGCTAAGGGAGAGCAACTTAAGAGATGGGAGAGAGAGATGGGGTTGGCTCCAGTGAAGAGAAGGGAGCCAACAGAATTGGAGCTGCTGCTCCAAGAATGGGAGCAGGCTAGCGGAGCTCCGCAGCCTCCCGAGCCAGAAGGGGAGGAGCCGCCGCTGCCAGAACCCAGAGGGTAGGAGCCGCCACTTCCGGAGCCCAGAGGGGAGGAGCCGCCGCTGCTGGAGCCCAGAGGGGAGGAGCCGCCGCTTCCGGAGCCCAGAGGGGAGGAGCCGCCGCTGCCGGAGCCCAGAGGGGAGGAGCCGCCGCTGCCGGAGCCCAGAGGGGAGGAGCTGCCGCTGCCAGAGCCCAGAGGGGAGGAGCTGCCGCTGCCAGAGCCCAGAGGGGAGGAGCTGCCGCTGCCAGAGCCCAGAGGGGAGGAGCTGCCGCTGCCAGAGCCCAGAGGGGAGGAGCTGCCGCTTGCAGAGCCCAGAGGGGAGGAGCCGCTGCTTCCGGAGCCCAGGGAGGAGGTGAAAAGCATACCTCCCCCACAGCCCCGACCACCACCCCTATGGTCCAGTCCAGCGTCGCTGCGTCCAGTCCCTCACCCCTTGCTCCTGGACACCCTGTCGGTTAGCCTGGACCTCCCGTCACTAGACCTGGAGCCCAGGAGTCGGCAGAATCGGGCACAGTTCTCCACCTGGTCCCCTGCTCCGCTCCTCCCGGACACTAAGACGTCGCTGCGCTGCTCCCAGACGTCGCTTACGCTCCCCCTGGTCACTGCTTCGCTCCCCCTTGCTGACCGGACGTCGCTACACTGGGTCCCAGCTGCAGACCTCTGCCCGCTGCTGCAGCCTCCAGTGCCCCGGTTGTCGTTCCGGTCGCCCCTGTCAAACCGTTGGGGTCCCTTGTCGCCGGTGCGCGGTCCCTACCTGGCTGGGCCGGGATGTGGAGGGTGGGTGGTTGTGTTTTAGGGGAGGAGGTGGCCGTCTTGTGGCCGGTGTCTTGTAAAGACAAGGGGGGGGATGTGTAAGATAGCGGGTTGTGAGAGACAGCAGGGAGGGGGTTAAAACCTCCCTGCGAGAGAAATGCACCGTTTTGTATTGTATTGTTTTATTGTTTCATTTAGTTTTGTTAATTGCTTTAGTGTTTAGTTTAATTGTTTTAGTATTAATTATCATCCGCACCTGGGCGTTATTCGGGAATTAGATCCAGGTGCAGGGTTTAAAAGGAGAGCAGGCAGTCTGCTCGAGGCTGCTGAGTAGAAGGAGGCAGAAGAGGTGCGCTGTCTCCGAGTAGCCAGAGGAAGAAAAAAAAAAAGTAAGTGCGGTGTCAAACCGGTGTTTTGGGAAGGACGGGAAAACAGCTTAGCTGTCCCGTGTTAGGAAGGGTGTTCCTGAAAGTTGAGTTAGTGCTCCAAGAGGAGTTAGGTGTTTGTTTTGCTTTTGTATTTGTTTTGATTTTGTGTTTATTAAAAATTAGCGCAAACACGCTTGAAAAATCCATTTCAGTGTCCTGGGTCGTATTTTTAAAGGGGCAACGAACCCGAGTGGGTCCAGCTGTGTTACAGTTCTTATAAGATCAGTAATACAGTGGTACTAAAAAAGCATTGTTTGTCTTTGTCAATCGATTCTCATAATTTGTGCTGTGGTTTTTAGTACCCCTGTGTGCGTGTGTAGTCATCATGGTTTGAATAAAAAAATGAGTTGCATGACTCATAACAAGACTATATTTTAGCAGGTGACACCTTTATTCTCCACTAAAACACGACATTTTTTATTATTATTGTCTGTAAAACAGTTTTAAACATATGATGAAGTGTATATAAAATAAAGCCAAAGTCTAAAAACTGACAGTTCACAGTTTATCATTACTGTATATATACTGTGGGCCACAAATAAGAAGATATCAAGAGAGTAGATACATTACTGTTTTAATCCAAAATCTTAAACCCAATGACATAGCCTGCAGTGCCAGCTTTGAACAATTAATTATTTATGGGATTATGAAGTTTTGTGTTTGTAGGGATTACAAACTGAAGTGTGTAGGGCATAGACAGCTGGGGAGGAACGGATGGAACAGACTGAGCCTGCAAGACGTTGAAATTGTTGTGCATGATCGTTCCCTAATAGTTGATTACCAGGGGACCTTTGAGGGATGTTCAGGGGCGGGAATTGGCTGAAAAGAATGTCAGTCTGTCATGACTAGAGTGAACATACGGCTCCTGGATCACATTCAATTATGCATAAATGGGCTTTAAACACCAAATGTGTACAGACACATAAAAGGTGGCTGAATGACATGATACACTAATAAAAAAAATATATCTAACTGTCACAGACTGTCCCGGTAAACTTGAACTAGTACAAATTAACTTGCAACTTTACTTGTCGGTCATTTGTGGGTGTATTTTTGCATATGGCATCAAACAGCTTTCTTTCTTAATTACACTGCAATAACACAGTAATTACAGATATGGTCGTGTAACTCCAAGTTTAAATATGAAATGAAAATGTAAGCAGTTGCTAATATCTTATTAATTACACTGATTCATGCAGCTCTGTCTGTAACTACATGTGCAATTACAGTGTAGCAGTGGACACAGTGTAAAACCTTACCAATGTAGTTTGAATAATGTGTGAATCGTTCTGAATGACAGTGGGATAACGAACATGCCAGTATTTAGTTTACTGGCAGCATGTCAGAGCTGGAGTTGTTGTGCTTGTAAACGCTCATGTATCAGAACATACCAGGAGGACTGAAATGTCGTAGCGTTTTACTCCAGGGCAAATTTTATACACATACAGATTCAAAAAGGCAGGAGCCTATGTCAATTCCGTCAGACATCCCACCTATCAATCCACCAGAATACCAAATGGAGGACTGTGCACCTAAGTGGAAAGAAATAGAGCAAGCTGTGAAAAAAGCAAGGGCTTCATCATCTCCAGGGCCTAATGGAGTTCCGTACAGAGTGTACAAGAGTGCTTCAGGAGTTCTACGAATTCTGTGGAAATTGATGAAAGTGGCATGGGAAAAACAGGTTGTACCAAGAGCATGGCGCCGAGCAGGTGGAGTCTTTATACCTAAAGAAAAAGATTCTGCAAGCATCAGTCAGTTTCGTCCCATTTCCCTATTAAACGTAGAAGGCAAGATTTTCTTCAGCATTATTGCTCAGAGATTGTCAGCTTACCTATTAAAGAACTGCTTCATTGACACTTCAATACAAAAAGCGGGCATTCCAGGTTTCCCAGGTTGCTAGAACACATCAATGTGATCTGGCAACAATTTCAATCAGCTAAAAAGGAGAGGAAGGAGCTCCATGTGACATTCCTGGATTTGGCTAATGCATATGGTTCAGTGCCACATGAACTACTTTGGGCAGCATTTGATTTTTTCAGTGTACCGATGACAATAACAAATTTAGTGAAAGCCTATTTTGGAGATTTGCAATTCAGTTTTTCAACTTCAGAATTCAGCACTACATGGCAATGCCTAGAGGTTGGAATAATGGCAGGATGCACCATTTCTCCACTGGCTTTTACCATGGCAATGGAAGTAATCATTAGGGCATCAAAATGGGTAGTAGGAGGAGAGCGCTTGGCTTCTGGAATGCGACTACCACCAATTCGAGCATACATGGATGACATGACAACCATGACTACAACAGTAGCCTGCACTAATCGATTATTGGGCAAATGAACCAATAACATTGAATGGGCACGAATGCAATTCAAGCCCACTAAATCAAGGAGCATCTCTATAATTAAAGGCAAAGTAGTAGATAAAACATTCTTCATTAATGGTGAGGCAATACCAACAGTGTCTGAGAAGCCAGTGAAGAGTCTTGGGAGATGGTACGACGGGGATCTAAAGGACACAGTTCGTGTGGGAGAAGTTAGACAACAAGCAGTGGAAGGGTTGAAGAGCATAGACAGCTGCGCTCTACCAGGTAAACTAAAACTCTGGTGCTTTCAGTTTGGTCTACTGCCGAGGTTGCTGTGGCCACTGACTGTGTACGAGGTTTCTTTGACAACAGTAGAGAAGCTGGAAGCTTTAATCAGTTCATACATCAGGAAATGGTTGGGAGTTCCACGCTGCCTCAGCAGAGTGGGACTTTATGGTAAAGGAATACTGCAGCTACCAGTCTCTGCTCTAACCGAGGAGTTTAAGTGCGCCAAGGTCAGACTGGAAATGACATTAGTAGAGTCACGCGATAAATGCGTAAGGGAGGCAGCACCTGTGTTGAAAACTGGAAGAAAGTGGGCGGCAAAGAAAGCTGTGGAAGATGCAAAGGCTGCCCTTCGAATTGGTGATATCATGGGGCAAGTTCAGCATGGAAGAGGGGGTCTTGGTTTCAGTTCAACTCCTCCTACATGGCACAAGGCGGCCCCAGCTCAAAGAAGGAAGCTGGTAGTCAACGAGGTGCAAAAGCAGGAGGAGAGGATGAGGTGTATAAAGGCCATTTCCCAGGCCAAACAGGGAGAATGGATGAGATGGGAGAGTGTGGAACAACGCAAGATTGGCTGGCAAGACCTATGGTCAATGGAACAGAGCAGGATCAGTTTCCTCATCAGGTCAACATATGATGTTCTCCCATCACCACAGAACCTAAACCTCTGGGTAGGAGAGGATCCCTCATGTCCTTTGTGTTCATCACCTGCAACATTAAGGCACATTTTGACAGGATGTAAGGTGGCTCTTAGCCAAGGACGGTTTACTTGGCGCCATGACCAGGTGCTGCGATGTTTGGCCTTAGCATTGGAAGACAAGCGTAACATGACCAATAAGTTGCCACCTGTTCCATCAAAACATTACACACAAAAGACAACATTCCTCCGCCCAGGAGAGCAACCACCAAGAAAAGGTGTTAAAACCAATCCTCGCCCAGGACAACTGGAAGCTGCTAGAGACTGGAATATGCTGGCAGATGTTGGTCAACGGCTTATTTTTCCACCTGAGATTGCCACCACTAACCTTCGACCAGATATTGTCTTGTGGTCTGGATCAGCACGCCTTGTTCACCTGGTAGAGTTAACAGTGCCATGGGAGGACGCTGTAGATGAGGCGTATGAGAGGAAGAAACTGCGGTATGCTCAACTAGCCACTGAAGCGGAACAGCGAGGATGGAGAGTTCGGGTTTACCCAGTGGAAGTGGGTTGTCGAGGATTTGTGGCACACTCTACAACCCGGTTTCTCAGAGACGTCGGATTCAGTGGCCAAGAGTTGCGTCGCACAGTGAAGAACTTATCTGAAGCAGCAGAGAGGAGCAGCAACTGGCTGTGGTTGAGACGGAAAGATTCTGGCTGGGGACAGGTAAGTAAGCTGGGCTGAGTTGAGTGGGGGACGGAGGGGGGTGATGCTGGGACGCCAGAATCACCGTCGAGCCCTCTTGAGGTGTCGTGGGCTAGTCGACGAAACACTGAGGATGGAAGGTGCCCACTTGAAAACCCCAGAGATGTACCCTACTTAGCTCAATCCAGACGGTTGTCATGCTGATGCGCTGGGGAGGCCGCACTTTGGTTGATCCCCGGAGCCAGCATCGCAGCCGTTGTGTGTGCTGATGCGCCAGGGAGGCAAAATAAGCTGATCCCTGGAGCCAGCATTACACTTCAGCCATTAACACCAGACAGAAGGATATCTACATCATCATATGGAAGGAAACGTAAATGGATGGAGACGCATATGGATCACATTTGTTTACTGTAAAGCTACGTCTTAGTTGGTGCTTATCTTGGCGAGAGCCGAGTTCAAATCAGCATGAAGTTTTAACATCTACTCTCGTGTAATGGAAATCATTATTAAATAACCATTAAAGGCGATATAGACGTCGGAGGCATCACTGTAAACAGCGTTTTCTCAGTCTGTGTTGTCGAGACGGATCCAGACCTCATCCTTCTCCTGTAGGTCCAGGAGCAGGCTCTGACTCTGCATGGAGCTGTGGTCGCTGGGCTGGGCATACAATACCACCGTCTGCACGTCGTTTTTCATTATGTGCAGAGAGGTCTTCTTCAAACTCCATGTATGAACATTCACATTAAAGAAATATACCCCCAGGGTGTAGCAGCTAAACTTGCCTGTGAACATATTGAAATGCTTGTAGAGATTAACAAACACGGTGTCAAAAATCAATTCCTGGAAGTAATCGCTGCTGTGGAGTGACTTTTTACGACCAACAGAAAACGCAGAGTACTGCTGCTTGCATGAGTTGCCTGGAGGGCCCACCTGACCTTTCATCCCCTTGAACCCATAGAGGCCTCGTGGCCCCCGTGGGCCTTCGTTCCCTGATTTTCCTGCTAGGCCTTTCTCTCCATTTTCACCTTTATCACCTAGGATACACACATTTTTATTATTATTATTATTCCAATGTAACACACACACACATTTATATATATATATATATATATATATATATATATATTGTAAAAGGATTGCACCACTCACGGGTTTGTGCCCCTTTAAATTACGACCCACAACAACAGAAATGGAGTTTCAAGCGCGGTTGCGCTATTTTTAATAAACACAAAAATAAACACAAACACAAAACAAAACCTAACTCCATTTTGGAGTACTTACTAAACAGGTTATTCCCTGACTAACTTGCAGGACGGCTAAGCCGTTTACCTGGCACCACGGAACATAAACCAAAACCACACAGGTTTAACACAGCACTTACTTCTTTTATGACTGCTCGGAAGCAGAGCACCTCTCTTCTGCTTCCTTCTACTCAGCAGCCTTGAGCAGACTGACTGCTCCCCTTAAATACCCTGCACCTGGTCCCAATTTAACAATAGCTACCAGGTGCAGGGGATAATTAATAATAAAACAATTAAATTAAACAATAAAACAATTAAAAAAAACAAAAGGTGCATTTTTTCCAGTTTACTCTTTAGGGAGGTTTTAACCCCCTCCCTGCTGTCTCACTCAACCCGCTGCCTTACAATATATATATATTTATTTATTTATTTATTTATTTTATTTTTTTTCAAAGCCCTGCTGAACTATGTCCAGCAGGGCTAAATTTATTTGTCTTAGTTTATTAGTTTCTTACCTCAGCATTCAAAGTTAAGGAAGTATTTGACCAAGGTCTCCTGATGAAAATTTCAACATTACTGCTGTTAGAAACTTAAACAAATATATATAGTGGTTTCTCACTGGTTACTCAGCTGGACCATAAAATCACAGCACAAGGTTAACTGTACAAAGACAGCAAATTACCGCTATTATAAACAGTATTACAGTCTATTATAATATAGCACCAACACGCTTTTATGTTTGGTCTGTAAATAAACTGCAGTCTCTCTGCCTCGTGCTCAGATTGTGTACAGTGGAAGCACATCTACTTCATCTGTCTTTGCAGAAAAAAAATACTTCAAAAAAGGAAAGTTCACGCAGTTGTTGAAACTCATCTCAGCCATAGTACAGAACCTGTAGAGCAGGGGTGGGCAATTCCGGTCCTGGAGGGCCGGTGTCCCTCCTGGCTTTTGTTCCAGCTTTACCCTAAATAACTTAATTAGACCAATAATTGGTAATAATTGGTCCAATTAAGTAATTTAGGGCTAAGTTGTAACAAAAGCCAGGAGGGACACCGGCCCTCTGGGACCGGAATTGCCCACCCCTGCCGTAGAGGTTCAATGAAGCTTAGAAAGGAGCCAAACCCACACTGAGCAAACGCTTTGTCACTCAACATTTCAATGCAGCAGCAGGTGCCCGCAATGACCTGGAGAGAGAGCAATTAGCCTTGCGATAGTGGAAGCGCAGTCACTGCCAGGTTTGTATCTCTGAAACAGATGATCGATCCTCAGACACCTGTCTCAATCCGATACATATTCACACTAGGAAAATTAGGAAAAAGCCTATAATAATACTTCTAATTACCTTTCAGGATAGTGACGTCTATGGTTGGCCCGATGTGAGGCAATGGGTAAGATGAGTAATCATTAGGCAGGTTGTCTGTGAAAGAAGAGGTGAGCTTTTCAGCAGGTTCACAGCAGCGAACACACGAGCCAAGTGGAGGTTCACTTCCGTGTGGGTTCTCATCGGTGGCACCAAGGACCATCACAAGGGACACAATCAAGAAAATGGGAATTTCCATCATGTGAATAAAGCAACTGAAGAAAAGAGCAGCAAAGCAGATTTTAGAAATTCTTCAGTCATCAGATTGTTGGAGATCATTGTACACTATTGCACACCCTAAAGAGGTTGACTTCCATTACTAAATGGAAAGTGGAATGTACAGCTATGGCCAAATTGGCCATATCACAAAAGTCTACCGGAAGCCATAATAGTAGTACAATATTTAATGTATGATTTCAAAATGGTTATTTTAAATTTTTGTCAGTTTTTCATTAAATATATTGAAAACTACAAAGCGGTATGTAATTCAATATGTTAACATAACATTGTTCTGTAGGTTTCATTTAACTTTATGAAGCACAATTAGTTAATTCTATAGGGTGATACAAAACATTTGGCGATAGCTGTAGTGTGGATTACCTGGCTGATTACTTACAGTAAATAACCCTACTTCATCATAAAAATTGTAGCCCCCGTCTCCACATATTATCATGGCACTAATCGATTAGGAAATATTGATGCCCAGTGTTCAGACTGGAATAGAAGATGCTTATGAAAAAGAAGGGAATCCTCATATTAGAAAAAGTTTGAATTGAGAATTGTAATAACAACCAGACTATAACCAGTTTTAATACATTTAATACATCTGTTGAAAAAAGCACACAGAAGAGTCATAGAGATGAACATACTGAAACTTGAACAGAATGTGGTGAGGGCATTATCTGAATTTGGATGAGTGCTTTCATAGCTCAGGAGCTTATCTCTTAAAGATACCTCCAACTTATGATTGTCACCCATCTACGGTTTGCCTGGACAGTGCAGGAATGAAGCTTTTTTCTCTGCCCCCAGCCTGGATACCTGGTAGTCCTGTTTCAGTCGTGCAGTATTTTCCCTGCTGCTTTGAGCAAAACCCTTGACTGATGATTTAAAACACTTGTTTCTTTAATTTAGTTCAGATGATCAAATAGGCCCTTTAGTTATTTAATTATACCATTTAAACCTCAAGTCTAATTGTCCTCAAGGACCGGAGTTACCCATGGTTACATGGTAAAAAAATTAAATGTAACATTTTATTTGGCATGACACATTTTTATTCCTAGTAACATGGAAGGTGCATTGATTGCATGTGGGTGTTATTGAGAACATAAAGTACTTTAAAAAGATTAGGCTTGGGTAGATGGGGAGCCTTTTTAATTGCCAGAAGGTTCCAATATTGTTTGATTTTAAACATTATAATATACATATGTGACAGGGATGACGAGTGGTCTGACGTCAGGCAGAAGCAGGAACAAAAACTGACACCAGGGCAAGTACTGCAGTTCAAGTGGCGTTTGCCGTTTTTATTAAGCAAACAAAAAATAAAATAAATATTTAAACAAAAATAAACATTTGCTCGTAGAGCAAAATAAAAGGTTTAAACAAAATAAAGTCACAAACACAAAACCACATAAACAAAGGTCAGGCTGGGCAGATTGCCTTCACTGTTCCTATGTTTCTTTTATTAAGTTTCGTTTTCGTCTTTACTCGCCGTCTCTCTGCTCTCTCGTTCCTCCTCTGAACTCCCACCCCGAGCTAGAGAGCTGCAGGCTTTTTATAACAGGTGACCATCTCCCGATTAGCAACAAATTAAATCACCTAATTAATTCGGGAGATGGCCACCTTCTGCACGAGTTTTAATTATGTTGTGGATGGGGCTACCCATCCACGCTAAACAAAACAAATCGGCTACGCCGTCAAAATACAAACAATAACAAAACATACGGCGCTCGCCGACATATAAATAAACAAACAAAACAATCTGCACAGGGGCGGAGGGGGAGACCCCGATCTAAAACTAAACAAACAATATCATTAAACAGCAGGGCTTTTCTTCCGCCCTGCTACAACATAATATAGACTTTCTGGGTTATTTGAATTTCAAACATTGCATCAAATGAAATCAAGCTCAGAACTTGCATGAAATTAAATACAAACCAATTTGTATTCAGACTTTTTATTTTATTGTTAAATTGATCCATTAGGGAAAGGCTTCTGCTGATGTGCTTAATTGCATTCCACAGACACAGAGCACACTATTGCTGAAAGTCTATAGAGGAAATGTAATGCTGTTGGAAATCCATTAAAACAATAAGCCATTAACAAGGAATACACTAAAAGTTAAACCTGCAGTGAACCCCTTTGCTACTACTCAGTCATTTTACATTCCTCTGACTGTTCTTCTTTGAGGTGTGTAGCAGGGGTATCTTATCGGTAAAGTTGGACTATGAAGAAGAAACCGGACACAGTACTGGTGCTAAATAAAATATTTAAACAAACAAAACAAAACACGTATGCAAAACAAAACAGCACAGTGGCCAAAACAAACAACAGATGCAAAAAAAATAATGTGCTGGTTTATAGCCAGCACGAGTAGCAATTGTTTTTATTCTTACTTTCTTTATCTCACGACTCTCCACTCTGAACACGAAAGCTGTTTGTTTTTATATTGTGGCTGAGGGATTAACTGGCTATCAATTACCTAGTTTATCCTGCCACATTCAGCACAGGGTTTCTCGTATGCGTGGTCAACATACAGCTTGTCAATGATCACTCGCTGTTGACCACGCAGTCTCACGATTTTATCTGGGTCGGGCATTTTAACCCCATCCAGGCTGTAAAACAAAAATAACAATAAAACACTGTTTAAACTAAACACAAAACAGTACATTTAAATCATAGTAATATAAATAAACACAGGGGCGGGTGGTACCTCATCACATATCTCCCCCCTTGTGCGTAGCACACATGGCATCCCTGTTTAAAGTCCCAAAAGTCTTGCCTATAGTTCGGGGCCAGGAAGGGAGGCATCGATGTACCTTATCTGCATCTTGTTACCCTTAAGAAGATTGCAAACATGCATCGACTTACTGTAGATCTTAAGGGAATTAGCCTAGTTCAGGAAATGCCATGGACATTCTTTAAGAGTAAGCAGAACAAGTATCATTTTCTTTTGTATAACCCTCGGTGCTGTATGCTGTTTGCATTCAATCTAAGTGGTTCAGGGTCCTGTTGCTCAAATATTGAGTTAATTGAATGTTCTCCACATCTGCTTTAACTTGGCTTTGAGCGTATATGGAGAATCCTGCTGGGACTAACAGCCTTTCTCAAAAGCATGTAACAACGTAACCTTTCAACCCTGTCTGTCCCACTTCAACTCCCTGTTTATATGTAATAATTCATGTGAGTAACTAACAGAACACCATAAAATAGTGAGCAAAGTTAAAAAAACAAAAAACAAAGTCAAGGCAACAGTTCAGCTTAGCATAGCCCCCATACCATGTAGCATCTGTGATTGCAATGGCTGTATGTCATAATGTAGTATGTTGGGTAATTTTAACACCAGGCTTGCTGGAGATTCTCCTTTAAGAGCAACAATAACGTTCCTCTCATTTGTATTACATGGACTTGAAAACTAGAATCTAAACCATGTATTTATGTTGTGTCTTTAATCAGAAGTAACCTTAGATGTTTTCCAGTGTGTTTGTTTGGTGTCTTCCAGTGTTTCAACTATTTACACAATGTTATTAGCAGCCATGCACTGGGTGGACAACTGCAATGCTATGTGCATGTCATTAATTTACATGCACCCATCATAATGACAGGTGTTTTTAATGAGCTGCATCGTACAAAAAAGCTCATCAATACGCTTGTAACAGGGCAAGCAGCCCTGTACAGGGTTTGTTTATTTTAGAACGGGGTCTCCCCCTCCGCCCCTGTGTTATTTTGTATTTTGTGTTTGTTTATGTATTTATTATTTAGATTTGTCGGCGAAGCGCCATATGTTTTGTTTATAAATATGACGACGTAGCCGAAAGTTTGTTTATTTTGGTTAGTAGCGTGGATGGGAAACCCCATCCACAGTAATTGAAAAACTCGTGCAGATTGTGGCCGAGGGGTAATAGACTAATTACTAGGCAGTTAAACCCCTCGGCCATGGTATAAAAAGCCTGCCGCTCTCCAGCTCGTGGTGGGAGTTCAGAGGAGGAACGAGTGAGCAAAGAATCAAAGAGCTAAAACGAAACTAAACTTACCGTAGGTTCAGTGAAGGCGATTGCCCAGCCTGACCAGTTTGTCTGGAGTCCGTGATTATTTTTGGTTTAACATTTTTATTTTGCTCTGTGAGCAAGTGTTTTTGTGTTTAAATATTTTATTTATTTTTGTTATTTAAAAATAAATCAGCGCCCAGCCGCGTATTTCTTTAAAAACTGCAGTGCCTGGTGTCAGTGCTTTACCTTCCTGCTTCTGCCGTGACGCCACCGACTCAGCCATCCTGTCACAACGCTATACATGTAATTCATGGTTTATCTGTTGATTTGGTTTTGGTATCTGTCACAGAGGGAATAACTAAATATTATAGGCTGCTTATTAGACAATAGGTCTTGTACAATCTTGTACAGTGCACTTGTTTAAGAAAACAGATTTTTTTCTGCTTTATTTAGATGTTTGATATATTTTTTCAGGTGTTGTACTTTTCTGCTGTTGTAAAGCTTTTGATTTTGTTTTCTTTTTTAGTTAGACGTTTATTTGACCCGAGTTCATCTCCATATGTGAAAGGATATTAGGTTGCTTTCATCTAAGGTGTCAGGCAGGTTACCGGAGGCGGAGGCAGGGTGAGGGGGATAGATTGTAATGGAATACAGTATGCTGAAAAGATGTAGGGGAATTGTATGTCAAAAACATCCTGTATTATGTATTAACTCAGCTTTAAAAATGCAATTCCCTTTAATTAGCTGTGTTACTCTGTTCAGTACCCCTGTACTGATTAGTTCCACTTTCCATTCCTCATACATTTTCTAAAGAGTAAGTAGCTTCAGATGTGACTGCATTTATTTTTCCCCTTCCCCTTGCCTCTTTATGATGGATGCAATTCTATTGAGTGTTTCTGTTGATCCAATATTGAGTGGTTCTCATTTTCTTTACGTCTGTCTTTACCTGTTTGTGGTCTTGGAAATTGAAACAATTTCAATTTGGCCGGTTTCATCGCCCTCTGTGTATTAGTAGAGTAGGTTGGGCCTGCAGAGTTGAAAGGTCACATTGTCACGTGCTTTGAATGTAATGAGGAAGGCTGTTCAGGGCAGTTAGGATTCTCCAGTCTCAAAGCGATTACAAAGTCAAGTAAAGACAGATATTGGAGCAACATAACCCAGAACCACCCTCAATGATTGCAACTATCATAGGAAATTGACCTTTGAAGCCCCTTGCTTTTAAAATGAGAAATATCTCTGAATGTAACATTTTCCCTCAGCATCCATAAGGAAGACACTTCATTTCCAGATTCCACTTCATGCTTCTTATTGCTCACAATATCTGTCAAGTATCCCCTGCATGCTATGTGCAGGTCTGCATTGAAAGCGAACAATAGTTTTGATTGCCTCTTTGATCTCCCTGAACTATACATAGCACAGCCGATTCATTAGCAGAAAAGAGGTTTTAACCGAGTACATGTGTATTTAATAAATGAAAGCATTCCATGGAAAGTCCTTACTTATAGCTGTAAAATACCTTAAAAAACAATTCATTTTGAAAGCATACCATGGAGTTTTATTACTAACGCCAAATGTATTGTAAGTGTGTTCTATGAGGTCTAATCATATCGGGTTTGCATCGCATTTTAGGGTACAATCTAACCTAGATTTACCAAAAGAAAAATAAATCTCTGTAAACACCTCCTTTTACCCATTATTGTCACAGTGACCATACGGCAACTCCTCTGTGCAATAGAATGCTGTAATGAGGGTTACTGCTATTACTTTTGGTCAGAATAAGAGAATGGGTTATATTCAATTGATTTGAACAACGCCACTGAGATAATTGTGTACCTTTTATTATTTGTTTATTTAACAGACACCTTTATCCAAGGCGACTTACAGAGGCTAGGGTGTGTGAACTATGCATAAGCTGCAGAGTCACTTACAACTACGTCTCACCCGAAAGACAGAGCACAAGGAGGTTAAGTGACTTGCTCAGGGTCACACAATGAGTCAGTGGCTGAACCGGGATTTGAACCAGGGACCTCCTGGTTACAAGCCCTTTTCTTTAACCACTGGACCACACAGCCTCCTTGCTATAACTATCAAACATCCCACAGTGCATGTGGATCTGTTTGGTGTATTTCAGCCTGACCAGCACCATGTTACTGGATCCTCAGCTGATGCACTATGCTTGCACTATTGCACTATTATGTCATCGTAGATGTAACTTGTTGTAATCCTAACTTATTGCATCCTAGTTCATATTGTATTTTAGTAGTATTATTTGCACTTACTGTAAAACTGTACAGTATTTAAATATGAAGCTAGCATTGTAACCCTGTACTGCCCTGTAGCACCTTTAAGTTGCCTTGGATAAAGGTGTCTGCCAAATAAATAAATAAATAAATAAATAAATAAACAAACAAATAAATAAGAAGAAGAAGAAGAAAAAGAAAATGTCAGAGAGGATTCTATTTAGCGATTTTAAATAACAGCAATATTTAGATCTTCCATTGTTCAGGTGTATTGAATAGACTCCCTTGTTTTTTTTCCTATTCTCTACAAATGTACTGATGTAATTTCATGCATAGACCAAAAAAAAGAATAATAATTAGTATGTTCAATAGTAGTTCCTGAGTACAATAGCCACTGTACTAAGTAATTAACACCCTACACACAAATTCGTTTGAGTATAACACTTCTTCAATGGCTGTGAAGATGTATATCTAAGGCTAACTGAGTTAATTTAAAAAACACGGACCCCTTTGCGTGGCCCTAATGTATCATCTAAATATGAGTTTTTAAGCATTTTGAATCCCTTCTCATTGTTAAAACCATCGCAACTCAAAAGAAAATCTTTTAAACATAATCAATAGCTGTGTTACCTTATTCTGCCAGCCCCTTCTTCACTGCTTATCTGTAGTTAAAAGCTGAGATTCACAAGACGTCTCATTATTGTGTGAAGAAATAATTGCTTCCCACTTCTTTTTAAAAACAGCAACTCAGTCTTAATTCTTAACTTCTTGTCTAATTTTGTTGAATCTTGTTAGATCAGTGGTACCCTACTGTCTGGCGCCAATCTCCCAAAGCATTGTCTAAGAATTGCTAGAAGCTGCGCCAATTTCACTCGCATTGAAAAAGAGCCTATGGTTTATTGGAGGTGGTGGTAACCCAGATGGAAGTAATTGTAAATTTGGGGCACCAGCCTCCAGTAAAAGAACTAAAATGAAAAACAGTTACAATATAATCCTTGCAGCTTTTAAATATGCTACTTTACTGAGCAGGGTTTCTAAGATATTGTAGCAATCTCGGTTAACGCAGGCAGGCACATCACACAGGGCAAGGCAATCCACACACAGGCGGAGGGCAGGTGTGAACCCGGGACCTCTCGCACTAAAGCATAGCGCCAATGCCACTGTACAAAACAGCCAGCTCCTTTGCAAGGAGCGTATATCGGGCTTATGTCTCTGTGTGTGATTACGTCACATACCAACCCTGCTGCTGCCTTCCCCCGTGCATGCTACAATATACTTGTCTGCTGGAATAAAGATTTATTTCTGTTAAAAGTAAATATACAATAGCTGCATCTATGCATCATGAAATAAGAAAAGTAAGGGCGACATTGTATTGATGTTTATAACATTGTATAATGGTATCGACAAGGTTAACCGAAGTTGCTATTCACAATTGATAAAGAGGTGACGAGAGGATACATATGGGAGTTGAGTGAGGGTTCACAGTTTTAGGGTCCACAGCTTAGATAAAGATTTGCAAGCTCCCAGAAAGTAGGGACCAGGGAGTGCAATGTCAAGTAAAATGACCTATGTCATGAAAAAAACATTGCTGTCTGGTAGGCTGTGTGAAGGAGAACCTTTTGATAGTAAGAACAAAGGACTTGTATAAAGAAGAGGCATTAAATATGGACAGTGCCTTGAGCACTGCTTTCTGTTTTGCCCTTTTCTAGGAAGTCTCCAGAACAACTGAAGTTCTTTCAGATATGCAAACCTGGGTACATCCTTTGTGATATTAAAAGGTTCAGTTAACCAAGCTGTCCTTCCCTGACTGAAAAAAATACTAACAATACAGTTCTTTTATATTTTAACCGAAAAAGCTATTAGCAAATGAAACGTCTGCCAAACCAGTATAGACTAAAGTAAATTGGACGTGCTTACCTCTAGTAAAATTGCTCACTCTAAAAAGCTTTTTATTTCAAGTACTGTAAGGATTTTTATTTTTTTTGTAATAGTCCCTAAGCTTATAAAATCAATTCCTAGCCTATATGTTTTGGGAATTGCTGTTGTGAAATTACATGGTGAAAGGGTAAAGTAACTGTGATGTCGTATATGTTTGATCTGCCAGATTGCACAACCCTGCCCTTCAGTTCTAAAGAGCCCTAGTGAGGAGTGCTGCCGTGCTACAGTATACAGCTCTACTCTCATAAAGCAAGACGAACAAGCTTCCATTTGAATTCTGAGAGATAGGAAAGGAAAGACTGCTCCTCCTACTGCACTGAATACAGAATATAGGGAATGCATAGGAGGCTAATGCATATTATTCTGTTGCCACTTGTTTTACATTAAAACTACGGCTGTAATTCTGTCCGACACTTTTTTATGTTACTTGCCAGCAATATTTTTAGTTAGTTTTCTAAATATGAAATAGGAATAAGTAAATGGTGGAATCAGTTGCCAGTCTCTGTGGCAGGATGAAGCAAGCCCGTCTGTCTTGCCTCCCAGTGATTCTGGGTCCAGCTGTGCTGAAGGGGTGGTGCTCAGACTCCGAATAATAAGTGCAAGTTGGTTCTGTTCAAACTATCTAATGTTTTGTTCTGTGCATATTATTTTTACTAGTAAATTTATGATATAAAAGTCTGTGTAATACACTTTTATATGCTGCATTTTCCACTATTTGTTTGAGGCAATTTTTTGAATTGTAGGATCTTTATCTTTACAAGGTATAGCTCTGCTGTGACCAAACGTTATTTCAATTAGAATGTTGATAACCATGGTTTTGTTGCATGTTTAATATGATAAAGGGGCTAAATGACATGTTTTTCAATGGCATAAAAAGTCATTTTTTTTAAAAGCATAAAGGTCAATTTCATCCATTCTCTGCTTGAATTGAAAAATAAAAATCGAAAAAAAACATAAATTCTTTTTAAAATAAACGGCGATATTAATCGTCGATTTGGCAAAAAAATAAAAATCGAATAGTAGCAAGTCTATTTATATATTTTGCCATGTTCTGGCTAAGGCAATCATTTTTTTTATACAGTGCAATAATGCAGAGGCAGCCGATCATGCATACTCACTATCATGCTCACTATTCTCTGCATACTACTGAAAACAGATTTGCAATTTTTTTATTCTAGTTGCATAGAAAAAATAAAAAACATTGGCAGGTAATTACTCAAAAAAAGACAGTCAAAGTGCTTTTATAATATTAGCTTTGTAGGAACGGCTCTGTAGCACTTATATATTATTATCATTAAAAACACTACCTTCCAAATATGGTGCTACTTTCCTGCCACCTTTTAATGACTCTTCTATTGACACAAATAAGGTTTGCAATGTTTATTCAGGATCTATTTTCATGTATTTCAAGGAGTGAGGTGCCAGGTGTTGTTTAAACCAAGCATTGCCAGACCATGCTTTGTTTATGGCACCACAGACCAGCAATAAGAGCAGACTTATAAGGTCCCGAATGGCTTGTTTGACCACTGACAAATGCCAGGGCTGCACCTCAATGCATTACTCCCACTGGGTCAAACAAAAACTAAACATTAGTATATAACTAGACGTAAGCAGGTTCTGTGAATCAGATATGTGTTAGATGTCTGAATAGGAGATTGAATAGAATTACTGAACTGCTTTATTTGTTTGTGCATAATCGTCGGGTGAGTGAAATGTACATATTTACTTCAGATGTGATAGATTGCCATGTGCATACACAGTTATATTTACTTATAAATGTCCTAATATTGCAAGTAAGTTAAGATAATTGGCATGTTATGCCTGTGGATGTTTATGGTCAGACAAACAGCCCGATTGGAGTGTATGTTTTTAGGTCATGGTATCGAAACTATTTAAATGAAACATGGAAAGCTGCTTTTGGTTACCCTAAAAAGGTTTACCATGAGGAAGCTATGCTGTTATTTTGCACTGCACGCTTATGCTATCAATTTACTGTTTTTTTATTCACTGATATTCAAATACAGTACAACGTCGCATATCTGACCCCCTGTGGACTGGGGTATAGGCGGATATGTGAAAAAGTCGGAACATCTATAGAAAAAGCATTTACACATCCATAAATAGGTTAGTGAACAAAAACAACACACAAACTGCTTTAAAAAAATACAAAACAAACGGTAAATGTACAGTAACCTGCAACTGATGGCTTCTTTCTCAACTCTAGAAGTCCCTGACTCCCTGGTTCTGCTTTCTTAACGGTACTTTGCGGTACTCTGTCACGGTACTTTGCGCTCTTTCTTGATATTGCCAACAGTCGATAAGCAGCTCGGTTTGAATATTTTACAAAGCAGCCGGTAAGTATTGCGTTTATGAAGCTAGCTTTGTTTAATTCAAATGCATTTAAAAGCTACAAGAACACGCTGCCAATATCTGCAAGCGTGCGCTCCATTATATAAACACATTGCACAAAAAAGCTTTCTCGACTGGTGTATTGAAACGTCACTGCTACACGCAGCTGACTGACACACGCACACAGTCTGTCTCTCTTAAAGGGGAACGCACCAAAATGCTGATTGCTATAATGCTTTCTTTCGTTTCCATCGTGGAAGCTGCATTTGTTGCCAATGCCATTACTCTCGTAGCCTACTTTCAATATTTATTTATTTATTTATTTATTTATTTAGCGAGGTGGTTTATTGAGGGCGGTTATGTGACGTTCGGATATGCGACGTTCCACTGTAGTACAAAAATAAACTTAGGGGTAGATTTGACCAACCCATACCCTGACAGGACAGCCTAAAATTGATTTGTTTTAGAGCATTTTACAGCACTGGGGAATCATCCTAGACTACATCAATCTATCTCCCATCGATTACTTCTAAAGTACAGTAAATTGCTCCATAAAAATAGTTTATTGTAATGTTCTTTCCATTGCCCATGTGCTCTCCCTTCTGTGTGTTGTTTACAGAGAATTATCTTTTTTCTACAGCAAGTGCCGAGAGCTTTCAGGTTCAAGAGAACAGCCTGGCTGGAACAGCAGGGTAGATACTTCATTGATTTAATGCACTTTGAAATCACCATGACAACCAGGTTTGGAGGCCTCCCGTCTAGTTTTATAGAATACACTGATTAAGGCATTTGTGCAAACATTTACCCTAACATTGGACATCTTGCTCAATAATTACTTTTTTTAAATTATTTGGTTCCATCGGTAATTATATGACAAATAAATTGCTGTATGGGCGTACAGTACACATAAGTGCATGGGGTTGTTTAGCATTCTTGAGGGGACCTTGTCGAGTTTGCTTTGAGATAAAAGAATAACACAGACAAAGAGAAAGTTCTTCTCTTTTCAAAGACTGTACTCTTACTGTTCAGAAAAGATAGTACATTTAAAATGATTATTAACGAAAGACCTGTTACCAATTGCTCTGCAATTTCTATAAAAGCTTGAGCTGTCATAATGCATGTGAATCAATGTGTAGCACTAGCTTTTTACCCAAAGATTTGTCTTGAAATAAGACGCTAGCTTTGCTTTTCTCACTAGCCTGTAACTAAAGCTGCTCCAAGTCTTCTATAACTGAAGGATTCATGCTGCAATGATCTTAATTACAATGGAGGACGTGTATTTAAAGGTGAATCATGCTGCTTCCTCTGGTAGGGAAACTGTCCTGCAGTGAGAACTTCAATGTCATTCACATGTCCCACAGTTTTCAATACCGTTGAATTTCATGCAGTCCAACTAACCTCTCCCTGTCAACTCCTGCTCATTGTTCTGTACCGCCCCCCTGGGCCTCTCACTCACTTTCTGGATGAACTCGACTATCTACTCTCCTCCCTCCCCTCTCTGTCTACCCCGACTGTCCTGTTGGGTGACTTCAACATCCATCTCTCCAACCCCAGCCACTCTGCTGGATTCCTCCCTCTCCTTCACTCCTTCGACTTCTGTCTCTCTCCGTCCCCTCCTACCCACAAAGCTGGCCGTCAATTGGACCTCACCTTCTCCAGGGCCTGCTGCCCCTCCACCCTCTCTGTCACCCCCCTGGACCTCTCTGATCACTATTTCATCTCTTTTTCTCTGTCTCTCCCCCCTCTCCCTGCTCCTCCTACCTCCGCTCTCTCTCCCCCTCTGTCCTTGCCTCCACTGCTCTCTCTCACCTCCCTCCTATCGACTCCTTTTCACAACTCTCCGTAGACTCTGCTACCTCCACCCTCTTCTCCTCACTCACCTCCTCCCTCGACTCCCTCTGTCCCCTCACCTCCCGACCTGCTCGCCCCTCCCCTCCCCATCCCTGGCTCTCCTCTGCGCTCCGCTCGGCAAGAATCACACTGCGATCTGCTGAAAAGTAATGGAAGAGAACCAAACTCCCTGCTGCCCTAGACCTTTACCGCACTCTCCTCTCCTCCTTCTCCTCTACTCTCTCCTCTGCTAAATGTGCTTATTTCCAATCTGTAATCCAAGCCTCCACTAACAACCCACGTAAACTATTCTTTACCTTCTCCTCCCTCCTAAACCCCCCCTTCCTCCTCCCTCCCTCAATCTCCCCTGATGACTTTGCCTCCTTCTTCTCTTCTAAAATCTCAGATATCCGCAAACTCTTTAACACCTCTCCCTCCCCCGCACCCCCTACTGCTCCAACCCCTACACCCACTACATCCCCTACTTACTCGCCCTCCTTCTCCACCTTCTTGCCCCTCTCAGACTCTGACCACTCCTCCCTGCTCCAGGGTCACAAACCCACCACGTGTGCCTTGGACCCCCTCCCCACTCACCTCTTTCAAGCTGCTGCTCCTGCTCTATTCCCCTTCATCTCCTCCCTCCTCAATACCTCTCTATTTTCTGGTATCTTTCCCTCTGCCTTCAAAAAAGCCTCCATCACTCCCCTCCTCAAAAAACCTACCCTCGACCCCACCTCCCTCCAGAGCTACCGTCCTGTCTCCCTCCTACCCTTCCTCTCCAAAACCCTCGAGCGGACTGGACACCGCCAGCTCTCTGCTTTCCTGTCCAACCACTCTCTGCTTGACCCTCTCCAATCTGGCTTCCGCTCTGCTCACTCCACTGAAACCGCCCTCTTATCTGTCACCAACTCACTTAAGTGTGCCCGAGCTGCCTCTCTCTCCTCTGTCCTAATTCTCCTCGACCTCTCTGCTGCCTTTGACACTGTTGATCACTCTATTCTACTATCATCTCTTGCTGACCTGGGGATCTCTGGCACTGCTCTGGTCTGGTTCTCCTCCTACCTCTCCAACCGCACTTACCAGGTAACCTGGCGTGGAGCAACCTCCACACCTCACCCTCTCTTAACTGGAGTCCCCCAAGGGTCAGTCTTGGGTCCTCTCCTGTTCTCTCTCTCTGCACCCGCTCCCTGGGCCCCCTCATCGCATCCTATGGTTTCTCATACCATTTCTATGTTGATGATGCTCAGATTTTCCTCTCCTTCCCCACCTATGACTCCACCATCTCCTCCCGTATCTCTACCTGTCTGTCTGCTATTTCCTCCTGGATGCACTCGCATCACCTCAAACTCAACCTCTCTAAATCTGACCTCCTTTTCTTTCCCTCCTCCTCCCCCTCCTCTGATCTCTCTATCTCTGTTCCTCTGGAATCTACCACACTCTCTCCCTCTTCCTCAGCTAAGAACCTTGGAGTCACCCTGGACCCCTGCCTCTCTTATTCCCAGCACATCTCCACTCTGGCACGCACTTGCCGATTCTTCCTGAGCAACATCCGAAGAATCCGACCCTTCCTCACCAACTATGCTACCCAGCTCCTGGTCCAGGCCCTGGTACTCTCCCGCCTAGACTACTGCAACTCCCTCCTGGCTGGCCTCCCTGCATCCGCCACCCGTCCGCTCCAGCTCATCCAGAACTCTGTTGCCCACCTGGTGTTCTCTCTGCCTCGCTTCACCCACGCTACTCCACTACTCCGCTCGCTCCACTGGCTCCCGATCACCGCTCGCATCCAGTTCAAGACTCTTGTACTAGCCTACAGATGCCTTGACCAGACTGCACCCAGCTACCTCCAGACCCTCATCTCTCCCTACACCCCCACTCGACCTCTCCGCTCCGCCTGCACTAGAAGACTAGCTCTACCTCCGCTACGCTCCCCTGCCTCCAGAGCCCGCTCCTTCTCCACCCTTGCTCCGCAGTGGTGGAATGACCTTCCTACAGATGTCAGGACTGCCCAGTCCCTGACCACATTCCGGCGCCTCCTTAAGACTCACCTCTTCAAACAGCACCTGTAGAACTCCTCTGTTTGTATCCTGGGACACTATCACCCTTCATGTAAATGTGCTTTATTTTGCTCTTATCTGCCCCCTATTTTACTGCATTTAATCCTGTACTTCAGAATACTGTAATCTGCCAAGTGTTTAACCTGTAGTACTTTGTATTTAATCACATCCTGATGTAACTATCACTATTTAATCATATCCTGAAGTAACTATCACTATTATCTGCTGTATCATTGAATTTTGGTTTGTCACACTTGTACTTTGCTTGAACAAAAGTTATTGTATTTCTTGCTCTTATTGTATTACTTGTATTGTAACACTTGAAATGTATTTGCTTACGATTGTAAGTCGCCCTGGATAAGGGCGTCTGCTAAGAAATAAATAATAATAATAATAATAATAGTAAAGCTGAATGGCACATACATTCACCAGAATAGAAAGCATTGGTCCGGACTGACACCATGAGAGGTTTGCTTTATACTTCGTTATGGAACAAACATATATTTTTAATATATAAAAAGTATGATCCTTATACTTTTCATATTTAGAAATTGGCCCCTTTCTTATATATATCCATATATGAATTACAGACTAATAAAAATATATGGTGCACCATATATTTTCAACATATAAAATAAATATATGGATTACAGACTAAAATATATTTAAAAATGGGCCAATGTTTATATATGGAAAATATAAGGATCATACTTTTCTACCATATATTAAAAATATATGTTTTTTTCTGTAAGGGCTGTTGTATCTTCAGAGTGTCTTTTTTACTATGGTTACAACAATATTACTTTAAAATCCACAGTCTATAATGATGCATAATGGGTCAGATCATTCTGTGTGCAAGGGCTGAGAGTAATGAAATATGCACACAAAAAAAAGACCAATATAGAAATGTCATATCTAGTTTCTATATTCTCCAGGATAGCTTTTTGAAGGCTAAAAAAAAAATCTAAATGTATAAATTATATTTTTTAATGCTACTGCAGTATAAAGGACTTGTCAAGAAGCCTACCCTATTTGACAGATTGGGAAGAGGAAAATCATTTTTTTGTTTGTTTGTTTGATAGTCATAAATAAGCCATTCTAAGTCAAAACAGAGAAATGATTTAACTAATGCCTCTAATCAATGTATTTGTAAAACCAAAAACAAACATCTAGTGACAAATGTACATGTTAATACTGATGAAGGCATTTAGTCTGATTTAATCTGTAATAGCATTGCAGTTATTTTAATAGTATGCATTATCTCTTCCTCATAGTATTAAACTGCAAAATGAAACCAGTCTCTCTTTCCTGATTTCCTATGGTAATTTTCTGTCCAGTATTGTTCACCAACTCATAGGAGATGGTTTGAAGTAATAACGCTTTGAACAAAGGAGACATTTGAGAAATGTGTGTAGAGTGGAATTAGTTCTGTGGTAACAGGCTGGTAATTGTTCATAATTAAAAGGGGTGTTTTAATGATTTAACATGAGACAATCAAATTTGTTTTTTTTATGTAAATTACATTGAAGCTCTATTAACACTAGCACCGCCACAGCTGCTTTTTGAATGGCTTTTGTAATTCAAATTTAAATATCTCCGCGGATGTGAATATCTCTTGCATGTCCGTTCTTAAGTGTAAATATTTTAATTAAATACCCATACGGTGTTTCAGCCGCAGAATCGTAAAAATGAATAAGTTATAAGAACTTGCCTTTTCAAACGCCAGACCCGCAGTTTATGCGGCATATTGAAATCAATATAATATAGAAGACAATTTAGTCTGGGCTGTGTAATAAAATCCAAGTCATTGTGAAAGAACGTATTATATACTCCTGTCGAGTGCTGAAACACTAATGAAAGTCATTCTACACAGCTTATATTATTATTATTATTATTATTATTATTATTATTATTATTATTATTATTATTATTATTAATTTATTTATTTATTAGCAGTTGTCACAAAATATACACATTGAATCACAATACAGTGTGATATAGCTACACTACTTACAGGTGTAAAAAAATTAAAAATGTGCTTATTCAAAGCTCTCTGCACAAATCAGTGACCATTGGGACTGATGCTAAACAAAAGCCAGAGACTGTTGCATTTTACAATGCAACGAAGTACGGTGTGGATATACTGGATCAAATGACAAGGCTCTATTCTGTGGCTGTTTTTTTATAATGTTTTGGACCTGGCAGCCATCAACACTTTGGTTTAGTACAAGAAGTGCACCAGCAACACAATCACTCGGAGGGACATCATTTTGCAGCTAGCCCTGGAGCTACGGCAGAAACATTTTGATAAGAGACATGAAAGCCGGCTGGCAAATGCCCCTCAACCTTCAGCCAGCGCTGAGCCTACTGACACATGGAATAAAAGACATAATGTGATATAATTATGACAATTGTAAGTTGCCCTGGATAAGGGCGTCTGCTAAAAAATAAGTAATAATAATTTAAAAGCAATCTGCTGAACAATGCCAGGTTGCTAAATGCAATAAAAACAGAACTTTTGATGTCTGCGTCCGTTGTGAAAAGGCAGTCTGTGGAAAATGCACTGGTGCAGTTGAAAAGCGTGTTTTCTGCATAGATTGTACTTAGGAAGCTGTAATAGAACTCTGAACACACAGACAGAGCCTTTGAACTCTGTTTCACTCAAAGTGCTTTCACGATGCATAAGTTATGTTATTTTTTGTTTTATGCTATTTTTATAACTAGTTATTTATGTTTTCTAATTTTATATGTGCATACAGCTTTCTACACCTGTTTACACAGAAGTTTATTGCGTATTTTTTTTTATTACAGTTTTTCATGTTTATGTATGTGCTCTTTTTGAAAAAAATAAGAAAAAAGTTTAATTTTCAATGTAAATACGGTGTTTCTGCTCTGAAAATGTTATGCATGATGTTCATAAATAATAATATTAAGTTGTATCCGATTGTTTGTTTTTCGTTTTCATATCGAAGCCGTTTTAAAATGGAGCCGTGCATTTTGCGGGTGTGGCGGTTGTATGTAGTCCGAAATCTCGGCGGTTCTAGTGTTAAACAAATGCTCAAGTTCAAATGTTCTTTCACTAATCAAATAAGCAATTTCCATGTATTTTCAAGTGTTTATGATCATTTGTGAAGAATACTATAAATTCAAATAAATAATTCATGTTCTTTTTTTTACCTATTAGATATAAACTAATTTTTTTTTTTTATCCTAATAGAATGGAAACCTTGGCTAAATTATATTGAAACGTGCATTTCGAGTTGAAAATTAAATCTTTGTTGTGTTTTATTCTGAAGGACTGCCCTCTTGATTTAACAGAGTGGACACCGGGCTTCCCTGGATCTCCAGAGCTTTCCTCTGTTTTGTGTTCTTTCAATACAGACATCTATTCAATCATTCACAGGGTGGAAGCCAGGCTCATGTAGAGATGTCGGACCTAGAGTTAGTAAAGATTGAAAACATATAACAAAGAGGGCCCCTCTGTTATCGGGGTCCTGAAAACATATAAGAGACAGCTCCTCCGTTATCAGGGCTCTGAAAACATATAAGAGCGGGCCCCCCTGTTATCAGGGCTCTGAAAACATATGAGAGGGCCCCTCCGTTATCGGGGTCCTGAAAACATATAAGAGAGGGCCCCCCTGTTATCAGGGCTCTGAAAACATATAAGAGAGGGCCCCCCTGTTATCAGGGCTCTGAAAACATATGAGAGGGCCCCTCCGTTATCAGGGCTCTGAAAACATATGAGAGGGCCCCTCCGTTATCGGGGTCCTGAAAACATATAAGAGAGGGCCCCCCTGTTATCAGGGCTCTGAAAACATATAAGAGAGGGCCCCCCTGTTATCGGGGCCCTGAAGACATATATAGAAAAGAGGGCCCCTCTGTTATCAGGGCTCTGAAAACATATAAGAGAGGGCCCCTCCATTATCGGGGTCCTGAAAACATATAAGAGGGGGTACCTCCGTTATCAGGGCCCACCAGACACACAGGGGTTTGAGGACCTGAAAGGAAGACAGAAAGTTAGTTAGAAGCTTAGATCCTCGGCTTGCAAGGGGAGCATAAAGGAAGTGTTGCTTGCACAGAGCTATCGTTACTAGACATTGCATTTTCTGTTTTGATTGTAAACATTTGTAAATAAAACCTGGGTGTCTGTGCTGTGTTTCAACTACAATCCCTACAGTCTCTCTTTCAGTCTTCCCACACCCTTTTACAACTTCTCAAGAGGGGAGCAGTGGTTTGGTACTGAAGCTAAAGGGAATACCGTTCATCAAACTCCAGTAACTCTCTTTATTTTCAGATTGAAAAGAATGTAGATCTGCATCCTACTGTATGTAGACATACCACAGGTAAAAGCATCAAACACAAAGAATTCTCCTCAGAAAAACTATCAAATGTGTCGGATAACAAATGTCAACATTTGCTTAGAAATGGATGTCAATCGATAAGCATCACCCCAAAATATGGGCTAATGCTTACCTAACGCTCTTTAAGATGGGGTATTATCATATAACTGGGCTCTAATCTGCTCAGCAGAGCGAATTGGAGTCTCCAATCACAGTACAGTATGTCGTATTCATACTGTAGATACATTACCCTCAGGATCACCTTGGAGGGGAAATGTGAAGATTTTGGTTAGATATTGTTTTACGGGCTCTGAATGTCAATATACTGTAACCTACACACTGACGCTTATAACCCGGAACTCTGATTGTTTTTTTTTTTTTGCTTTATTATTATTATGCATGCAGTATAATAAAAAACTACTACTGCTCACTTGTTCTCAGCGAGTGAGCAGTAGTTCTCATTGCACAAAAGAGCCAAACAAACTGGCCCTGGTTACTTGCCTAGGATGGGAACTGAACTGCTTCTTCACCCATTAAGACACCCCCTAGGCTAGGCTGGAGGCAGGCTGCCAGGGTAATGCTCCATTATCTATCAATATTTCCTGCTGCTAAGTTTAAGTTCAGTGTTTTGGGTGGTCATGACCCTGTCTTTTTTTTGTGTGTTTTTTGCTTTGATACTGGTGCTTTGTATTGACGTTAAATCAATAAACTATAATGAGTTTTGAAGTCTTTTATTATTATTATTATTATTATTTATTTCTTAGCAGACACCCTTATCCAGGGTGACTTACAATTGTTACAAGATATCAAATTATTTTTTACATTCAATTATATTATTTTTTACACATTATTTTTACATACAATTACCCATTTATACAGCTGGGTTTTTACTGGAGCAATCTGGGTAAAGTACCTTGCTCAAGGGTACAGCAGCAGTGTCCTCCACGGGGATTGAACCCACGACCCTCCGGTCAAGAGTCCAGAGCCCTAACCACTACTCCACACTGCTGCCCCTTTTTTATGCCAGAAAGGGATACATATTGCAAGCATAGAGAAAGGGATTTTTTTATAATGCAGTTTAAGAAATGTATCTTTCTGGACTAATCATCAAAACTCTTCCAAACCTTTACTTAGAGTGCAAAAAAATATTACTGAAACATATTGCATATAAGAACATTTATAATTTAAAAATGCATTACAGGAAGTTGTTTTTCGGAATTATCCTTAGCACTAACCAATAGAGCATTGCCAAATTTGTTTCAAATTTAAATTAGATGTCAATCAGGGTCTATTACCTTGGTCAATCCTGATTTGCCCATCATTTACCATGGTTACCATTGTCAGACCATGATAGATATGTAAGATTCTACAACTGTGGCCGAAAGTTTTGCATCACCCTATTCAATTAACAAATTTTGCTTCATAAAGTCAATTGAAACTGCTGAATAATGTTACTTTAACATATTGTATTACATACCATTTTGTAGTTATCCATGTACTTAACAAAAATTATAAAAATGTGACATTTTGAAATCTAACATGAAATGCTGTACTGCTATTATGGCTTCCAGGAGACTTTTGCGATATCATGTTATAGTTTCTTTGATTACATGATGTTAAATAAAATATCTACATTATGTACATATCATTTTTTTTTTAAATTACTGTACATGCAATTTAAAACCAAATGCCATTTACCCAACATACTTGTGTTAGTCACTTTGTGACACTTACTGTCACAAATGTTTGCCTACCGTCGAGCTGGAGTGGTTTACCATTATAACATCAAACATGCAAATGCTGTCTCTCATGTCATGCTGAGACAGATACAGGCGAAGCGATTTGCAGTCAGCGATCAACACTGTCACGGCGGCTGCTTTTAAGCCACATTTGTACAGTAAATAAGTCGCACTAGTGTACAATTCATTCGCCTCTTTAAAAGGACCTTAAAAACAGCTGACTTAACACATAACTGTAAGTGGAAAGATTAGAGATCAAGAGGCAGTTTGGAACAAAGTATCATTGCTGCTTGACTTGTCAGTGACTGGCATTTGCTTCTGATTGTGCGATTAATGGTAATTGTTAACCAGGCAGGTTCCAGTTAGAAGTGGAACTCAACAATATCAACTGAGATGTTTTCCTGTTATTAGGAATGCTAATTCTGTTTCTGTACTTGGTATTTAGAACCTTTGTATTTAGTTATTTATTTATAGGGGTACTGATTTTCTATCGTTAATGTTTTCTGGTA
This sequence comes from Acipenser ruthenus, assembly GCF_902713425.1. Taxonomy (NCBI): domain Eukaryota; kingdom Metazoa; phylum Chordata; class Actinopteri; order Acipenseriformes; family Acipenseridae; genus Acipenser; species Acipenser ruthenus. Next base: position 9,136,404 of record NC_081201.1, on the reverse strand, counting down.
AAAAAAAATATATATATGTAATTCCAATTCCAAGGAAATTGCGTCAGATTGGATTTTATTTTTAAATTAAACATTTGAGGCTTAACAGGTACATAAACTCCCAATTATACACTTATTAAAAAAAAAAAGATTATTGGTTAAGAAAGTATCCTTGATGAATAATCGTTATAAAACATTTATGGAGGGTAATAAAATAACTTATTTTAAATTGTGTTTAACCTACTTTTCAAAATTCCATTCGGATCGTTGATACCAAGTTGTATCAGGTTTGACTCTAAAATAATAATCCCTGTTTATTTTATATAAGTATTATGTACCGTGTGGTATTAATTCAGCAGTGGTACTGGTGATGAAGTCAAGTGATTGTGATCTACACTGTAAATGTTGAAATCCTGTAATAGGGGTTTATACAGTACCTGCTGGTTGTCCAGTAAGAACCCAGACATTGTGTGAAGCCCAATATATGTAAATGGTCTCTGTAGAGAATGTGGCTCATTTGTATTAATACAACTCATTATTTACTTATACTGCAAGTTGTCTTGTCATTCAACAGTTTCCTTATCGGAAAAATGATCCTCTACTGAATAAAGGTGGACTAATCCTTTGCTGCCAAACACCCACCACTTAAAAAGTTTATTCTTACCTGAAAAATTGAATATTCATACCATGTACTTAATCTTCTTCAAATATCTAGATACAACATTGGAAAACAATTATCAGAAATAACTAGATGGCTATTTAGTATTCAATAACGTCCGCTCCCTATCGTCTTAGAAACAAGCAAGGTTCCCGCCTGTCAATTCTTTATACCGTCAAGCAGAATGATTTACACTTGTATATGTAGTAAATTATGTGTTATAAAATGAACACTAGCCCACGATACCAGGGTATTTATGCTTTATAATGTGTTTCATATGCTTATATAAGTCATAAAATAGTGACCATAAATACTGAATTGGCTCACATTTTTGTGTTTCGATAAAATATTCAGATATTTTACAGCCTGTTAGATGGTTACTTAGCAAAATGTTAAAGCTCCAGGATTTGCTTCAGGCATCCATAACTGTAAGACGTTCTAGAACAATGCAATGATGATGTAACAGTGATGCATGAGGGCAATGATTACACAAGGGCAGCTACAATGGCATGAGGCATTTAATGGAGGCACCACAGGTGTAAAAATGCTTGTATTTTGGTGTCACAGTCTTTGGTTTAAACTAATACACATTGGTAATCAATAACATGACATCACATCAATATCAGCGTCACTGTGCAGTATAATCCATTGTGTTACTGCTAAAGTTTCTTTGCATACACTTTATAACAGTGGGACTCAAAGGTTATCTTTCTGTGTGCTAATCCCAATACACTGGACACCCGCTTAAAACAGTGCATCATAATTGTGTTTCATGGCTTGTCTAGCAAATATGCAATGAAATATTCATACAGTACCACACTGACGCCCTTGGGAGACTACGTAGGACAAAACATAAACCAACTTTTTCAGTCCAAGCTCCCAGATTCAGTACACAGCATCCAACAGCTAAAAGGTCTCTTGGGTAAACTTTCAGCCTTCCTCCGTTTCCTAGTGGAATTTAGGATTAATAGTCAAAGGCATTGGACAGAGAGAAGAGCTGAGGGTGCAATTTCATCTTAAACGTGAACTCCCTCATAACTATTTATATAGCTATTTATTTACATATCATACCAATGTTTAAAAAAACAAAGAACCTCAATACAAGAGCTGTCACACTGCAAGAATGACTCTAGTGGGTGAGTTTAAAGATGTGTGCATTATTTAGTTTGCATCACAGGAATATCTAAGGGGGTATTCAAGAATATTAAGAGAAAAGACCAATGGAACACTTAGCAGGGCGATTGCCCTGCATGTGTGTATTTAGAGTAGATGTAATTTGTTTGGGGAAATGGGTTTGTATGTCATTTTGGAGTTGATTTGTTTAATTGAATTATTGTTTTACAGACGGGCGCTCGATTGAGACTTGCTGCCTGCTAGGCTTGGTTGAGGGGAAGGGCAGCAAGTGATTGGCTGTGCTGGACCTCAATCAGCAGGTGGGCGGGTCTTGACCGAGTGTCCGTCAGTTCAAAAGCATCCGCGGGAGATGGTCCGGGGTGACTGTAACGCCATGCCAGAGGGGAGTGGCGTATACTCGGGAGGAGAGGGTCCGCGCTGCAGGAACGACAGCTACGCAACCCTGAGACTGCAAGCGGTGCTTGTGAAGGCAATGCCCAGCCAAGGCCGTATGAAGCAGCACGAGTCGTTGTATGAATACCGGCTCATGAGTAGGTTAGTTAGGGAATAGTGATCCCATGTGATGTATAGGGAGGATTACGTAGTGTAGCCGGTTCCTGGAGCGGGACGCCTCGTTTATAAGGCTAGCGCTCGCCCTCTGGGGCACCTTTTATTTGTAGTTTTTGTACTGTGTTTTATTTTGCCTTTTGTACAGCTTGCTGTGTGTGTCCTCTGTGCGTTACCATGGCTGGTAACGTCACATGACCACCTTTACTTTCATTTCTGTTTGTATTAATAAATCCTGCGCGCCTGTGCCGGTGTTTCAACTCCACCCCCCAATGTCTCTCTGTACTTGTAAACAGCAGCTATCCTTGCACCTGTCGTAAGACCTGGTCACAAACACACTTAGGCAGAACTGTTGTGACAGAAAAATAAAAATATTCATTAATTTTGGTCCTCCACCAGTGGACTTGGCAGATTGTCTTTATCTCAAATTTCAAATGTATCTTTTTTTTCTTATCTATATTCTGAGGAACAGTTGAAATAGTATTCACTTTATCTGGGGAGTAGGTGAAAGACATGCAAAGACAAAACTGATTGCTGTATTTACATGTGTTTCTCCTTACTGGTTTATAAATAAAACGAAAGACTATCAACACACTGTGAGTTTCATTATTTGAAGTGTGCAAAGAAGATGTTTTATTCATTGTTGTGTTAATGTGGAACATATACCTCCAAAGTACATTTCACTTCAGCAAGGATATTCCAAATATGTGGGTTTTTTTTTTTGACTACTCACAGATCAGTGGTTGTATTATAAATAACGATTTCCATATTTCTGGCTTTCGGTGCTGTCCAGGGAAGAATTGATTTAGATTTCCAGCTGTTAGAAACTTCCTAGACTCCTAGAGATCACGTTGAGACAAAAAATACAGATATAATTTCTTCTGTATGCTAACATTTATATAGATCACTTTTCTTGGTTTAGCCTTAAAGAGAGTTTTTTTTTTAAAGTTTTATATAACATTGTAATACCAGTAAAGAAGCATGCACACTTTCTACCAAGGCTGCATACCATTGTTATTTAACCCGTCAAGCTTAGGTGGGCCGAATGGCCTCCTCTCATTCATTGTCCTATGTTCTTATGCTCATTGTTGCTGGACTTGTACAACCATTGTAGGCCAGAGCCATTATATTGCTCTGCTACTGCATTCCCATTCAGTATGTTAGTAAGATTCATTTTTCACAAACAATCTACTAATAACTCCTGCAGTAATGAATCATATATCCATTATATGATTGATTTTGAGTTGCTAAATCTCTATGCACTGAAGGTGGAACTGTGAGACTTTCTTATTAGTTTTCTTATTGAAGATTTGGCACATGCTTTAGACGACTGCATGAAGCAGCACAATCTGAAATGCAAACGCAATATAATTCAATTATGGCAGTCAGCATGGTGCAGCTGAATAATTTAATATTTATTACAATAGTTTTATTGGTATGTAATTAAACACTGTGCCTATGCGTAAAACATAAAAAGCCAACGTATGTGATTCTTAATCATTCATTTAGGAATATAGAATATTCTTCTGCATATCTTGGCTAGAAAGAGGGGTTTGGGAGTGTGACAAACCCCATAATATATGACTCCTCACTTCATCATGTTTTACAGTATAAGCTCTAATAATAAGTCTAGCACATTGAACTACAGATTATTGTATTTAACCCGACTAAAATGTCATAGGAAGCACTGAAAAAAAATATCTGTTAACCTTTCAAAACTTTAAATGTGTATTTTGTTTTTTGCACACTCTAAGAAACCTGCCTTGGTCTTTACTCACTGGATACAGTTAAGTGGCATGACCATTTATAATGTGTTACTATAACTTCTGTAAACTGCAAAGGTGAGAATCATATGTAAAAGACATATAATGCTTTAAAAGACTCTGGGCTAAAACCTTGCAATATAGTATGTGTTTTAACCAGGTTGTCTAGCTTGATGCATTTAAGTGAAGATTGAAAAAATAATTTTAGATGCATGACATTTGAATATGACTATACATATAACATCTCTCTTCCTGTTCTTGTATTTAAATGAGTATTTTCTCATGCTAGGAATGAAGACCATGGTGCATCCATTCGTCTACATTTACACCCTGATTAATCTCAGTTTTACACAGCATGCAATCAGTGGATTTTCATGAAAGATGTTCACCCTGGGGTTATTTAACCAGCTCTGGATCCCTATTGACTCAATAGTATTGCATATTGCTGTAGATTGTTTGTAGTTGAAGATTTCAAGTACTGAGCAGATGACAGACGGACAGACTGAGTCGAGATGGTCTGGACTGCCTATCACAGCCAGCAGTTGGATATCTTAACCATCTTGATCTTGCAGGGCATCTGAGCTCCACCCAGCATCAAGAATACAGTCTCACTGCAAACCAAAGTGATGTGTTGATTTTGATATCCAATAGGATTGTTTCACCTCTGTTTCACTTTGATGGGATTGGTTAAAGGCATGCCTCTGCTGGGAAGAAGGTGGTGGAGAACTCCAATGGGACAATCCAGCTGGCTACTAGACCATTGTAGCCCAGTAACCCAGATAATGAACTTCTAACACACTATAAACAGGAGATGTCTGAGATACCCAGACCAATACACGTGGAAAGTGTGAGCCAACCGGAACCTAGTTTTCGATTCGTTTATCCACACAGCCCTCAGTTCCTGGGTGCCATATTATTACATTTCTAGTTTTTTAATAGGTGTGCTTACATTACACAACTTTTTTTTTTTTTTTATTAGCGCCTTGTTTTGTCTTGAAAACAGGAAAAGGGACCAATAAATGGGATGCAGATGAACTGGCATGAAATGGTGAGGTGAGGTTTTATATAGCCAACGTAGTGAATATGAAACCGTTTTTTGAAGTAGTTTCTGTTCACTTTATCTACTCTGAACTGTGGGCAGACATAATATCCTCCAGGTTATTTTATCCGTATGGAATTCAAGTGGTTTGGGAAAGAGCATTCTTATCTTTCCTGGAGGTGAGTTAGAATGTCATGATATCAGCAGGCCAACAGCTAACCATCTTCAGAAAAAAAAGAACCTAGAAAAACATTAAGATGTTTAATTTCCATCACAATATATCAAATGTGAGCTGCTTACACAGGCATTCTCCAAAATGATTCAGGAGCAGTACTGGAGGGGAGGAAAGAAAGATCAACAGTCTTTTAATCTTCTTATGAACACACAAATGTCTGCTTGTAAACCATATTTCTGTGGACATAAAATATTTAATATATACAGAAATACTTTACTAATTGTTACCTGTTCAACAAATTCAGATGCAACCCACTATATATACAACCCAGTTGAGTGTAAGTCTAGACAGATTTTTCATGTATTTTATTACATATTTGATGCATATGATACATTATGTATCTCCTTCAGGTCCTTGGGTCACACATTTGTTTTGTGTGACTCACAAGTTTCCCTGCGTATGGTAAAATTATTATTCAAAGTAGGTTAAAGTTTCGACTAATGCCTTTTTCAGTATCCTAATAAAATAACAGAATATGGTTGTCTTTTAATATGAGTTTGGAAGGGGTGGCTCCTCATCATCATTCTCATAAGTTTGTTGATAGTGTAACTGAGAGCCAGGGCAGAGGGGTGGAATAGCTTGGGGAATGTTCCAGAATTTTACAAAAGTTAAAAAGGAAAGGAAAGAAAGAAATATAAATAGTGCAGAAATTAGTATTAGTTTTGACATGAAAAAATAAATCAGACAGGGATTGTAGATTATAAATACTCAGATTTATGAAATGTGTACATACAGTACCATGGTTATTTCACAATTCATTGTTTTTTTCAAAGGTTTCAAAGATGCTACAAACTGAGCTAAAGCAACGATCGACTCAAGCCGACTATAAACTCCATTATAATCTCACACAATTTGTATTCCTACAGTATATGGAGGTGCTTTCCCTTTGGAAAGTGCAGGTGTGCTTCATGAATAAAGTGAAACCATAGCTCATCAGCTCCAAGCAGGATTTACATCAGAATCCCATTATTTTTTTCTTTTCTTGATTTGATCTGAATTTTAAGATTCTTGATGTTAATCTACCTTGTTTAGGAGAACCTTTCAAGTCCAGGGTACTGTACAGTATATTCGTTATTGCTAATTCTCATTTTTTTCAATGTGTATCAAATCATGTATTTTTTGTATTATTTTAAGGTCATTTTTCCTACTTCCATTGATTAATGTGAGCGTCATCTCAACTTCAATTTTCAGTATGTTGTTTAGCATTATGACGTGTGATAAATATTAAAATGCAATACTAATGCTCACATTATTATTATTGATTAATCATTTAGCAGACGCTTTTGCATCAACAACTGCTGCTGCAGAGTCACTTGCAATAGGACCTCAGTTTGTATTTGCTTACGATTGTAAGTCGCCCTGGATAAGGGCGTCTGCTAAGAAATAAATAATAATAATAATGTCTCATCTGAAGGACGGTGCACAAAGAGGGTAAGTGACACACAGTGAGTCAATGGATGAGCTGGGATTTGAACCCGGGGACCTCCTGATATCAAGCCCTTTTCTTTAACCACTAAACCATCAAGCCTACCTAAAATTAGAGAAATGGCACAAGTAGGCTTACCTAGTATTCAATACAACACAGAATGTGGCAACAGTCAAGTTAATTTATGCAAAAATATCCTATGGGAAACATTCATAGTAAACATTTCATTTCCTGCTGTCCCTTGTAGACAAAATTGCCATTTTTAGACCCCTGTTCCATAACTTGAAAGTGGTGTAAAGAACAGCAAACTTGGTAACCTTGGCAACCCTTGTCTTTGCTCTTCAATCACTATTTACTGATGGTATACTGTAGAGAAGAAAACCCACTTACCTGCCTTTGTGTGCTTCTTCATACAGCTTAAAGGAAATACACTGCAGGTTACTAGCACCAGTCATATTGGTTCTTAAAATAAATTATGATACATTCCCGGTACATTTTAGACAATAGGATAGTGTTTGTAAAATTAATTTCAGGGGACAGTTAAGATTAAGGGGTAGATGTACAAAAATGTTGGGTCAAAATATTGTAATGAGATATACTAAAGCTGCGGGCAATTGCGACACTTATAATTGCATCAATTTGTTCAGAACTTTTGCAAGCATGTTTTAAACAGTCGCAATTGGCATTTCCCAGTCCGCTTTTTCTCATGTGTTGCTAGTTGTGCTCAATGCATTTTTGAGACGAACACCCAAGTACCTAATTCTCACTAGTCAGGGTGTACTTACAAGCCTTCAAAAAACACCAATGTGTTCAATGCAGCAGCATGATTTATTTTGCGTTACCAGTAGGTTAAAGTACAAAAAAGTGTGCTAGGTATTCATTTGATTTTACTAATGTACTGTATACTAATGTACTGTACAGATTTATATTTTAACATACTGTAATGTGTAGCGTACCCAAAACACATTAGTGTTATTTCAGCGCAATGATTTATATTTAAAATACATCGAGAACTGTAAATGTATGTGTGTGCGATTTTATTGTATTGTTTTTAAACTTGAGACCTCCTTATGTCGGACAAACATGAATGCATTGCACAGATGACGTTTACATTTAACAAAAACTATGTTATTTTGATACTTGCACCATTGCATGTATAGACATGATCCTTCAGGCACTCTCTGCTGCAACAAACAACAACTAAACTGCCGCTATTTTATTCGAAAAAATGTCGCACAACTCTCCCTAGAGATCTCGCTAAGATGACACAAATAATATTTAAATTAGTATATTGCGGCTCTCTTCATTAACATATTATTTCTTAGTACATACGACAAAATGAAAATGAAAATTGCAGTATGTCTGCACTGAGACTGGCCCATCTTAGTACACCTTCCCCTGTGTGTGTTGTGAAGGTGGACAGGTAGAGAGAGGAATGTGTTGCTGTAGATTAAATTAATTTGACATTTACTAAATTCCCTTGAACCATCTCCTTAGCAACAGCAGACCACTTTTTCAAAATTGACCAATGCCGTGCCTTTTGTGTAATGGCTAGTCCTCTTACGTTGCAGACAACAGGTTATATAAAAATCAGTTAAAATGTACAAAGGCACAATCCCACAATGCTTTCCTTTCACTGCTGGTCATTTCATAGTGATGCAAAGATAATTCAAACTCATTGTTCTGTTAAACAGGAAGTAACATACCCTACTGTACATTGGCACTCCAAAAGGGTTTTATGTCATTGAAACATTACATAAACGTAGACTGATGTGTGTTTCTTTCAAAGATAATCTTCTAAGGGCCCACTTCAATATGACATTCCCAATAAAACAAAGCAAGTTAGACAGCTTCTGGTGACCTTGTTTCTCTTATTTGACAGGCAACAGCTGGTGCTGCTTTGCATGTTCCATTTCAAAGTTTACTGTAGTAAATATGCATGGAAAGTTGCTATTCTGCGTGTAATGCGATCTTACTGTGCGTGTGACATGGCTAACCATGTTTTTCACTTTGCTATGCTTCTGCTTTTAGAAGGGGTGAATCGGGTAAACTCTAAGAAGAAAGGGAGAGGAGGGTTATGTTTTTCTTTCTTCAAGGATGAAGAGGCACGTTTATTGCCATCTATGTGAATTCTGCTTCTAATTTACGGCATGTGATGTTTTCTGTTGCAGTTGATTTAATGTCACTAGGCTAGACCACATTTTATTCCAATCAGTATGCTTTGGTAATTTCAACACGAATTTGCATTTAAATGTTTTTGTTTTGTTGTATTGATTTTCATTGAGACCTTTGACCATGCTACATTAAAAGCAAATTGGACTGAGTAACTCTTCAGTTCTGTTTGTCATTAGTTACAAGACCAGAGTGGAGGTACGTTGAAGTCATTCATGCTGCTGTTTGATTATTACTGGAAGGAAACCTTTAAAGTTGAAAGTTACTAATTGTAGGAAGACACATTACAAATCCCTCCTTATCTGAATGGCTTTCAGCCAAAAAAGTGTCATCAAATGATTTAACATTTAACATCAGAATGCTATTATGATGATATCCTTCCAATTAACCTCCTTTCAACGCATAGCTTTTCAAGAATCTCAAAATTGGATGCCATACATTTTAGACTGTTGTATCATGTTGTACGATTAGCATTTAAATTAGAGATTAAATGGACCTCAAAATTGAAGTACCTCTGCTTTCCATCCAATGGCAAGATCATTATCTGAGCAACTCTATTTGGTATATTGCAGTGGTGGCACTAGCTGCTGCAGCCTTGGTAATGTTTGATCCCTTCAGTGATTGATAGTTCATGTAACACAGATTTGACAGCTTTGATTTTCTTTCTCCAGTTTACCTGTACTGGGTTTCAGATACCAGCTGTATCGTTACATTGAATTTCTACACTTCGTGCAACGCCTTTCTGCTGGCACTTATTTTATATGAGCTTAAGAGCTTAGGAGCACACATTCACAACCTGGGTGTTAAAAGGGATCATAGAGTAATTAAAAGACAAACCACGCAGCAGAACTCCCATTCTCTGTACTGCAGCCTGTCTTTGCTAACTTGTCTTGTTTCCTGATTTCAAATAGGCTAAAGGGTTATGATTACGCAAATAAACATCCACACTCCCATTGTTTCAATCTGCAAAGCATGTGAAAACACTTAACCGGGCAACTCAGGGTCCCCACAGTATGTAGTAATGAGACATAGGGGAGAAGCATTCAAGCACAATATTTTTGCAAAATAAATAACTTACAAAGCAATAAATATCAAGCTTCCTTCAGATTATAGAGGACAGTGTTGTTGCTGTTGTTTTTTTCCAGTGGGACCGTCAGACGAAATCCATGTGGTTTCAATGTTGTAAGATTTTATTTGTTACGGACCATGGGCTCCATATATCATTCATTTTTCTTTCTTATCTTGACTTTGCGTAAGTTTTTGTGACTTTGCAGTCCTACTCGCGATGTATTAAGGTGATTTTCACTCCCGTAACTCAGTTTCATCCCTGCTCGTAGTTTAGTTAAGATTGTTCATTTCAAACTACTTTTGTATCCAAATGTAAGAATCTCATTATAATATCAAAGTTTCACTGGCATCATAAAGAACATTATATTTTTGGACTTGAATAATTAAAGTCTCATTGATGTCAATTTTGTTTCATTTCTGTGGTAATCTCTGCATGAGTGAGACAGTGACAGCCACTACCTTTGACCTTATTTCTGATTGGTCCATTGCTACACGAACAGTATGTAGTGCAAAAACAAACAAAACAAATGTATTTCTATATTTGCTCTCATCATTCACGCCGCTCGCTTCGCTGGCGGTGTGCATTACTCCATTTAAATAAATAGTTTTAATTATTTTTTGTTCGCTCGCTCGTTCGCGTCCGGTGTGCATAGGCCTTTAACATGCAAGCCCACGCCCATTGACGTGTTTGGTATGCTACAGAGCTGCGCTTATTTTTCTAATAGGTAAATCAGCTTACCGTCATCGGCGCCAGTTCTGCTCTGTTGTATTTGAATCACAGACAACTGCGCATGCGTTTATACATATACAGTATGTGCCTATTTGGGGAGTTTAACCCGAAAGCAGAAAAAAGCATTCGGGGGGTGGGGGGGCAGAAATCCAGTTAAATCGGGTAAAACCTGGAAATCAGACACCCTACTTATAAGGGAACTAGTGAGTATAGTAGTGGAATACATTTGTCTGTTATTTGTAAATATGAATTGCCAGCCTTTGAAAAAAAAATGACTAATCATTTAAAAATGCAGGCTTAAGTTAAAAAAAATAAATCACTGGAATAATTTCGACACAGCTGGGAAATGTAGCTCTGACTGTTTTATGAGTAATTTAAAAGAATGCAAATACATTTTATCTTATGGGTTATTCCACAGGCTGTTAATTCTCTACCCAGTAAAATGTTTCTAACAAAGGCAAGTAAAAACTTTTTGAAATGTTTTTGTTGTTGTTGTTGTTGTTGTTGTTGTTTTTTTACGGCTTGTAATAACATTAACAACCCTGACCCAGGACATTTCCAGGGGAGTTAATAATATTTTGTATTATTAACAGAATAATCTTGAAGTAAGTGTTTTTAAAAAAAAGAGATATGAGAGCCTCTCTCCAGGCTGCAGACTAGTTTGTGAGTAGTGTAGACATACTGGAGCAAAAATGTGTTTGTGTTTGTGTTTGTGTTTGTGTTTGTGTGTGTGTGTGTGTGTGTATATATATATATATATATATATATATATATATATATATATATATATATATATATATATATATATATATATATATATATATATAATGTCTCTACAAAGTCATTAAATAGTTCTTAGTAATAGTAAATCAACCATAGATACCTCACTTAGTGGTTGATATTTGTGGAGGTGGGACTGTTTGCACTGTATTCTCTAAGACATGACCACTGATGTTGTGCAGCAAAATTTTCTGTCATTTTATTTACTTTTTCATTAGAACAAAAGAAAAACAGGACACGTTTTGACACATGGCATGTCTTCATTAGGTGTAGTTATACAGGCTATGGAATTGGAAGACAACTTTGTATATATATATATATATATATATATATATATATATATATATTCAGTTATGTAGAATTTTTTTATTTAATAGCATATTCTAAAGTCATGTTTTAATTAGATAGCAATTGTACAGTCACACACGATTTTTCCAAAAATATTATGAAGGTAAATATTGTGGTCTGTAACTTTATATAATAATGTGTCTGTGTGTATGGTCTAACTGATTGTATCATTGTTGGTTTCATTATTTTGTATATATTGTAGCGTTTGTGGGGAAAATAAAGGCGTCTCACACAGAAGTTGCAGTTTATTAAGCCGGGACTCTACACTGGGCAGGTAAAAGCTAGCTGCTTTACCAGCCAGTGGTACAACTACAGCTGAGCAGTGCAGTGCTACTCAGACTGTGACAAATTAATTAAAACAAAAGAAAAGTTTTGGCCGTGTGCTACAGCCAACCAAGTGCAGTCTCTTGTGTTTTCCTTCTTTACTGTAGTCCCGCTTCTCTTCTGCTCTCTTTCTCTCATTCTCCTGCTTGTCTCTCTCTCGTTCTCCAGCTTGTCTCTCTCCGCAGCCACAACAGAAGAGAGACAAGCCGCATGCAGCTTCCCACTCTCGATCCCGTGAAGTTGCTCGTCCCTTGATTCTGCCAGCAATGTTGCAGCTGGGGACCACTGGCATGACAAGCCGAGCCCCAGATTGGTGGTGATTCTCCCATCTCTGACATCCCTGAACACCTGCTGCACTGAACTGCTGACCCTGGGGCAGAGCCTTCCCAAACGCAGTTACCCAGGGTCGTTACAATATGCTACGGTAAAAGAATGTGATCAATCTTAAATGTGGTAAATGTCCAGAATTATGAAGAAATATATGGCTTTTCAGACATTTACCGAAAGCTTATTGGTAAAGGCACATGGTTATTCTTGAGATTTACTGGTAAATGTCTGAAGTAAAGCGTTCATATTTTATTTCAGACATTTACCGCTTTACTTGGTAAATGTCGTCATTTACCAGTAAATCTTGAGATTTGCCAGTAGTCTGACTGTTTACGTAACATATACATTACAAAGCTGTTTTCCAATTAGATAGCTTTTTTCGTTCATAGTGTATGTTGCTACGCTGAGTGACATCCACTACCATTGTGCAGTACCCAATACACTCAAGCATGAAACTCCCTTAGACAGAAAACTATAACTATACAAATATTTAAACTAGAACAAGTGTGTTTTATTTAAATATACCCTTTTCCTCTGTTAAATAAATAACTTCAAAAACTATTAATTATTAATTATTTCAGGGCAGAACTATGTGTTCAGTTCAGGCAAATACCCCAGGGCAGTCTGCAAAGATCGCTCATGTTAACTGAACTGTATCTGGGTAATGGCAATTGTATGCCAGTCTGGACTGGTTGAATCTAACAAAAAATTATTACAAAATAAAAAAAGTAAGATATTGAAGATATGCTGAAAATACAAAATTATACTCCAATAGTTGATAGAAAATATATATTCTGGTACTACAACTATCCTTTTGAAAATAAGACATTTATACTGCAGTTCAATTTTTATATATATATATATATATATATATATATATATATATATATATATATATATATATATATATATATATATATATATATATATTGTGAGCGAGCTTGCCACTCACTCGGGTTCGTGCCCCTTTAAGAACTGCGACCCAGGACAGAGAAATGGAAGATTTAAAGCGCGGCTGCGCTATTTTTATTAAACAGAAACAAAATAAACACAAAACAAAAACCTAACTCCGTTTTTGAGCGCTTACTAAACAGGTACTTTCCCTGGCTAACTTGCAGGACGGCTAAGCCGTTTACCTGGCACCACAGAACCCACACGCTAACACAGCACTTACTTTTCTGACTGCTCAGAAGCAGAGCACCTCATCTGCCTCCTTCTACTCAGCAGCCTCGAGCAGACTGACCTGGCTCTAATTTACAATAGCTACCAGGTGCAGGGGATAATTAATAATAAAATAATTAACAAAACTAATTAACTAAATACAAAAAGGTGCCATTTTTCCTTCAGGGAGGTTTTAACCCCCTCCCTGCTGTCTCACACAACACACTGCCTTACAATATATATATATATATATATATATATATATATATATATATACAGTGCCTTGCGAAAGTATTCGCCCCCCTTGAACTTTGCGACCTTTTGCCACATTTCAGGCTTCAAACATAAAGATATGAAACTGTAATTTTTTGTGAAGAATCAACAACAAGTGGGACACAATCATGAAGTGGAACGAAATTTATTGGATATTTCAAACTTTTTTAACAAATAAAAAACTGAAAAATTGGGCGTGCAAAATTATTCAGCCCCTTTACTTTCAGTGCAGCAAACTCTCTCCAGAAGTTCAGTGAGGATCTCTGAATGATCCAATGTTGACCTAAATGACTAATGATGATAAATAGAATCCACCTGTGTGTAATCAAGTCTCCGTATAAATGCACCTGCACTGTGATAGTCTCAGAGGTCCGTTTAAAGCGCAGAGAGCATCATGAAGAACAAGGAACACACCAGGCAGGTCCGAGATACTGTTGTGGAGAAGTTTAAAGGCGGATTTGGATACAAAAAGATTTCCCAAGCTTTAAACATCCCAAGGAGCACTGTGCAAGCGATAATATTGAAATGGAAGGAGTATCAGACCACTGCAAATCTACCAAGACCTGGCCGTCCCTCTAAACTTTCAGCTCATACAAGGAGAAGACTGATCAGAGATGCAGCCAAGAGGCCCATGATCACTCTGGATGAACTGCAGAGATCTACAGCTGAGGTGGGAGACTCTGTCCATAGGACAACAATCAGTCGTATACTGCACAAATCTGGCCTTTATGGAAGAGTGGCAAGAAGAAAGCCATTTCTTAAAGATATCCATAAAAAGTGTCGTTTACAGTTTGCCACAAGCCACCTGGGAGACACACCAAACATGTGGAAGAAGGTGCTCTGGTCAGATGAAACCAAAATCGAACTTTTTGGCAACAATGCAAAACGTTATGTTTGGCGTAAAAGCAACACAGCTCGTCACCCTGAACACACCATCCCCACTGTCAAACATGGTGGTGGCAGCATCATGGTTTGGGTCTGCTTTTCTTCAGCAGGGACAGGGAAGATGGTTAAAATTGATGGGAAGATGGATGGAGCCAAATACAGGACCATTCTGGAAGAAAACCTGATGGAGTCTGCAAAAGACCTGAGACTGGGACGGAGATTTGTCTTCCAACAAGACAATGATCCAAAACATAAAGCAAAATCTACAATGGAATGGTTCACAAATAAACATATCCAGGTGTTAGAATGGCCAAGTCAAAGTCCAGACCTGAATCCAATCGAGAATCTGTGGAAAGAACTGAAAACTGTTGTTCACAAATGCTCTCCATCCAACCTCACTGAGCTCGAGCTGTTTTGCAAGGAGGAATGGGCAAAAATTTCAGTCTCTCGATGTGCAAAACTGATAGAGACATACCCCAAGCGACTTACAGCTGTAATCGCAGCAAAAGGTGGCGCTACAAAGTATTAACTTAAGGGGGCTGAATAATTTTGCACGGCCAATTTTTCAGTTTTTTATTTGTTAAAAAAGTTTGAAATATCCAATAAATTTCGTTCCACTTCATGATTGTGTCCCACTTGTTGTTGATTCTTCACAAAAAATTACAGTTTCATATCTTTATGTTTGAAGCCTGAAATGTGGCAAAAGGTCGCAAAGTTCAAGGGGGCCGAATACTTTCGCAAGGCACTGTATATATATATGCCTAATTTAAACCTCTACATTCCCATACTGGATATATTATTAATACACAAGTGCTGAAATTGAAATAGAGCACTTATATGAATAATCAAATGTAATTTTACAGCTCACCTAATTAATTCTGTAGCAACTGCTGGTGAGCTGTGAGCTTAGTGTTGGGAAAGGTCCTCTTACTGGGAACCCAGCATGTATATACAATCCCAGGCAGAGAAAAGCCAGCAAAGCTCCAGCTCTGACCTGCTTAAACCAGTCCTGGTCATTGATACATTTCCATTAGATTATCCTATCTGTGTCCCGTACTTTATAAGAAAGCAAACACTGCCCCCAGTTGCTGTATGTAAATCTTAAATCTTCACACACTGTTACCAATGTTGTATCTGTTATCTTGGCAATGAAATCTGTCCTTGAAAATTAAAAACCATTTACGTGGGTTGAAGTGAAAATAAAAAACAACATAATGGAGGAGAGCTCATTTCTATGACAACCTAAAAACCGCTTGCTAACTCCTCTGAGGAAAGGTTACTTTACTCCACATGAATCAATATGTGGGCATTTATCTGGGAACTCAACAGTGCTTTTCCAAGAGGCTGCCATTAAAGGGATGGCAGGCGGCACTTTTGATAATAAATAATGGATGTAAGGCATATTATTGTAAAGCTCCTGCAAGGAACGTTAATGTTTGTGACTAAAGTATGAAATGTAGAAGTGTGAGGTAGGATATATATATATATATATATATATATATATATATATATATATATATATAGATATAGATATAGATATATATATATATATATATATATATATATATATAGATATATATATACACATGGATGAAGTCTATATTTGCATCCTGAGCCATTCGGGAAAAAAAGGCATAATACCGCAGTAGTGGCGTCAAAATGGCATATTCGTCTAGAAGATTATACTTGACCTTTGACCCACATTTGACTCCTGTGCACCCCAACCACTTTCAAACAAAATGTCTCGTTTTTAATTACTCGACAACAAAAAAAAAAGCATACCCCTTTTCTTTAAAAATACGTTATTTTTTGCAGTTCATTATCTACCCAGTTTAATTCACCGTTCCTGAATTATAAATGATATGTAAGATTCTTTAGTATTGACTTAATTTACGTTATTATTATTCATTAAATTCACTTGCAATTTGAACCTTAACACCCGTTTATTGATAAAAAAAATAATAATAGATGGGCTTCAAGTTAAAGGAAAATAACTCCATCTTGGGTTTCTGTGACAGTTTATAAATTACTTGACCTAACGCTCTCATAGTTTATGACGTAACATAAACCCTAGATGGAATTATTATTCCTGTAGCTCACTGAAGCCCATCTATTATTACATTAAACAATCACTAACTTGCTTAATTTGACAATTTTCCAAAATGTTTAGTTGCAGTTGTTTCATATGCACAACAAATCAAAACTACAGAAGCACTGTTACTGTTTCAACAGGGGCCCGTCTTCTGTCACAACACCCTTAAGGAATGAAAGCCAATGCTTCCAGCTCTCGGTGGAAGCCTGGCTGAGGCACATTCACTGCCCACGGACAGTCAGAACCAGTTTCCCTCACGTCTCATTTGAAAAGGCAGCAAATATTGCCATGTGGCAGACAGGCTATTAAAAGCATTGGGTGTAATTTTTAAACCTGGATTCACCGCTATGTAAACAGCAAAAAAGACAAACCTGGTGCTCCAATTGCTTTTAAACTGAATTTGCTTTTTAGCTGACTTTTGCAGTAGTAGGCCAGCCCATCTGTTTGACTTCCCTGTTCGATCTAAAAGATCACAAGTTTGATGCTGTCATAGTTTAGCTGCAGAAAACCGTGCAATTCTTCAGGATGGAACTCTATCAGGCATCCACAAAACTTTCAAAACTTAATTGTACATTCTGAGGTGAAACTACATCCAATTTTTCACTATGTTCGGGAGAACATTCTGGCCACGTCGGGCAGGATTGAAATTGAGGTGATGAGGTCGTTAATGAACACATTTCTCGTTAAAAAGCTTAATTGTCGCAGGTCACCTACATCACTTCCTGTCTCAACAATTAGATAAGGGGGACTCGCTAATCAAAATGCATGTTAACGAGGTCAAGACAAATGAATGGCATAATTTGCTGTTCAGGAAACTACTAGCATACAGGGAGACGGCTCTCCCACCAGCGAGCAAAAAACAAATGGAAATAAAAAATAATGGGAATATCTAAGTTATGTATAATTTATAAACTTCATTTAAAATTCTGCATTGCCACAGCTTACTATATACAACTCTTTTAATGTGCATTTTGCAACAAATACCATCTATGTATATTCTTATGATGACATCTACTTTTGTCTGTATTTTAGAATGTACAATTGTAGGCTATAAATAAATACGTCTGAAGTGCCATTTTTGTCTGTAGTTGTTAGTTATTATACATGTATACCATGTATGTAACACTTCATTATATATTTATTAAGCTTTTAAAATGACGATAGAACTCCCTAACCTAATACACAAGTTGTTTAGAATTAATTGTTCCTCTAATCATGCATTTTCTCTGGTACTCTTTAGTCACCTCCGTGATAATAAACTCAGCATGATTAGATAGAAGTAGCCACCGAACACTTACAGTATTATAAGAACATTGTATATGCATACAAACGTGTGAAGGTGAAAGTGTACACTGTACATAAAGTGTGGGGGGAGTCTGACAACATTAAATACATTTAGGCACATTCCATGTCAATGATCTTGATCACATTCCTAGTGCATCGCTGTGTGTCCTTGACGACTGTTCTTCGTTCTTGTGTGGATAAGACACACGTGTTAAAAGCAAATCCGCAATCACCTAAGGAAACCTTATTGTAATATCTAATATGCCGTTTTCAATACCAAGATTTCAGTTGTATAGTTCATATAAAATCTACACTAGCGGTCAGCTGTCATAAAATGTAGGTATGCAGAATTCAAATAGGCTGTACAGTTGCACTGATAATTTCTTGGTAGTAACATTACACGTCATGCAAATAACAGTTTCTCATTTTTAGCAATACGACAAACGTTCTGTAAGGTTACAAATGGTAAAACAAGTGAATAAATCTCCTTCATAATCAATAGAAAAGGCTAAAATATTTTCATAACTAAAAATATTGAATTATGTAGGTTGTCTGTAAGAAATTAACTCTGGTCCTGTACACTCACTCACTCTCTCTCTCTCTCTCTCTCTATCATCGGCAGCGGTCTGTTAAATTTCTGTTTGAAGGTGAATTATATACTGTTTCGTTAATTAAAACCCTCCTTTTCCAAGTGCAAATTAACTCCTGATAAATTATGACAATTAACACGGATTTCCTTTTAAATTCCCACGTAAACAAAAGAAATAGTCTCAAGAAGCACTGCTCGTTAAGGTATGATCTTATTTCGTAAATCAACATCATTTGGGAAATCACATTAAGACGATTATTTGTTAACGAAATAGACATAACGGCCGCTTGAAAATGCCAAAATCAACGCTACATATCAATTTGCTGATTAACACTGGAGTTCTCATTTACGACCTTTTGAAAATCGTGCGTGACGTCTTATCTAGCATTTGTCTTTGTTTTGGTTTCCAGTTAGCTTTGAAAGATAAAGGCTCTGTGCAATAATAAATCACATAAATCAAAGGCTGGGTGATCACAGTGCAATCTGCTATTCTCTTAACAGGTCTTTATCACATAAAAAGATGTATACACGCATTTATTTGAAGCAGGTTCTTTCTTTTCATAGGGTTGGTTAGAATCGGTACTTTTTTGTTTGTTTGAAAAACACCTTTGGAATACCAATATAATGCCCTGTAGAGGCCTGTTGTGTACCACTGCATGCATTGCTGTAGTTGGTAAATGGTTACTTAAACTAATGTGCTACCTATATATTTAAGGTGAATATTTAGGGATATATTTGTAATGCTTTCTCCTAATCTTGTTTTAATAAAGACTAATATATTGGGCACTGGCTCCAGTATCATAGCTTCCAAGCACAGTGGTGTGTAACGGTCATTCTGTTATGATGAGTTGGCAGGTGAAGATAGGAGAATCTGGGCACCAACCCTAATGAGAGATCCCTGTGCTATGTAAAGAATGTTTTAGATATAGAGTGTGTGTGTGTGTGTGTGTGTGTGTGTGTGTGTGTGTGTGTGTGTGTGTCAAGCTTTTATAAATTAGATTTGAAGTTCATTTAACCCTTTTCAACTGAGAATTATTAGTTTGTTCTCATTTTTCTAAACCACTGTTTAACCTTCAAAAAACTTTCCCTAAAACTGTCCTTAAAGTTTTCTCAATGTTTCTAATAAAGTAGGACGTCCAGAAAACAGACACTGATCAGTTTTTGTCGAGGCTGAGACATTTATTCAGATCATTTTAGGATAGTCACTATTCAAGTTGTTTGATTTTTCTTTTTTGGTTTTTGTTTTTATTTATTTGTTTTGATTAATTAAATACATTTTGGTAACCTTGAGAATTTCCTAGACTGTTAAAAAAAATGTAAACAGATTTAAACATTCTGATAATACACTGATAGACAAGATTGCAATCAGTTAGGGGTATAGCGTGGATGAGGGGTGACGACAAACTTGTGTCATGTGTTGTTGGTTTATGATGTGTTATCCTTGTTTTTTGGCACCAACTAGGGGAAACATCTGCCTGCTTTGAAATGGTTGAAGAAAACTAGATTGACATCTCCACAAAAAGTGCAAATCTGGAAAAACCTCCTCACACAATGATATGCGTCTGGCAGGAGGCATAGATTATGCCCAAGGGGTCATCATGCATCACCAGACATGCTTAGTCAACACTAGCAGGAACAAACTGGTGTCTCTGTTCCTGTGTTCACCAGTGTTTGCTAACCAGAGTCGGTAGGGTATCGAGACACCATACACTAGCTCATCAGTAAGGTGCTGATTTGATGTGGCAACAAGTCTTAAGGTGTCCCTGTTGTTCTGGAGAGATCTACAACCAGTCCTCAAACATATACATCTTTCCTTCAGGGAAGGAGGCATGGTTTTTATTCACAAAAACAAGTGGTCTGTTGACATGGCTGTTACTGTCATTTAATTGACTCAAAGCATTAGTGAAAGCAGCTGGTTGATTCTAGAAAAGAAGGTGTAGGGTACCTAGCAGGTCTTGCAAGCAGAGCTTTATTGACCCTACTATAGCACTAAAGATCTTTTTTAAAGGGGTATACATATTTGTTATAACATGTGTTTCTTTCAAAACTGCACATTTGAGATCTACTGAATATAGCGAACGGAAGAGCAGGACAGGTAAGATGGAGTTATTTTGTTAGCTGTTACCAGTTTGCTGCTGCCTGCAAACCTGCACACCACATTAAAAATATATTGCAATACTTTACTGTCATCAAGTGGACCATGCTGATATTGCACTGTGCAAGAGTTCGAAACCAACACTGCAGAGGTAAATGTGCCTGAGTAGGAGTATCTAATAAAGATACCTTAGCTCAAATGTGACTTATTTTCTTATTCTGATATAATAATAAAAAAAAGATTGAGATTTAAAGTGTCTTTGTTAATTTCCTTTCTCTGTTTTGTTCTGTCGTCCACGCTGTTTATTTCAGTATTAATATTTGGTCAGTCGGATGAGGGTTGGGTAGCACATGCGATGGCTCATGCATTTCTCTCGGTCAGTGAAGAGGCTGTGTGCTTTGTTGGCGACTTCCTTCTCCAGCATCATGTGGGTGTCCTCCATGTTACTCAGAGACTGCTTGGCTTCCTCAAACTTGCGCTGCAGAGATTCAATGGACTCTGTGATCTCACCAACTTCACCCACCAGCCTGGAGGGACAGACAAGAGCATCTGAATTAAGCATTCTGTTGGGCTTTGAAGATCAGATAAAAGATGTGTTGGAAGGAAAGGCACTGTGGTAGGGATTACGAATTGAAGGCATTACTTAAGAAACAGTACGACCCAGGTATGTGGTTTCACACTACGCGGGACTGTGACCCGGGTAGGCATGCCAGTGTGAAAGGGGCTCAGGTCCCCTTAATCAGTGCTTTGGTTGTGGTAATGGCCACATTTGTCATTGATGTTGTAAGCTTCATATTTATCAGACCAGTCCAGCTCTAAGGGTCTGTTTGGCTTCTCTGTTTGATCTAAAAGATCACAAGTGTGCTACTGTATTACTTGAGCTGCAGAAAGCCATATGATTCTTCTCTAAGCTCTGTGTTTTAAAAATGAAACTGATTTACAGGCTGCTTTGTTTTGTATTCTGTTTTGTATTTCCCTTGTCATAAGAGTTTGGATACTTTGTGCAACTTGCGTACATACCGTTTACTTAAATTATCATTGTTCATCTTCAACATTAACATTTTCCCATATATGGAAGAATGATAGTACAGAAAACAGTGTATGGTAGTTCAGGTTCCTTTCTGGGATATTCCAAATTGACTTTTTAACACAAAACATGTCTTCTGAGGGTCAGGATGGCAGTATCTCCCCTTATTTGGTTGATGGCTTGAGTCTTTTTCAGAAGTTCTTGAATGATTCGAATAAGATTTAATTCCTAGTTTTTTAAAGAAAAACAAAAAAGATAATTCATGTAATATATTTATATATTGTATTTAAAAGATTGGAGACGCTAAAGCATCATTCAACACCCATTAACCTTTTACATCCACCTCTAAGGGAATAGTATACTGCATTATCTGCAAGAAATGCAACACACTGAGGTAAACTGAGGCGTTTAGGAGACCACTTTCTGGAACGTTTATGAAGTATTCGAATCAACACCCTACATTTCCATTTCAACAATGATAATCACGCTGCTGAAGACGCATCACCATCTGTGGGATCAGTCAGTGCTCTGGAACAAATGCTGCTTGGAAACAAAAGGAGTTCATCTTCAAACTGGGAACTTTGGATCCTCTTGGAATGAACATTCTATTTTGAAATAATCATGACATCATCCCCTAGAATTCTTGAAAAACAACTTTTTTACTGGACTCTGTTTACTTTTCTTTCTACACAGCTGAAGAAGAGCTTTTGCCCGAATGTCCGGAAATAAATGATTTTTTTAAAGCATTTAAACCTTTTGTGTACATCCAAAACAATCTTTTCATTTGTTTTTATTTCTGTACACAGAAACACACACAATTATACGTTCTTTCAAAAACTATATATGTGATGATCACATTCTGCATTATTAAATTTAAATATTGTTTTGCCCAAAAAGGAAAGTTGCTGGTAGTTGTCGGTGGGTATATACCTAATCAATCACCAATATTTTCTCCAATATTGAAAAGGTTCGGCAGCAACAACTGTTACCGAGCGCCTTTCCCACGTACATGGTGCTATGCTGCCCTCTTCTGGATGTACTCCGCATCTAAGCCTAATCATGTTAGAAAGCATGGTGGAGTGTTATTTTCAGGTACGCGTTAAAAAGTGGTACACAGAGCACTGCACTTGCTGTTTTCGGTCTATTACGCCGTTTTTAATGTAATGTATCGTATTTTTCCACCATTAACAAAACAGTATGCGAATATTTATCATATGCAATACATTGGGTCTTGTACATGGTTTAAAAAACAAACAATTGAAAACGCTTTCAGAGGACTGCAGAAGGACAATATTGATTTAAAAAAAAATAAAAAATACGCACCCCAACACGAATATTGGTTTAACCCACGGTATGCACTATTATCAGCGATGTGTATGCAACAGATTACAAAAACTGGTAGATTACAAAAACGATTAATTAAATTTTGGCTAGGTAGTTGTAATCTTAGTATGTTTTTATTCTCTACTAATTAAATTATATTCATTGAAAAAGGCTAGAGAGAATCAGATCGTTATTATTTTTTATTGTTTTGATTTAATATAATATAGCAGGCTAATATTCCTATTGAAGTAGGCTATAATATATTTTTTCATTAAAAAGTTGTTGTTCGTTGTTGAAATTAATGTTCAGCTTTCATATTTTGTTGTCTACTACTCATGTAATCAAATCAAGTAAGCTTATTTGTGTATAAAAAACGACAATAGAGTTGCAGCCAGTGTCATCTTACTTAAACACAGTCAAGATGAAATCGTAAAGTAATTTAAGGTAGGCTACAAACGTGGCAGCGCACAAAAGAACTTGCAGACTTGATACAACTGTGTTGAGAATTTCAAAAGAAAGCATTTTATGAGATTTGTAACTACAGGTACCGAGAATATGACTGCATGCCCAGAGGTTCCGGGGCTGTGCCACTGCAAGCCCCGGCACAAATTAAGCACTGATGAATGGGTATCATTTAGGTTAGCCTGCTTAAAGAATTACATTTTGGTTTATTTTATATGAATGAAATATGGGGCCCTGTAAACAAAATTTTATCGAACGGCCCGAATGTTTTTGTGGTTTTTTTTTTGGTCGTACTGTTTAATTAAATAGTTAGATATTCGTGAAAATGTGTTAGATGTTTTTTTTAAGAAGTCACTAACAGTCTAAGGATAGTTTTATGAATATCAGACTTTTATTAACTCATCAAATCTTTTAGCTTACTGATGATTTAAAGTTTAAAGAATGGGTACACGTTGTGTTATATATTCCTCTTACATTGACTAGTTCGACCTCCACGCTATCTGTGACAAGATCAGACCTCGTACGCCTTTCCCTGCACTGCGGGTTGTCAGTATGACGTCCACGCTATCTGTGACCAGATCAGACCCCGTACGCCTTTCCCTGCACTGCGGGCTGTCAGTATGACGTCCACGCTATCTGTGACCAGATCAGACCCCGTACGCCTTTCCCTGCACTGCGGGCTGTTAGTATGACGTCCACGCTATCTGTGACCAGATCAGACCCCGTACGCCTTTCCCTGCACTGTGGGTTGTCAGTACGACCTTCACGCTATCTGTGTCCAGATCAGACCCTGTAGCCTTTCTCTGCACTGCGGGTGGTCAGTATGACGTCCACCCTGTGACCAGATCAGACCCCACACGGCTTTCTCTGCACTGCGGGTTGTCAGTACGGCCTTCACGCTATCTGTGTCCTGATCAGACCGTGTAAGCCTTTCTCTGCACTGCTGGTTGTCAGTAGCTATGGCACGGGTTATTTCAGTAGCATCCAGTGGTTTCTCCAGTCTCGTTTTGTCCCCGAGGAGCCAGGTCAGTCCATGACCGTAGAGTGATAATTTACCAGAGGTCCAAACATCGAAAAGCACAGGTCTTGCATATTGCATACCTTATTTCTACTTGATAATGAAACCATCTAATGTTTATTTTAAGTACGTTTTCGCCTTTGCGTCTATTTTATATCAGTCTTTCATTAACTTATGTAGCCCAATGCACAGAAGTTCATAGAATACAAGAAGGAATCTCGGTGCTCCAGGTAAGATTTTAATTGTTCTAGTCAGCAGGCTCCTGTGTATGGTTGTCCATAACTACACTGACGTTTACTAAATATAAATAAAAACTATTGTTCAAAATAATATAATATTATGTATAAATCTTAAAAAAATAAACAATAATGCGCATTCGCGTTAAAGTGAGACAGTCCGCTGCCACGTTTGTAGCCTACTTTAAATTACTTTACGATTTCAGCTTGAGTGCCTTTAAGCAAGGGCGTAGGTTTGGTTTCAACATTGGTGGGACACAATTTTTTAGGGGGGCGGAGTCACGGTCGCTAGGGGGGTTCGGGGGCATGCCCCCCCGGGAAGAAATTTTTTAGGAGACAGCTGTTAAATGGTAACTTCTGGTGGCTTGAAATGAATGCTGGACATGAATCGAGGACAATCTGATTGACATGAAGTTGGCGGGTATACACTTAAAACACTATGATAGTGTCCCTCCTGGAAGCTGGTTTGACATCCCTGCTATAGAATTACTAACAACCTGAATTATAACCTATCCCAGCCTTACTGTAAGCTACCAATACCCCTGGCGCTACAAGCATGAGCACATGCACGCTCACGTGCTCTGCCTACCTCTCCTGTGTCTGTGCTGCTGCTCGTACCTGGGTGCATTGCTTCATTCACCTGATAAAATAATAAATTGATGCATGCCATATAGAGAGAAAATATATGGCTATGCTAACTTTATTTGCTGAGTATTACTATACAGCATTAGCCTACTATTATATCACAATGTGCCTCAAACAATAATATATCTCAAAACTGAGTCTAACACTTTCACTGTTATAATCACTAAGCCATTACAGACCTCACCTGCGACCCTGTTGCTCCACCTGCCTCTGTACTGCTTTTACCAGGTTGCACTGCTTCACTCGCCTGATAAAATGATAAATTGATGCATGCTGTTTAGAGAGAAAGTATGACTGCTAACTTCATTAGGAAATTATTTTTACATTTGCTATGAGAATCAGTATCAATTGTGTTTATTACTTTAATAACATCTTCCTACTTACACTTTGACTTTTTGTAAAAAAAAAACTTCCTTATGTCCATCTTTCTTTTTTTGGTTGCTATTATGCTTTAGTCACCTAAAGCCAAATTGAAGTGATTAGCTAACGTTAGTTGGATGACGATATCAAAACATGCTCAAGCACACTCACACACTCACACACTCACACACTCACTCACACACACTCTCTCTCTCTCTCTCTCTCTCTCTCTCTCTCTCTCTCTCTCTCTCTCTCTCTCTCTCTCTCTCTCTCTCTCTCTCTCTCTCTCTCTCTCTCTCTCTCTCTCTCTCTCTCTCTCTCTCTCTCTCTCTCTCTCTCTCTCTCTCTCTCTCTCTCTCACACACACATAATGATTTAGCTGTGAAACAAGCTAGCTAGCCACCAAGGACGTGGGGTTAGCAGCTAGCAATGGGTCACTAACGTAATAGGTCGGTAGGTAGGTCGGTAGGTTTATTCACTCAAACTATGTTGCTGACGAGCTGACAATACCTTCAGCCCCGGCACCTGGCTTTCATTCAGTCAGTGGCTCACACTCCTATCAGACTGACCGGCAAGCGGCAACATCAGATGAGCGTCTTTCCAGAGTCCAGCCTAAGCCAGCGGTTCTCAACCTTTTTTTACTCACGCCCCACTGAAATTAATTTGTATATCTGTCGTCGTCCCCCGCCCCCGTTTAATTTGACTTTTTAATATATATTTTTTTATTACTGCCTATATAATATAGTGCATTTATTTAGCCGCCTGGATAGTCACACTGTCCATTCAATCAAATACATATGTTCGTGTTCGCTTTTTACACACACGATACAAAAATATCAAGCAAGGAGTAAGTTAGTTACAAAGGGAGGAAGGAGGAGGATTGAAATAATGTGACAACACAAACTAAATATCGAATTAAACTGATTATATTTATTCTTATTTTTTTAAATAAATGTGAAAATTGTGGCACAATATACACCGTTTAAGAATGACTAGATTTTTTTTTTATTTTAAACTCGGATTTTACCTTTCACTCCCGAGTCCTTGTGCACTTTCGCACTTCCATGAAAACAACACACTCTGCTGGTCCCTGACCTCAGCCACGCACTGAGTCCGTGTTACAGTGATGCATTATGGAAGGGCCTAAGCCAATCAAATTAGCGGGGGGCTTGAAAGAGTTAACCCTTTGTGGAGCAGATAAAATGACTTGACAAAAGACGTTTCAGATTTATCAAAATTATTGGTAGGGACAATTCAACGGTCCCTTGACATTGGTAGGGACTTGTCCCTACCGTCCGTAGCTACATATACGCCGGTGCCTTTAAGTACTCTGGCTGCAACTCTGATCTCGTTTTTGTATATATAAATAAGCTTACTTAATTTGAAAAACGTCATGAACGATACAAGCAACTTCTTGCACTACTTGGTTTGATTAAATGAGTAGTACACAACAAAATATGAAAGCTCAACACATTAATTTCAACAAAGAACAACGGCAACTTTTTAATGAAAAAATAAATAAAGATAATAACAATCTGGTTCTCTTGCCTTTTTCAATGAATATAATTTAATTAAAAGAGAATAAAACATACTAAGTTAACAACTACCTAGCCTAAGTTTAATTAATCGTTTTTGTAATCTACAAGCAGCTTCTGTTGCATACACATCGCTGATAATAGTGCAAACCGTGGCTCAAACCAATGTTCGTGTTGTGGTGCATTTTTTCGTCAATATCGTCCTTCTGAACTTTTTTTTATTTTTAATGTAGAATACGTGATTGTAAACATATAACGCAAGTAGCTACAATACTCTCAAATAAACGTGTTATGATTTTGAATATGCTCTTCTTAGGGTCGGTATTATTGTCATTTCTTGCATCCCGGCACCTCTTTCTTTACAAATTAAGCACTGCGTGCATGTGTTAGGTCTTGTCAGTGAACAGTCTGTTGATTGACATGTTTGAAAGTTGTACTCGCGCGATCTCTTGGCTGTGTGAAAGGGTTATGATGGTATTACACCGTCATAGATTGCGCAATTTCATGCTGTGTGAAAGGGTATTTTATACACTCCTTAAAACGTTTCAGAGACGGCACAGTAGCTGCATTTCTGTGTGAAAATGGTATAAGTCTATTATATCTGGGATGCAAGATGTAACAGACGTGTTGACTCAGAACTTTATTTAGGCACTCTACGATTTGACTGGCGAAAGGGAACATTGGTTTATTGGAGTTCATAAGGAACTTTTTTTCAGCTTGGTACGGTAACCTTTTCACTTCCTTGTTTGTTTAATTCTTGCGCTTTTTCCTGCATTACAGCCCTTCATAATTTACATAATGCACGGGATGACGTGTGTCATCCTTCAGGTTAGCTTCTGTCCTCAGTACATGTACTGCCAATCTCTCTCGGTTTAGCAACGCGTCCTTGGATACTTGTAGCCTGGCAACTAAACAGAACAACATACGTCATAATCGCCAGTTGATGCTTCTAGTAATATAACCTGGATTTCGGTGGCAGAAAGGACCAGAATTAAACAGACTGTTTAGTTTATTTATTACTTTAATTTAATTTTATATATATACTCTGGTAAATTAATTAAACGGTTAACATGCACATATAAACACAATCTGCTGCTACCGGGAGGGGAGTTGTGTTCAGGGTTCAACGTGCAGGGAAGTACGCTGTGCCGCTCTGCGTGCCAAGCTTCCTGTGAAAAAAACGATCAGCCAGTGTTGCCAGATCTAAGGTTTTCCCTCCAGATCTAGAGGTTTTGAAAACATTTTGTTCCCTAAGATTTATTCATAATATACAAGTTCTTCCTTTACTAAGGTGGCAGATGCGCGTGTAGTCGAGGGTATATGCAGGTAAACGCTGTTTACACACTTTTAATTTGAGCAATATCCCGTTTACCCACTTCTCATATAAGGGATACAGAGTTTACTCACTTCTACTCTCCTGTGCTATGCAAATCCTGGGTTAAAGACAACATATTTTAACGGTGAGCATATGTGTTGCGTTGCTGGGTGCGAGGCTGACAGCTGAGAGCTCTCAGAACTGTGGCATGAGCAGGGGGGCGTGGCCACTGGACTCTGTGTGTGTGTGTGTGTGTGTGTGTGTGTGCGTGTGCGTGTGCGTGTGCGTGTGTGTGTGTGCGTGTGCGTGTGTGAGTGTGTATGATTGGTTGTTTATGTTCTGTTAATGTTATGTTGTTAGGCTCACTGGACCTGCAGGGCGGCGCTAGTAGCCTTCATCCTAGCCCGTGAAAGGACGCTCACAGAACTTTTCAGTGAAGCGCACCGTCGGCTCTGTAGCTCACGTGAACAGCACCTGAAACGGTAAAGGACTGTATGGGGGGGCTCTGGTTGGCTGAGGGCCAATAACAATGTATATGTTCATGTTTATCTGTTCAATCTATCTGTTCAACTCCACCAAACAGGGCAGTTTACCCACTTTTTTTTATTTACCACTACTGTACTTCACAGTTGTATGCAATTATATGGCATACAATTAAATGTATTACATTAAAACTGTTGGGCACCTGGGCTATGCGATTAACAAGAATCTGCTGTAATAGGACTTAACATGATGTGCTTCTGGAATTATTTTAAGTTGGATGCCAGTGTCTCTTAATAAATTCAGTATGTATTGAACATTTCACCAGCCTAATTCTTTGCGGTTACAATTAGAAAAACAGGAACTTGAGCTCTCATACTAAATATTTTTTTCCTAGAGGTATTGAGGGTAATTCTAAAGGTTTTCGCGCATTCATCTAGAGGTTATTTTTTCGGGAGGATCTGGCAACACTGTGATCAGCGTCAGTGTGGACGGTGTATATAAATTAATTCAGGTAAGAATTTCTAAATGTTGTCTATACATTTTCGTCTAAATGAAAATACATGTTGTGTTGAGGTGAGTTTTAAATGTAAACCAGTCAGGCTTATAATAAATCCAAGGTTTATTTAAAACAAAAAAAAAAGTTGGAATATGAAAAATGTAAAATGACTGACTGCACTGAAGGAAAACGGTTAAACAAGAAACGGTTTCATTGTTTGATTAACCTTTCATTTTTTTTTACAGTTAAAATACAATATTATATGGGTAATATTAGATGCAATCTGAACAACATGAAGTGGAAAGAAAGATCTGAACTTGTAGTTTAAAGCTAAAATAACTTAAAATGCAAGCGAGAAATAAAAATAAATAAATAATTTAAAAAAAAAAAAACATTTGTTACCCGGGAGCAACGTGTTAAGGCAATATCACTGCTAAATGCCAGTACCAGTTGCCGCCAAGTCATAAAAACACAAAGCTGAAATACAATTCACCCAAGGGTCTCAATATTAGGCTACCAGCCGTTATGTTGTGATCACAAGATCATTTATATATATGTTTTTTTGTTTGTTTGTTATTTAATATTTTTTATCATTAGAAGGTTGTGTGGTCCAGTGGTTAAAGAAAAGGACTTGTAACCAGGAGATCCCCAGTTCAAATCCCACCTCAGCCAGTAACTCATTGTGTGACCCTGAGCAAGTCACTTAACCTCCTTGTGCTCTGTCTTTCGGGTGAGACGTAATTGTAAGTGACTCTGCAGCTGATGCATAGTTCAGTGCCGTCTCTGAACTACCTCACGAGGTGGTTCAGAAACGGCATAAAATATGACGGTTCAGTGGCGGTATAAGCAATTCACACAGACCTATAAGCCGCTACAGTGGCGGTTCTGAACCGTCATAACTCCTCTGTGTGAAAGCACCTTTAGTTACATTGTTTATCGTCACCAGTTTAAGTACGGTATGATTTAATTGATTTAAAGATTCCAGGTGAGCTGATAATATCTCTTCAGCCAAAGAAGCAGGCACAGTAAGTTATGAGCACCGTTACCATTATGTAAAACAGTACGTAGCGTGAGTTTTGAACTAAAGCAGGGTCAGCGGTTGCAGGGAAAACAAAGTTTATTTATCAGATATCGTAAATATAGAAGAACAAACTCACTGCAATTTAAACTTGTTTTTACTGGAGAATAAACGTTATGTAAATCATAAGAGCTGTCTGTGTTACATGCTGTCAGATCAGGATGTCACTAACACTGAGCACGGCAGCTGCAACACGCTGTCTCCATATTACTGTACAACTGTACACAATTAAAGGTGCGGTCACCAATTCCAAACACAACACTTGCAAAATATAAAAAAATATAAACATGCAGAGTTCATGAATATATGAACCATTCAGCAGAATGAGGCAACAAACAAGCGAGTACAGACACAAACCTGGTTGTAATGGGGTAGGTCTAGGTTTTACAACAGCAGTTTAAGATTGCACATTGTCACTGGTACACCTGGTAGTCCCTGTTGGAAACACTGGTTCTTGAAATGAAAAGGTTGAAAACCACTGAAATAGATGACCAGGAAACAAAAAGTACCAGCATAAGTGCCTTTTCACCTGGACGGATATGCTTGAGCCACCTATTGTTCAAGTTTTAAACCACAAAACCTGTTTCTGTCTTTTTTTGTAACTGTTGCCCGTTTTCTAAGGGCAATAAGACCCCCAGGGTGGGCGGTATTGCCCAATATCACCCACCTTGTCAGGCCTTATTGCTTACATATCACACACTACCCTAATGTTAAATATTAAGCCTCTTATATGTATTTATTTATTTATTTCACAGGCTGAGCTGGGTATGTCCATGCTGCCTGGGATCTGAAGTAAAGAGAAAGCATGCAAGTTAGTGAGGTTAGTTAGGGAAGCGTAAAGCGGCCACGTCCCGAAGAGAGGAATGGATAGAACAGAGCCTCACTAGGTGAGGTAAGATAAACGCATGAGCTGCGATAGGATAGAGTGTGGCCGGGGGTCCGCTCTGACTCACGGCATTGAGAACTCCCCTGTGGCGGAGTGTCCCGCCCCTATGTATTTATTTATTATTATTTGTATTTTTGTTTGCGGCGCAGGTAAAAGCACCGCGTATTTGTTATTTGTTTTTTATATTTAAAAACCCCGTGAGGATGCGTGGCTGATCAGCTACTGATTATTTAACTAGCTGACAGTCACGCATCCTTACCAAACGCGTGCAGACTGTGGCCGAGGGGTAATAAGATAATTAACAGCTAGTTAACCCCTTGGCCAGAGTATAAGAACCTGCAGCTGTCCGTGCTGCGGGGGTGGAGTGTACAGAGGAGAGTACGGGAGAACACGGGAGAGCGAGCGAAAAACAATTGCTATATTTAAAAATATACTTGTTTCTGTTTGTTTGGCCATCGCGCCTTTTTGTTTTGTGTTTTGTCGTTTTGTTCAAATCTGTTGTTTTGGTTTATTGATTTAATAAATTCAGCTGAACGCCGTTGCGTTCAGTTTCACCCGCCCATCCATTGTTTTGGTTCAGTTACTTCCTGGTCCGTGACGTCACCACACCTCACCACTGCAAGCCATCCTGCAACATCCCCCCATTAGAAGGAAGGTAGGCGGATGCCTGCACCTGAGGTCGGGGAAGTGAGATCACTTGCCCACCAAAGGATGGACCCCCGGCTCTCCGCGAAACACCTGCACCGTGAGACAAAACAAAGAAAATATGCCGACGTATAACATATACAAAAGACTAGAAAGACAAACAGGACGAACACAGGTGGTTAGGAATTATTAGTAGGTGTGACTGTGAATACCTGCCGCTCAGTGCAGAGGAAAAACCCCCTTGAGGCCGATTAGGGGAAAACCTATGGTGGCCTCGGCGGACAGGAAGCCCCCACTCTGGGCATACTAGCAATTTTAGAATGGGCTGCAACTATATCAATGGTGATGAATGACTAAGAATCCATCACAAAAGAGGACCAGCTCCACATATTCTTGATCAGGCTGTGATTGATTCTGGTCCTCGTGGCGGAGGTGGCTGTGGCTATATAGAATGAATATGATATGAGGGTGGAGGGTTGAGAACCAGTGACGAGTGACGATAGAGCGAGGGGAATCAATGAACAGAGGGTCTGGGGGGGCGGCAGGGTCTCCTGCTGGGGAGATACCTTGCCGCTGAAAAGAAAGGGAGATAGGGGACTCGATACTTGACAGCTGAATGAACTGACCACACCGAAATTGATCTGTCTTGGAGGCGTGCAGTCGAATGATGAAGTAGGCGTCTGAAGTAGAAGAAAGGTCACAGAAACGAATACCCGCCACGGGAAAACTAGAAGCAGAAGAAACAGTGAATGCTTCAGTTTTCATGTTGTCATTTGATGTTGTACTTTTTCCTTGTTCAATTTAGTTTTGTTCTTAGCTAACAGTTGCAACCTGACAGATTTAGAATGTGGAATTCCTTCCAAAAGGCACCACAGCACTGTTCATAGTCTGTTACATGACCAACAAGGGCATCTGAGAAGGCACCCACTCAACATGGCAAGATGCTTACATTGTTCTGATTAACTGTTGGCTCTAATTCCATCAAGGTCTGTTTCTCTGCAGTATACAGGAGCTCCTGTCACTATCAAAGTTTGTCAGACCTACTATCTTTCCCATTGTGACTGAAACTGTTGAAAAATAGGGAGATGCAGACTTTATGTATTGCAGAACACATCACGTCAATGACGTGATAGGGAATTAGAGACTAATTAGAGATCCCCAGCTACACGCCCCCCGAGCTGCGCTACGCTATATTTTTTGAACACCTTGTATAATCTTGTTTTTTTAAGAATGTAATCACCTTTCATGCACTACTAAAAAGTGGTTATTTAAAAGAAATTCCCCATACTTGATCTGCATAATGGTTCTTACCGCTTCATTCTCATTGCAAATTCACACAATGGGGTTTACAAAACATAAACTGAAAAAAAGAGATTATGAAATGAACTGAAATCACCCCTTGACTATGGGTAAAAAGCACAAGAATCCATCACAACAACAAACAAAATCAAAAACCTCAGATTTGTACAAATGTTACAAAGTCCCAAGATAACATATAGATTGTGGCCACTCCCTATCTATTGTGCAACAAAACATCTCTAACTATCATTCAGTAGTAACCTACTGTGTAATCACATCAAGAGTTGTGGGCAGAACAGTTGCCTCATGACTATTATGGGATGGTGAACAAAAAACCCTCCCACTCCCTTTCACTCCTTCCCCTCCCAGCGATAGTGAGACTATATAAATTACACAATGTTTCAACAGGAGTGACTCATCGCACAGCTATTAAAGGTAAGAAAACCCAACAGCGTTATCCTTATTGTCTTTGTAAACTTAATACTAATGTGTCTTTTTTTAATATACATATATAATTGTGTATGGTATTGTTTTTATCTTTCTATATTCGAAAACTCATAAATCCGGTAACACAGGAAAACAAATGGCAAGTAGAAAAAGGGACAGACATTGAGGTCCAACAGAACTCCTCACCCGAGTGATGAATATGTGAGCTCTATTCACAAACCTTGTGAGTTATTGGGGTGTTTTTATTTAAGTTTGTTTCTTCAATCAAGTTTAATGGTCATGAAGCCGTTCTGGATTAATGCAAGCAAAGGTGCAACACTATAATAATAGGTCATAGATAAAATTTCCATTCTTTATTGGATTTAATCCAATACGTATACAGAATGTATATGGTTTTGTGACCTTGATTTGATACCCAGTTTGGGGAATATATTAGGATCAGGTTCAGTTTTAGAATTTCAGGACAGCTTATAGTTATGTGTTGGTTACCCGGTTTGTGTGTTTTATTTTTATTTTTTAATAAAACATGTATAATTTTTATTCAGTTTATTATCTATAGTTCAGTCTGGGTGTGTCTTGTTGTTTTAAGACCTTTGCCCCTTACTGATCCAGCAAAATCAATATATATATATAAAACAAGATCACAGTTTATTTGCTGCACTTCCTCTAACCTAGCTTTACTTGTATATTCTTGTGTTAATAATTTACAGATGTACTGTACTGTAACTTTATCACATCTTTAGGGTAACAGATTATTTGCATATCTTAAAATAATACAATTATATTACCAATATGTATTTAAACGATACAGCGGCTACGTGGGCTAGTACTGCTGAACATTTCTAAAACAGTATTGTCGACAGATTCACCATTAATGACTTGTTGTAAAAAGAATACCTGACTGTCTTCCCTCATAAGTATAGTACATTAAAACTCACAGATATAGATATAAGGTGTTCAACTGATTAACATATTCCTCTCTCAAGTATTAGCTGCATGTTATGGTCTCTTGTCCTCTTGCTACAGTATTTTATATTTGGTATTCATTCACACCATAATATACCCATAAAGCTTGCCTTATGTCTTTGTATGAGGCCCATTTCATGCATAGACTGCTATTGTGGCCTTGCTCACTCTTCTAGTAGAATGTCCACATTGTTCCAGATTATTTCATGATGTTTTGCTTTTGTATCTACAATGGGATCAACTAATAGAAAGCAATACTGATAGTCACATCAAAACTATTACATACTCCCCAGTTTTAAAGAGTAAGTAGCGGGGTTCCGAAAAATATAGCGTTACACGTCCCCACGTGTTGCTACAACTGTTTAAATAACGTACCTGTCATTTCTCTTTTCATTGTTAACATCCTGACAACATTTTATACTTATAACTTTAAAGTCTGTTTAAAAGCTATTTTGAAAATGTCTTCTCTAGTGCACTGATAGTGTAAGGATTATTGCTCACATTATCAAACAGGATCCACGATATGGTACGGAACAGAAAAGCCAGAACACTTGGTTTAAAAAAAAAAAAAAAGTATCCTTCTTCCTGCAGTGATTTAGAGGACAGATCTCAAACCCCAGTGCACTAGAGCAGACATTCTGAACAGACTTTAAAGTTATAAGTGTAAAAAGTTGTCAGGATGTTAACTATGAAAAGAAAAATGACAGGTAGGTTATTTAAAACAGCCGTCTTCTTCTTTCGTATGGCATTTTGGACTGCAACATATTACAGATCGACATCCAGATCTGAAAGCCAATCGAGTGCATCAGGGGTAAGCAGCATGCAAAGACTCTAGATTGCCCTTGAAAGATCTGATTGGGCAGATGTTGAAAATGTGCTGCATGGTCGGAGGTGTTGTGCCGCAATCCCAATACGGACTCTCTAACTTTCCATTTGTAGAGCTTCTTACTCTTTAAGTATACAAGTTTACCATGGTATTTTTGCACAGTATTTTTGCACTTTTCCCATGCTTAATACCATGTATTAACCATAATGTCCCCTGGTTTACCATGTTTATTAATATGCTTTACCATACCTCACTGTTCTTTACAGTGCTTTACCATGCGTTCACTGTGCTTTGCTATGCTTTTA
Organism: Acipenser ruthenus; assembly: GCF_902713425.1. Classification (NCBI taxonomy): domain Eukaryota; kingdom Metazoa; phylum Chordata; class Actinopteri; order Acipenseriformes; family Acipenseridae; genus Acipenser; species Acipenser ruthenus. The sequence continues at coordinate 9,100,144 of NC_081201.1, read as the reverse complement.
CTATGGTAAATGTTGATAAGGGTATGGCTTGTGTCATACTGTTTGAATAGTTTTTTTTACTGTCTTTAGGAAGATGGAGAAGGGAAGCTCTAATACCTTTCCCAGCGCACCCTACCAAGCCAATCAAATGAATGCTTACCCCAGTGGTCAGCAGATGCCCTACCCTGTAAATCCAGGTATGGAAAGAGACAAAGATGTGGTCCTGGGACTGTAAGTAAAACCCAGGTACTACAAAAAGAAGAAACTCTCCATGCAGTAGTGATAAGACTAGTTTTTCAGCATGAATGCTGCAGGTTAAATACATCCTGCCTTGTCTTTTCATTTTCTTCAGGCAGTTTCCTCACCAAGCAAACACGAAAACTCTATGGAGCTATTACACATTATTTAAATAGCTTCCTTACTCTCGAATAGAGCTCTAGATTGCTAGCAAGGTAAAAACTAATACAAAGAATGTTTGTACTGCTATTAGCGTGAGTGTAAATTGTATGAAACTGAAATCCTTTAATTATGCTCACAATTGTCAGGATTTGAAACTGCATTTATTCTTCTCTTTATTAGGGGTAAATGCAATGACGTACCCTCCCCCTCCACCCTATTCACTTGCAGGAGAACAGCTGCCAACAGGTAAGAGAAACAGTTCTGTATCACAGGCAGAGACACGCGGCTACGTCTAAGACCCCCCTTCACACTACTGTGCTGGCTCAGGGCCGTCGCATATTTAGGTCTGCAGCCCCGTTCACATTTGCGGTTTAAGGTGCCTTTGCGCATTCACATATGTGCCTGAAAAGCAGGCCTAAAATGTGGCAAATTGCTTTTTTTTTTTTTTTTTTTTTTTTTAAGGAACATTAGCCTGCACTCAGAATGGAGAGCTACCAGGATATACAGTAATCCTTGATTTGTAGCAGACGTTTCTTATTAATATGGTTTCAGTGCAGCACAGTAGAAATGTTATGGTATATATATTAAAAAAAAAAGATATATTATTGATTATTTTGACTTAATGTTATGGTGTATCAACGATCTTAATATGTGTGGATGAGAACAGTGTTTTATGTGTGTGTAAAAGCAAGCAGCTAAAGAAATGATCGTCATTGTAATGTAAAGACGCACACTTCTGTAGCTTTGTATATCGTTGCGTGCAAAATAAACAATGGTGGCTGAATATGCCAAGTCATCGCATTTTTTATCATTATTGAGATCCACAATCCTGCAGTTTTTATATTTATCGCTTAGTTGCTAAATAGCAGGAAGAAAAGGTAATTGTGACAAATGAAGCTTAATTATGAACGCACTGCAGCTCATATATTATGCGAAGGAAACAACCTGAACGTTATCCCGCTAGATTCTTTTTTAATTTCATATTTTTATAATTAAGGTTGTATGATGTAGAAATAATTACCATTCAATATTGATCCACCACTGCCGTCATGACTAGCGGAGCATTCGCCTATCTGTTTACCTTTCGCATGCGTGGGAGTATGGGAGTGTCGAATGAGCTACGTAACAAAATTGGTCATTTGATACGAAAAGACGGCCCTAAGTCTGCTTTGCGTTCATATATATGTAGAGGCCGACCCTGGTCCTGCAATTGCAGGCCCCGGGCCACATCGAAACGGTGGCCTAAATCTAGGTTGGCCTTGGGCTGCCTTTTTTTTGGAGCATTCACATATGAGAAAAGGCGGCTCAAGTGTGAATGGAATCTAAGAGAGTATACCATAGTGAAATCACAGAGAACAGTGAATCATAGTAAATCCAGGTAAACAAGCTATTTATGCAAGAGAAAAACATGGACAAAAGGTTTTGCATCAACCTCTAGAATTAACTCATTTTGCTTTATAAAGTCGAATGAAACCTGCTGAATAATGTTACGTTAACATATTGAATTACATACCGCTTTGTAGTTTTCCCACATACTGAATAAAAAAAAAACTGACAAAAATTGAAAAATGTGACATTTCAAAATCTAACATGAAAAACTTTTCTGCTACTATGGCTTCCGGTAGATTTTTGCGATATCATTTTGTAGTTTCTTTGATTACATGATGTTAAATAAAATATCTAAATTATGTTCATATGGTGGTTGTTTTTTAAAAAATTATGTCACAATCCTAAACTTCTACGTGAGCAAAACTTTTGGCCCTAGCTGTACAAGAAATGTTTTTTGCAGGGTTAATCAAGGTAATCATGACGATTGATTTTTAAGAGCTGATACTGTTTATTAGATTAACATTAATATACAAATAAATAATAATAAAGGTATTTCACCTGTGCTTGAAACCAAAGTGCAGCTGTACTGCAGATTAAATGCTGATGTCTCTCTTTGATTTGGTTCCAGTGCCACCTGTGGTGGTGACTCAGCCCCTCACGGATCTGCCGGGAATGGCGCTGTGCATCCACTGCCAGCAGCAGGTCCGCACCACAACCGAGCACCAAGCCGGCGCGCTCACCTGGGTCGTCTGTGGATTCATTTGTTTATTTGTGTAAGTCTTTAACCCCCAACCCTTACAAACACCCCCAACGTGAGGCTAGGTGGTCCAGTGGTTAAAGAATGGGGCTTGTTACCAGGAGGTTCCCAGTTCAAATCTTGGCTCAGCCACTGACTCAGTGTGTGTGACCCTGAGCAAGTCACTTAATCTCCTTGTGCTCCATCCTTCGGATGAGACGTAAAACCGAGGTCCTATTGCAAGTAAAAGCGTCTGCTGAATGACTAATTAATAACAGATACACTATTAAGTGTCATGATTTACTCAAATGTATCTGTTAAGACACCAATGCTGATATTTAGGCTTGTTATGGATTACTGCAAGGGGGTTGTTACCAATAGATATGAGACAGGTATCTTATACCGTGCTTGTGAGTGTGCATTTATGTTTCTGATTTCAGTGGCCAGCTTGTAGAAGTTTTGTCACAATAACAGCTTTGCCCAGTTTTTAAGTCAGGAGCTATCCCACAGCTACAGCATTCTGTAAAATATAAAATACATGACTTTTTTCCCACTTAGAACTCTCTATAATCAATGAGTAGTGTAATACATGAACCCCATGTCCAGAGATGGGCATGCTTTTCCTCTCAGATGTAATATTTTTGGCTTCCCCTCACAGACTCAGTATTAACTTGCTTTGACACTTGCAAAAAGTATGATGGGATACACTGGGGTGTAAAATGGGGTTTCTATATACAGGTGATGAGACACAGCAGTTGCTGTCTGAGAAGCTGCGTTGCAAAGTCATTGCTAAAATGAGTATGCTTACACGACTGTCTGTTGCTTAAAAAAAAAACAAATGAGAATCTACTGGACTGTTACAGGACTGAATGCTTTCTTCATCTTGCTTTCAAAAGTAATGCATGGTTTCTTCTGCTCTGTCCCCATTCATTTCAAACTGAAAAGCATCCGTTACATCAAGTGCATACACTGTTTGCTGTACAGCACTTTGTAATTCTGCAGTTCTGAACTGTGTGTGTGTGTGTGTGTGTGTTTATTTTATTCACCCGAACCTTCTCTCTCTGCAGGGGTTGTCTGGGCTGTTGTCTCATTCCCTTCTGTGTGGATAGCTGTAAGGATGTGGAGCACAGGTGTCCGACCTGCAAGCAGCTGCTCCACATCCACAAACGGCTGTGAAAGCCCTTATTTGTACAGGACTTGAGATTAGGCTCCATGTGCAAATGTCAGCCAGTAAAATCTATTTGCATAAAAGCACATAATTGATCAGTTTTCAATAGACAGTGTGTTAAGACATGTATAATATACTATATATAAAATATAAGAAATTCAACCCAACGAAAAAGGGACCAATGATCATGTTGCTCAAAATATCAATTTTGGTTCTTTACTAATGCTTTTTTTAAATAAGATTTCATACATGTATTGTTGCTCATTTTCTTTTTATTTTTTAAAGTGAGGTTTAGTTGGTGATATAAAGTGAGCTTGACCATTCTGTAAACTAGGTTTTAATTGTGAAATAAAGTTGGGAGATGATGTTTCAAGACCTGTTGCGTTATTGAACTCTGACAGTCTGATCATCACTGACATTTTGCTCCATTGGGTCCCACAATTACAACATCGTTCCCACCAACCACTGTTTGAAAAGTAAGTGGGTTTGAGCTAAAACATTTCCAAAACCCAGCCAATCTGACTCGCTGTGACATACCCACCTGGAACCTGTTATCACTGTCTGGCCCATCCTGTCTGGCCCATCCTGACTGAATTGGATTTGCATCAGGGAGATGTAGCCTTTATACGGTATATGTGATGGGCTGTGTTGTTTGAAACACCACCATTAAAGAATCTGCATTTGGCATCACAAATTAATTGGTCATTTACACTTGGGACAAAGCAGACGTTTCCATTTTTACAGTGTCTGACCAGCTGGTGACAGCAGCACCACACACAATCCCAAAAGATTCAGCCAGAGAGAGAGAGAGAGAAAGGAAGGAAGGAAAAAAGAGAGAGAGGGAGGGAGGGAGAGATAGGAAGGAAGAAAGGAAAAAAGAAAGAAAGAAAGAAAATCCTCCCTGCTCCCTCCGTTTTGATTCGGAGTAGTGTGGCAAGTTTGGGGTTGATAAGCAGGTTTTATGGTATTTTTAAAATAAGGGTTTACAAAAAAAAAAAATAGACTGTATGTTTTCTTTAGTAGTCTTGTGACTATTATAAACGTACATCTTTTATAACAACATGCTATGTACATGTGTCTGTGTGTGTGAGTGTGTATTTACAGTGTAATTACCATGTAACTACACGTGGAATTACAGTATTAGACCTTGTTTTTGACCTTACTTCAACAGCACAATACAAGAAATGGACCAGATTTCAACTCCTAGTCCAGTGGTGGCTAATTAGAGAACTGACAGTGGTATTTTAATTAGGGATTGCTAACCAGGTTTCAGGTGGCCCTGGGGGGATGTTCAGCAATCCCTGCACTTTCCTTCACTGGTGCATCTGAAACACACAATTAAAACTGCACACCTTCGCCATCTCCGTCAGCTGGGAATTGAAGCTACTGGGAATTCACAAACTGTTGGTACAGGAATCCAAAACAGAAGGGAGGCAATGAGATGAGAGAGGGAGAGAGAGAGAGAGAGCGAGAGAGAGAGAGAGAGAGAGAGAGAGAGAAAAGAAAACCTAATTGAAAACACCATCAACAGTGTAAGAAGATCGTAGGCAGCCAGGACAGCACTGAATCTAAATCCGCAACAAGATTGCAAATCTTCTGTAATATACCATGACTGCTGACGCACACCACCTGCCAGTCTCTATAGACACAAGCACATACTACATATGGTATGTGCTGATACTTTGTTTTTTGTGGATTTTGTGGCCATCTTGTGGATGTTTACTGCAACTACATGGAATCGCGACCCCTATTTGATGATTAGCTCCCCTACTGACCCTGAACTTCACTCAATAAACAGTTCCATGTTCCAGGGCCCCATACAGGTTTTAAAAATACCTTCAATAGGCTGTTTGTATTATATAGTACTGTATATGCTTTAATAGTCTGGTTGAATAATAAACCTATAACCACTGTAATAATAATAATAATAATAATAATATATTATTAATAATAATAATAATAATAATAATAATAATAGTCTTGTAAGTATGTTAAATGGTACACAAGTACTTGTACTGAGGACTTCATCTGATATTGATTATTTGTAGCAAACATTTGGTTAATGAATGTCAGGTCTCAAGCCACAATAGATTTGAGCGGTTGACTGGGATTACATGTTAAAGTCCTGCACTGTTTTAATAAAAATTACTTATTTAGTTATGTTTTGTTGGTGAGAAGACATTGTCTATTACACATACTGTATGGTCTAATTAGGCTACTATATCATTAATGCAAAAACGAATCATTCATTATTGTCTTAGACAGTAAATAAGTCACCAGTTAATACAAAGTGGAGAGATCTTGAGTCTCTGTGCTTTAGCAACACAAAGACTCTGTTATCCCGCTGGATATGTGACTGGAACACTAAATACCATGCAGGACTAATCCGGCTCTGTGTCACTCGTCTAGAGACAGATTTGAAGGACAGCGCTTTAGTGACCAAAATAAATGACCGTGAAACAACAAGCGGGGAACTTTGAACTGTGTGTGCACTATATAAAGCGTTACCCCTGCTGCTTTCACAAGAGAGCCCATCAAAATGGTGTCTGTAACTTTAACTGGGGCTTTGTGGACAATCTTCCTGCTGATCTGCTCAATTAATGAAGCTGAACAAAAAGGTACAGTACAAATTCATCACAAATTACTGTATTAGGGTTTATTAGGAAATCATATAGTTCATATAAAACGAATCTGGAATTGCTAGGGCATAAATGTTAGTTATTTTACAACTATAAAATGAAATGTAGAACTTGTAATGTATTGTTCTATTCATCTCATAAACTGTAATTGCGTCATCACCACACAGTTGCACACATGCATGTTTATGACGATTCTAAAGAAGTTGTTGAGAAATCAAATGAATAATGTTTTGCTCTGCCTTTTCAGTAAATCGGCAGCATTTGGGGTACAGCAGCACTCGAGTCTTGTTGCATGTATTCAGACAGGAAAGCTCTAGATTGAATAGGTCATGGATTTGTTTATTTATTCATCAGGGATATTATATTATCTTATCTTACACAGTAGTGCACACCTCCAATCCAGTCTTTATTCCTAAGGAGTAAAACCCCCGAAAGGAATGGATCTTGTGACCCAGTTATAAACAAACAACTAAGCATGAGAAGATATTAGTTGCAAATGTTAAGCCGAAGGAAGCAGCACGAAGATACATTAAATATAAAGGAATGTGTCCAGGTTATTTGGAAGCCAGACCCTTTCTTTCCTAGGTAAAGGGTAACTCTGTGCAGGCCATATCTTTTTTCATGTTGTGTTATTTACTGACTTTTTATTTGCTCAGATTAATTTTGAATGTTACAGCAAACATCAGGTTAATGTGTGACAAGCAGGAATCCAGGCTGGTAAATCTGGAGTGGTTTAAAAGGGGCTCATCTGCTTTTGCTGTCACCAAGGTGGCTTGTGTTTTCATAATCTGCCGTGGAAGCAATGGCTCATTGCACTGCTTCTGAAGACCATTTAGTAAGGGTTGAACAATAGATTTGGCATCCCTGGTGTATTTCTGTGATCACAGCCGTAACTAGGGGTGAGCGAGCGGGGCAGCCGCCCAGGGCACAAAGCCATGAGGGGCGGAAAATGAAATAAATGCACTGCCACGCGAGTAATAATTTTGTCAGCTGTCAGCGCCCTCCTAGCATACTCTGATCGCCTGCGCCACTGCACTACAAAAGGGAATGCGTCACTTCCTTAGCAACTGTCTTAACGACCACGAACTAAACCAACACATATCGTTCGATATCGATAATAATTTCCATATCACGATGTCTTTGGATAAAAAAAAAAATCACTTACGCTCGCAGAGACATTCAACAGCTATAAATCAAGAAAAACAACAAATCCGTAACCTGTGTACCCTCTCTCGTGTGCTCTACTCCCGTTTCTTCACCTGCTTCCTCTCACCGGCCAATCCCTTACCGGAAACTATATCCTATTATCGAAAGGTGCGCGCATCAACAAACAAACAGGACCGTTTTTTTTTTTAAAAGGGATAAACACCTAAAGACAAGCTTAACACAAAAAAACATAATACACATAGGAGGCTGTGTGGTCCAGTGGTTAACGAAACGGGCTTGTAATCAGGAGGTCCCCGGTTCAAATCCCACCTCAGCCACTGACTCATTGTGTGACCCTGAGCAAGTCACTTAACCTCCTTGTGCTCCGTCTTTCGGGTGAGACGTAATTGTAAGTGACTCTGCAGCTGATGCATAGTTCACACATCCTAGTCTCTGTAAATCGCCTTGGATAAAGGCGTTTGCTGAATAAACAAATAATACACGGGAAAATGCTATTTGCATGCTGCATTAAGCACTATTGGAATTATTTTGAGATATGCGTCAATGTGATTCATTGCATTTTTTCCATGCGATTACTTACACTGTTATTAATGTGTTTTTAAAATGTGAACTTTCGGTATTATAAATGAGATGTACTTTTAAAACATCAAAACACATCTCAAAATAATGGAACATTCAGCGGGACACCGTACTTAATACTTTTAGATGTGTCGTGCATTTATAAGCAGAGAAGATTGAATTACTTCTGAATTGGCTAGCCTGCGCAGTGAAGTATATTGTAGCGATCTCGGTTAACGCAGGCATGCGCATCACACAGGGCGAGGCAATCCACACACAGGTGTAGGGCAGGTGCGAACCCGGGACCTCTCGCACTAAAACATAGCGCCGACATAGAGCCGTCTACTCTGCAAGGAACTTATGTCATTGTGTGTGATTACGTCACCTACCAGCCATACTGCTGCCTTCCCCCGTGCACGCTACAATATGTTTCATATTGCATTTGTGTTATTATATTTTTCTATATCTTGGAAGACTTCGATATTATCGATATCGAAATACGTGCACGATATCGATTTACAATTTTCATAACGATGCCCACCCCTCGTTATTATTATGGCATATCTGTGTCGTTCGCTCCCGCAGCCTTCAGGACCAGCACTACTCCTCCTAATTAAACACGTATTAAGCACCTACGTAATAAAGGTAAACCAAAACATTACCATAGGATCGACAACAAGTAAGAAATTAATTTATAAGAAAATGGAAATAGATTAACCGCCTTACAATTCACCATCCTGAACTACAAGATGTTAAATGTGATACCAGTATTTATTTATTGGTATAAAATGGGGGCAAATATGATTGCCTAGGCTCTGTCTGTGATCATCACCCAGATGATTTGGGAGAGAATGCTTGAAAAGAAACACAGCTAGCAAGTGAGTTTGTGTTTTTGGTATGAAGTCTTAATAATCCACCCATTTCTACAGTTTATTACATGAGGTTGGATTGGGAGCAAGGAGCTCCACGTGGCATTATATTTATTTTACATTACACCCTGCTAATATACATTGTTCCATTGATACCAGTTTAATTAGCTCAATTTGCATCAGGCATGCCATTTAAAAGGTCCGAATCATTTTTGGTTCCATGTGGAAACTATTTTCTTAGCATCCTCAATATTGCACAATTTTTGTTTGTACACTACATGTAATTCATAAAAATCTAACAATTTAACAATGGGTTTTAAAAGTTATGCTAACTGTCTCATATCTGTTGGATGCTTCTCTCTTTTATTCCAGTCTTTCTCGCCAAAGAAAATGCGGATGAGATCCTTGGACGACATAAACGTGCAAATTCTAAAGGAGAAGAAATATTAACTGGTAACATAGAACGCGAATGCATTGAAGAGGTCTGTACTTACGAAGAAGCCCGGGAAGTATTTAAAGACACCTACAATACGGTGGGTGCTCTTTTTATAAACCCTTTTCATACCATTGTGTTACTCTTCCCAACAGTGGCAGGGTTTTAAATGTCCGTATGCAGCTCCAAGTTACATTCATTTTATTTTCATTCTTTCTTTACAGGATATATTCTGGTCAATGTATATTGGTGAGTAGGCTTTTACGCTCTGTCTATGTTTAAGCAAGACGAAATCAACGTTTAACCTTATAACTCTTTAACGCAGGATTTTTCACAAATCTGTGCATTTTTATTATTATTTTATTTTACAAACGCTTAACTTAACGACAAAGTTGACGAATGTTGAACTCAAATGTGTCAAATGTATTTTTCCACTAGGTGGCAGCATTCAGCAAGAAATACAGAGTGAAAACTGCTTAATGTGATCATGCGCATTTATCTTTAACGGTTCACTCAATAAAAGTAGGTTTTGTATTGATTGAAAAGCAAATCATGCACTTAGTGTATCGAGTGCGGATTTCAGGCTCTTACTCTGCATTCACAATAAGCAGCTGAGACTTGCATGCATAGTTTGTTTTTGGCACTTTATTTAGAATCAAAGGCTGTATTCAAACACATTTCAAAACTCTAAGTAATAAAAAAAGGGAACATCATTTAAAAATAACTGCACTGCCTGGCCACTTTATTAGGACCTGTCTCAAAACAGACACCGTTTCCCCTGATCACAGGGAGACACAGACTCCTCAAGGTGCTGGAAGGTGTCTCAGTGGAGGTTAATCTTTTGTCAGTAATGCAGCTATTAGACTTGACAAGCTCTCTCTCTGTTTTGCTGTTGCTGATACAGTCTGATGACCAATGCTTTGAAGCATCTCTCTGCCAGCGTTTGACATGAATTTGGCAGTTTCCTGACTTAGGGAGGCAAAAATGTCAGGGAATGTTTCCCCTCATCGTGCTACAGTGAATCCCTCTGGGCAGGCACTCAGTGAGCTCAACAGCGAACACCTGCAGGGCTGGCCTTTGTCCTTCAGAGGCCAGTAGCTTGCTGATATCCGCTCTCGAGTTCCTGGGTGAAAAAGGAAGCTGGCTTGGTCGTGGGATCGGGGGATGCCCACCGAACCTTCAGGTCTCCTGAGCTGTGAAGGGAAAAGCAATTGGGCATTGCAAATTGGGGAAAAAATAATAATTGGACACACTAAATTAATTAAAAAAATAAATTAAAATTATCGTATTTGCCATTGTATATAGAGTTTCCTGCCTGAAAGTTTAGCTTTAAATTCTGGACCACTGTGCAGTATTTCTTGAAAATCCATTGTGTCTCGGTTTGCTGGCAATGCTGTAGATGGGGATCAGTGTTCATCCAACCCCTGTCTGAACGGAGGGGTGTGTGCGGACAGCGTGGGAAGATACGATTGCATCTGCAAAGCAGGCTTCTCTGGAGACAGGTGTGAAACTGGTAAGTAGGGGTGCATTCTATATTTGGAGACAGATTTGAAAGGAGCTCATTTCATGGAAGGAATAAGAGTGTTAACACTATGAAAACTAGCAAGAAATACTACCAACACAAGCACTAGTTTCAAGTGGAGATGATGTTTACTGTACCAGATGTCTGTTTTAAAATGAACATACATGTTTGATATAACATGGGCTTCTTTAAAAACTGCACCTTTGAAGCATATGTAATGATTGGAAGCACAAGGTATATGGAATTATTTTGTAAGCTACAATTAACATTGACTGAAGAGAGACCCCAGTGAAACAGTGAGTTGTTTAAATGTCTGTTTGTTTTCTTTGTCGGACGATGGAAGAGGTTGCAAATGTCATTGAAGACCATTAGTGTAGGTTGTGCTTCACATCGTGACATTATCAGTGTAGTGCCTGCTTCATAGTCACATTATCAGTGTAGTGCCTGCTTCACAGTCACATAATCAGTGTAGTGTCTGCTTCACATCATGACATTATCAGTGTAGTGCCTGCTTCATAGTCACATTATCAGTGTAGTGCCTGCTTCACAGTCACATAATCAGTGTAGTGTCTGCTTCACATCATGACATTATCAGTGTAGTGCCTGCTTCACAGTCACATTATCAGTGTAGTGCCTGCTTCACATCATGACATTATCAGTGTAGTGCCTGCCTCATAGTCACATTATTAGTGTAGTGCCTGCTTCACAGTCACATAATCAGTGTAGTGCCTGCTTCACATCATGACATTATCAGTGTAGTGCCTGCCTCATAGTCACATTATCAGTGTAGTGCCTGCTTCACAGTCACATAATCAGTGTAGTGCCTGCTTCACATCATGACATTATCAGTGTAGTGCCTGCTTCACAGTCACATTATCAGTGTAGTGCCTGCTTCACAGTCACATAATCAGTGTAGTGCCTGCTTCACATCATGACATTATCATTGTAGTGTCTGCTTCACAGTCACATTATCAGTGTAGTGCCTGCTTCACAGTCACATAATCAGTGTAGTGCCTGCTTCACATCATGACATTATCAGTGTAGTGCCTGCCTCATAGTCACATTATCAGTGTAGTGCCTGCTTCACATCATGACATTATCAGTGTAGTGCCTGCTTCACAGTCACATAATCAGTGTAGTGCCTGCTTCACATCATGACATTATCAGTGTAGTGCCTGCTTCAGTCACATTATCAATGTAGTGCCTGCTTCACATCATGACATTATCAGTGTAGTGCCTGCTGCACAGTCACATTATCAGTGTAGTGCCTGCTTCACATCATGACATTATCAGTGTAGTGCCTGCTTCACAGTCACATTATCAATGTAGTGCCTGCTTCACATCATGACATTATCAGTGTAGTGCCTGCTTCACAGTCACATTATCAATGTAGTGCCTGCTTCACAGTCACATAATCAGTGTAGTGCCTGCTTCACAGTCACATTATCAGTGTAGTGCCTGCTTCACATCATGACATTATCAGTGTAGTGCCTGCTTCACAGTCACATAATCAGTGTAGTGCCTGCTTCACATCATGACATTATCAGTGTAGTGCCTGCTTCACAGTCACATTATCAGTGTAGTGCCTGCTTCACAGTCACATTATCAGTGTAGTGCCTGCTTCACATCATGACATTATCAGTGTAGTGCCTGCTTCACAGTCACATAATCAGTGTAGTGCCTGCTTCACATCATGACATTATCAGTGTAGTGCCTGCTTCACAGTCACATTATCAGTGTAGTGCCTGCTTCACAGTCACATTATCAGTGTAGTGCCTGCTTCACAGTCACATTATCAGTGTAGTGCCTGCTTCACAGTCACATTATCAATGTAGTGCCTGCTTCACATCATGACATTATCAGTGTAGTGCCTGCTGCACAGTCACATTATCAGTGTAGTGCCTGCTTCACAGTCACATTATCAATGTAGTGCCTGCTTCACAGTCACATTATCAGTGTAGTGCCTGCTTCACAGTCACATTATCAGTGTAGTGCCTGCTTCACATCATGACATTATCAGTGTAGTGCCTGCTTCACAGTCACATTATCAGTGTAGTGCCTGCTTCACATCGTGAAAAATAATGTGCTTGCAACAGATACCCAGGGAATGAAACTGCAGTTTTCTAATGTCATATTTTAGGATACAATGACACATGTCTGCTTAATAGGAATATGTGTGTTTGTTTTTCAGATAATACACAATGCCTTGACAACTGCAATCAGTTTTGTAAGCCAGGGTATAAATCGTATGCTTGTTTCTGTGCCAAAGGATATGAGCTTGATAAGAGAGACAGAAACAAGTGTAAAGCCGTTGGTAAGAGTATTAACTTATCTACCATAAAGTTACTTCATAAAATATACTGTTATAGTTTCAAAAGAACCATCGCGAAAAAAAAAAAAAACATTCACTGTTCAGAAAACCTCAGGTCTGGGTTGAATTTGATGCTGAAGTGAAGTAAAAAAAAAAAAAAAAAAAAAAAAAAAAAAACCTCACCCTGGCCTGCTCTAGAATGTATTTTAAAGCTGCATCAGCAATATTATTTACACAAGTGGGTGTGGCCTGTTCCAGACCGCTGTGATGTCACACTGTTGAAAGTAAGAACCTGTTCTCAAATTGGGAGTGCACTTAAATATAAATATATATCTTGATAGGGTTTCAAAATGACATAATAATGAGGCCTTCTATACCAAGCACAGGTCCGTTTGTGGGGTCACACAGCTACTAGACCTTAAGAATAGCGTTTGCCTTTTTCAAGCATTTTCTACAGAGGTGGTGTGTACAGAGAATGCAGAATGGGCAGACTTTCTCCATGATGTATCCCTGTGACCCGCTGTGTACCCACAATGTATTTATTCATTCACTCGTTTCCACTTGCAGTGGATTTTCCTTGTGGAAAAGTGAAGAAGCCGAGTTCCTGGAATCCGGTTTCATCGTTGTGCGCAGAAGAAGAATGCCCCTGGCAGGTACAGTATCCTTATGCAGTATTGGGGAATATTGGGGCTGAGCAGCACAGCAGGGGAATAAGCCACTAGCCTCTCATGCCTGTTCAAAACTTCAGCTTCTGGATCACAGATGGGGGGTGTCTGTCTGTGTGTCTGTACATCTGCCCATCCGTATTTCACACTTGTATTTTTGCATGTACTGTATCTGTTTATCCAGTTGTCATGAAACAGCAACGAACCACCCTGTCCCAGTACTTTTGGGAGGGTAGCAGGTCTGTTGTGTTGTTTAAGCAGTAAGTAGGTTTTCCTCTTTTACAAAGTGTAACATGTTTGTTTTGGACTTGTCTCTTGGATAAGGTTGAGTTAAAAAACGAAGAATCCAAAACATTTTGTAACGGCGTCATCCTGAGCAACAAAGCAGTTCTAACCACAGCCAGCTGCACTTCGAAATTCGCCAACTTTCGTGTTTTTGTAGGTAAGCTGCAGAATTATTTGTAGTGTCAAAATTATTAAACCACGATGGATAATTTACCTTCTTGCAAAAACAAGAACCGTTTGATTTATTTTCTTTCTTTTTTGTTTTTCTTTTCCCAGGGAAACAGCAAAAGCAAGTCCTGTACATCAAGACCATTAACTTACATCCAAAATATAGGGAAAACAGCTATGAGAACGACATTGCTGTGGTCAAACTGAGAGAGGAGATCATATTCAAAAAAGCAGTGGTCCCCCCCTGTCTTCCTGAAAAAGACTTTGCTGAGAATGTACTGATGAAGGCAGGGCAGAAAACAAAAGCCACTAGCTGGCAAAAGGATGGCGATACATTCGTTGAGCGTCTGCTCAATATCCAAGGCCTTAACTATGAGCCTCTAGATTGGTGCCAACAAAAACACAACTTTACAATCACCAGCAAAATGTTCTGTGTCCAAGCAGATAATGAAAATGCACTGTGCAAGTCCTCCCCAGGGAGTCCTCTTATCACATCCCACAAGGATTTCAGTTATCTGACTGGCATTCTCATTGCTGCACCCAGCGAATACAATTGCAGGAATGGGTATGTTTACTTCAAAATATCAAGATATCTCTCCTGGCTCAAGCCTTTGCTCAGAGATGCCTAAATGCAAAATAAAATTATACTCTCTACAAAGGGAAGTATAAATGCAAGTCTTGTAGCTGTCTATACATTTAAAGCCAGCATTACATTTTAAAATCTTAATTTTCTTGATTAGCAGTGTCAGTTTAACATACAGTTGCCAGAAATGAAGACCCTCGCATTTGTTTAATTTTCTTCCCATTTTGATTATCCCTTGTGAAGACTGTTTAACACTAAACCTGAACTTGTTGCATCCTAGTTCATATTGTATTTTAGTAGTATTATTTGCACTTACTGTAAACTATACTGTATTTAAATATTAAGCTTGCACTGTAACCCTGTAAGTTGCCTTGGATAAAGGCATCTGCCAAATAAATACATAATAATAATAATAATAATAATAATAATAATAATAATATCTTCTGTTCATACAACTAGAACACTGAAATGTGAATATTATTACTAAGACAAATAAAAGATGTAAAACACTCTCTGCTGTAGAAGTACTCTGTTGGGCTGGTGGGTTTCTATACCACTCATTAACACAAAGGATGTGGGTCTATCAAATGGGAACTTTGCATACAAAAAATGAAATATTTCCTTTAGAAGTTGCTTCACCTGTAGAGGGTTTATCTGCAGAAGTTAACTTCTCTGTCACCACATTTTAAAGTAATTTCCCATACTTTCCATCCAGTTTTTAATGTGAGAAATGAAGAAGAAACATTTCTATATCAAAAAGGGATAAGTTGTAAAGAATACTACACCGTTAGTAAAAAAAATAAAACAAACAAACAAAAAAAAAAGTTCTGAGGGTGTATTTGAGTTTCTTCCACTTGGTGGCGCTGCTGTTTAGGAAATGAAAAAAGCTTGACGAAGGGTTTTTATGTTTGACTGTCTTTTGAATTTAAAGTCCATATCTTAGATAGAAAATCATTTTTTAGCTTTGAGGTCGTACTTGGTTTACTTTCACAATGAGCAAGAAATTAAATCTCCATGATCAATTTTATAGCACTGAGAGATGTAAAATGATCAATAATTCCGGAAAATACCGACAACGCACCGATGATGCACGAAGTTGACGTGACGTCACTAGGGGAACACATACCAGAAACAAATGAGAGATATACATGGCTTCACACATGAAATAACCATGCTGTCATGAGGAACCCAAGCGACACGCCCCATGTCTGCAGGTCGGCAATTCTGAATGTTATTATTATTTGTTTATTTAGCAGACGCCTTTATCCAAGGCGACTTACAGAGACTAGGGTATGTGAACTATGCATCAGCTGCAGAGTCACTTACAATTACATCTCACCCGAAAGACGGAGCACAAGGAGGTTAAGTGACTTGCTCAGGGTCACACAATGAGTCAGTGGCTGAGGTGGGATTTGAACCGGGGACCTTCTGGTTACAAGCCCGTTTCTTTAACCACTGGACCACACAGCCTTGTATATCTTGTATACAGTTGATCTTGTATACAGTTAACCCCGGCTAGCAGTTCATTTGAACTCTGAACTGCACGTAATTATTATAATTTCTTGGTAGACACCCTTACCTTACCCAGTAATGTGCATATGAACATTACGTTAAAGACAAAATTGAAAATCGAAAGCTTACCTAAAAAAGCTGGATGAGTGCATTCATTCTTTTGATTTCTGCATTAGAAATCCTGAGCGCGCAATGTGTTTGTACTGGGTTATAGTACTCTGACGTTATTGTTTTTATTAAGTCAGCAATATGATAGCCGTGCTCATGTTTATTGACTTGGGTAGTTTTGGGCCACGGAGTTTAGTATTTCGGTTTCTAAATGGTTCCGCTGTTGTCAGGGGAAAATGAATCAATGGTCACTTGATGATTGTCTTTGTGAACAGCTGTCTTTGTAAAGGTCTGCGTGTGTTTGTGAACTTGTGTACCAGTGTCTTACAAAAGAGAAAAAATAAAATTTGTACCTACCAGAAACCAACAAACAAAAGCTTTAGTCTCCATGTTCCGAAGTGATCATTGCATTGTGCACTGACGAATACAGTTCTTTTTTTCAGGCAGTGGATTCCCTTGCCCCTATCTGAGGTGAAATGTATTTTTGACACCGTTTCTTTTCTCATTTTTATGATTCATAATAAGTTAATATGTTGTGTGCTGGGTGTCAATGTTCATAACAGAAATTCTTTTCATTTAGCTTTGTGGTCCTCTCACCCACACTGCAGGAATTAGCGGCTTTAAACCAGCCCTGGCTCCTCATGCGGCGCGCTGTTGACACTGATATGGCGGGTGTTGCTGTATTGTCCTAGTGCAGAGGTTTTTAACCTTTTTTTGAAACTATCCCTGTTATGTGGAGTTTTCAGCTTAAGTGTCCCGTTACAATTTTCCATTAACTGAATGCTACTACAGTTGCAATAACAGGCAGCATATAATGATTACCACATTATTTTTTTTCCCCCGTTTATTTAATATATAATTTATGTCAATAGGTCGGGACTCACAAACTGCTGTTTTAGGACAGAATACCAAACAGTAGGCCTAATGCTTAAGCTTTTAATTGCATGTCTTTGGGATGCACAGAAGTAAAAGACAGCATTTGGGAATCTCTTTGCAAATACTCGTATTCGCTTTCTATTCAGCAAAGTTATTATAAATAATACAAAATAGTCTGCACTGTAAATGTTTATCGCATTACCATTTACTTCTCAGCATAATGCGTGCCTTTTAAAGTGTACAATATCAAAAAAAATTGCAGTCGCGCCAAATAAATAAAATAAAAACTGTCAAAGTATGAGTATTGTGATTATTATTTATGCTTTCCGGAGCATTTATACATTTAAAAAATGTCGAAATCTTGTGCTTCGCTGATAAGCTTTCAATTATACCAGCAGCTGAACACACCAAAATTAATCAACAGCACAGAACGCTCTCCATAAGCAACAGAATTTTTTTTGCCTAACTCTCTATATATTTACCACAATACTTTGCGCACAGTGAGACAGAAGTCTCTTGAAAATCAGCGGAGGCGAGTATCTTGTTAAATAGATTACCTTTTGAAACGCCCTTCTAAATATTTTTGGTGGGAGCAGTTTTGAGTAAGGCTGGATTTTCGTTGATTAAAATATTAGTGTGTGCTCCCATTGGCTAGAAAGGTTGCAGTGTTTTCGGCACTTGCGAGTTTGACAGTTGAAAGTTTGGTTGATTCGAAATTTGCAGGTCCGTACAGCCTTTCGTATTAATGAATTGACAAATTAATTAACGAATTATTAGAAGAATTAACAAATACGTTTATGAATTACTGTATGACTTGACAAATTTATGGCCGAATTGCTGGACAAATTAACCAATTCACGAATTGACAAACAAATTGACAAACTAACGGCTGGATAGTTTTGGCACAAATGGCGCTCCATATGGAAGAGTGGCAATCCACTCAATCGAAATCACGCATGCGTACTGGTGGAAAGTACAGACGTGACAGATTCTGTGTTTTTTATTTATCTGTGTTTCACTTTGAGCTGCTAAACAAAATTTAAATACTTATGCACAATGGTTTAGAGATAATATATACCGTAAAAAAAATCAATATCATCCTTTTTTTTTACTTTTAGTTTGTAATTGCATTTCAGAGTCGTCTGGTGTACCCCCTATTCCATTAGAAGTACCCCCAGGGGTATGCGTACCCCCAGTTGAAAACCCCTGTTTGAGTACTCCCCCAGGGAGATATTTCAAGGACCCTTGTCCATTATAAGTGCCAGTAAGTATAAATAAAGTCTCCACATTCATTACCAGGCAGCTGAAGGACAGTAAGCGGGCCTGTTTCAGCTGCAGTGTTCGTTGCCTTGGTGCTCTCCTTGGAAACATCTTGGTCGTTCCAAAACAGCCAGCTCTTGTGTTTTTGTTGTTGTTTCTGTTAGAAGATTTTCCTGCGATGTCCTTTAAGGTACAATCTTCCATGCTTCTGTTTTATTGAAGCCACTGTCTCATCTTTCCTGAGCTGCCTGACATTGAAAACGATTCCTTCTGGGAGCCAGCCAGGGGAACTATGGGGAGCAAGCTTTGTCTCATTCAGAGTGCAGGAGGAGAATCTCAACATAGGAGACAATGGAAACAGGACTCGCGAACGATCCCTAGTGTGCTCTCTGAAGAGCATATCATATTGAAGGCAGTGAATTTAACTAACAAGTCATTTCCTGTATGTGCATCAGACCCTGCCATCAGAAGCTGTAAGTAGACTAATATGCATGTTAATCCGTTCATGTTCATCCCAAACATGCTCAATTGGATTGAGAGCCAAGGGTTGTAGTGGACATGGTCAAAAGTATCTGTCATGCTCCTCAAACCATTCTGGGTTGGTGCTTAACCTTTTTATTATTATTACCTATTGCCCACAGGGTGCAAGTGCAGCACTGTCAGGTGGACTTGATCTGCAACCATTCTTACTGCACAGTGGCTTTGCTGCAGCGTCCCTGAGTAATCATCCATTACAATTCTAAAACGTAGAAGAGATAACTACTCACAGAGCCTTTTAATGAAATGTCTGAGCTGTTTGTCTGTCTCTGGTTTAGGAATTGTATTTGGTGCGTTTTTTTCTTTCTCAAAAAAAAATTAAAATTGCAAATTGGAAAAAAAAAGACGCTTGAGAATCTAGCTCATAGAGCCTAATGTGATGGTTCATATTATTAACAGACTGCTATTATTATAGGGGAAACAAAGAAGTTGTTTTGGTGAAAATGAAACAGACTCCCCCTACATGGAGATCGGAACCCTAAGGCACTGCTCCAGTAAAGAGCTATATTTAGTGCATGCTCTGTGTGCATCTCTCTCGCTCTCTGACTCCACAGTGTAGACGGGTCTGTTCTGGCTGATCGCCCTCCCAGCATCACTGACTCACAGGATAATTCCAGATCAGCACTAACTCACTGCACTAGGAAACCCTCCCCATACAAGAAAGCACTGCAGCACAACTGTAGTCCAATGATAGCAGACACATCAGATGTTATTTGAGACCCTGGTGAACGGAACACAAACCTTAAGTTATTATCCAGATTGGACTCACAATCTCATTGTGTATGCCAATTGACCAATGAAAATGTTGCACAAAAAGTTAGTTGACGTATTCAGACTGAGAGCTCACAAACCCAGACAGCCTACTGGTGCTAAATTATCAAACCCCGCCCTAATCAACCCTTCTCCTCCTCCCTCCTCCCTCACAACTTCCCACACGACGCGAACCTTCTCTCCTGTGTATGTGGATGAGTGTGGGTGGCTCATGTGAGTAGTCCTGAGCCAATGAGAAACTATCATCATCCACGGTTGCTAAGTATTATTTTTTTTTAATTAAACATGTCTACTTGTGCCAGAATGTAATGTTGCTGGCGTTATATGAGTTATAAATTTGCACCCCTGTATAAAAAGCAGATTCCAGAGTGACAGACACACTGTGACTGTGAGGATCAGGACGTTCAGAGTTTATTTTAATGGCATGAGTACTTCCAACGTACCCCTACAATCTAAACAATGCACATTAAAACTACAAACCAGCTCCCCTGTGCCCTCTCCAGTGCTGAACTCTGCCTGTTAAAAGAGTGTTGACTGCTGTAATCATCAAATCCCTTGTCCTCATTAAAGCTGCTAATTAATTGTGCCTCCTGCAGGTTTCCTCGGCAGCTGTAACGCCCTGGACCAGTTAGAGCCCTGAATCCTCGAGGGCTCGGGTTAATTGAAATCTGTGCTGTGAGTGAGCAGTGTAGACATTTTAATGAGACTGCAGCAAAGGACCCTGATGTCAGATGAGATCATGGAGCCACGTTTCAATGAAAATTCAAGAATACAAGCATTCCAGCTTGCTCTTTCTTTAGCCCTGTTTCCACATGGAACAGATTGCTTTGGAACCCAGTCCATGATGACTGAATCAGATTACTTAGAAACTGCTATTCCAGACACCATGTTCTGCTAGGGTGTCTTCTCACTAATGGAAATTGTCAGACTTGTCTATAAGGGTACATCGCTCCTTTGTATGTGTGTTCACCCTGGAGAGTGAATCTAAGACAGCTGTCTCCTCACACATCTAAATATTCATTTTATAGGTGTTTCTTGTAAAGTGTTATCAGTATGCAAAAACATATAAAACAAGGAGACAAGATGATATACCCTCCTGCTGCTGCATGTAGTCGCAGGAGGGTGGCTGTTTAGTTCACAGACTAAAGGCATAAAGGCTACAGAAAGGGCGTATGATATAGTGAGAGCTCTTTGGGTTGCCTGTAGATCCAGTTCAGTGAGCTGGCTCCAGGAGAGATTTACACATTTCACAATCACTAATGCTGAATCATTGATCTTGCTTGCCTGGGAAAGCCCCGCTGAGACATTTCTCTGTCCGCAGTTGATATAGCTGGGGCCCTCATGCTAGCTGCTTTGTTTAATTGTACATACGCTTGCTGTAGCTCTGTCAACAGGCTGTAGGTCTACTGTGAGCAAGTGGATTTGAAGTGACAAACCTGCAAAGCTAAAGTACCTAACAGTGTACAGCAAACGGACAAATGGAAATATTTCTCTTAACAGTGTTTGTGTAACTGCTATCCAGTATCACTCGCCCCATAGACTGTCTGCTTGAAAGCTCTCCAGCCTCCTCCACCAACCAGAAATAGCAAATCCATTCTGCCCTTTGATACCTCCTTCAGGACCTCATAATGCCTCAGGATTATCTGCAGCAATTAAACTCCACGCAGCTCAGCACAGCCAAGTGGGGGGATCTGCATAAACAGCATCACATTGCAGAGCCTGTTATCTCCAACTTGATCAGCATCCATTTGAACTGTTAACTATATACAACACTTCCATTCAAACCTGACCTCAGCCTGGGTTTCACTGACCCAGACCATCTTCACTGCATACAAACAGAAAGAGGGCAGGCTAGTCTCCCTTTAGTTCAGGTGCATATTCACTATGTCTTGCAGATCCCCATCAGGGAAAGTTGAACACACTATACATTACATGCAGGATATTCTTTCATCACTGTACACAACTTTGATACAGGCTACTCTTCTCTTGCGTCTCATAAAAACTCCAATCTTGATGCCTAAGTAATTCACAATCGTCACATGATTAAAGTTTATGTCAATCACATAGTTTCAACGGGTGTAGATTGTGCCTTATTTAGTTCAGGGGATCAAGAAAAACACCCCAATAATTAGTAGAACATGATTTTAATGAACATATATGTAAATGCACTGAATAATGTAGAGTGGTAGGGTAGAACAGACTGACTCTTGTCACATTGTCACCTTAGCATTTAAAAGCACTGTATGATGCATTCTGTCAGTGATCTACACTAGTTTAGGTTAACTGAATTTGAATTCTTGTTGCTTGGCAACTGTATGCAGTGCAAGAATGTTGAAACAAACAATAACAATTGGACATTAAAGAATCTTTGTCAAACCCAAAACAGACACGCATAAAACCACATACTGCCATGACCCCCACCCTCATCACCATCACAACTTTCACCTGTAAAAAAAACTCCTACCATATTTCACTGGGCCCCTCTCACCAACTGCATGAGAACCTGGCCTAAACTGAACAGGATGTCATCACTTGAGGGCAGTGTTGTCTGACACTGTTGACAATGTGCCTGTGTGTTTTTTAAACACTCTCTGGACCTGCATTAGCAATAAGTGCTCTCCAGTGAAAACAGGAGTACGGTAAATAACAGCAATATCGCTTTCATATCACAGTATCTCAAAGCGCTTTTATCACAATAGGGGCACGGGGGAGCCTGGTCTAAATGCTGGTGGTTCTCAATGATTTGATCACTAAAATAGGGTCTTTTGTGCACCACATCCTGCTATTTTAATAAGGCTTCTATAGTAACAGACAAACCATAGGCCCCAATCTTCTCAAGCAAGCATTTTAACCATTATACAAAAGGATCAGTCCCTTGAACAAGTGCCTTTTAGAGCTCTTGTCTCCTCTGCAGGGGTCAGTGGGGTCCTCAACAGCCCAATAATTCATAAAAAAAACTGTACAAACAGACTTTTATTTAACATCATGTAATCAAAGAAACTACAAAATGATATCGCAAAAGTACCAGAAGCCATAATAGTAGTACAGTATTTCAATTGCGGTATGTAATTCAATATGTTAACGTAACATTATTCACCAGGTTTCATTCAGCTTTATGAAGCAAAATTAGTTCATTCTATAGGGTGATGCCAAAGTTTTGAGACAGGCTTCCAGTTATGACAAAACAAAACAAGCAACACTAAATATGTTGTACATCGTATTGTTATAACCTAGATGGGTTGCTTTTCGTAAGAAGCAATAGAATCGTGGTAGTAGTGCTCAGTTTAAGTGTTTGGATAACTATGTTATTTGCCGGCGTTTCTAATCGTAGAGCCTATCTGTTTTTTCGAAGGACGGGGCGGTACTGCTGTTACATCACAAGCTCCGCCCCGTCTGCCTCTGCCTCTGCAAAGATATGTGTTTGTCTGTCTGTGTGCAGATCCCTGTTACCCCGGGCTCGGTCCTGCTGACATGCAGCTCGGAGGGAAGTTTGCAGGAAAACCAGCTTCCCATGATGCAACCTTTGCTAGGAGGCAGAGGATCTGTTTCCAATTGCTCTTAATTACCTTCACCGCAGGGAACCTCATTGACAACATCCGCCTGTGTCTGCGCATATTGGAGCTGGTTCTGTATGGGTTCAGAACCATACCAAACTGAGCGCTTGGAGTTAGGGTTCGAATCGCTATTGAGACTTTTTTGTTACTGCAGCGTTACACTTTCTACCGTACCTTGCTGTTGTAAACTTGTGGTCTGTTGTTTGGGTGAGCACTTTTTAAAAGTAGATGGGTGTTGTAACGATAAGAGTTACTGACTGCAATTATTATGCCGCCATCTAGTGGACATGTGAAAAGTGAAAAAGTTTTAGTTGAATAACGTGAACTGGACAATCGGAAGTCTGTGTCGCATCTCATATTAAGTAACAAACGTTACAGGTAACTAAGGGGAAGTTCTGTATTGAATTACTGAAATCTTTGTTAGAACTCTGTTATTAATCCAGGGTATATATATATATATATATATATATATATATATATATATATATATATATATATATATATATATATATATATATATTCTACATTTGTTAGATAATATGGCAGTATGTATTTAATATATTAACCACCCTCCACAAAACAACAGGAGGATGTGTGGTCCAGTGGTTAAAGAAAAGGGCTTGTAACCAGGAAGTACCCGGTTCAAATCTCACCTCAGCCACTGACTCATTGTGTGACCCTGAGCAAGTCACTTAACCTCCTTGTGCTCCGTCTTTCGGGTGAGACGTAAGTGACTCTGCAACTGATGCATCGTTCACACACCCTAGTCTCTGTAAGTCGCCTTGGATAAAGGCGTCTGCTAAATAAACAAATAATAAAAAATAATAACTTCATACAAGAAACGTAATCATTTCTTAATGATCACCACCTTCAAATCCTACAGGGACATTCACGAACTCTTGGATGCAGTAGCACCTGCCAACCGACCTCCGAATATCCCCAGATATGAAAGCACATACACATTGTTCCTCACATTGCACACACACACACGCGTAATGTCAACGGGGCGGGGCTAGCGTCCCTGACGTTGTGTTGTGAATTGATTGAGTTCGGCAGCTGAGGAACGTGCGGACACACTGCAAGCGGCACAGAGGCGAAATCACAGCAACTTAGTCGTAGAAAACGGGTCACTGATCTGCCAGCTGCAAAACAAAGCGCAGGTTATGTAATGCAATAGATTCTAGAATATAGCTGACATCTATTTTGTTCCCCACAGGGACAAACTACTGGGGGCACCAAACCGTTGGGATTTATTTTGGGGACAGCAGACTCAAAAAAAAAAAAAAAAAAGCGAACAATAGCTGAGCCCCGAAACGCACTATCCTTTCTTTAGGAAATAATCCGGTTTGGGGCTACACGCACGCGGGAGTCGACTAGTGAACGGGGTTGAATCAGGGTTTGCTTGATTCTACGGGGATTGTAGGGATAAATTTGATGCTGGATATTGGAAATTATTACAACAATAACATAGAAAGCTGCACAATAACTAGTAAGCGGTCTGTCAGAAAGGCAAGGCGACCGATACGCTCTTTTTCACTTCCTCTGTCTCTGTGTTTCGCTTGGGCTGGTGTAATTCTCCGTTCCCAACTGTGCTGTCCCAGCTGTCAGGTCGGTCACAGGACATCCACACCAGGACTGTGCACCCACTATTGACTTTCGCCCGATTGGGGTTACCCAACTGTGACTCGATTTGCACATCAAACCGGATATCAGTGCAAGTCCTCGGCGATTAGAATCTCTTCATATTGGGGTTCCACCAGAAATGCGACCTTTTTTTATTGACTTCAACCTTCTGGAATCTCAGATTTTGTTTTAAAGGTGGGTATCGAACTCATGTTTCTCCTGCGTGTTATACTATTGTGTGTGTGTGTGTGTGTGAGAGAGAGAGAGAGAGAGAGGCAATTATATATATATATATATATATATATATATATATATATATATATATATATATATATATATATATATAGTATTACATCTAAAAGTCTATTAATTCTATTGATATGATGATATGATTTCCATTGATATTGCCAAAGTTTTGCACAAAAATACGCACTTTTATAATGACTGTAATGTGTTTGTCTTGGAGCATTTTATTCCGCATGATTTCTAACTTTAAAATGTCGCTGAACGTTTTTTTTTTTTTTATTAAATCTCGCATTTTATGTGATATCAATAGGTCATGGGTGCTGGAAACGGCTTATAATATTAATATTGAAAAATATTTGAAATGTATTGCATTTTTGTACTGGACAGTCAAGCGCGTTTAAGACGCAGTACAGTCATTCCAATTGAACAGAAGTGTTCTAATTAAACACTGCCCCGCAGGCACCCACCGGGTCTAGAGTCTGTCTGGCTGCCCCGTACACATTTATTATTAGCAACGTATTCAAACAACGAGGAATGAACCTCTTCATTTATAAATGGATGATGCCCGTCTATTTTTAAGGTGATCCCCAATCAGATACTGTATAGCACAGTAAATCAATACTTCGCACCACAGTACAAGAGTATCTGTTAATGCACTTTAAAATGTATTGTATCCATCTCTGAACTGCACGTCTGTGTATGGAGAGAATTTCTCTTAATAAACAGATCAGCGCACTATACATTATTGTAACTACGGTTGATTTTTAGCCCCTTGTGCTTTTTTTACTATAAACAGCACACCACTCTATGTAGAAGATTTACTTTAAAGCAGTGGTGCGAACTGACCTACTGTCCTAGAGCTGTAATGATTTCACATTGAGGACTGGGACTATTCCTCTTAGTTACGACATCTAATTATACTGGAGTAATCCTGACCCCCTTGTGTTGGGTCTGGAAGGTTGGGTTGGCACCGTTGTTTTGTTTCCCCGGGTGATTTTCTTCACAATAACATTTTAATTTGTAGATGTGGATAGTTGGCTCTGTCCGGTTTGCTCCTTGTAAACATTTCGTGATACGAAATTGACTGCTTTAATTAGTTTAATAACGCGTACACACTAGATACGCGTTTACCCGATAACCCCGGGCGCAGGAGACGTTGCCCCGTAGCCGTATAAGGTCATGTTTGATGTCTTGTTGGATCCTAAAGGCGAGCATGTTTGATAGATGACGAGAAATGTCGTAAATGTAAATAAGCGGTCCTGGAGAAGATGGTCTCATGACACGTGATGCACATTGATGCACGTTGCCCTGACTGTGGATGCTGGCTCTCTGCTTTTCCCCGGTGCCAAAGGGACCAAAGAAAACAAACCGAACGTAACCCTTGCGTAGCCTGTTTAGAATCTGGGTTCTCTCTGTCGTTGAATGTGCCAGTGTTTGTGGGGCACACCAGGTACTTTATAAAAAGCACTACAGCAATATATATATATATTTATTTTTAAACCAGAATTTAATCTGTATAACTAACACTTAATATTTTCCTTTCCTTAATATTTTCCTTTGGATAAGATGAATCAGTCTGAATCAGGATGGACTTTGAGAGCTGGCTAATATTAGGTATTCAGTTGACAGATTTCTCTTATACAAGATTAGGGGTGTAACAATGAATTCTGTATTTGATGAGTTGTGATGCTTTCTTTACATGATATATCTTATTGTAATAGAAATATGTACTGTATCGT
The DNA here is from genome assembly GCF_902713425.1 of Acipenser ruthenus. NCBI lineage: Eukaryota > Metazoa > Chordata > Actinopteri > Acipenseriformes > Acipenseridae > Acipenser > Acipenser ruthenus. The sequence goes on along the minus strand of NC_081201.1, from coordinate 9,073,107 downwards.
GATACAAAACTCATTGTAGATCAACAAATGGTTCTTGAATGGAGAATAATGGAGTGTTTTGTAACTGGTATGGATACACTCTCTCCTGATCTCATTTCAGTTTTGTCTTTTAACAACATGGCCCATCATTAAGTGACATCATTAAAAGTTGCAGTCGGGCGAAAAATGACATAATTTGATCTTACTATGCATTATACAAGTAGCGATTCAGGACAGTCACATGTATCATGATAGATATCATATCGCAACCTGCATATCGCGATACGTATTGTATCATGAGATCCGTGCATTTGTTACACAAATAGCTGATGCTTCACAAGGAAAAGTTTCAAAAGTGATAGACGAGTCACAGTGGACTTGCCCACAGCGATCCTGGTCTTTAAGTACATTTATAACCCAACCCTTACCTTTTGAATTCATTCTCAGTTGATGAGTTAATGCAAGGCAGTATATCCACCAAACAGACTCTGTGGTCACTGTACGGGGGAGTTTACTGTTGATGCTTTTTATATGCACACTGTATTAGCATGTCGTAATGCGTGAAGCAATGGCAGGGTTACTGCCAGTACACAGCACAGAAATAAAGGATTTATCAGGGGAGGATGCCACTGTAGCTCAGCTGCAGCAGTAATGCAGGCAGACTGGAGAGAGCTGGTTCTCAAGGGTTATGTAAGAGCCACAGAACTGACTGACTGGAGTAGCTTTGGGGAGGTGAATCAACCACTTCTCTGAAGCCATGTCTGGCAGCGTGTGTTAACAGAGCTTTCTTACAGAGTCCATTCTGACTGTGTCACCCGAGAGGGCTTGTTATAGAGCGTCAGGTCGTCAGGTATATCGGGAATGTAAACGCTTGTAAAGGTTAAAGTCTGCAGCTGATGTACTGTCATTGCACAGTGCTTAGAATGCAATGTCTTTTTTTAAGCAAAGCAAAAAGGCAAGCAATAATCTGTATCTATTAAACTGATTGTTAGAAAAATGGTTGTGCTCGATCCACAGGGATGTCCACCCCCTTTTTACAGGGGCAATGAAGCTGAATACTTTTATTATTATTATTATTATTATTATTATTATTATTATTTATTTCTTAGCAGATGCCCTTATCCAGGGCGACTTACAATCGTAAGCAAATACATTTCAAGTATCACCGTACAAGTAATAATACAATTAAGAGCAAGATAAATACAATGACTTTGGTTCAAGCAAGTACAAGTGTGACAAAATACAATTCAATAATACAGCAGATAACAGTGTCAGTGATAGTTACATCAGGATATGATTAAATACAAAATACTACAGATTAAACACTTGGCAGATTACAGTACTCTGAAATACAGGATTAAATGCAGTAAAATAAAATAATTAAACCAGGTGTTTTCAACCTTTTTTTGAAACTGTACCCCTGCTATCTGGAGTTTTCAGCTTAAGTACCCCTTTACAATTTTCCATCAACTGAATGGTACTACAGTTGCAATAAAAGGCAAAATATTCTGATTAACACATTTCTTTTTTTCCCGTTTATTTAATATATAATTTATGACACAACAGTTTGGGACTGACAAACTGCTGGTTTAGGACAGAATACCAAACAGTAGACATCATTCTTAAAACGTTTAATTGCATGTCTTTGGATGCACAGAATTAAAAGATAGTAATTAGGGAATCTCTTTGGAAATACTCGTATTCACTTTCTATTCAGCAAAGTTATTATAAATAATACAAAATAGACTGCACTGTAAATGTTTATCACGTTACCATTTACTTTTGATCTCAGCATAATTGTGTGCCATTTAAAACGGTTTACAATATCAAAAACATTAACCTCAAGGCAAAACTACAACTAACATCTTTTTTTTTTTTTTGCAAGTAAACAATGTATCCATTTCAACCAGCCGCTATTGCTGTTAAAAAAAATTGCAACCATGCCTAATAAATAAAACAAAAACCGTCAAAGTATGAGTATTGTGATTATTATTTATGCTTACCGGAGCATTTATAATTTTAAAAAAATGCCGAAATCTTGTGCTTCGCTGATTTAGTTTTCAATTGTACGATCAGCTGAAAACACCAAAGTTAATGAGCAGCACAGAACGCTCTCCATAGGCAGAATCACCAGACCTCTGCTTCACCCACCCGTATATCAGAGTGGCAATCCACTCAATCGAAATCACGCATGCGTACTGGTGGAAAGTACGCATGTGATAGATTCTGTGTTTTTTTATTTATCTGTGTTTCACTTTGAGTTGCTAAACAAAATTGAAATATTTATGCACAGTGGTTTAGAGATAATATATACCGTAATAAAAAATAATCAATTCAAGATCATATATATATTTTTTTTAACTTTAAATTTTTTATTGCATATCAGAATTGTCCTGTGTACCCCCTATGACCCTTAGAAGTACCCCCAGGGGTATGCATACCCCCGGTTGAAAACCCCTGCTTTAAACTGAATACTTGCTTGAGAATTATCCAAGTTTTATCCGGTTTCAAATCCCGGCTCAGCCACTGACTCGCTGTGTGTGACCCTGAGCAAGTCACTTAACCTCTGTGTGCTCCATCCTCTGACTCTGCAGCAGCAGTTGCATAATTCACCCCCTAGTCTTTGTAAGTTGCTTTGGATAAAAGCGTCTGGCCAGATATGTATTGACCTGTGTTGAGTTTTAGGCAGGATGCTGGAGTTGGTACTCCGGTTCCTAGGGATATTAAATGTCTGCATGTGAAAAGATTGAATGCATTATTATATAGAATTGACTTTGACCTACCATCTCACAGCACAGTGCTCCTCCTTTATAACTGCACGCTGGAACACTGAGCTGTGACTCACACAGAAGTGTACCCTTTTAAAACAGTCACAGCTGCTTCTGATTTTCTGGGAGTTTTGAGCATCAGGGCCTAACAACCCTCATATACAGTATGTATCTAAGTGTGTTTATAGCTAGCTGTGCCCTACTAAAATGTTTGAATAATTCAGCAATATTCTCACCTGCTTTTGTGCAGCTGTGACTCCGAGACAGGTTGCCTGTAGCCCTGGTTTTACAATAAACACGTTCTATCTGTGCTGGAACAGCAATGCTCGTTCTGGCAAAGGAAGTTTTTATACAACGTGACAAAAAGCTCCCAGAGCAGGCCCGCTCTGTAAGGGAGGCAGTGCGGCCTAGTGGTTATAATTGAGCTACTGGATGGCAGGCTGATCTAGTGGTTAGCGCTGAGGGACTGGGTGGCAGGCTGGTCTAGTTGGTTAGAGCTGAGGGACTGGACAGCAGGCTGGTCTACTGGTTAGAGCTGAGGGACTGGATGGCAGGCTGATCTAGTGATTAGAGCTGAGGGACTGGATGGCAGGCTGATCTAGTGATTAGAGCTGAGGGACTGGATGGCAGGCTGATCTAGTGATTAGAGCTGAGGGACTGGATGGCAGGCTGATCTAGTGATTAGAGCTGAGGGACTGGATGGCAGTGTTGCCCTGTAGTTATAGCTTAGAGACTGTGAGGCAATGTGGCCTAGTGGTTAAGATTAGATTTACTCCATAAAATGACGAGCTGGGTTTTTACCACCCTCTGAAAAACTGATTGAGCTGCACAGCTGTGTTTTTTTCACCCGTCATTTCACCTTACTGCAGGCTACTGTCTCCTGCCAGTGACAATACAAAAGCCTGACGGTAATTATACCTCTCTGTACATTTCCATCAAGTCTGTTTCCAGCTCCTCATCTCTGTAGCAATCACTAGACATCATTGCTTCTCGCGTAAGGTGCTAGGCTGCTATCCACTCCACCCTCTCTCTCTTCAATTAGCCCTAAACTGCACGCAGTACTAACTAGGTGCCACTGATCCCTGTGTTCTGTGGCCATATCTGAGGCAATAAGCACTGGCTGTACTGCAACCCCTTTACCCGTGTCGGCAGTTCAAACTGACTCTGCTGTTCCACTCATCTACTGTGGTGTCCTCCATTGGAAGAGCTGGCTATCCCTGCTGGCTGAAGTGGCAACAAGCTTCCTTGGCAGTGGCAGGGCCTCTTTTGTAGATCATGCAGAATGACAGAATATGTCAGTTTGGAACAAATCATAGAAAATGTTGGAGAAAGAGAATGGGTCAGTCGAGGTCATGTTAGCACATGGTTGTTTTACGAGGAAGGAACTTTCATTATAAGGTAAAGCCATATGCGATCACAATTGTATACGCATGTTCTCCCAGATAGCAAGGAGAGAGTGACTACTCTATGAAATAAAGTTTATAAACTTGGGTTTAGTAGGACAGACAGACCCTGACATACACTTCACTCTCCTAATTGACCAGTAACTGATAAATGGAACCCAGCTGCCAATGCATTCATGTGCATTTGCAACCCACTGCCTCCTCCATCCCTGCTCTTGCAGTGCAATGGTCTTCATGTAACCTGCAGAATCAATTCATACATTTACTCTTGTGTGGGTTGTCTCCTAACCTGCTGAAATACTGAATACTGATTATAAAGTGTACAGTGAGACAGCCTTATCTCTAGCTAGTATATAAACCTTGACTTTGAGATGCTGGTCTGCTAACCCACAGTATCTGCTAAGGTACATATGAGAAGCCTAGCTTCACCTTTTAGACGTGTTCACTGCCCCTGTACATAGCTGTACATGTATCTGAAAGGGAAGAGGAGAGTTTTGGGACAGTAAGATGAAACATAATAAGGTTTTTAACAAAAAAAATATCTGAAAGTTTACCACAGTAAAATGGCAAGGTAATTTTGCACAGTCATCTGCACAGCATACTGTCCCCACCTTACATTGTGAATGTTTACACTGCTGCTTTCAAATTTCAAATCTGAATATTTGCCAAAGATGAACATTTGCAGGAAGGCAGAATAAGCTTTTAACATCAGCATCTTTTGATCCTATTAATATATTTTTTGATATAACATGATTGATATAACATGATTGATATGTAACAACTTGCTGAAATATGTAAAAACATTTTTTAAAACTGCATGGGAAGCTATCATTATTATTATTATTATTATTATTATTATTATTATTATTATTATTAATTGGTCATTTAGCAGACCCTTTATCCAAAACGACTTACAGAGACCAGGGGGTGAACTATGTATCAACAACTGCTGATGCAGAGTCACTTACAACAGGACCGTAGCAATTTGGTAAATTAAGACAGCTCAACCTAATGTAGCAGTTGTACTGTAACTACCTTGAGCTTGCATTGCAGGTGTGCTGCTGTATGAATGTACACCTAGGGGCTGACTGCAAGGTGTGAATGTTCTGCATTAAGAAAAATGTAAAGAAACGAAAATATATTCTTTCCAAATCTCAAAAGACCTGATCTCGGAGCCACTTTGAGATACAGACTTCATATATGGCAAATGAAAGGCGCTGTGCATTTTTGTCATTGTGCTGTACATGCGTTGACCCCTTGGTAATCATTGTGATGAACAGCAACAGTATGACTACTTTTAGTAAGTGAATGAAGGCAATAGTAGATCTGAGGATGTTAAGAGACTGGTGGTGGTAGAGAGGGGGTATGATGATTCCTGATTACCGTCACGCTGCCTCGTGCTGTGAAAGGGGAGAGCTGGAAAGACCGGGTTGGCTGACTCCAGTTTCTTTCCTTTCCCCTCGCCAGAGGCTCTTCCTCCAGGCTGAACATTCACTCCCACCCGCTCGTGCCCAGCTTGTTCTGTTTATGTTCCTGAACAAATGGAAGCGGTTTTACACAATGATCTTTCAGATCTCTCCGGATTTAAACAGGAAAAAAACAGGACTGGCCGAGGTGTGGTCTTGAATGAGTCCATTGTTAGTGTTGTCAGAGCCAGCTGCCACGCGGCTGACACACACAAAGCTTACTGGGGACATCCCTTGCTGGATTTTTTTTTAATGCTATTGTGTTGCCCTAAAAAAAAAAAAAAAAACAGCATAGCCATTAGCAGAATACAACATTGCGATAGATATTGGACAATGATCAGAACACAGCATTGGCACATTATTGCTGTTTCAGATTAGGAAAATGTTATACCACTGTGGTACCGTTATTCCCATGTATGTGTGACCATATTCCTACCAAATCTTTCAGCCTGTAAGTCTTTAAGGTTCATTATTTGCTGAGACAGATGGCTTTTACGTTTTTGCTGAGGGCACACACACACATGTGGGGAGGGTCAGTTTGTGACTGTTGTTCTGTGCTGCTGTGGATACATCAGAAGTCAACTAAACAAGTGACTCAACTTCTCTCCCTGGTTTTAGTTGCCTGGGTACCCGCTTATTTCTTCTAGAAACAACTGAAGGATTTCATTTTATTTATTTATAGACAATTCTATTATATTCAATTGTATTATTCCATAAAACAAACAAATTGAAACATTTTAAATGTCACAGAAAACTATAAACATGCTAACTCCAAAACCCCCCTGACTACAGCACTCCCTGCATCTTGTAGAAGAAACTGACCCTGATAATAATTGTGTTGATAATTACACGTGTTGTGTTGTGTGTGCTTCCCCTTGTAGCCATGGTGCTGGGTGTGCGATGGACAGCCCCTCTTCTGCTGCTCCTGCTCTCCCTGCTGGGGGACGGATCCTCCCAGAATTCCAGCACTTCGCGGGGCTGTGGCCTGGACCTGCCTCCCCGCTACGCTGCCCTGTGTGACCTGGAGGCTGTGTGGGGCATCGTGCTGGAGGCGGTAGCGGGGGCAGGAGCACTGACTGCCCTGCTGCTGGCCCTCATCCTGCTGGGTCGTCTGCCCTTCATCACGGAGCAGGACAAGAGGAGCCCCGTCGGGCTGCTGCTGCTGCTGCTGCTGGGGGTCCTGGGCCTCTTCGGCCTGAGCTTCACCTTCATCATCCAGCCCGACAATGAGGTGTGCATCGCCCGCCGCGCCCTCTGGGGGGTGCTTTTTGCCCTCTGCTTCTCCTGCCTCCTGGCACAGGGCTGGCGTCTGCGGAGGTTGGTGCGCCACGGGAAGGGCCCTGGAGGGTGGCAGCTCTCCTGCGTGGCACTGAGCTTGACGCTGGTGCAGGTGATCATTGCCACAGAGTGGCTGGTTCTGACGGTGGTCCGGGAGGGGAAGCAGGCCTGCGACTACCAGCCGGTGGACTTCACGCTGGCCTGTGGCTACGTCATGGTCCTCCTGTCCACCTCGCTGGCGCTGAGTCTCTTCTCGCTCTGTGGGAAGTTCCACAAGTGGAAGCGCAACGGCGTCTGCTTGATCCTCGCCTCCTTCTTCTCTGTGCTGCTCTGGGTAGCCTGGGCTGGCTTCTATCTCTACGGCAACTCGGCACTGGGCAGGTCCCCTGTGTGGGACGACCCCAGTCTGGCTGTGGCCCTGATTGCTAATGGCTGGGTCCTCCTGCTGTTCCACGCCATCCCCGAGGTGCACTGCTCCGTCCTGCCAGCTCCCCCGCCCAGCGCCCCGGATTACTTCGACACCTCCCAGCTCCCCCCGCGCCTGCGCGAGACCAGCTTCGACGATGAGGTCCCCCTGCCCCACCGGCCCTTCGTGGAGAACAAGGCCTTCTCCTTTGACGAGCACAGCGCAGGTACACAGAGAGAGATGTGCATAATGGGCTTTTTGGCAGACTGGTTCAGTAGAACAAAGAATATAAAATATAATGTCTAAACAGTCAATCTCTAGTAGGGATCAGTTCTGTTATGCCTGATCCGTATGTAACTTTGTCCCAAAGTGTGAGCATAGAATCCTGCATTACAACAAGACAGGGAAAACTAGTTACACAACTAGTATCGAGCCACTTAAATGACTAACTTTAAATAATGTAATTTTATAGTTTTGTAACTTAATTTCACCTTTTTAAATTTAGCCCAGTAACTCTTCCTGAGTGATTTCTCTAGGCAAACAGTACAGGGACTGTATTAAAGGCCAGATTAGCATTGAAAAATATGAATAATAATATTGCACCTGAAGCCTGACTAATCACTGCAGTACACCTGCTCACCGTTAAGAATTTAGGCAGGTCCTCTCCAGTTTAATAAGGTTCTAAATGCATTCTCCATGCCTGATGTAAACGAAGCGGGGGGGGGGGGGGGGGTAAGCGGGGGGGGGGGTGGGCGGGGGGGGGGGGGGGGAGTGCTCTGGAGACGAGAGCAGGATAATGGAAAAATAGGAAAAACAACCTGTGGACTTTCTTCCTGTTTCCAAAATATGTGGCACTGTTCTGTCCTGTTGTGTACAATAATATATTCCATATTGCAAATGGGTTTGATACGATTTCAGATAGTGTTTAGAATATATATTTGGCCTGTCTATAATTTAAATTGATGGATGGGGTCTTGTGATATATACAGCTATACAGCTATGGGCAAACGTTTTGCATCACAAAAAAAAATCTATGTACCTAATTTAGATATTTTATTTAACATCATGTTAATTTCTGTCAGTTTTCTGTTAAGTATATGGAAAACTACAAAGTGGTATGTAGTTCAACATGTTAACATTATTCAGTAGGTTTCATTTGACTTTATGAAGCAAGGTTAGTTCATTCTATGGGGGGATTCAAAACTTGTGGCCATAGCTGTATTTAAGTCAATTAAAATATATATATATTATTCACAGGCATTTATGAGCTAAATAATCTATACCATAAGTTAATAATTCTGCATATTTCAAATATATACATTGTAGGTATACTTTAAAGATACTAGTTGATATCTAAATACAGTAACAGACTCAATGCAAGAACCCTGTTTGACTGTGCGACAGACGCTCTGACCGGCTGACCCTGTTGATCTGAACTGTCCCAACTGTCTTCTCTCCTGTGCCTCAGCTCTCCGGGCAGGGGGGCACCGCAATGGCAGCCTGGGCACCCGCCCCAGCGCCCCCTTCCGGAGCAATGTGTACCAGCCCACCGAGATGGCCGTTCTGCTCAACGGGGGCACGGTGAGTACTGCAGGGTGGCAACACACACGCACTCAGTGACTCATTATTATTGTTAATTAGTCATTTAGCCAATGCTTTTATCCAAAGCGACTTACAGAGACTCGGGGATGAACTATGTAGCACAACTGCTGCTGCAGAGTCACTTACAATAGGACCTCGGAACCTCCTGGTAGCACGCCCTTTTCTTTAACCACTGGACCATCAAGCCTAAATGATTCTTATAACTTCAAACACTCATCAAAATCATAACTATATGGTGACGTTTGCAGTGCTTTTCCCATACTCTGCATTTACCATGCATCATGCTGCTTTAACCAGGGAAAACCCTACTTTAGAATCTGTGATTGAGTGTTTTAGAGGTTATGCATGCTTTCACTTTGCTTTAGGCTTGGTTTTGCTTTATTCATGTTTTACTATAGTAAAGTTTTGTAAGCTATAAGGAGTCTTAGAAATCTTAGGGGCACAACTGTATGCTAATGGAGATGTTTGTGTGGATTTACCCATAACAGCATAAAACTGGAAAAGTATGAGGAAGGAGGCGCTGCAATAACAATTTCCAGAAGTACATCTCTCAGAGGGAGTCAGTCTCTCTATATTCTGCACAGGACACAAGCCTACACACCCAGTCACACGCAGACATTTCACCCCTGCTTGAGTCTGCTTCTATAATCTGCTCACAGCAGCTGCTGGTTTCCATCAGGGGAGAGGTGGGGTGGATTCCACTGCTGTCAGGAGAAGCAGCAGCTGAAGGCTGCCCACTGGGTCCTTCTCCAAGGCTGCCATTTCTCCAGGGCAGCTGCCTGGGTCCTTCTCCAAGGCTGCCCCCTGGGTCCTTCTCCAAGGCTGCCCCCTGGGTCCTTCTCCAAGGCTGTCCCAGGGTCCTTCTCCAAACTCTTTTTCGTTTTGGTGTTATTGTTGTGAAGAACAACCGAGAAACCTCTTTTCCAAGAATTGGTTTTCTGTTTAAACCTATACCCGGTGTCCTCTCTACTGTATGTATCCACAGACCAGGGATAGTGATAGCACAGCAGTGGCAATGTGACCTTCCCCTCATTGCCCCATGTGCGACAAGCCTGCCTCAAACCTGCCCTGGACTGGAGGGAGTACCCTTCCTCTTACTGGATGAAGCAGCACCCTTCCTCTTACTGGGGGAGGGAGCCCCTTCCTCTTACTGGTGAGGGAGCACCCTTCCTCTTACTGGTGAGGGAGCACCCTTCCTCTTACTGGTGAGGGAGCACCCTTCCTCTTACTGGTGAGGGAGCACCCTTCCTCTTGCTGGTGAGGGAGCACCCTTCCTCTTACTGGGGGTGGTTAGAATATATTTAGAACATGGTTTTATATTAAAAAAAACTGTTCCCAATGGTCTTTTAGCCAACAAAACATATGCCGTACATTTTGGATATACGTTCCAATTGCTAATGTTAAGTCACCTGTCACTTTATTTTGGCTGTATTAAATATTTATTTCTATATGATATTGATCAAAATGAACCTTTCTCCAGCAAAACCCACTGACTTGGTCTGTCTCCCGTCTGCAGATCCCTTCTGCCCCACCAAACTACACCGGGAGGCACCTGTGGTGAGCAGGCAGAGCTGTGCAGAATGCGCCAGATCCGTACTGCGTGACAGGGGTCCATACCTGGAGCTGTGAAGAGAGTTTCAACCCTTTGAGGGTGCAGACAGGACTGTATTGACTGCACCCGAGGTCTGGGTGTGAGGACATGTGGAAGTGGAGGACGGCTTATCTCACTATATTAGTGCTGCTGTGCATTGTAAACAACTTTCAATAGGCTTGCTAGGAAACGGGTGTTTAGGGAGGATTTTAGGACGGCTGGCGGGTTTTTCTTGGTGGCCCCTCGGACTTCAGTAGCTAACAGGGTGTCATTTACTCTTTCTTTTTTTTATTCTACTGCTTTGAAAAAAGTGCATGGCTATTAATGCATCCCCCATATATAACCTTTATCGATTTCCACAAGGAGAAAGGATCAGGTGTGTACTACAAAAAAATACAGATTTGTTTATTATTATTATTATTATTATTATTATTATTATTATTATTATTTGTAATAAATATTATTTTAAATATGAACAAGTGTCATCTTTCCCCAATGGCAAAAAAAAGTTAACTTTGAGAAATTAAGAAATCAAGAAATATGATCTGGCGCTGGGAAAAGATATCAAGATAATATTCTGGCTGTGCATGCGTGTGGGGGTCATATGTTACTGGGACAGCTGAGGACAGGCAATCCTGAACCTGACTGACCCCAACCTTCACCAAAGGGCATCATGCATTTATAAAGCACCTTCACTAATGAGGCAGCGTCTCAATCTCCTAGTTATACAAGCAGACAGCTCTAAACTAACTGGCTTGACTGAAACCAACTGGCTTGATCTGCGAGTTCATTTAAATCACAGACTCAAGCCAGTAGAGGTTCCAGTAGGACAGCACCACATTTCACCGTAACCCATTGTGAATTTGAGGCCATTTTTTTAAAGCATAACTACAATAAAAGCTATTTGGATGTTTTTATGATCATATTCCATTCGACATCTCATGAAGATGGAGCCAATATTTTTTAAACCATTTCATTTATGTGCAACATGTTTCACAATGTGATCTTGGCAACCTGCAGTATTTTTGTGTAGGTGGCTAAGAAAGTTATTATAAAATTGGAACATAGAAATGAGCTGTATCAACTGCCAGAGCTGACAACGCAGTGCTAAATGGGCCTTAGCATGTTTCAGCCAGTCTGGCAGACTTGACACCTCATTCCCATTGTCAGGAATACCTTCTCCCCATCTATATCCAGGTTTACCCTTTATATTCATGTAAAGATTTAAGATACAAAAATATAATAATTGATCATCATTTTGTGTGAAATTGTGATGGCATTTTAATGTATGTAGAGTTTTAATAGATTTATATTGCTACAAAAATACACATTTCTGATAATGTAGAACTTGTGCTGGGGCTCTAAGAAACAACTCATGTATTACAGTGCAGTACACTGAACTAATTTCTTGCAGTAATATAGTACTGGTGATCTGAGAGTCAGCAAATACTGTACAGAGAACACTATTTATCAAATGCAATATGAATTACTTTAATTTGTGTTACGAAAATATGGCTATAGAGATAAATAATACAATATTAAAATACAGTAACATGACCATAAGTACTGTATACAGAACTCAGTACTGAAGATTAGATACTGTAGCAAGCACATTCAGTGTACAGTAAAAGACTACTAAAGATCTGACAGCCAGCAGTTTAAGTATTGCACAGTATTGGGTCCAGTTGGTTAGAAGCTATCCTGCCCCTCTCTCAAGACATCCCGTGCAGGGTTGCGGGGAGGGGGGGGGGGGGGGGTTGAGGCTGCTTGGGGTCCTGTAGGGGTGAAGGGGGATTTATTTTCTCTTCAGTGCTGACACTGAGGACTCAGAGCCATTGTATAACACTGGAGTTACTGATCGAATAGAGTTCTTGTAATTATGTAGTGAAACAAAATAAACTTTCAATAAAACTCCTTTTTGTAGTATCATTTTTTTTTTGGCGAGTGTTTCAAATGGCTTTTAATAAAGTGTGTGAAGTGGAACTTCTGGATTCATTGTTAAAGATGAAAAAGTTCAAGCTGAAAGTTACTTTCCTTGCATTTCAGCTACAACATTAGCCCTTTAATCAGGCACTACAGATGGCATATTTTGTTCTGGCTTCTGAAAATATATGTGAGCAATGAATTCACCCCTGCGTAGGATAGCTGAGGCCAGTCTACAATATATGCATTTTAATCCGTTACACCAGAGCAATAAACTGACATGAAGTAGTTTATGAGTCTTTGAAGGAGCTAATTCTATAAAAAAAAAAAACTCCTATCACAGAGCCTGGCATCCAATGTTTACCACTTGTCTTTTATCTATTTTACTTTTCACCTTAGTTAGTAGTTTCATCTAGAATTAGAAAACTAAATGTTTCACCACTGTTTCCTTGGAATCAGCAAGAAGGCATTTTCCAGTTAGAGTGAAGCTAGGCTGAGCTCAGAGCAAACCAAACTCAAATACAAGAAGAATATATATATATATATATATATATATATATATATATATATATATATACACACACACAGACGTGCTCAAATTTGTTGGTACCCCTCCACAAAAAATGAAGAATGCACAATTTTCTCTGAAATAACTTGAAACTGACAAAAGTAATTGGCATCCACCATTGTTTCTTCCATATTTAATAGAAATCAGACTTTGCTTTTGATTTTTTATTCAACATAATATTGTAAATAAGAAAACAAATGAAAATGGCATGGACAAAAATGATGGGACCGCTAACCTAATATTTTGTTGCACAACCTTTAGAGGCAATCACTGCAATCAAACGTTTTCTGTAGCTCTCAATGAGACTTCTGCACCTGTTAACAGGTAGTTTGGCCCACTCTTCCTGAGCAAACTGCTCCAGCTGTCTCAGGTTTGATGGGTGCCTTCTCCAGACTGCAAGTTTCAGCTCTTTCCATAGATGTTCGATAGGATTCAGATCAGGACTCATAGAAGGCCACTTCAGAATAGTCCAATGTTTTGTTCTTATCCATTCTTGGGTGCTTTTAGCTGTGTGTTTTGGGTCATTATCCTGTTGGAGGACCCATGACCTGCGACTGAGACACAGCTTTCTGACACTGGGCAGTACGTTTCGCTCCAGAATGCCTTGATAGTCTTGAGATTTCATTGTGCCCTGCACAGATTCAAGGCACCCTGTGCCAGGCGCAGCAAAGCAGCCCCAAAACATAACCCATGTTTCACCCTCCTCCATGTTTCACTGTAGGTATGGTGTTCTTTTCTTTGAAAGCTTCATTTTTTCATCTGTGAACATAGAGCTGATGTGACTTGCCAAAAAGCTCCAGTTTTGACTCATCTGTCCAAAGGACATTCTCCCAGAAGGATTGTGGCTCGTCAATATGCATTTTAGCAAATTCCAGTCTGGCTTTTTTATGTTTTTCTTTCAAAAGTGGAGTCCTCCTGGGTCTTCTTCCATGGAGCCCACTTTCGCTCAAAAAGCGACGGATGGTGCGATCAGAAACTGACGTACCTTCACCTTGGAGTTCAGCTTGTATCTCTTTGGCAGTTATCCTTGGTTCTTTTTCTACCATTCGCACTATCCTTCTGTTCACTCTGGGGTTGATTTTCCTCTTGCGGCCGCGCCCATGGAGGTTGGCTACAGTTCCATGGACCTTAAACTTCTTAATAATATTTGCAGCTGTTGTCACAGGAACATCAAGCTGCTTGGAGATGGTCTTGTAGCCTTTACCTTTACCATGCTTGTCTATTATTTTCTTTCCGTTCTCCTCAGACAACTCTCTCCTTTGCTTTCTCTGGTCCATGTTCAGTGTGGTGCACACAATGATACCAAACAGCACAGTGACTACTTTTCTCCATTTAAATAGGCTGAATGACTGATTACAAGATTGGAGACATGTGTGATACTAATCAAAGAAACTAATTAGTTTGAAATATTACTATAATCCAATTATTTATTATCTTTTCTAAGGGGTACCAACAAATGTGTCCAGGCCATTTTAGAATATCTTTGTAGAATAAGCAATAATTCATCTCTTTTCACAGCTTCTTTGCTTTATTCTATGACATACCAAAGGCATGCAAGTATACATAAAATAGCTTTTAATTTCATCACTTTTCAGGAGGAATGAAGCATTATTTCAATGAGCTGTAAGGGTACCAACAAATTTGAGCACGTTTGTATGTATGTATATAAAACACACACACACACACACACACACAGAGCTTCTGTTTAATACATAGGGCAGGTGATGGCAGCGTATAGTATGATGAAGTCTGACTTGTCCTGGTTTAGTTCTGTTCCCCAGTCATGCCGGTTACCTTGCTTTCTCATGCATTTTCATTTTGTATAATTTATCCAGTAACACAACTGGTATTATTCTAGTTTCCCTGCACTAACATCTTACTGGAAATGTGTACAATACTATGAGGCTCTGAAGCTGCGTTAGTCCAAGTCGATCCTGCCATCTCCACAGGGAGCTGTTAATGCAGCATTATCATATTTCACAGACAGCATCTTTGAAGAAGCTATTTGATTAGACTAACCGGCTGCAGGCTTCTGTTTATTTTAATGAAATGAGGCTGTTGTTATCTAACACAAGTACCTGATAGACCATCAGTGGTTCTGTTACAGTCTGACTATTAACTTCTGATTTCCCAGCCAGCAACTGAAAATGGAAAATATACCAGTTAACTACAAGCAATGCTCGATTCACTGGACTGCTTAAAAAAAAAACCCAACATCTAAGTATAATTATCCTGAATGCCACTAAACCTTTTTAAATGATATTTTGAAAGTATAGATAGCCAACCACAGTATATATGTTACGGTAAGTGTCAGAATCTGGTCAATCTTAAGTTTTACTTAGTAAAGCCACTTGGTTATACTTGAGATTTACCTGTAAATGTCCAAAGTGAAGCATTATCATTTTTATTTAATGTAAACAGAATAAACCTTCAATGTACAGCTCTGGCCAAAAGTTTTGCATCCCCCTACAGAATTAACAAATTTTGCAAAGTCGAATGAAACCTGCTGAATAATGTTAGGTTAACATATTGAATTACATACCGCTTTGTAGTTTTCCACATACTTAATGAAAAACTGACAAAAATCTAACATGAAATAATGTTGTGGCTTCCCACAGACTTTTGCAATATCATTTTGCAGATAGTAAACTTTTGGTCAGAGCACTAGGCTCAGATGTTCTTCAGGGACCGTGGGGATATTCAATACTGTCGCTCTTTAGACCCTTTGAATATATCGCAGTATATGAAACAAAAGCAAATGCTGTGTTGATACCGCAGAAGAACCTAGACCCTGGCATGGCTTCAGCACCTCCCTGGGAGTTACAGGATCTGTGTTCTGAGGCGTTACGTGGGTGATAGGACCCAAACACCTAACTTGTGTCTTCAGGATCCTCCAGCCTACCTAACTAACCAATTGCACGCCGAATAAAATATATAGACAAAGGAAACATATATATATATATATATATATATATATATATATATATATATATATATATATATATATATATATATATATATATATACACTACTCTGTGCAAGTCGCCGACTCAGATCCAGCAAAAGAGCCCCAGACCATCACGCTTCCTCCTCCATGTTTGACAGTTGGTGTCACACACCGAGGAACCATCCTTTCGCCTACTTGACGGCGTACAAAAACCCTGCGTGATGAACCGAAGATTTCAAATTTTGATTCATCGGTCCATAAGACCTTCTTCCAGTCTTCAGCAGTCCACTGGCGGTGCTTCATGGCCCAGGCAAGCCTCTTTTTCTTATTTTGCCATCTTAGCAATGGCTTTCTTACTGCCACTCGACCTGTCAAACCTGCAGCTCGAAGTCTTCTCTTCACAGTTGAAACTGAGACTTGCTTACTTCGACCAGTGTTAAGCTGTGCTTGAAGCTGTTGTTCTGTGAGCCGCCTATCACGCAAGCTGTTGACTCTCAAAAACTTGTCTTCTGATTCTGTTGTGGCTTTGGGTCTGCCAGACCTCTTCCTGTCAGAGTTTCCTCCAGTTTCCAAGTGCCTTTTGATGGTGTAGGAAACTGTACTCACTGACACCTTGGCTTTCTTTGCAATTTCTCTAAAGGAAAGACCTACACTTTTAAGGGTTATAATGGTCTGTCTGTCTTCCTTTGTTAATTGCCTTTTTCTCGCCATTATGAGAGCAATATACTACTTCCTGCAGTACAATACTGTCCAAATAATGCTTAAGAGGGTGTAGTAACACAGTCTGTTCCAATACTGCTTTTATACAGACAGAGGGTTTGTGTAATCAACAAAAGTTGGGACACCTGTAGGAATTGTTAGCATCAACTTTCAAGGCTTAATTTACTTCCATTGCTGCAGAACAGCTGTATGTTGTTAACCCATTACTTGTTCCCTGAAAAAGGCCTTTTTGTATAACTCTGAAATGTACATTATTTTTCAGTTTTTGGCAACCTACCTTTGTACCATTTCAGGTTATTCACTGGACTTGAACTGCTTAAATTTCAATAAAAACTGGAAAAATTGGGGTGTTTTAAAACTTTTGACCAGTAGTGTATATATATATATATATATATATATATATATATATATATATATATATATATATATATATATACAGTGCCTTGCATAAGTATTCACCCCCTTGGACTTTGTAGTGTTACGACCTGGAATTAAAATGGACTTATTAGGATTTTTTGTCACTGATCTACACAAAATAGTCCATAATGTCGAAGTGGAGAAAAAAATCTACATATTTTTCAAAATTATTTACAAATAAAAAACTGAAAAGTCTTGTTTGCATAAGTATTCACCCCCTTTGCTGTGACACCCCTAAATAAGCTCTGGTGCAACCAGTTGCCTTTAGAAGTCACATAATTAGTTGAATGGAGTCTACCTGTGTGCAATTAAAGTGTCACATGATCTCAGATTAAATACACCTGTTTCTGGAAGGCCCCAGAGTTTGTTAGAGAGCATATCTAAACAAACAGCATCATGAAGACCAAGGAGCTATCTAAACAAGTCTGGGATAACGTTCTGGAGATGCACCAATCAGAGTTGGGTTATAAAAAAAATATTCCAAACTTTGAACATCCCCCGGGCACCGTTAAATCCATTATTAAAAAATGGAAAGAATATGGCACAACCGCGACTCTGCCTAGAGAAGGCCGTCCACCAAAACTCAGTGACCAGGTAAGGAGGGCATTAGTAAGAGAAGCAACCAAGAGGCCAATGGTAACTCTGAAGGAGCTGGAAAGATCCACAGCTGAGATGGGAGAAACCGTCCATGGGACAACTATAACCCGGACGCTCCACAAAGTTGGGCTTTATGGAAAAGTGGCGAGAAGAAAGCCATTGCTGAAAAAAACCCATATCAAATCCCGTTTGGATTTTGCCAAAAGGCATGTGGGAGACACAGCAAACATATGGAAAAAGGTTCTCTGGTCTGATGAGACGAAAATTGAACTTTTTGGCCTTAGCGCAAAACGCTATGTGTGACGCAAAGCCAACACTGCTCATCACCCTGAGAACACCATCCCCACGGTGAAGCATGGTGGTGACAGCATCATGTTATGGGGATGCTTTTCATCAGCAGGGACTGGGAAACTGGTCAGGATTGAGGGCAAGATGGATGGAGCCAAATACAGGGAAATTACAGTGCCTTGCGAAAGTATTCGGCCCCCTTGAACTTTGCGACCTTTTGCCACATTTCAGGCTTCAAACATAAAGATATGAAACTGTAATTTTTTGTGAAGAATCAACAACAAGTGGGACACAATCATGAAGTGGAACGAAATTTATTGGATATTTCAAACTTTTTTAACAAATAAAAAACTGAAAAATTGGGCGTGCAAAATTATTCAGCCCCTTTACTTTCAGTGCAGCAAACTCTCTCCAGAAGTTCAGTGAGGATCTCTGAATGATCCAATGTTGACCTAAATGACTAATGATGATAAATAGAATCCACCTGTGTGTAATCAAGTCTCCGTATAAATGCACCTGCACTGTGATAGTCTCAGAGGTCCGTTTAAAGCGCAGAGAGCATCATGAAGAACAAGGAACACACCAGGCAGGTCCGAGATACTGTTGTGGAGAAGTTTAAAGCCGGATTTGGATACAAAAAGATTTCCCAAGCTTTAAACATCCCAAGGAGCACTGTGCAAGCGATAATATTGAAATGGAAGGAGTATCAGACCACTGCAAATCTACCAAGACCTGGCCGTCCCTCTAAACTTTCAGCTCATACAAGGAGAAGACTGATCAGAGATGCAGCCAAGAGGCCCATGATCACTCTGGATGAACTGCAGAGATCTACAGCTGAGGTGGGAGACTCTGTCCATAGGACAACAATCAGTCGTATACTGCACAAATCTGGCCTTTATGGAAGAGTGGCAAGAAGAAAGCCATTTCTTAAAGATATCCATAAAAAGTGTCGTTTACAGTTTGCCACAAGCCACCTGGGAGACACACCAAACATGTGGAAGAAGGTGCTCTGGTCAGATGAAACCAAAATCGAACTTTTTGGCAACAATGCAAAACGTTATGTTTGGCGTAAAAGCAACACAGCTCATCACCCTGAACACACCATCCCCACTGTCAAACATGGTGGTGGCAGCATCATGGTTTGGGCCTGCTTTTCTTCAGCAGGGACAGGGAAGATGGTTAAAATTGATGGGAAGATGGATGGAGCCAAATACAGGACCATTCTGGAAGAAAACCTGATGGAGTCTGCAAAAGACCTGAGACTGGGACGGAGATTTGTCTTCCAACAAGACAATGATCCAAAACATAAAGCAAAATCTACAATGGAATGGTTCACAAATAAACATATCCAGGTGTTAGAATGGCCAAGTCAAAGTCCAGACCTGAATCCAATCGAGAATCTGTGGAAAGAACTGAAAACTGCTGTTCACAAATGCTCTCCATCCAACCTCACTGAGCTCGAGCTGTTTTGCAAGGAGGAATGGGCAAAAATTTCAGTCTCTCGATGTGCAAAACTGATAGAGACATACCCCAAGCGACTTACAGCTGTAATCGCAGCAAAAGGTGGCGCTACAAAGTATTAACTTAAGGGGGCTGAATAATTTTGCACGCCCAATTTTTCAGTTTTTTATTTGTTAAAAAAGTTTGAAATATCCAATAAATTTCGTTCCACGTCATGATTGTGTCCCACTTGTTGTTGATTCTTCACAAAAAATTACAGTTTCATATCTTTATGTTTGAAGCCTGAAATGTGGCAAAAGGTCGCAAAGTTCAAGGGGGCCGAATACTTTCGCAAGGCACTGTATATAGGAAAACCTGTTTCAGTCTGCAAAAGACCTGGGACTGGGGTGGAGGTTCACCTTCCAGCAGGACAATGACCCTAAACACACAGCCAAAGCTACACTGGAGTGGTTTAAAAACAAGAACCTGAATGTCTTAGAATGGCCCGGTCAAAGACCAGACCTCAATCCGATTGAGAATCTGTGGCAAGACTTGAAAATTGCTGTTCACCAACGGTCCCCATCCAACTTGACAGAGCTTGAGCAATTTTGCCAAGAAGAATGGGCAAAAATTGCAGGATCCAGATGTGCAAGGCTGGTAGAGACTTAACCAAAAAGACTCACAGCTGTAATTGCTGCCAAAGGTGCTTGAAAGTATTGACTCAGGGGGGTGAATACTTATGCAACCAACAAATGTCTTTTTTTTTTGTTTAATTAACTTTTGTGTCACAATAAAAAATATTTTGCACCTTCAAAGTGTTAAGTATGTTGTGTAAATCAAATGGTAAAAATCCCAATTAAATCAATTTTAATTCCAGGTTGTAACACTACAAAATGTGGAAAAGTCCAAGGGGGGTGAATACTTATGCAAGGCACAGTATATATATATTTTTTAAATACTAAACAGTATCCCTCCTCCCTCTATATTAAATAGTACCCCCCTCCCTCCCTCTATAGTAAACAGAATCCCTCCCTTCCCCTCTTTATTAAGCAGTACCCCCTTCCCCTCCTCTATATTAAACAGTACCCCCCTCCCTCCCTCTATATTAAACAGAATCCCTCCCTCCCGCTCTCTCTCTTTTCCCTCTCTAGTGTGACATGTTCACGGTTTGTCCCTCAGGTTATGACAGGTCTCGTATTGACCAGCCATACTGGCTGTGTGTTTATCTTCCCCCAGCAGGATTGACAGCTTCTGGGTATCGCGCATTTTGGGGAATTCTGGGACTAAATCGCAGAATTTGGGGAAGAGAAAATGTCCCTTATGTTTTTATATTTTTTGTGTTAGAAAGTGAATCTCTGTCTTGACCTCTCCTGTCTCAAAGTGACCACAGCACCTGTTCTCCCTGGCCAGCCAGGTTTGCCTCTGTCGGCCTTTTTCAGTGGCCAGGCTGTGGTCACTGAGCTGGTATTTGGTCAGGATCTGCCTCTGCTTTGTGTTTCTGACAGTTACCAGGTATTCTGCCAGGGTGTAATTTCTATTTAGGTTTCTATTAAAGTGAAAAGAGGCTGTGCACTCAGCTCCCCTTTATCTGCAATAGCAAACAGGGAATGCTGATTCAGGGACCATTGCAGTAGCTTTGGCACCTGCAATGTACAGACACGCAACCCAGCTTCCTCTGTACCCTAACCCTGTACACAAAGATCTGTATCCCTGCGATGTACAGACACACAACCCAGCTTCCTCTGCACCCTAACCCTGTACACAAAGATCTGTATCCCTGCGATGTACAGACACGCAACCCAGCTTCCTCTGCACCCTAACCCTGTACACAAAGATCTGTATCCCTGTGATGTACAGACACACAACCCAGCCTACAACCATAACTGAAGTTCTAGTACACACACACACATAAACACATAGAGAATCTCAGCTAACAGGTACAACACAGCACAGGTATAGTTCAGTGAAGGGTTAGCAAATTGAGGTACAGAACAAGGCAGGTACAGCAAACTGATGGATTTGGTGCCTCTGTAAGCTGAGAGACTGACACCACTGGAAACTGAAGTCTTCGATCTGTTGGTAAAGTAAACTGCCATTCTCCACTCCAAAGCTGTGTGTCTGCGTGTAACTTTATCTCCAGAGAAGCGGCACTGCTAGGATCACACTCAGCCGGGGTTACAGCATTCCTGGCACACCATTCACAGCTGTTCCCAGACGGAGCTGCCCAAGGTTAGTGTTTTTAGGGGCCAATCACCCAAGGGCTATATTTACACTGCCATAGGTTTACAATAGATACATGGAATAAGGTAGATTGATTAATGATTCCTCTTAGATAGAATGCTGATGACCGCTCAAAAGCCTGACTATAAAGATTCCATTGCGTTGAAAGAAGATGGGTAAGTCAGTAAGGGGGGCACGACCAGATCCTGCTGGTGCTAAATGATTAACCCCCACCACTGCTCTTCAGTGAGTTTCTAGTGATAACGGAATGTAACACTGCTGGCGCTAGATGAGGTACCCTAGAGCCAGAATCTAGCGCCACATTTGCACCACTGAGTCCTTACACTATCAGTGCACACAAGCAGCCATTTTGAAAAGAGCTTTGAAACAGAGTTTAAAGTGTAAAAAGTTGTCAGAGTGTTAACAAACAAAAGAAAAATGACAGGTACGTTATTTAAACAGTTGTAGCAACACCTGAGGACGTGTAATGCTATATTTTTCAGAATCTCGCTACTTACTCTTTAAGAGTAAAAATAATGTCTACTAAATGAATACTAAGACTGCCATTTTATTTTCACTAAATCTGTAAAAACTACTTGGTGAACTGTTAGTTTGTTCATAAGAAATCAAAATGTATTGCACCTGGTAAAGGTTGGCATTGATTCAAACACCCTAATGTGGATTTGTTAAAGTTCCTGAAAGTTTGGAAAGGGCACAGCTCCAGCCCTACCTACCTCCCTCACTGTCAAGAGTGCAGATGTGTGCCCTGCAAAGGGATGAAGTCTATTTAACTGTTCTGGGGTGATGTCTCAAAGCAGCACTATTCAAAAGCGTGTTGGGATGCTTAACAAAACCCTGACAGTGCAGACGAGGCTGTGTGTTTGAGAATGAAGATACCAGATCCCACTAAATCAAAAGAATATAAAACACCATTGAGCAGACAGGACTGGTGTTCCAGTGCGATACACAGCTCTGCTTTTGTGCTGCTGGCTGTTGTTATCTTTGCTGTTACATCACATCACAATGCAGAGATGAATGATTCCTAACTATGGATTACTTCATGCTGTTTTTTTTAATCATTGGTTTTGTGATAATATATTTCGCTGCTCCTCCAACAGGTTGCACACAGATGCATGAGATGGGACAGATTTTTGTGGTGCTTTGGTTAACCCAGCTAATATGTAAATGCAGTTTATGAATTATTATTTTTTTTTTAATTAATAATAAATGGCACAAACGTATAATCTGCATTGCTACCCTTTTTTAGGTTAAGAGGGACTACCTTGTGATATTTCAGGGATATTCTTTAAAGTTCATCAAGTCAAGGGCAACAGTTTAGTTGAGACAATGCCCTGGACAGAAAAATAATTGTATACACAGTGACCGAAGGAGTTAAAGTAAAACAATCCATTGCAGCCTCATTATCTCCTTCCTCTCTCTCATGCCTCTGGACTCCTGTTTGGTCCAGATCTCCTGCACTCTGTCCAATGTCCCGGCTCTCCTCTCCCGTACCCCTCACATTTCCCATTCTCCCAGCCTCTTTATCTCCTTCCTCTCTCTCATGCCTCTGGACTCCTGTTTGGTCCAGATCTCCTGCACTCTGTCCAATGTCCCGGCTCTCCTCTCCCGTACCCCTCACATTTCCCATTCTCCCAGCCTCTTTATCTCCTTCCTCTCTCTCATGCCTCTGGACTCCTGTTTGGTCCAGATCTCCTGCACTCTGTCCAATGTCCCGGCTCTCCTCTCCCGTACCCCTCACATTTCCCATTCTCCCAGCCTCTTTATCTCCTTCCTCTCTCTCATGCCTCTGGACTCCTGTTTGGTCCAGATCTCCTGCACTCTGTCCAATGTCCTGTCTCTCCTCTCGCTGCTCCTTCTGCCACTGCCTCAGCTCCTGCCCCTTGGGGTCACAGCGCGCCTGAAACAGCAGCACCCCAAAACAACACGTTCAGAGGAACCCTTAGCAAGCTTTACTGGGGTATGCCATGTAAGATGGGGCGTTGATCATTGCTCTAATTGAACCCTTTTTTAAATCTAGACAGGCTCAATCATGCAGGGTTAATACACACTGGGTAATTATCCACCCATATATATTCAGCCTTGCTATTTTAAACAGTCTCTACTTTGCACACCTGCACCCTCTTCCCAAGGATTTCTGCTCTGTCTGCCCCTCCCTTTATTTCATCCATGTTCCCCCCTCACTCTCAGGCTGCATGTTCTAGCGTTGTCTCTGATACAAGGCTGCATGGCAAAGCAAAATAAAAAAAAAGGATGCTAAACAAAGATACGTAGTAGAAGCATTTGGAAATCATGCAAAATGATCATTCAAACTCTCAAGCTCTTGTGTTCCAAAGCTGCTTCTTTTGTTGGTGATGGGAATTATTTAATGATAGTGATTGTTGATTTGAAGGCTGTCAGGGAACAGCTGCATTCTCCTTCCGACAGAATGAGTTACAATAAAAATGCAAATGAAGACCCAGGGGACCCACGCGCTGAGGACACATTAGCAAGCCGACCGTGAATGCTGGAGTCCGGAGACTTGCTTCAGTGTGTGTGCAGGTGCCTGTGTGTACAAATAACACACATTTCAGTCCATTTGAACTTCATACGGATTGGAAAATGTGAAAACTAACTTGTCAGAAACAAAACTTAAGCTCTCATCTTGCAAACCTAGGTCCAGGTCACAGAATACCTGGTCAATCTTGTTTTCAACACATTGTACTCAATAGGAAGTTATGGATACACTTTTGAACGTTTACTAAGTTAGGTGCAAACTTGCTTCCTTTTGCTTTTTGGCTTTTGAGTAGTTCATTAATGATTTTGAATACAGGCGTATCTTCTCTTTTCGCCTTGGACAGATTATCTCATAATAATACAAATACACAGTTACGCATGAACTTGGCTTCTATTCATTTTCATGGAGATATGGTAAAAGGAAGTTGGTCGTGTGCTCATGTTTTGCAAGGCAGAGTGCAGATACCATTGGGATGTTTTCTGTGTAATGTATGGTCTGCAGATACCAATAAAAATGATCCTGGTTTCAGGGTTGAGTTTAGGTTTTGGCAAGCACACAGTTTAATTGAGGTATAATACAAGCATTGCTGTGTTTGTATGCAGGGGTGTGTGTAGGAGGGCTGTGAATCTAATTTTTATTTGTTCACCAAATCTCTGCTCATTTGGACCCATTTATTCCCAGTTGAACATGCCTCAGAGTGTTATAATTAGTGTATGTAGAGTGATTATATAGAGCGATGCAAAACTTTTGGCCATAGCTGTACTAGATCACTCTTCATTCAAGTCACTTAGCCTTAACATAAGATATGCTGCTTCCCCATCAATGTATTCCAGCGTCTTTAGACTGAACCTCTCAGAGTACCAGAAGAATCTGGATGATTCAAGGGAGGAGGGCTTGCTCTTCTATTTGGGGGTCATAATTCCTCCGCTCTAACTACTAGGGCCACACAGCCTCTCAGCCCCGAAGCTGTATCTATTATGCCACAGTGCCTCCTCGTTTCACTCTCTCCCTCAGCTCTACAAATCAGCACAGCCTCATCTCTGATCAGTGAACCATGCTGTCTCCTAGCTGTATGTTATTTTCCTAATAAATTGAAGTCACAACGTGTTTCAGAGATCCTAAATTATATATCCACTAACAATAAATAAAATATATGCAGGCACGTTACAAACCAGCTGAATTCATTGAGCTCTGCAGAAAACACAGGAGATTTTTTTAAATCAGGTCCAGTTCATAATTTACTGTTCAAGGTCATTTTGTTTTTTCAGTTCCTATCTCTCAGTATTGTGTTCTTTACACGGTTAACTTACTCAAGACTTCCTATTCTTATTCAAGGGATCTACCGCACTCACCCAAGATTAGGCCTGATTTTAGCAGAATGTACTTTTCATTTTCCTATCAAAAAGAAATGTGGATTTGTTTCAGGCCTTAAAAAACAAAAACAAAAAAGTTTTAGTTCACAGTGAAAATATGAGATGTGTTAAATAACTGTACCGGTATCTCTAAAATGCAATTAGATATCAGTTAATTACATGTAATTACATACACAATAGAACTGCAATCTGACATTTTTTCTGACAATACATAAAAGCCTGTTTTTTTACCAGTCCTTAGTAAAATGGAGAAATATCTATCTGTTGTGTAAGGTTTGGAAAACACACAGAGGGTCATTTAGTAAATGTAAGTGTTGGGAACCTGTCCATCCTGACAACTACACGTGTGCCCAAGTATTGGGGGGGGGGGGGGGGGCACCGGAACCCCCTAACCCCCTAACCCCCTGGTTTTGCTGTGTGTGTATTCTCTGTGTGTGTATTCTGTGTATGTGTTGTCAGTGTGTGTGTTCTCTGTGTATGTGTTGTCAGTGTGGGTGTTCTCTGTGTTTGTGTTGTCAGTGTGTGTGTCTGTGTTTGTGTGTTCTATGTTTATATGTTGTCAGTGTGTGTTCTCTGCGTATGTGTTGTCAGTGTGTGTGTTCTCTGTGTATGTGTTGTCAGTGTGTGTGTTCTCTGTGTTTGTGTTGTCAGTGTGTGTGTCTGTGTGTGTGTTCTATGTTTATATGTTGTCAGTGTGTGTGTTCTCTGCGTATGTGCTCTCTGTGTATGTGTTGTCTCTGTGTATGTGTTGTCAGTGTGTGTGTGTTCTCTGTGCTCTGATACAGGGTAGTTGATGCTGCAGTATTCAGTGAAGCTCGCAGGCCTGAGCAACTCCTCATGATGCAGCCACGTGACTCCTGACTCATACTCTCACAGTGAGTGCTCCCTTTATTATGCACCCACTCATGGTAAACACTCATCCATTCTGCTCATTGGGGTGAGTGGGGGTCATATCTAACTTTACAGTCTGGCAGCACTGATCCTAACATCCGATCTGCCCTGGGTAGAATGTGGGGGGTTGTTTTCTTTAGGACAGAAGCATAAGAAACAGCAACCAACAAAATGTAACCATGTATGCTGAAAAGTCAAATTAATTCTACATCTGATCTTTCGCTTGCAGAGTAAAACCACGAACGGTTTTGATGCACACAACCAGATCATTCATGTGGCCAAAATTACCTCTACCAGGAAATTACATCTACCAGGAAATGACACCTACCAGGAAATGACACCTACCAGGAAATGAACCCTAGCAGGTTGGACATAGTGGAGCTCCAAACACTCAAACTGTGGTTTGGCAGGGGCGTGTAGACTAATAGTCGTGGAAAAGATTTTTCTGTCAAATACTGCCTTTGTTATTTAATACCACACTTGCTACTTGCTCTTATGCCACAATTCTTAACTCTCCCAAGTGAAATGCTGCCTCATAATGACTCTTTTACAGCAAAATATAATATTCTGCATCTTGCTGCTGCACATGTCAGGGTGTACTATGTGCATGTTTTTTGAGAGATCAACCCACAGCAA
The DNA here is from genome assembly GCF_902713425.1 of Acipenser ruthenus. Classification (NCBI taxonomy): domain Eukaryota; kingdom Metazoa; phylum Chordata; class Actinopteri; order Acipenseriformes; family Acipenseridae; genus Acipenser; species Acipenser ruthenus. Next base: position 9,046,079 of record NC_081201.1, on the reverse strand, counting down.
GCACATTCAATACATGATATATATATATATATATATATATATATATATATATATATATATATATATATATATATATATATATATATATATATATACACACACACCCTGGCCACTCCAAAGCACCAAAAGCTCTCAAACACAGTGCTCACCCTCCCCGAATCCTAACCCTTAAACAGAAGCACATCCAATACCACCCACACTCTTCCCAGCACCCACACTCCTGTCAAAATCGGACTGGTTTTATAACTATCGTAATTACGCCTACGTCCATTATAGAGGAGAGGGGCAGTGAGGGAGAGAAGCAAAATTAGAGACAGAGGGGAGGGTGGCAGACTTCATATTGCACTACACCTTACAGTGCATATACAGGGAGAGTGGAGGAACCCATACATACAGTAGCTGAGTTAGCTATCTCTTCAAGTTTGTATGGGTATTCCTTCGCATAGGAGTCCGGGCAAATCGTCAGAAATTAAGCATTTGCATTTTCAACTGCAAGAAGCTTTAACACTATTTTTGTTCATTATACGGACAACTCAGTTTGGCTGAGTTGTTAAGGGTGATACTGGATCGTCCCCCTAGCTTTTGGCAACACGTTATTGAACTGGTTTGGGGTTTAGTACTCTCTCTATAGCCCCTCCAGGCGGCCTGGATGAGCAGAGCAGCAGATTGATCTGACAGCAGCAGAGACAGCAGAGTGCGATCGCAGGCCAGGGACTGGTGAGCAACAGAAACAAACCCATACAAAACACTGGAGTGTTTATATAGTATTGAAACAAAATGACTCACACAGACATTCCACCCTCCTAGAACTGTAATACGCTGCTTCATTATGAATACACATGTTACAAATCCAGCTCTATTTGCTATCTAACCATTATCAACCTTTATTTAGCCCATTGTCAAGTTCTTTGAAAAGAGGGGAAAGATTGATGAGCCCATTGTGACGTCACCGTTTAGAATGGATGAGTATAGAAGGGGAAGCGTGAGCTCTGATTGGTTGACAAAGCAGTTTGTAATTGTAGATAGATGTAAACCTGATTTGATACCTGTAAAGGTACATGAGTGTCAGTGACAATCTGTGAGGCTGTGCTCTTGCTTGCTAGCTCTGTCTGTGAGAGGGAGGACTCTGAGTGGGCTGCTGAGTATGAAGTAGTCATTTAGCAGATGCTTTTATTCAAAGCATCTTAGGGGGTGAACTATGCATCACATCTGCTGCTGCAGTCCCTTGCAATAGGACCTTGGTTTTACGTCTCATCCGAAGGACGGAGCACAAGGAGGTTAAGTAGCTGAGCTGGGATTGAGCCCTGGACCTCCTGGTATCAAGTCCTTTTCTTTAACCACTGGACCACCAAGCCTCCTTCAGTGACAAGCATTGCAGAACTCGCACAGTTTGGTTTTGCGATTGTTCAGCTTCGTGGGACAAATGATCATCTGCTGCATTTTTCTTATGGTGGTTGTTTATGCTGACTTATTTACATTTTCAAAGACAATATGTAGCAAACAAGAAATTTAAAAAAAAATGCCTGGAAGCTGAAATGTTAACAGTCACTAGGTTATTCCAGCTGCTTCATTATGTCTAAACAACTCCTTGCTATGCTGTGATTTTACATGTTAAGAGCAAAAAAAGGTATAACAATAAGGTAAACCACTATAAAGGGCCACTGTGTCTCTATGCAGGACACTTTTCAGTGGTCCCTGGAGTAGGGTTGAGAGTAAGAATAAAAATGCAAGCTTTGTACAGAACACAGTACAATGCCAGTGTGATAAAACCTGCTATAACTACAGAAGCAGAGTGTATGATGTTACATGGCAGTGCAGGGTGAGTACTCACTGTTCTCTGAGTCGGTCCCTTACTAGCCATGGGGAGAGAGGAAAGGAGACTAATTAATGGAATAAATTCTAATGCAATTACATAAGACCTGACACATTATTTCCTTTTGGACTCTCAAAAAATGATTATTTAATTAATTATACACCACAGACAGGGTCCTCCTTTGCCCTAAGAGGGCTTAGACAGCAGCTCATCATGCCCGTTCAGTCCGTGTCCTTGCTTTTTAATCCTGCTATTTGAATTTTAGTTCTCTCTTTTTAATGTTCAAAATGGTAAAACATGATGCCCAAGTGTATATGCGCACATGTCCACTGCCTCGAGCAAATGTTTCTGTTTCCTTTCCGGGATTTTTTTTATAGTATATAATGACACCTGCTGGCTGGCTGGTGCAACTGCGGTTACCGTTTCAAAATATTCTAATTTTAACTAAACATAATTCATATAACAATACACGTGTCTCTAAAATGCACTGGATAACCACTTGTGATAAATAACCATTTAGTGCATTTCAAAAGCAATCGCTGTGTTTGCAGTCTGAGAAGCAGTGATCTGTGCACCAGAAAACAATGATTCCTTAAAATAAATATTTAATTCCTGCTTGAAATAAAGATCCAGACAGTTGGGGGTACCAGAGAACCAGTTTATAAGCAAGCAGGGTTGCTTTTAACACATACTTATACAGCCGTTCGGTCAGGAAATCACATGCGTTGAACCTTGCGCGCTTTCTATGAAATAAGGAAATCACATGCGTTGAACCTTGCGCGCTTTCTATGAAATAAGGAAATCACATGCGTTGAACCTTGCGCGCTTTCTATGAAATAAGGAAAGCACATGCTTTGAACCTTGCGCGCTTTCTGTGCAATAAAACGATACAAATAATAATAATGTGCACGTAGAAATTACTACTACGTTTCACTTTTGCTTCCAACAAATCGAGCCAAGTAGTTTTCTTTTTTTAGATGCATCCAGTTCGTGTGTCTGCTGCAGTGTTCTGGATTAGACTAGAAAACCAAATTAAGTTATCATAGTATCTAATTAATTATTTAGTAGACGCTTTTATCGAAAGCGGCTTACAGAGACTAGGGGGTGAACTATGCGTCAAAACTACAGAGTCACATAGGACCTCGGTTGTATGTCTCATCCGAAGGACGGTTAAATTACTTGTTAGAAATCAAAACGTCACATTGTACATAGTTAGCTTTTGTTATTGTTGACACTATGTCCAAGTTTAACATACAGTAGGAGATTTGCTTTGCATTAACAATTGCTTTTTAATATATAAAAAGCAATTGTTTTACAATATTGTAGTTGATTTTTCGTGTTTTCACTGTGCTTTACGGTACTTTGCAAATCTGCCTGGTTCTCCAACGGCCCCATAATCCCGTTTCTTATCACGTGGCAACCCTGGCTGGAAGGGAAGGACTCAGGAAGTTCGGATCAGGGACACCACAGAGAGTTTATCCTGTTTCCAGTGCTTATGTTTGCATGCTGGTATACTGTACCTAGATTGCTCCAGTAAAAACCCAACTGTATAAATGGGTAATTGTATGTAAAAATAATGTAATGGTATGTAAAAATAATGTGATATCTTGTAACAATTGTAAATCGACCTGGATAAGGGCGTCTGCTAAGAAATAAATAATAATAACTGACACTGGCATCATAAAGAATATTATATTTTTCGACTTTAATAATTAAATTCTCATTGATGTCCATTTTTATTTTATTTCTGTGGTCATTTCTGCGTAAACGAGACAGTGACAGTCTGACACCCTCTCCTTCCGTTGTCCGAGTAATGACGTGTTGTGTACAGAAACATAGAAGGCTTTCGTAGACAAACCGCAGTAACAAGGCAATTCTATGTTTGGAGTAAGGGGGGTAGTTTGCGTAGCAGCTACAGGAATATAGAATGTTTATGTACTCCTCTTCATTGTGACCCCCCCCCCCCCCCCCCCCAAAGAAAAAAAATAATAAACCCTGAGACTTGACATACACTACCGGTCAAAAGTTTTAGAACACCCCAATTTTTCCAGTTTTTATTGAAATTTAAGCAGTTCAAGTCCAGTGAATAACCTGAAATGGTACAAAGGTAAGCGGTAAACTGCCAGAGGTTAAAAAAAAAAGTTTAGGTTACCAAAACCTGAAAATTAATGTACATTTCAGAGTTATACAAAAAGGCCTTTTTCAGGGAACAAGTAATGGGTTAACAACTTACAGCTGTTCTGCAGCAATGGAAGTAAATTAAGCCTTGAAAGTTAATGCTAACAATTCCTACAGGTGTCCCAACTTTTGTTGATTACTTACAAACCCTCTGTCTGTATAAAAGCAGTGTTGGAACAGACTGTGTTACTACACCCTCTTAAGCATTATTTGGACAGTATTGTACTGAAGGAAGTAGTATATTGCTCTCATAATGGCGAGAAAAAGGCAATTAACAAAGGAAGACAGACAGACCATTATAACCCTTAAAAGTGTAGGTCTTTCCTTTAGAGAAATTGCAAAGAAAGCCAAGGTGTCAGTGAGTACAGTTTTCTACACCATCAAAAGGCACTTGGAAACTGGAGGAAACTCTGACAGGAAGAGGTCTGGCAGACCCAAAGCCACAACAGAATCAGAAGACAAGTTTCTGAGAGTCAACAGCTTGCGTGATAGGCGGCTCACAGGACAACAGCTTCAAGCACAGCTTAACACTGGTCGAAGTAAGCAAGTCTCAGTTTCAACTGTGAAGAGAAGACTTCGAGCTGCAGGTTTGACAGGTCGAGTGGCAGTAAGAAAACCATTGCTAAGATGGCAAAATAAGAAAAAGAGGCTTGCCTGGGCCATGAAGCACCGCCAGTGGACTGCTGAAGACTGGAAGAAGGTCTTATGGACCGATGAATCAAAATTTGAAATCTTCGGTTCATCACGCAGGGTTTTTGTACGCCGTCGAGTAGGTGAAAGGATGGTTCCTCGGTGTGTGACACCAACTGTCAAACATGGAGGAGGAAGCGTGATGGTCTGGGGCTGTTTTGCTGGATCCAGAGTTGGCGACTTGCACAGAGTGAGTGGCACCCTGAACCAAAACTGCTACCACAGCATTTTGCAGCGCCATGCAATACCCTCTGGTATACACCTAGTTGGTCAGGGGTTCATCCTACAGCAAGATAATGACCCAAAACCTACCTCCAGGCTATGTCATAACTACCTTAGAAGAAAAGAACAAGACGGTAGGCTTCAAATCATGGAATGGCCAGCACAGTCTCCAGACTTAAACCCCATCGAGCTGGTTTGGGATGAACTGGACAGAAGGGTGAAAGCAAAGCAACCTACAAGTGCAACACATTTGTGGGAACTTCTGCAACAGTGTTGGGAAGAACTTTCCGAACAATATTTGATTTCCATTGTAGAAAGAATGCCACGAGTGTGTTCGGCTGTTATATCTGCAAAAGGTGGCTACTTTGATGAGTCAAAAATTTTGATTAAATTTTGTTAAACAAAACGATTCCATGATTTCTTTTTTATCTCCAATTGTTTATTTGTTCTATGCTTTAATTTCAGAGTACATTGAGACATTAAACTACGTAAATTGCAATAAAAACTGGAAAAATTGAGGTGTTCTAAAACTTTTGACCGTTAGTGTACATATTCACGACTTGTATTAGTCAATAGAAATGCTCCTGTATTCTGAGCCAGTGCTTTAAATGAAGTAGCAAGTTCATAAATTAGACCCCCAACTCGATTAATGACAATCTATCTGTCAGGCTGACGTTGTTCTGCGGTGAAGAATTCAGGGAAAGCATTCATGATCAAAGACAGGTATCCTTACTTGGATAGAGGTCAGTTCACTTTGCATTTTTTGGGAGAATGTTCAAGGATTTAGTACGTTTAATAACATTTCTGTTCTTAGTGTGTGTACAGTATATAGGGTGGAAATGTTTGTATTATTGGCTAAATAGATTAAATATCATTTGATAACTGAGAGAGCATGGAGCCGAGAGGAGGGAGGGGGCAGGAGGGAGCAGGAATGAGGGAGGACAGAGGAGGGATCAGGAAGGAGGGAGGACAGAGGAGGAAGCAGAGAGGAGGGGGAGGCAGGAGGGAGCAGAGAGGAGGGAGGAGGAAGCAGGGAGGAGGGAGCAAGGAGGAGGGAGCAGGGAGGAGGCAGCAGGGAGCGAAGAGGGAGAAGGGAAGAGGGAGGAAGAAGGGAGGAGGATGGCAAAGGGAGCCAGGAGGGAAGAGAGAACAAGAAGGAGGGAGAAGGTAGGAGGATGGGGAGGAAAGAAGAGGGAGGAGGGAGCAGAGAGGAGGTGGGACCAGAGAGGAGGGAGCAGGGAGGGAGGAGAGAAAAGGGAAGAGGGAGCAGGGAGGAGTGTGGAAATAGCAGAGAGTAAGGAGGAGGAATCACTGAGGAGGAAGGAGGATGGGGGATGAGGGAGGAGGAAACGGAGAAGAACAGGGAGGAGGAGGGAGCAAGGAGGAAGCAGGGAGCAGGGACAAGCAAAGAGAGGAGGGAGAACGAATGGGGAGGAGGAAACAGGGAGAAGGGAGGAAGAAGGGAGGAGGAAGGAGCAGGATCAGTACAGCTAGTTTTAAACCACAAATAAATAATCTTGTTTATTAATAACACATAACAAATAACTTTTTACAAATGCAATATTCACGATAGTGATGTTTGTTTAGCTGGCGTTACATGTTTGTTGACACGCATGTCCGTGGCAAGAGTTGTCACTTAGGTCCGTGGAAGTGAATACATCTAAAGGTCTTTTCACACCAAGTGCGTCGCATCAAAGCGTCAGCGTCCAGCCTACTTTTTTTTTTTTTTTACACTCACGTAATTATATACAACTTCTGTTTTGTTTGTCCGTGGCCAAATATGTTTATTTATTTTGTTTAAATGTCTGTCACCACGCCACATGGTGCTGACCACTGAGTACATGGCCAGCTGAGAATGTGGGCAGTGCAATTGAAATACAGCTCACCTAACTAGACTACTGAAGAGGCAACCTGCGCATTCGGCTGTGGCTGCCTGAGCGTCGCGTACAGGTTTTTTTTGTGAGCGTAAAGTAACGGCTAAAAAACAGTTGTACATTTGGATACATTTTTTTACGAACTTACAAACTGCACAAAATGCTTTTTACAGGTACCTACACATTCATTTTACAGGTAAAACTCATTTTCACCAGTCTACAAAGGTATTTTACAGGTACCAATCTTTTTTACGCACACAAGTATTTTGGACAATTATTCTGCTGTGCAGTGTTTCGTTTCTTTAAAAGGACAGTCTTAAATGCTAATATTTTACACGCACGCCATCTGGTGGACTTTTTTCAAACACCAACCAGATGGCAACTATCAGAAATGTGGTAAAACAACAAAAAAGCTTGTCAAAATTAACAGACCTATGATGGAATATTGTTCCTTTTAATCTGGGCTATACGGCATTGTTAATACGGGGCATTAATTAAGAAACCAAAATGTAACATACATGTTTCAGCGGGATTTTGCGAATCGTATCATAACGTGAGCTGCTTTTGACTAAATTTAGAATATTAAGTATGTCGCATTTTGTCATCTTTTGATTTCACTTTGTCACCCCATTATCACCCATAACTTTGCTTTGGCCTCAGACATGAGAAACATACTCTCCTGACATTTCCCATTGGTAATTTCGGCGTTGTCAATACAATGCAGAGTGTATTGCAATCCTGTTACTGGCTGCTTACACTAGAACACATTCAGTATATCATGCAAGCCTGGAGATACAGTTGCGGGCTGTATGTTTATCAGTGATGCAGTTCACGTGTATTTGATTTGATTAGATTATTATTATTATGCCTTAGTTGCTCTTCTTCTTAACTTCTATTTTGCTGCTTGAGCTCCAACAGAGCTTGAAGATATCATCTATAACTTCCCGTTACAGGAAGCTTGTGTCCCTGGACCTAAAGTTTCATTTGGGGAATGTTAGCAAAATGGACAAGGTGTGCATTCTGATAATCTTGACTGCACAGAAGGCTTTATAGTTTTCCATATACTTAACATAAGATTGACAACCATTTTAAAATATCACATTTTGAAATCTAACATGAAATACTATACTACTATTATGGCTTATAACGTGTTGATTCAGTTATGACATTTCTAATATAAACTAAGTAAAAATGAGTATAGCTGACCTTGTTTTGCTTTCCTTCCAAAACTGACACAACAGCACTCAACCGTCACTCCCATCCTCATCGATCCTGCGTTCTGAGCAAGATCTCTCGATTTGCTGAAAATAACTGAAAGCTTATAATACAAAAGGGAAAATGTTTAATATCACATCAGTGTTTACAAATAGGCTACACAACACACCTGTTTTTATTAGGCTGTAATATAAAGCCTTCCGTTCTTTATTTTATTGCATACATTTTGTCGTGTTATTTTTTAATTGTGACCTTCTTTTGTCTGATTTTAATTGTATGCATTTTATTGTTTGTTTCTTTGTACCCTTGAGCAAGGTACTTTACCTAGATTGCTCCAGTAAAAACCCAACTGTATAAATGGGTAATTGTATGTAAAAATAATGTGATATCTTGTAACAATTGTAAGTCGCCCTGGATAAGGGCGTCAGCTAAGAAATAAATAATAATAATAATAATAATAATCGGTACGGCCCTGAATTGCTTTAAACATAGGTACGCGAATTCAGAGTAAGACTAAAGAAACTTCCAAGACCTTAAAAAGAGGTCGTTAGCGAAGCAGATTAATCAGTTTGCTCATTTGTGCAACAATATGCGCGACTATAGATGTCAGGATTTTCAATGTCCAACACCCGATCCTGAATCTGCCTTTTAGATGCTGGCAGCTATCTCAAGCGGGTAATGAAATTCCAGCAGTGCAGGAAAGAAACGTGGCTGCTGAGTAAGATATGAGTATTGCACTGTAATGTGTCGCTCCCTCCACGAGGGAAGATATTTTAATCACATTCTATGTAAACTTTTTTCTTGCAGGTTAAAAAAAAAAAACGTCCACAAATGCACCTGTTTGTAACGTTAAGCGTAACGTCATTTTTAAAACACAGACCAAAAAACATGACTACAATTTGGACTATTTATTTAACAGAAGCTGAAAGATACAGCCCTCATTTGCCCACCAATCCATTGGAACTCGCGTAGTCACCTCATCCAGCTTTAATACTGTAAATGTTACATCTTGAACAATACAGATCTAGTGTAAACCAGCTGAACCTGGTGTATGCAAACTTTTGACGACATCTCTCTCTCTCTCTCTCTCTCTCTCTCTCTCTCTCTCTCTCTCTCTCTCTCTCTCTCTCTCTCTCTCTCACACACACACACACACACACACACATACTGTATATAGAATGAACTCACTCAGCTTCGTAGAGTCCAATGAAAGCTGCTGAGTAACGTTCCCTTGTTGGCATATTGAATTCCACACCCTCTATGTGGAATATTCCTCCGTTCCAACCCAGTTTTATTTTGTAGTGGAGTTGCAAGTATAATTGCACACAGAACATACGGGAAAACTAAACAACTTTACTCCATGCTGTTTTAAAAAGAGAAATGGGGTTAAATCGGGTAAAACCCGAAAATCAGAGGCCCTAATGATAATATGGTTGTATTATATTGCCATTGAAAGTTAATGAGGCATTTGATAACTAGCAACAGTACATCTTAATGATTGATTGAATAAACCACAGGGTGTCAACATTTGGGCATCACTCTGTGTGTGTGTGTGTGTGTGTGTGTGTGTGTGTGTGTGTGTGTGTGTACAGTGAAGTACTGTGTGTGCGAGTGTGTAAATAAATAGGGCTATGGCATCTGTCAGCAAACGTTTTATAGGTTGATGGAATGCTGATACATATTTTCTCTATACATGTGAGATTTTCAACTATAATCTCCGTAAACTAAGTGGCAAAATGTGGAACCATGTGCCCTAAAATAAACTGTTTCTTGGTGCTTTCTTATTTGCTGTCTTGTTTAAAACACAACAGCTAGATATATGTCCTTGGTTTTCCAATTGACGCCTTGGAACGCTAAACAAAACAATAAAGACGGATATTACAGCTAGTTACAAAACTTGTATTTCCAGAACCCTCCGAGTCCACCACACACTAATCTATAGAGATCATATCAGGGAAACGGCCAACACTCGTCTAAAGGGCGCGTCCCCTTTAAAAAAAAAGAGGCGTGTGGAAACGTCACAAGTGGGTGGTAATACTCAGGATCTCACCGGCTGCCGACAGTCGGTTTCATCAAGTCACATTGTAGCTCCATAGCAACGTTACCCTTGCAGACAGATCCAGACATTACTGATCCCAGCACCGAGGACTGACTGCCATACGCAGACGCGCTTTTGCTGGACGCTTGAAACATTGCACTGACGTTAACACTACAACACCAGACGCACGTTTTACAAGATCTTACTGCTGGCTGGAAATACATTGCACCCTGTCACACGCTTGGCTTTTATATTTCTTTGTATTGATTTTTTCTACGATTTTGCTACTTACACTGCAGTTAAGCGTGAGTTACTGGTAGCTTTGGAAAGCGTACTGAGGTCGGGGGGCACTGTTGTTGTAGCACATGATGTACACGATTACTAGAGGTCCCAGCAAACTTGTCACACAAAGGAGAACAGGTAACACGTGTTTAAATGTCAAGCATACTTTTTATTATGTGCTTTTGTTTATTTTTTTCCCCCCAACTGTTGCATATCTCTGCTAAACAATATTATTATTGTCGTTTTTTTCTGAAACCTTTGTTATCTACGCAGCCTCAGATTGCTGTGATCATGAATACAGGATAAGGCGATACTACATTATTGTAAAGCTATTCATTGCGAGTTGTGTGTTGTTGCTGCTGTTTTATTCTTCTGTAACTCAATTGATAGGTCCCACGCAGCAAATCGACAACAAGATCAACGACGCAAAGCACAAGCAGAAGCAGGCGCCTTGGCCAGTATCAGAGTAAGTGACATAATCATATTGGTATTTCAAATACAGTGCATCTACTCGGGTTTTACAGCGACCTTGAAATCTAATTATTAAAGTGTACCGTATGTCAATCCCTGTACCTGCTTCTTTATTTGCAGTATCTTACTCGTCTTTGCATAGCAGTACAGCTCGTGCTAGTTTTAACGTGCATTTCATTTCATTTAGTTCCTTATATTTGCAAAGCAGCGGTGTATTTTGTGTTGTTGTTAGGATCCCGTGTGTTGATATTCCCAGGCAGAGGTGACCTTGTGTAAAAGCAAGGTTACTGTGCTCTTGTTCCACGCTCAGCAAAGGCGACATGCGTGTTGAAATCCATTCCCTGCAAACGCTGTTGCAAGTCTTTTAATTAAACTCGACTGTACCGTACATTCTCCTGGCGATTTTAAACAATGACACGTATACGTGGAGGGGATAGAAACGTGTTTCCCAGTCGGGGCCTGTCCGTGTTATTTGTACCCTGTTCTGTAGAGCACAACAGCCGAAGCAGCCGTGCAGAGAAAACAGCTTTACAAGAAAATGCACGGCGGCTATCGATCACGTATGAAATTGTCGACTCAAGCGTTGTAAAAATCGTCTGTGTTTCGTAATCTTGTTGCGGTCTCTATAGTAACCCGACTGTGTAGGGATGGAAGTATGAACTACGACAGTCATGCTGTGCCTAGACTGCGACTCGGCTATCGCAACAGTGGCCTAACTCTGACCGAATCCCTGAGGTCATTGAAGGCGAAAAACGTTAACCCTGTACGACCTTGCTAACCCAAATCGAACACTGATGTCAACACTTTTCTGGAACAAAGTGCACATGGTAAACACACTGGCCCTGAATATCAAAAGTGTCTTCCGACAGTCAGTCCGAAACTCGTTGGCTTCGTCTGTTTTTAACCCGACTCTTGTCCCATCAAAAAAAGAAAAACAACTTTTCTGATGTTTTCCGACAGGTGGAATGGGTGCACTTTATATAATGGTGGCGGAATAACTATTCAGTACTAAAGTTAGAAACCTGTATGTTAATGACGCAAATTACAGGTTTTAGGTTATTTCGGGGGTTGAAAGGTAGTAAAGGCGGAGAAAAAGCTACATTACCCCTTTCATCCTCTAAAACTGCAGCAATCCCTAGCAGCACATTGGGCTCTATCACCATTAGCATAGTCAAAGAGTCAGGCCCACCAGTCCCTTTTTATTTTAGCACAGGGCCTGTTTTAATTAGGTTCCCATCTTCATTAGGATTCTTTGAAACAGGTGGAATCACTTTAGACAGCAAATACTAATGTTATGCAAATGAATGTACCCTCTTTCATTTGCATAACATTCCTCACACTGTCAGAAAAATGGGTTTTTGCGACTGTTCTCATCCTTCCTGGCCATTCTGACTTTTATTTGAAAAAGTAATAACAGCTAGAAGTGTTAAGAATAACTGAATAATACTAGATGATGCAGTTATTTGTAGCCAAAGCTGTACAAGACCATGGTTTGAAACTAGAGTACTGCTAGGTAATGTTAAATTATAGCTCCAGTTTGTATTGCAGTTTGAGACAATTAAGTCTCACAGTGACTAAAGTAACTAGCTACTTATGTTCAGTATGTAAGTAACATTTTCACTAAAGATGGGGCATAAATATGAGGGGGAGAACAGTTCAACCAGGTATATATAAGAGCGATGTTCAATTCTGCAAACTTAATTTTAACCAGACTTCCTCTGGGAATTATTTTTATATAATACACTCAGGTTCCTATTTGTTTTAATTCCTACAGTATTTAATCCGTCCGTAAATTAAAACCCTCATATTGATTAAGTAATAAAGAGAGATAACCACGCAAAAAAACAATGTTAAGTAGGCATCATATTTGCTGGTTTTACTGTGAATCTAGCCAGTTACATTGATTTCAATAAAAGTTTATAATACCCTGTCACATGTACTGTATTTTAGAACAATAACTGCTGACTTCAAGAAGATTAAGGATAGCCTTTTATGAATCCGAGCCCCCAAATGTGCCAACAACAGGAATGGAAACAAGACTCCCATTGCATAGCAGATGGATCCATTCCAGGTTTTACTATGAGTTTAATAAGACATACCTGAGCTTGTAGCCTATACACTGTGGCTACTCAAGCTCGTAGTAAAAGCCTGGGTGAATGGGTGAAACTGCTCTGCAATAGGAGTCTTATTTCTGTCCCTGTCGTTTTTCTTTTCATTGTTAACATCCTGACAACTTTTTACTCTTACAACTTTAAATTGTGTTTAAAGCTCTTTTCAAAATGATTTTTAAAATGTTTTTTAATCGCTCTTCCTGCAGTTATTTAGAGGACAGATCTCAAACCCCAGTGCACTAGAGCAGACATTTTGAAAAGAGCTTTGAAACAGACTTTAAAGTTGTAAGTGTAAGAAGATTTACAGGCACATTATCTAAACCGTTGTAGAAACACCTGGAGACGTCTAACGCTATATTTTTCAGAACCCTGCTACTTCTGCTTTTAACACAAGGTCTTATAAAGCTAAAACGTACCTGGTTTTAAATATCAATAGGTGAATCATACATGTAATGTGCACAGTGAGGAAACCCAAACCACAGTATTATGTTACATTTCAAAATCTGTTTTAATAAAAATGTTGATGGCATTGTACAATATTATATGCAGTACGTTTTGTTAAATGGGGAGTTGGAGTACTGGGTCAGATGCAGAAGATCCAGTTTTCTGGGCGGTGCCATACTAACTGAAAGTACCAGCAGTAAATCCTCTTTTCAAAGTGTTACGCAATTGTTTTTCCTTGATCCTGAATATGCTTTTTAAGTGTACAACACAACCCTCTGTGTATTTTTGTGCTGGGTTCACACTATAGGACAAACTGTACAGCATTGATATGGACACTCCTTTAACTATGAGCACAGCATCCTCAGGCTTGACTACAATTACAGCGATTTGTATTACTCTAACCATATTGTATATATTTCAAATACTGTATGGTTCAGTATGTGATCACTTAAGACACAAACTTGCGCTTTTGCCAAAGAGTCACTTATGTGAGGCCTTGTTCATGCATGCTGTGCTAATAATTGTGGTACCGAGTCAATGGAGGTTTGTCAGGACCCTTTGTCTCCTTTGTATTGCAATAAGGCTCAGGGAACCTGCCACTAAACGTAGAAGGCTTCAGTTTGTACAGAATGCAGCTGCCAGACTGCTTTCTCACACTCATCTTTCACAACCTATTACTTCAGTGCTGGGGTCCTTACATTGGTTACTAGTGAAATACAGAATTGATTTTAAAATTGCAGTAATAAACTACGAGGTCCTTCATGGTTTATAGCCGTCATATATCCAATAATTATTTACTCTATATTCCTATTCGTTCCTTGACATCAGACTGTGCAGAATGTTTGGCTGTTGTGCTGCTTGTTTTGTGGGACTCTATTCCAGTTGATATTCGGCAGGTTGAAATGTGCTTTTATATAATTGGTGTGTATTGTACATATGAGCTCTTTTGTTTATTAACTTTGTACAGCGCTCCGGGATGCTATGGCGTGAAGGGGGAGGGATATATAAAAATGAATTTGTATTGTATTGTATTGTATTGTATTGTATTTGTATTGCAGCAGCCCAGCTCAGAAGCTCGTGTTCAACCGGGTAAACGGAAAGCGCTCCCATACACCAGTGCCACAGACAGACTCTCAGGGCGAGGGCTACACAGCAGCACACCAGGACAATGTCAACTTTGTATACGAAGGTAGGCCTAGTTAACTTCTTTATCTTGGTGAGCAGTGTTCCTCATTTAAGCAATAATTAAGGAGCGAAAAAATAGCAGTGGATAAAATCTAAGATGAAGTTGAGTATTTTGTAAAAAGTGAGGGAGGCGCTTGTCTCCAAGCTCCATCAATGCATCCTCTCATGTAGCTATTACATGTATATTGTAAATAGTGTGTATTTATTGTAATTAATTAATGAAGCACCTGACGCTCCTGGGAGAGCCTGCCTGCTGTGTGTGAGTACCAGGTGTGGAATCTAATCAGCAGGTAGCTCTGTTCAGGCGGGGCGTCGGCTTAAAAAAGCTTCTATTTATTCACCTCTGGGCTGCTGCAAAACCAAAGCCAACCGGACTAAAGAAGCTGAAATTCGCTGACGAGTGTGAGTGTGAGTGAGTAAGAACCAGAACCAGGGTTGGATACCGAAGAGTAAGCAAGCAAGTCGAAACCGGCGAGTAGCCAGAGTCCGTTTATTATTGAGTCAGACCAAACGTTTCGTACACTGTGTTATATGTACTCCATGCGCCACCATTGCTGGTAGTGTCCTGTGAGCTGTTCACTGTGTTGATATGTAAATAAATCCTGTTCGCCTGCAGGACGTATCAACTTCAACCTCCTTCTCGCTCTCCTGCCTGTCACTCAGCAGTGAATGCACGCACCCACACGGCAGACGCATACTCTGTCACAAGCATTAATACCCTGTATCTAAACAAGGGATTTAGGGGGACTCTTAAAACAGTAAATGTGTGAATATAGTGGTTGTTACAGCTGTGTATAATGGTATTTAAAACAGGATTCATTTATCCGTCCTTACTCTGGTCCCACCACAGTAGGATACGCGATGGACTGCTGTATATTGTTACTTGTTGAAAGTGCAAACTGTCAGCTGTTACATAAATACAAATGAATACAAGGATGGGGTAGGGGGGCTGAGATTGAGCCATTTTCTAAAAGCTAGCATTTCCATCATGGATCTGTATGCTTCTAGACTACAGTAGCGGTTTGTTCATCTACAATCACATGTGTTTTATACATTCAAGGGTGTTCCCATATCAAGTACAAGCTCAAGTCTAGCAAAAAACTAAGAAACATTATGCATTTATTACGAGAGGATATTCCACATTCTGTAGCTCTCAGAGTCCTTTGTTTACTCTGTAAATACACCAGATTCAACCCCTGTCTCTCTAAACCTTGGTTTTGCTTATTTAGGGCTAATTAACTCCACACAGTGTGCAGGGACTGTACAGCCTTCCTGTCCCATGAACCTATCCTTGCCACTCAGACAGCCCATGACCCCCAACTGCTGACTGCATACATCATGTGACTGGACTCCCTTGACATGATTTCAACACCCAGGCTCTTCCCCTTTTTTCTTGTTTCTTTATGTAGTTTGTATTTATTTTTTATTTATGCTAGCTAGTGCCCACTGTCAGGGCTTGGAAACATACTGGGAAGAATTGGTATTAAATTATCTAGGGTGTGGGGACTTTAACCATGCATGGTTTTATCACTACTGTAATTTGAATTGCTGAGAACAGACTCGATATTTCACAGTATAGAAAATAGAAATGATTATGGAAAACGTAAACAAAGTCTTAGACATGTTGCATTTTTCTATTCTGATGCATTATGAGCATCAACAATTTACTCAAAGCCTCCACTATTGTTTTCTACTATTGTAACAACCTTGACTTGCATAAAGAAGGAAAAACATTGAGTGAAATAGCTCACATCACTTGATTTTCAAGGTGTGGTATCCAAAGCATAATCAACAAGTACAGAGAAACATCATCTGTAATCGACAAACCCAGGGCTGGAAGACCCAAAAAGCTGTCTAACAAGGATGAGCAATACTTGAAGATAATATCCTTAAGGAATAGAAAGAAGACAAGCGTTGAATTGACAACAGAACTGGCAGAAGGTACAGGTGTCATTATCCATCAAATCAACAGTAAGACGGTCACTCTTGAAATCAGGACTTAAAGGATGTGTTTCAGTAAGAATACCTCTGTTAAGAAAGGGGAACAAGACTAAAAGGCTAAAATATGCACAAGATCACAGAAATTGGACTATGGAACAATGGTCAAAGGTGCTTTGGACTGTTGATTGATGGACAATGACACATGTGCCTATGTGCAGGCCTGCATGTTGAATACAATGATCAGATGTTTTAGCTGCAGTTATTTTTGGGTCAGACTCCATCTGCTACTGTAGTTAATCCAGACAGATTAAAGTAATGCATTCAAACATTGAAGCAATGCAACCTTTATGATCATACAATAAAACTGGTGTGTTTTAAGTGCAATGGTCTTGTGTCTCTGCAGCCTGGCAGGAGGTGGAGCAGCGGCTGGGACACTCGCGAGGGGCAGAGAACGGGCATGGACCTGTACAGTACACAGAGACGTCACCCAGCCCCAGCTTAAAGAGTGAGAGCTCTATTTGTTCAATGCGCCAGTAAAGCATGTTTTCAATATTGCTGCATGAACACACTGTGAAATGTCAAATTTGTTTTGCTTCTGTAAGCAGCAGTATAGTGGCAGGGAGGCTTGGCTGCAGGGCACAGAAGCATAAACTGCTGAAGCTCGGGACCACCTGGGATTCCTATTGTGGTATAAATCTGCACCGAATGGATGCTGACGCTTTGCTTGGAACGCAGGAATCCCAAGCCTGCTTATAATTCTTCTTCACTTAGAGACTTTATGTCAACTACATTTTCCTATTACTGTGTACATTTATTTTGTGTTTTAAATTCAGTTGTGTGTGTGTGTGTGTGTTCGGTTGTGTGTATGATTCTCTATTATTTCTGCTCATTATTTGCCATTCTTACTCACTCTTCTGTCAAAAGTATCCTCTGAAGACCAAGGATAATTGTGGGAAAGTAGGGGGAAAAGAACATTAGAATTGCACTGAAGCCCAGAAGTGAAT
Organism: Acipenser ruthenus; assembly: GCF_902713425.1. NCBI lineage: Eukaryota > Metazoa > Chordata > Actinopteri > Acipenseriformes > Acipenseridae > Acipenser > Acipenser ruthenus. Next base: position 9,028,611 of record NC_081201.1, on the reverse strand, counting down.
CATTGTGCACTGAAGCACATGCTTCTCATCCTCATGACTTCCCCCACAATTAGCCTTGAGGAGTCTTTTCAGAAAATGTATATGAAAACATCCCTATTAATTCCTGTTTTTCAGATTTTGTCCCAGTTGATCTGGAGGAGTTGTGGGCGCAGCGTTTTTTGGCCAATATTGTGAATCTGTCCTGAAGGGCCTGTCCAGGCCCAGATCGGGGATCCGGGTGTCTACCCTTGGATGATGGAAACTCTTTCTGGACCCTTGGAACCACCTTTGGAGGAAAGAGAAATCGGACCAAGCCTGATGCAGCTCGGGTGACCGCACTGTCACAGCCACAGCCACACGTGGCCTAACACTGGCCTTGCACCTCGCTGAAACTGCCCATTACGGTGTTTTGTTTTGTTCGTGAAACAAGCTCTGTTGTATCTAAAGAAAAAAGATATCTTGTCTGGTATTTACTAAAAAAAAGAAAAAAAGAAAAAAAAAGAATACAGAAGTAAAGCATATTTTCTGAAGTTTTGAGTACTGAAGTGAAATTCTTTGTGAGAGGAAGGTGGGACTCCAGATCAATAATAGAACAATTTGCCAGATTTATCATGGTCTTTACGCCAAGCAACCAGGGAGCTTTTCAATTGATTGTTTCTAGTGTGGTAGCAGTTTCCCTTACCGTGTTGCAAAATGGTGTAAAGCCCTTGAAACATCTTGCGTATTATTTGTAGTACCCTCTTAACTTAGCTTCTTATTGCATGTTAAGGCTTGAAACATAACATGATGTCTGCAGGTAACTATACAGAACTACTAACATGGATGTTAGTGGGTTAATGGGTAACTCAATTAATAGGTCAAAGCCCAAACAGTTCCAGTATTGTTACAACTGGGCCTTTTTGCTGAAACTGATGGCTAAAGACCAGCCAGACGGCTAGTTTAATTTGGCTGGCTAGACGTTTGTGGATAAATAGTAAGCAGTCTACAATGGCAGCATGTTTTGTAAGGACCAAAATACAATCAGAAAAGAGCCCATCTCCCCATTTCTCACTCTGTTTATCCAATGTGTACGTCTGTCTGTTATTTAATATTTAAAGTGCCACACAACCATGTTCACCTTTATCCCGAAATGTAATTCCAAGTTCAGCCTTTTGTGCACCCTCTGAAGAAAAGGAGAAGGGAGACACCCATGTAGGTCCCATCATAAGCTGGCACAGGTGTTTGTTCCAAACCTATCCCTGTGGGGAATAAGTGGATCAAATCAACCCCTATGCCACTCTGTGGGGTAAAATGACCTGAAACTGCTTCTGTCTAGATCAGGAGGAGGTTATAAATTAGACATTTAACCCTAAGGTAAAAGAGACATATGTGTCCCACAAATACTAATGATGCTTGCAATACGTTGTACAAACCAGGTTTAAAATGTACCGACAAGTTGGATCTGGTCATCCAAATGGTCAGTTTCCTCCTTGTGATACTTGAGTCACCATCAAATGTATTTTAACTACTTTTAATAAGTAGTTCTTGCTGTCAGATTTAAAAGTTGCACTAATTATAATGCAAAGTTGAGCACATATTGAATCACGTCAGGACTAATTTAATTTTGCCACGGTTACATTTTAGTCTGAATTAAATCAAAATTTTAGCTGTTGTAGATCTACTAAATAATTTGCTTTCTAATGCAGCAGTGGCAAGATATAATCTAGAGATCTTAGTTTACAACACAGCATTAGCTTCAAATATATCATAAAATGTTGCCCAAACCACAGTGTTAATTGATTAACATAATGTACAACACGCTCCAGTTTATTCAGTGTTGGATTAATGCTGTATTTTAACTGCAATCATTTAAAATATCATAGTTACAAATAGCTGTTCTTATGTCGCCTTTAATCAGTTCACAGAAAAAGGAACCTGTGCATCTTACAATTTCATCTGTGATTCGATGATGTCGTTTCTACAAAAAAAAAAAAGTTAGATGAAATTGACACACAAAGTTAAATATGGCAAGGACACAGAAATAACATCTCTGTATCCTTAAAACGAGTTTGGTGAAAAATAACTTTGTTATGTAGAGTGGCGCAGAAGTGCTGCACAAAAGGAGAAATCATTATGAGAAGCATTTGCACTGCCGGATTTTATCTATTTCCCAACTGTCTGAGGAGAGGCTAGATTTACTAAGCTTTTCCTGTAGAGTAAAAGTTTTTTGCTGCATCAAGTTGAGGAACAAAAAAAAAAAAAACATTTTCTCCCTTCACAGACTTAACATAATAAAAATACGAAAATTCACGAACGAGAGGAGGACATTCGACCCATCTAAGCTTGACTGCGTACAGAACGGGTTAATGCAGGGGTGGCCAAAGTTAGCCCTTCCACTCCTGGTCTTTCTTCCAGACGTGTTCTAAATTGTTTAACTGAACCAATTAAACCTCCATCCAGACCCTGAATGTCATTTTACCTGTTAAACCCGGAGTGGGATGGCCCTCCAGGACTGTGATTGGACACCCCTTAACTGTGCCTTTTCCTGTGCCCAAGTGCAGCAGTTGATCCCACCAGAACTGTCTTGGTGTTCTCCATTCCGGTTTCTGTTTGGTAATAGATATTAACAGGTGCACCAGCCAATCGTATGATTCATGAAGGTGGATTGAGACCAGCTGGCTGTGGCTGCAAAACAGAGACTTGAAAGAAAACACCAGAAAATAAAGGGAAAAAGAAATTATCTGAATCCGACGCAGCTGTGTTTGCTTATGCACTTTGTATATTCGGGGTGTCCCACACACACCCCACCCCAGACCCCATCCACACCATACACCCCACCCCAGATACCAGACCCCATCCACACCATACACCCCACCCCAGACACCAGACCTCATCCACACCATACAACCCACCCCAGACCCCGTCCACATACACCATACATGAAGAAAAAATATTGGCTGCAGAGCTCTTAAGAGTTCTGTTTCTGTAGATCCCTTTCAGGATCTACAGGAGGTAAAACCAAACAGAGTTACATATTTCAAGTTCTTTTAAGCATGTGTTTTGAATCTCATTTTCTAATATTAACATTTTTTTTTCCTTTAAAAAAATAGGAGTAAATTAAATACTGGAGGAAACCCATTGAGAATAAGCCCTAAGCCTCTAACTGTCTCATAGCCTGACAGTGTTGTGGAATCCAGTGGCTCAGTGCTGACTGTTGCCCCAATGGCTGCTATGATGAGGAAGAAGGCATAGGCTGCAGCCCCTCCTGCTCCCAGCAGGTGTCGCCACTGAGAAGTCAGGTTTAGGGGGTTACAATGGTTGACCTTACAAAGCTGCAATTCTCAGGCACCTTTTACATTTACATTACGAAAGTACTGTATGGATTTACTTTGACATACTGTATTTGAAAGATGCTGTAAGATAGTGAAAGCTTACTACTGGTAAATCAGTAATGGTTTGTTTTGACCATTTAATTTGCAGCCTTTTAAACCGTTTTTTTTAGTTAAATTACTTAATTGGCTGACCTTGTTAGCATCCTCTTGTTGAGGAATCCTTTCTCCAGCCGTCTTTTAGGCTAGAGTAGTCCCCAATCAGCCTATTAAATAGGACTACTACTACTACGACTACTACTACTACTACTACTAATAATAAAAATTGAAAATGGCACACCAGAACATCTTTACCATGATTGACAACTTTACATTTTAATGAAAGATGATATTTACTGTACACAATCCATCAACATATCTAGTAAAAAAAAAGTTGTTTTTTTTCCATACAAAATAATACTAAAACATCTAGACTAATGAAAAGGTCATTGTAAAATCACACTAACATGAGAGCCTTAAACACCAGGCTTCAAAACCAAAGCTTAAAAGTCCACACGAGTTTAGTATTGTGAGGTGAGATTAGTTTACAGGTCCTACCCTAGACTCTGCTTGCGTCCAGCTCATAAACCTTCATACAAAGTTGGTACAACATGCAGAAAGAGATAGGAACTGTTTTAGCTGGTAAAAAATGTTGGTAAAAAAAAAAACCACACACACGTAAATCAAATAAGACCATCCTTCCAGTTGATTATTTATACAATTCAAACAGGGATCTCAGATTAACTGCAGTTTATCTAACTGTAAGTCTGTCAATTGCAAAGTTGCAAGACTCTTTTTACATTTTCAGTAAATGGAAAAACCAACGGTTCAATATGAGAGGGGTCAAAATCAGGATGAAATAGCAGTCATCTACAGTTCTCCTGCCTAACGAGTCACAAAAAGTTATTTATCCCTTCCGGAATGCAGGAAAAGATGAATTCTGGTTGAATTAACACATCATCAACGACCTGGATATTCAACCCAAAAAAATACTGCTTCACATCTGCGCTGTTAATTACTTAGAATTATAATTTACCAAAACCGTATTGCTTCAAAAGTAAACTGAACTGGGACCCTTGGATTTGAGAATCGCCTGGCAGAATGTACAGGCTACAAAAAATATAAAAACAACACTGTGTTTTAGGAACAAACAAACTCCATCTAGTTACTCTGTTTAAAACTGTATAATCAATCTGACACAAAATTAAGTCGATGCACTGCAATGGTAGACGCAATAGAAGCTACTACAGTATGGCTGGCTTATGTACAGGTATGTGCAATGGGGAAAAGGGGGTAACTGGGTCAAATACAGCCCTGGCTGGCAGTGACGGAAAGGAATTTCTATCCGCTGCCTTTAATTCAAAGACAGGAGAGTTGTGCTGGTCTTATAGTTTAGTTTCTTGCAGACAGGTATCCGCAGCACCAAATTTTGCTGATGGCTGGCATATTTAATAAGTCATTCAAGAAGTAAATGTTGGTCAGTAGACACAGTATCTCCTTGTGTCTCAAGCCTCAATGCTTATAAACCGCTGGTTTGCCCAATACAGAATTAAAAAAATTAGGAAACTTTTCCCAAAATGGTATCAAAACCATGACCTGACCTGAGTCAACAGTGTTGCATTCAATAATGCGCGTGCCTTCTACCAGGAATATTAAGACTATCTGAAAACTAACACAGGCAACCGCACTGACAGTACAAGCAGTAAACAGCAAACATACACAATGCTACCAGGGAAATTAGAAAAGTAAAAACTGATCAAAACTACAGCTATGGCCAAAAGTTTTGCATCGCCCTATATAATTAATGAATTTTGCATTATGAAGTCGAATGAAACCTGCTGAATAATGTTACGTTAACGTATTGAATTACATACCGCTTTCGAGTTTTCTACATACTTAATGAAAAACTGACAAAAATTGAAAAATGTGGCATTTCAAAATCTAACATGAAATATTGTACTACTATTATGGCTTCTGGTAAACTTTTGTGATATAATTTTGTAGTTTCTTTGATTACATGATGTTAAATAAAAGATCTAAATTATGTTTATATAGTTTTTTTTGTAAATGATGTCTCAATCCTAAAATTCCAGGTGATACAAAACTTTTGGCCACAGCTGTACATTAGTAGCGTGGAGTGTGTTAGTTTGTTTTTCTATACCATAGGTTTTCACAGTAGTAATTCCTGTCAGTGTACACACTAATGCCTGGTTAATGGTTTTATTTTTGCTGAAATTGCAAATCTAGAAGCAATAGCTGTGGCTCAGTAACTGCCAAATTTCATAAAGCTGTCAGTTTGAAGATAAGCCCATAGACGATTCTTAGAATAACTGAAATTACTGAACTGCAAACATATCAGGGAAACCAGAACGATGCAACAATCAACTAGAGGGAACTTAGAAAACTGGTCAAGTAAATTCAATCCTGCCACATGGGATCCGGGAGCATTTAAGTGCCTGTGCACGACGACAGCCCAATCCCTGAGCCGGCCCCCTTGCCCGCACCTCTCCTGCCGCCCCTGCCGCCCCTCCTGCCACCTCTCCTGCCGCCCCTCCTGCTTGTGCAGTCCTGACGTGGCTTGGCGGTGGTGAAGGTGATGCAGTTGGAGTCCAGGAAGTCGAGCAGCTTGCTGGCCCCCAGTCTGATTCCTGCCTGCTTCAGATCGGCCTGCAGCTGAGAGAGGACCAGCGGTTCGTAACACAACACCCGCCGATGCAGCTCCGGATCGGACATGATGAACCTGCGCACCGAAGCAATCTTACCAGCCGTCCGCGCGGCCGCCTGGGAGGAGGGCACGCCATCCTCCTCATCCTCCTCATCCCCCAAAGATCCAAGCTCCTCCGGGTTAGACCTGCAACACAAGCAGGATGTTAAAACAACAAGAGCAGTTCAACATAGCAAATCTCTGTTTTAACCTGAGAAAGGAAATTAAAAAGCTTTGTCTGCGCAGGGAGGAGTTACCTCTGTGAGGAGGAGAAGGAGTCCTCACTGCCAGCCGTTGAAGAAGCCGTGGAGCGCTGGGAGGCTGAGAGTGGCTCCGTCTCATCAGAGCTCCCCCCCTCCACCTCCACATGGAGCTGCCCTCCCTGCTTCTTTCTCCCTGCTGGATCCTTAAACCCCTCCTGAGGGGGCCCATCCACCCTCTCGCTGCTCCGGGACAGCACAGAGGCAGGGCCAGGACCCAGAGCATGTGCGACGGGCTGGGAGGCAGCGTTACGCTTCCTTGCTGCTGTGGTGGAGGCTGGTTTAGGCTGAGTCAGACTGGCCTGTACTGAGCTGTGCAGAGGCTGGGAGGAAGGGACCTCTCCTTCAGAGTCAGAGCTGACCACCTGGTGTGTGTACTGATGGATTTGCTTCAATTTCAGGATCATCTGGCGCTTAGGCAGCGGCCGCACTCCATACCTGTCCAGACAAACACAGATTTACAGGAAAGACAGGATTTCTCTTGCAGTGCCTCTGACAGAACTTGCTTCTTCCAACATGTATCCAGGTCATACCTGCAAACACACACCTACTTTGGCTGTTGCCTTCTGTTTAATTCAAGTGGCTCTGTCCTTGTGAACTTGTACATTTTCATTTTTTAAATATTTTTCCCTTTAAACTTTGACTTCTACTTCAAAGTTATCCCTAAACAGCAAAAGCCCCTGAACACTAAAAAGGGCATGCCCTATTCTGAATTGATACAGTTGACATTTTCTCTTATCTTACAAGACCTTTCAAAATGTATTCATATTTTAAATGCTGTTCTCATGTACAAAAGTCAGCAGTTTAATTATGAGAGGTTAGGGTATCATGGCAGGTCATTTAACCCCAGTAATGAATTCAGATGAGTGTCATTATAACATTGTAAACCATTTTGATGAAAACCAATTTGTATTTCTTTATCCTTACAACTACATGGTAGCACAGGTTTGATCCCCCACCGTTTTGTCACATATAACCTTCCAACGAATATGCAGCACAACAAAGCCAACCTATTGAGCCGTGTCTTCAGGTCCGGGGTGTCCATGTCTGAATAGGTGGGCATTGGAGTGATAGGCACCACAGGGCCTTGGGCTGTCTTCCGAGGGGCTACTGCAGGACAGGGGACACAAGAATAACACTGGAGTTACTATTCACTTTCAACATGCATTTATTAGTGCATCATAACCAATCAATCAATCGTAAACAATATACTGTGCTTAGGAAATACTGACACATTCATTGGAACTGCGTACATTTAAATAACTGGTCGATAATTTTATCAATAAATTTAAACACTGAACTGTAACATATACTGCTGTACTAAAAAGAAACACGAGCATTTGTTGTTGTTGTTGTAATTTGCAATACCTGGTGTTCGTAGCTGTTTTACACGCTGAGCCGGTGCTGCGGCAGACAGTCTTTGTGACAGAGGCAGGGTCTCTGGTGAGGCCTCTTCCCAATCATCATCATCCCAGATGTTGGAGTCCGTGTATCCGGGCTGGCCCGCTCCAGAAGGACCAGCCTGAGTGAGGGGATCAGGTATGGAACACGGCAGCGGTGAAGATGCGTTATGTGGGAGAGCAGGTCTCAGAGGCGTTACAGCCTCCCTCTTCTTACCTCCACCCGGAGAGACTGCTGATCTAACACTCGCATTCCCAACAGGGCTTGAACCTCGGGAGCTCCACTGATCTGGCTCGTAGAATCCAGGAATACCCCAAGCATCGTTGTCGAAGGGTATGGGGGGCTCGTCTTCCAGGCAGAAGCTCCCGGCAGCCTGCGGAGGGCTTGTCTCTTCACCCTCACTGTCCTCCACCTCAATGACTGAACTGTTCAGAGGCTGTCTTCCCACCGTGGCCTCCTGAATTGCTGTGGGATCCAGAGGCAATCCACCAGTATCAAAATCTGTGATCTGGGCATCAGGGACAGCAGGTACTGGTAAAGAGGAATCATGGAAGCTGCTGTGTCCTTTACCTGGACTTTCTGCGTTCTCGTGTCTGCTGGGACGAACTGATATTACACTGTCTCCTTGAGTTTTTTTAGGTTCAAGACTGCTGTGTTTTGCCAGAGAAATTTGACTGCTGCTGCTGGGTTTCAAAAACGGGTTGTTGTCTTTGATCTCCAGGGAACTCTGTGACCCTGTTGAGCTTTGTTTTGTCCTGGTTGAACATTCAGAAAGGTCAAGTTTTAAGTTGTTGGTGGTATTTGAAAAACTTTTTACCTCTGAAACCTCCAAGGAGCTCTTGTACAAGTCTGTTGACCCATGAATTATCTTGGCTGAAGTTTCAAGAGATTCCTTTTTTGAGAGAGCACAGTCACTACTAGTAGGATTTGAACACAGGTTAGTCTGTCTGATCTGGTTGGGAGGAGCTACAAATGCAGGGGAAGACTGGTCTAGAAAACTACTGGAAGTTACAGGGCTACCTGCATCCTTTTGTCTCCTTGGGGACACCTTGGTTACACTGGCTCCTTGGGCTCTCTTAGGTTCAGGGCTACTGTGTGTAGCAATCTGACTGCAGCTGGTAGCCTTCGAAAAGACGTTGCTGCCTGTGATATCCATGGAACTTCGTGACCCAGCAGAACTGTGTCTTTTCCTTTTTGAATGGTTAGAACTGTCACGTTTTAAGACTTCTGTGCTGGGAGGTTTTGAGAAATGGCTAGCCCTGTTCAGCCCTGAGATCTCTAAGGAGCTCTGGGAGTCTGTTGACTTGTGGCTTATCTTGGTTGAACGGTTCAGTTTTAACAGACCAGGTTCGTTTGTATAAGATTTGGAAAACAGGTTAATTCTTGCTCCGATTCCTTGCATCTCCTGGAAACTCTGTGTGGATCCCTGTCTCACACTGGTGGAGGGTGCAGGAGTTCCTGGCACCATCCATGAGGTCTCCATGTTGATGCTTTCTTCATTGCCAACGTCACTCCCGCTACTCAGCCTGAGGTTCAGTCCACGGCCATCCAGAGAGTTATTCAGCCCCATGGATCCAATCCCATCTGGCTCAGCAGCCTCATTCCTTTCCTTTTGAGAGCACTCAAATGAGGAAGCTTTTGCTTCTTTTGAGAAGGATTTAGACTCTTTGCCTTTTAGGTCAAGCTCAATTTCTTCATCTGAATCAAGTAGAATGATGACGTCAGCTTGCTTGGAAACAGGGGAGGGCTGGTGGGGGTCCATGTGGGACAGAAGTGAACTTCTAGACTGATGGTTTGTTTTTTCAGGGGTCAGATGACACAACTGTCCCAAACCAAAGGAAGTGCCTTTTCTAGGAGACTCCTCTTTAGGTTTGTGAAATGACTCAGTCAGCCGGTCTTCAGCATTTTTATTCTCTTGGGTCCCACCCTGATCTACCTTGGTATCCACATGAGGATCAGTAAGAGAGCTAAGGGAGGTTATATTATTTCCTGGGCTTCTGACTCCCAGTACTGGAACCGCTGATATTTCTGGGGAAGTACACAAAAAGATTTGGGATTTGGGAGACATGCCCACCAAGGGAAAAGAGGAAGCACAAGAATCATAAGGGGGGCTGGCTGAGAGATCAATCACTGATGAGTCGCTGTCTGGGGACTGCTCAGAGCTGACTGGATTAACATCTTTTTTAATAGCCTGTTCTATTTTGCATCGTTCCCTCATTTCTGTGCTTTGCTGGGATGGCTCCATAAAATCATCCCAGGACTCAGAGAACATCCTCTCATAGCTCTTGTCCAGGCTCACATTGGGGTCTTGCTCAGTACTGGACTCTGGTGTGGCTAAAACGACCCTGTCTTTCTCTTCTGCAGAAAGGGAGGTTTCTTTGTTTTCTGTTGTATTTCCCTTTTCCTTGCGCCCACTAGTGTCTGTGTCTTCCAAAGTTTCTTCTTCTTCATTCTCTGAACCCTCTTTGATGGGGCACAAAACATTACTGGGATGGGCAATAACTTCTAATTTTCCACTGAGCTCATCTGGGTTAGCATTACCCTTGTTATGCTCTTCCTCAGAGGAAGACAACCAACACACAGCTTCCGGTTGCTTTTTACCATCACTCTGGTGGCCGGAGTCTTCATCCTGTCCGAGGTCATTCTGGTCTTCTTCACTTTCTGTGTTTGGACAGTCCTCCCTGCTGTCTCCCTCAGACTCTCCCGCCACCTTCCTCTGCGTGGCGGCAAACTCGTAGATCTCCTCCAGCTCCTCGTCATCCACCCTGTTATCTTGGTCGTCATTTTCTCCACCTTCCAGGGCTCCAGGCTTGACTTCAAGATAACCTGCTGCGTCTTCCTCCCCCTCGTCCACCCACATGGAGCGCAGGAGCTCCTGTAAGGTCTCGTCACGATTTCTGCATTCCTCTCCACCTTCCTCTTCTTCCCCCTGCGAACCTGCCCAGGCATCTTCTGTTGAATTTCCTTCACCTGCAGTGTAGCTTTCACACAGTTCCACCAGCTCAACCACTCCAAACCTGCATAAGAATTGTAGTTAATAAGGGAATTTTAGCTTAAGATAACATGCAAGGTTACTTTTTGGCAAGTTTTGTGCGCACTGACCTGACAGCGAGACCCAGCAGTTCTGGAACGATGGCAGCTGTGATGGAGGTATGTGCTGTGTAGAGATACTGTAGGAAAGCACTCACTGCCTTTGCCGACATCTCACTTAACAGCAGACGTCTGGACTTGGGGATTCCATCCTCTTCCACCGAGAATCCTTCATCGTGAACCTGTGGACCCAGATAGACATGAGAGAGTGTCCCAACAATGCAGCTGCAGAATGGACCCACTTGCTACAATATCTTAATGTGCTAAAAACTCTATGCTATGGGAATGATGTCTGTTACATTGGAATGCCACGCTAACAGCCAATGGGAAACGGCTTGTTCCTGCACTTACTGCCTGAGCCATCAGGGGGCAGCGTGCATACAGTAGAAAGGAGTGAGCAAAGAGCACCTCCCCAGAGTCTGTCTGGAACTGAACGTCACTCAGCTGGGGGTTATTTACCATCCCGCCAAGGTCAGAGGCCAGCTTACTCAGCGCCACCTGCAGGACAAAGAGGAAATAACAATGGAATAAAATCACCAGGGATTTGGGGAACTGTGAGAATGACTTCATTTATAATACAAAGCTGTCTTACAGAGTTATGTGAGACTGGTCCAACACTTCTGTTCTCAGGAGAGGGGACGAACCCACTGAGTGGGATATCACCGCACATTGCGTCTTTACCTGCGAAGTACAATGTATTCAAAGAGTCAAGAGTAACTGTAAACCCAGCAGCAAAACAAGAAACTGTTGATAACCAAAGCACCAAATTTATTGGCAAATGCTATCAAATCAAAATGCAAATATTATTATTTATTGTAGCAAAATAAAACTAAAATAAACAGTAGACATGGACCCTCACAAGTTTAGAAGAGCTACAAAGCACAGAGAAAGCATGACAAACCATTGTAAAGCACACAGAAGTATGGTAAAGCATATTAAAAAACAAGGTAAACTGTGCAAACCAAGGTAAACTGTGGCAAATGCATATTATGACCACGGGGAAAGCATGGGAAAACTGCACATTTACCATGGTTAACTTTTATAAAGGTCCCCAATACTAGTGATTTATTGATTCACTTTCTCCAAATGGAAACATGTTTCTGTTGGTTATACAGAGATAGAGATCCTTTCCCAGCCACTCACTTGTGCTCTGTGTCACGCTGTGCTCCTCTCTGCAGTCAGTTCTGTGACCCCACTGGGTAAGTGTAAGCCCTTCGTCAGCCAGCTCCATCAGGTCACACAGGGTCTGGTTTCCTCGAGGGTTCTGGCTGGCAGGCTGGCTGTGTGGTTCGGGCCGGACCAGGGGGTCTGTCTGCGTTCCGATGAGAGCGGGGCTTGGAGGAACACAATCTGTTGTTTGGGACTCTGCACTTGAGCTGCCAACTGCAGACTCGCTTTTGCTCTGAAACACACAGAAGATGCAGCTGTAATTAGGACTGTAAAGAGTCTGCCAGCCTGTGAAGTTTTGTGGGGAACTGCTTCTTGTATCATCTCTACACAGGGTAAAATTCTCAGGAAGTGAGTGTGTGTTATTACAGCCTCTCACCTGGGCTGGTTTCCATGGCTCAATAGGTGGGGCCAGTGCTGGGGTGTAGAATGATTGCAGGGAGCAGTGGTTATTGTCCCACAAGGCGCTCCGGTCCCACAGTGTGCTGGTGTCCCCCTGTGCTGGTTTTTGGCCCCCTGGTAGCTTGCTAATGGGGAGGGAGGGGGTGCTGGGGATGTCCTCTCTCTCCCGGAGCAGCAGAATAGCTGCCCGCTCCTGCACCCTTGTGAAGGCTGCCTGGGGGTCCTGAACCAGCAGCAGGGGGGTAGGGGGTGGCGGGCCATTCTTACGGCGCCGCTTATCTATAGGAAACATCAAAGGGCAATGTAAATTAACAAGGAAATCTTTACATATTATCAGCGTTCTTCCCTTATTTAATAGTATTGTGAACCGATAGCACACCCACCTGCTTTGGGTTTCCAGTGAATGGGCAGAGCCCCCTCAGACTGGGCCATGCTAGCCAGCTCAGCCCCGCCTGGTGTCTCCTGCTCTTGCATGGACCGGGACATCGCCATGGCGATCATCGTGTCCTCATCCAGCGGCTCTGCCTTTGTTTTTGGTTTCTTCACAGGCCTCCTTGTGTTGTTCGAGCCTTTCCTCTTCCTGCGCCCACCTGGTGGGCTTTGAGGCAAACAGCAGAGGGGAGGGTTAAAGCGTTCGCAAGAACAAAGGAGAATTGTTTTAAAAAGTCAACATGCAAAGCAGACAGACAAAAATACAACTTAGGATAACTGGGAGAAAGTCGCAATTAATGTGGGTTAAAAAATTATTAAACATAATCTTTATCTTTAACAACAAAACAATTAAAATTCAATAATGTATAATCATCGCACAAGCCAAAAACAGCGTCAAATGCTTCATCAGCTTTTAATCTAGTTTTAATTAGTAAGTATCTAAGTGCAGTGTATAACGTGTCAGGGACGATAATGAAATGAATGCACTCACTGCCCGCTGGCCTCGGTGCCCGCTGTGCCACTGCTCTGCGACTCAGCCGCCTGCCTCTGCACAGCCTCCAGCAGCACCTGTGGCAGGATCCCCATCTCCGAGGCACAGCGCTTCAGGTGGGACCCCCGGCTCTTGGAGGAGGAGAAGTGTTTCCCACAGATAGGGCAGTCTGGGATCCTGGAGACTGCAGGGCCAGAGCTCCCTTCACTCTCATCCAAACACCTGCACAGCGATAGCAACATTTCATACAGATACAATCCAACATGTCACTCACCTGTAAAAAAAAAACCTGTTGCCTGCTCCAAACTGTCCTGAGTTTAGTATTACATTGCTATTCTAAATTATTTTATTTCAGAATAAATATTTGAAGCTCAATAAGCCTAGCGTTAAATTAATTGCATGAAAAATATCTGTTATAATGTTTCTGCTTTTGTTACCACTTCTGTTATGGGAAGAAACTGTCTAGCAATCTAACCCAAGTATTAGATAACATTCACCCCCATTGCTGGCAATTCCTAGGTAAAGCCAGCTTAGAGGAAGCCAGCTAGGGGCGATCAACATTTCAAGTCCCAGCTCTCACTGGTTTATGAGGAGTGATTTTGTATGTGGGGAGTCAGGTTGAAATAGCACCCTGTTATACTGTGCTTCACTCTTACTGTAACCTCACAGACCTGTTTATGTGCTGGGTCCTGCGAGTGGAGTTCATGGCAGACAGGTCTTTCTGGCATATCTGGCAGAAGAAAAGCCCTTCTAGCTCCTGCCCCCCCTCCAAGAGAGACTCCCTCTGCAGGCTGCCCTGGATCTCTCGTGCCAGGGCCTCGTCTCCCTGCAGGCACAGGCCCACCGCATCCCCTGCTGCAAAATGAAAAGAAGACTGTAGCCCAGGGGTGTCAGCTTCAAGCTTTACTGTTCGTGCTGAATTCCTTGAGATCGGGAGATGAATTTCCACACGGACTGTGATGCAATGAGCCCCATGGTAATACAATGATCACTGCTAAAAGGAAACATTTACACCACAAGCTCATTTCCAAGTGAAGCACCAAAAAAAATAAAAAATAATAATACAGCACCACTAACTTTGCTCTTTGGTAATATTCTCCTCCTTGATCTCAGCTCGATTGTGTCTCATCCTCTCCGGGCAAGTTCTCTTAAACTGCTGCATCCTTTGCACAATCAGATCCTTTATCCTGGGGCCCACGGCCCCACTGCAACCTGCGGCACAGAGCAGCTCTTAAGCAACGCAGCCGGGGATTGGGGGTTGCATGAGATTCAGAGAGAATCCGCAATAGACGAAGAGTTTGACATAAAGGAGTGAATTGTAGATTTTGTTTCAAACATGCATTCTCTTGTGTTAAAAGAGGATAGGAGGAGCAAGAACAGCTGAAAGATGGGCTTTTACACAGCCTTTGAGGTATTTCATCTTTTCTAAATCATAATTCAAGATCTCTGAATTACTCTCAAGTTGTTTCTCAGTTTTGTAACATTAACAAGGACAGTTCTGCATTTTAAAAAGACTAGAGAAAATGCTTTGAAAATACCCCTTTATTTCGAAAGGGATTTATAGGACACAGTGCCACATGGTAGCTGAATCTAAATCTAAAATCTAAAATATGATCTTTTCACTTTTTTGTAGAATGTGAGATTACCTGTGTCTTTACTGATCCCAGTCGCATCCCCCCTCCTGCTAGGAGGGGGTGCCCTAACGTCTCCAGCGTCTCCAGTGGTGGGGGTCCCTCTCTGCTCCTCCCCTCCCTGGATGCCCCCTGTAGGCACATCCTGAGCATTTTCTGGCACAGCTGAAGATCCCAAGTCCTCCTTCTTCGAAGTTGCTTCCTCCCCAGGCTTGGCTCTGCTTTTCCCAGACGCTTTCTTTCCCTTCTCCCTGGATTTGTTAACGGTGGGTGTGCACTCCTCCTCTCCAGTGCTTTTCACTTCTTTTTGACCTCCTTCCCATCCCTTCTTCTTCACCCTTTTCAGTAACTTGGCACAGAGTTCTGTAAAATCGTCGTCCGAGTCTTCCATCCGTGTTAATGAGCAGGCCCAGCCCTCACCAGGTGGTACAATGCCACCAGCTTGAAGAGGACCCTCCAGTCAGCTGCCTCACAAGGTCATGACGTTCTCTTGCTGCTTTGTTTCACCAGCATCAGACCAGGTTAGCCAGCATAGCATGTGCGTAATTGGACAAGCCGTATACTCTAAATAGAAACAAAGAAAAACAGAACCACAGAATTAACACTGGGTCACAAGAACATGCCAAGTGGACTAAAAACAATGGCTACAGTGCAAAAAAGGTCTTTAATAAATGGCTGTATTGATAATACATGGTGAATTTGCAGTATGTGCTGCTTGGCAGATTCAATACAATATACTGTAAAACCAGAATTGTTTGATCTATACAAGGGGTGCAGAATCATCCCTCAGTTACTTACTAGCGGTAATGTTTACTTATTAAAATACTTATTTTTTCTTCAGTCCTGATGTTAAACTACTGGTATGACAGCAGAAATCTTAGCGTGTTTCTAATGTCAGTAGAATTGGTACAGGTGTAGTGTTTTTTTCAGACATGCGTTACAAAGTGGTACGCAGAGCACTGTGCTCACTCGCGAATACCTAAACAACTTCCCCTAAGAAAGCAGGGAAGTGTCCATTCAAATCTGGTACGTTATGTTGTTTTGGGTCTTTTACATCTTTTTAAATGTAATTTATGAAATGTTTCCACCAATAAGAAAATAGTATGCAAATATTTATCATATGCAATACATTGGGTCTTGTACTTTTTTTTTTACTTGTGCAACTTTGCAGTGACTTCTCATTTTGTTCTGTTTGATGTGAAAAGTTTGTATGTATATATAATGGTAAATAGTTATTTTTGACAATAGGAAAACACCCACCAGTTTGGAATTGTTTACACCAAAATCTACCATTTTTTGACATTACACTGGGTACGTGTACCATATTCTGACGATGAACAACGTTCTAATAATACACCTGTAATAAGGAACACCAAATAATCTGCCATACAGGTATACTAGATTTGCTGCTTAACTCTGTTAATTATTGTTACTGCTGGTGATGCAGTCAGTGTTCGGCAGAAATGTAAATAAAGGAAGTAGTGTCATTTCTACAGGGGTCTGCTTCTTCATAGGGCGGGCGAACAGAGCGAGATCGGGTCCCTCTCCTATGAGAAGGGCAATGTGTGCACATAAGCAAAGCAGGAGTTTTCAAATAAAAGTTTTGATACTATTTTCTGTTTCACGTCTGTCCTAACAGAAGTATGTTTGTGTGCTGAGTTTTAGGATTAACCGAGCTGAACTCGTAAAAGACAATGACATCTGTCATGTTATAGTTAGTATGATAATTTCTCAATATAATATCAGTCTCACAAAATATATTTATTTTGATTGTACAATTCACCTGGATTGCATTCGGCACAAACATGTAAATGTTATTAGTGGATTTTATTGTGTAACAGTTTGTTGTGACTATTGCACTTTAAGGTTTCCTAACGCAACCTGAGCAATACGTAGCTATTGGCTGCAACATCAGTAAATTACTTTTTCTGTTACTCAAAATAAGTCTAGTTTATAACGGATACATATAACCCAATTTTAAAAGCAACCTGGATCATCTTTATAATAATAGTGGTTTTAAATAAATAAAAATTCAAACACTCACATACAAGCCGCTGGTTTCGTACTTCCGGTCACGTGATCCACATATATTACAGCCATGTGACCTGTGAACTCTAGTCATGTGATCCCGGTCTGGAAGCTACAGAAAGTTGCACACGACAATGCAGTAAGGCGATGTTCTCATTCTAACACACATATCTTTATTTTATTTAATATACGACAGCAGTATTACATTGCTCTATGCAAGTCGTCATGCTATAAAACACTTAACTGTTTTCATTAAAGAATCAAAGGTACATAGCGTTTTAAACTTTTATTTTTGCCTGTATGTAGTTAAAATGTACAGATATGATACTCGTCTTTATGGTGACCAAGTGTCAAGTTTTCAGTATGACAGCAGCGCATTTTGTTGTCAAAATATGTTTATTGTCAAAATGCTGTACAGTCACCACACTCCGTTTATTTACAGTTGCGTGCAATGGCATAGTGCAGTAAACAAAGTAAAAAAAAAAATGGATGTGATTGTGGACGACTGAACCTGTGCAATTATACAAATCAAGATTTTAAGAATATAAAATCATAATATTTAAATTAAACTGGTGACATCACTTTGACGTCATGTTTGACAAAGATTTTCACCCACAATTTTGCTCATTAAGGGTTAACAAAATTTAGATGTAGACCTAAATAATTTAAAACGATCTTTTATAGACTATAAAACACATATGTGTTATAATACCATTACTACAAATCAAAGACCACATTGATACATGACAGCTTTTACTGCTTTGTGAATGAATACCTTGGTCTTTTTTTCCCCGTGTCTGTACCTATTGTACTATTTAATTAGCAAATAAATAAATAAAAAAATTATAAATAACCACAAGATGGTACTGTTACACAGCAAACATCTCTGGCAGACTAAACCATTATTTTACTGTATTAGTCTAGGATACCCGACTATTCCTCAAGGCTTGTCCTGTCCATAACTGCATAGATTTATTTAAAATGTAAAAATGCTCACACAATAACCACACTTCCAACATGTTCTTAAAGGACTCTTCACTTTCAACACACACAAAACAATAGTTATTTCGTTTATGAAAGACATTTTATTTTTTATGTTGAAAACGTATTTTAAATTATATATGTTTTAATACCAGGGTTTCAAGAATTTACCCTCAAACTTACTAAAGAAAGGACAACGGGATGTTAGCAGGTGGGTGTAAAGGATATCCCATCACATGTTTTGGAGGGAAAAAAAAAACATTTACAAAAATAAATATGTACATGAAGTTGTCCAGAATGGGACTTTCACACAAACCATACATAACTGGAAAGAACTGCTTCTGGGATTCCATGGTTTCAGGCAACTCTGTTCCAGTTTTCTTTGTGATTTTGAATTCGGTTTGTAACAGAGTGATGTCCATCTGCACAGCATCATTCAGCCCTGCTGCAAGCCTTATTGTAGACCTGAAGGAAGAGGACACAGGTAGGGTTTTGCATTAACTGTAGCTACAAAAAACAAACATATGACAAAATAACAACAACTTATTTGGGGGTGGGCCTTCCTACAATGAATGGATAAGAAAATGTTAATTTCTATTATCTTCATCTCATCCCGCCTGGGGGCTAGAATCTAGAAACTGCTCTATCAGGTCAGTAATTGATCCAGCAGCAACTGGGCCAGTTCCACACCGGAGTCCTTCAGCTCATTCAACTTCTTGATCAGGTCGTGGCTGTGGAGAGAAAGGTCTGAAATGCAATTGCTTTATAGCACCCCCTCCCCCTCGTTATTTTTCCCATATTTGTTTCTCCAGTAATGTACTGTTGTTATTGCAGGGCTCATTTGTATTATTTAAAATGTGGTTTTCACCTTAAACCATGCGAGGAAACCCCACCATTCCTGCTACCCTGAAAACACAGACCGAGATGTCACAACATTGTGAGGCAAGGCAATACGTACTTCGCCCTCTGCCGGCACTAGGAAGTTCAGGTTTGGACTGCTTCATCTATCTGTAGTGTTTGCCAGGATCCTTGCCAAGCTTGCAAAGGACTATCCTGAAGCCGCTGCTTTTCAAGTGCTTTGTGCTTCAATTCACTACTGTACCTGCAACTGGACAAGCCACTTGTGAAAAGTAACGACAGTTTGAAAGGAATCTTCCAAACACGGTGGACAGTGAGGTCTGTAAAGAGCCTCAATAACCGGCTCCTATGACACAGGTGACACAGGGCAGCAGCTGAAAGGCCGGAGATGTTTGTGCTCAAGTTTCTGCATATAGGTCTATCCATGTTTCTTATGATGTGCGTATTTTCAAACCTCTGAACACAGGGAAAGGCAGCTAACTGAAGGCAGGATGCTTCGCTACAAAGGGAAACTGCATCCAAATAACCCAAATAATAATAAATTCTTGATTTATTTAAAAATCATGATACCGGGTTGCAAATTACACTGATTTACCGCTGAATTGGTTCTGTTCAATGATCTTATCATACTGCAGTACACTGACTGCATGATGGTGGTAGACCTCATATGACTTTACTGTGGTGTTGGATCGTCCTGCTTTCAGAACCCCATCCTGGGGAAAGAAGGTGCCGCAGATCTGCCCGCCTCAGAGCGCCGAACCCCACTCCAGGCAGCGATAGGTACCGGGACATGTTTCACTCTTCAAGTCGTCTGACCTCACACTCCCACATCATGCAGTGTGTGTTTACCCAGTCCTCCGTCTCCTCCAAATGATATTAGAAAGTCCACTATAGCGTTGCCTCATGCAACCACACAGTGAAATGGAAAGAGCTTTCTTTTTTAAAAAAAAAATATACTAACAGAGGCCTCCTGATGATTACACCGTGTAACAATTTTTTTTTTTTTTGTTCCTGGGTAGTAAGTGTTATTTCCTAATTGCTTATGCCTCAAAAGTATAGAAAATGGCTATTATTCCCCACAAACTTTGCTTTTGTGACCAGGACAGTGATATTTTGAAATTTACCTATTTTCCAGAACATTCCAGATAGATTCAGTGCTGAGTAAATTTGGAGTAACTTCTAGAACTGTCTAGAACTTTCCAGTAATATAAATAGTAGTATAAATACAGGGGCCTTAAGCCCACCAGTTCAGTTTAGTTCCAGCTGCCTAAGTGGATACATATCTGCATTTTTCTGAGATGGCATCAAGGTCATAGGCGACTTCAAAATGGTGGCATTCCTGATGGGTCTCCAAGGCGGTTTTACCAAGTTTCACTGCTATCTTTGCCTTTGGGACAGCAGGGACACCAAGGCGCACTACCACAGGCGGGACTGGCCACAGCGGACCGAGTTCTCTGTGGGGAGGAACAACGTCAAGTGGGAGCCACTGGTGGACCCCCGGAAGGTGCTGATGCCACCACTGCACATCAAATTGGGCCTTATGAAACAATTTGTCAGAGCTCTAGATAAGGAGTCGGCAGCCTTCAAGTACCTTCAAGACTTCTTCCCTAAGCTGTCTGAGGCAAAGGTCAAAGCCGGTGTCTTCGTCGGACCACAGATAAAGAAGATCCTGGAGTGCAATGAATTCCCCAAGAAGCTCACTAGTAAGGAGAAAGCGGCTTAGAACAGCTTTGTCGCAGTGGTTTGGGGCTTCCTGGGCAATCACAAGGCCGAAAACTATGTGGAGCTGGTTGAGACTCTGGTGAAGAACTACGGCACAATGGGCTGTAGGATGTCCCTCAAAGTCCATATCCTTGATGCTCATCTTGATAAATTCAAGGAGAACATGGGAGCGTACTCGGAGGAGCAAGGCGAGCGCTTCCACCAGGATATACTGGACTTTGAACGCCGCTACCAAGGACAGTATAACGAGAACATGATGGGAGACTACATTTGGGGGCTGATTCGTGAAAGTGATTTACAGTATAATCGTAAATCTCGAAAAACTACTCGCTTCTAAATCTTTTGTAGTCATTTTTGTATTACTTTAGTATAAATACATGTTAATTTGGATTCATATGTTGTTTTTTTCTGACTTTATGTGAACGAAGAGACACAAATTCACCCGTTTTCTCATTGGAAATAGGTACATTTCAAAATATCACTGTCCTGGTCACAAAAGCAAAGTTTGTGGGGAATAATAGCCATTTTCTATACTTTTGAGGCATAAGCAATTAGGAAATAACACTTACTACCCAGGAACAAAAACTGTGTTACATAGTGTTATACAACTTAATGCTATTGCAAACTACAGACAGTGATGCAATACGATAGTTTGTAACTGACGCAATGGAATGGTGTATCATATAGAGTAGCTCAGAGCTGGTACGACACTCCCACTTGTGATTGAAGGTTTTAATTACTTAATATACACGTCTAATAGTTTAGCATTATGTACTGCAGAACAGAATTCAGATGTAGCATTCTCGTACATTCTCACATTGTGAGCCAAACAGAATCATGCTTCTGTTACTGGCACAAATAGTAGTTTATAAATTACTAATACAGGCTCAGAAAGCAAAAGAGATATCAACTTACACAGGATAACGTTAGGTTATTGTCATACCCCGGGTTCCCTGAAATAGAAGTGGAACCGTTACGTCATGGGTGTTTACCTCCTAAAGACCCGAGACCTGAATATTCTATGCTAAAGCTGCTCAGCCGAGCCTGTGATGTAGTCACACCCGCTCCTGAGGGTATAAAGGACTGCGCTCATAGATCTCAGTGTCATTTTTCCTTCAAGCCTGCTGCAATCACGGACGCAGCAGCCTTGAAGGTTAATGGTTACATTCCTATTCCAGGGAACCAGGGTTACAATAATAACCCAACATTCCCTCTTTCAAGTATGAAATGTAACCATTACTTAATGTGAAAGCCGTCACAAGGGCAATATTGCAGAACGACAGGAATGCTACAAGGCTAAGCCGAGGCTGTCTTGTGCGTTACCATTAGGAACCTCAGTAACAAGTAGCTAGGGCTAAAAAACTGAAGGAGAAACTCGCCTCTATGCCTGCTGTGTTGCAAGTGTCGACTGAGAAGCTGCCCTTAACACCCTAATTTGAAAACCAGGGTTTTGAGAATCCACGACATTCAGTCTGTAGAACCTAGTGAAGGTATGGGGAGTAGCCCACACCATTGCAAATGTCTTTGACAAGTGCACCCTGGAATAAAGCCCATGCTCCTGGTGGAACAGGCAGTGAGCTTCTCTGGATGGGGCAAGTTGGCTCGCTCATAGGCATTCCTGGCTGTATCTGCTCTTCATTTGGACAACCTCCGTTTAGACAGGGACTTTGCCACCATAGCAGTATTAGTGTAGTACGCCAGGGCCTGCACTGGGCAGCGTGTATGGAGCTGTCACTCCGTGTCAGACTGGAAAGGAGGTGGAAGGAAGCCTCCAATTCCCGACTGGTTGACATGAAACGTAGAGATAGTCTTTGGCAAAAAAGCAGGATTGGTACAGAGTATGACCTTTGTCCTGGCTTGTTAAAAGTCAAATAATTACTTACTTGTTTACCATGCTGACATGATTTATTCCTTATAAAACATAACGCAAAAGACTTGGTCTGCAATGGTTGCATTTGAATTTATGTGGGGGTATGTTTACACTACAACCTAACTCACTTCCAATTTCCTATTCTTACTGTGATTGACTGCAAAGACAACAGGGCTAACCAGTGAGTACATAGTGTTTTGTTTGGTGGGTTTTTATTGTGCAGTTTCTGTAACTGTAATATTACTTGTGTAACAGAAAATAAAAAAGAACTCTTCGTTAATATCACCGATTCACACAAAGTCGAGCCCAAGTCTCCTGTGGTCGTGACTCGAGTCCCACAAGTCTGATATATATACACACTCACTCAACATGTGCAAGCAAGTGGCTAAATTGATCCTAGTGCTGATTTCTTATGATTCTTTTATAAACTAAAAATCACATTCTTATCTTGGAGATAGTTTGCAAGTTACTCAGTAATAGAGAATAAGGCACATTTCCAGAATAAGTATTCAAATAGCTCTCCCGAATAAGTGTTGGCGCAGCAGGCTGTATTACAATCACTTATTCTTGAAAAACATGTTGTTTGCAAGCTGTCAAATACATGCACCTTGATTAAATAATGCACTGCAGTTCAGTTTTACAAAAACTTCCTTAGATTGGTGAACCACAAATCTGTTTCAGAATACATATACTCATGGTCATGTGCTTCCTCTTGAGCTCTCTGGCTTGGCACTTCAAACATTCTTCTTTCTCAAAAGTGCTATGGCCCAAGTGGCAGTGGCTGCATGTCCAACTTTAGTTTGCAATTATTATTTAAAGTAACTCAATGAAACATTATCCTGTGACTATAGACAATTTAAATGCTACTAAATAAATATGATCTTCAAACAACCAAAATAAAGAACAAATCAACACACATTTTAAAACGTACTGCGCGTGCTTTATTTAGGTAGTGTCTTATTAACATCCCTCTGAGGAACCTTCTAAAAGGGTCCATTAAACATGTGGCATTGGTCATTCATTACAGGGGAATAGTCTAGGTTTTGGTGTTAACAGGATCTTTGATATTAGAACATAAAAAAATACTTCAAAAGAAAGAAGGCCATTTGGCCCACCTACGCCCATCTGGTTCCTAGTACCCGACTAATCTCAGTGCCAAGGTGGGTCTTTTAGGATCCATGTGATTCTGCCTCTCAAGAACTAGCCCATTCCATTTCCTAACCACTGTGTGAAAAATTGTTTCCTTCCCTTTGTCTTCAGTCTATCTCCACTTAATTTCCAACTGTGCCCTTTAGCGCTGGTTTCTATGCTGCGCTTAACCCTTCAGTCCTGAATTTGTTTTTTTGTCATGCTTACAAATGCTAAATTAAAGTTATATACATTAAAAAAGGAACTCCTTTATTGAGTATACATGAGAACAGGACAAAAATATTTACATATAATTTGGTAAATGGGACTTAAGTCTCATCAGTACTTTTAAGAACTCTAAACAGTGGTCAACACCTTGCAGTCCCACCAGAACTGAAAGGGTTAAAGTATTGGTTCTCGTTAATTACTGGTTAAGTAAGTAAGCAAGTAGTGCCATCCATGCAGAACTAGGCAAGTGCACAGCATGATTTTCAAAAGATAGCTGCACTGTGAAGGTGTATTAAGAAGAAATTACCCCATCATGTTTAAAAAACATGTTAAAACCTTATACTCTTTGAACCATGATAAGCTGAACACAGCCGACATGCACGTTCCATGTTCTGGGCTGGCACTCGTACGTTTCTTGTCAAATGATGGTTTCTTATTTTTTGTACCCATTTTTATCATCAGGAAATGGAGGATCAATAGATATTCCAATCTTAACTAGTGGGATACGTACTGTTCTTTAACCACCACAGCAAATGCATCAGGACTCAAGAAGAACAACCCTCTCTGTTGCACACAGTTTATTTAACAATATGGTATATAAGTAAGAAATTCGTTATTTTAACCAGTTTATACAGTGATTGCGAGCCGTTTCTTTATAGTTATAGTAATTGTATAACCTGCATGATTTACAATGGAGAAAGGTTCACCCTCAGTTCAAGTTTCACATATGTGTTAATCGGGATAGATCTAAGGAACTGGTCTTCTCTTAAATCAGAAGTCAAACAGTGATCACCTCCCCTTCTTTTCTGAAACTGAAGAATCAGAGAAGCAAAGCAACTATTTTCTACATCTGCAAGAAAGAAGTTCTGGCTTCAGGCCAGTAAGTTGTGTGTTTGTGTGCAATAGTCTATGTTCCTATCTATACAAATGTAATACTTAAATCTCCAGCACAGACTTCACAAATAGAAAAGGAAAAAAACAAATAAATTCCTCCCCAAAGCATGTCCTTTGAAAATTAATGGTATAACGTTAGAATGCATTAAACAGGAATTAGGGAAAAACAAAACTTCCTGACAAAATTCCCCAGACAAAGTATTATTATTTTACAGTCATTTAACACAAAAATGCTTTAAAATTTGCGAAGTACAAAATAAAAAATATGAATATAATGAAATTGTTTTAATTTCAAAATGAGAAAAAAAAAGAAATAAAAGAATAATAGGCATGAGTCCTTGCTGCCCAAAAAAGCAAAAAAAAACCCAGAAGACCAGAATTGTCATTTTTGTATCTGGCCTTAACCAAAAAATATATTCTTTGTAAATTATTTATTTCATTAAACAACAATTTTAATCCCTCGACATGTAGGAAGAAATAGCAGTCCATGGTTTAGGGAACCTTAACATTTCCTAATCATTTTTTTCTTTTAAATTTTACATTTCAGTACAAAAAGTCCATTGAGAAAAAAAAAAAGCCTGCAGTGAGACAGTGTGCTTGTCTCATAATGCTATAAGCCCTCTACAAACTTCTCCAATGTGTCCCCCGTTGTGTCTCCCACCAAACCCAAGTCGCTGGACAGAGCACTTCTGTTGGGGGTGTTTAGCTGTGGAAGCATGGCACTCTGCTCTGGCGTGCCCAAGTGTCCCTGATCCATGGTGTTTGCCATGGGGGCTGCAAGACCAGGGTGAGGGGAGCCGGTCTGCGGGGAGACGTGGTGGGGTGAAGGCTGTATTCGTGGCGAGGGGCTGGAATGTGGCGGCTGTGACTGGGGACGGGGGGATTGCACAGGTGCCGGGGAGCGCACATGGTTGCCAAGAGATGTTGCCATCTGCTGACCAGGGAGGTGTGCCCCTTGGGGTTGTCCTGGGAGCATGTGCTGCTGGGGGCTCATGGGGTTCTGCTGAGCAGGGGAGCCAAGCTGCTGTTTCAGTGCCTGTTGCTGGAGTATCCGCTGCTGAAGGGCTTGCTGGAGTTTGGAAGTTCCCTCTGGGCCCAGACCTGGCTGCACCATTTGTCCCATAGAAGGTAGCTGGCCAATGGGGCCGCCACTGTTTTGCATTGCCAGATGTTGCTGCATGCGTTGTTGCTGAATGGCTTGCGAGTAGCTGGCTGCTGTGCCCTGCTGTGCCTGGGGGAACTGGCCGTGCACTTGGGCCATTGATACTTGTTGCTGTTGTAGCAATTGCCGACGGAACATCTGGTACTGGGGGTTCATGTTTGGGTTGTGCCCAGGATTCATCAGCTGTCCCTGGGCACCCAGGCCACCCATTCCATGCTGGGCAGGCTGCTGCTGCTGTTGTGGAGCCATGACTGGTCTCTGCCCGGCTGCAGCCTGCATGGGGGTAAGGTTCTGCATACCTGGCTGCCCTCCATGTATACCAGGCGGAGGCTGTTGTTGAGGCTGGCTGGCCTGGTATTTGGCCGTCCGCTGCTTGATGAAGGCCGCCATGAGCTGGGGGTTCGATTTGAGAATGTTGAGGACCTGTTGCTGCTGCTGTGGGGAGCTGGGAGACTTGAGGGTGCGCAACAAGTCCTGGAGGGCGGTTGGGGGGATGCTGCCTGGCACGACTCTCTGGGGTGTCTGCATCTGTGGCTGCCCCACTACAGGCATCCTGGGCTGCTGTGGTTGCATAAGCCGCTGCAAGGGAGAGGTGAGCGGGGTAGGCTGAGGGCCTTGTGACTGAGGGGGAGGGATTTGAGGCTGAGGAAGAGGGACCTGCGGTGGCTGTTGCTGCTGGGCTGTCTGCAGAGGTCCCTGTGGGCCAGGGGGTGGAGGCCACTGCCCAGGCTGCATGCCAGGCATCACAGGGGCTCCACGGGCCACTCCCATAGTCATGGCCGTCTGCACTGGCCCCACCATCCCTGTGCGGTTCAGGGGGAGCCCATTGATGCCGTTGCCCCGGAATAGCTGCTGCTGCTGCTGGGCCTCGCGCTCGATCTGTCGGGCTGCCTCCACGGCTGCTGCTGGGGGTTGTGGCGGCTGCTGCTGCGGGGGAGGAGGAGGAGGAGGAGGAGGAGGAGGAGGTGGTGGAGGAGGAGGAGGGAGTGGCAGCGGCTGCTGCTGGAGAGGAGATGCCTGCATCCCTAGCTTGCCCTGGGAGATGGGGGTAGACGACTGGGTGCCACGTGGGGTGGTAGGGAAAGCTGAGGACATACCACCTGCAGGGGTTTGTGGCTGGGAGACAGTGGGCTGGGGAGTGGGTGGGGTGGCAGGTTGCTGCTGGGGAGTGGGGGGGGCTGTAGTGGCTTGAGTAGGTGAGGGTAAGCTCTGAGGCATCACCCTGTCCTGCATGGTGGCCATCCTCCTGCGCATCATCTGCGCCTGTTGCAGCCGGTGCTGGAGTTGCTGCTGCCGCAGCTTGTGTTTGATGTTGAGGCAGAAAGGCACAGGGCACTTGTTCTCCTGACAGTGCTTGGCGTGGTAGCAGCAGAGTGCTATGAGCTGTTTGCAGACAGGGCAGCCTCCGTTGGTCTTGCGCTTGCAGCCCTTGGTGTGCTGAACCACCCGCTTCATCTTCAGGCAGGACGGCTGCGAGCAGTTGGCGTTGCGGCACTGGCAGGCGTGCACCAGGGACTGGATGCAGCGCTGGATGCTCAGGCGTCGGCTCTCCTGGGGACTCTTTGATGCCTCCCCTCCCTGATTGCTCTCATCATCCAGCCCCAGGCCCCATTTCACCATCTTGTGCTCATGTCCTTTAGTGTTGTGGCAGTTGACACAGAGATCATAGTCCTGCAAAAAAATATATATAGGAAAAAATTAGGAAAAAAGTCAGGTAAAACTGTCGTCAAAAGGCGCTATCCTAGTCCAGCTACATCACAAAAGGGGAGGATTACAGTCCCATGTTCAGAAAGGAGGATCATGGTGAAAACAGTGATGGCCTTAGTTGAGCGTGCAATGAAAGTAGAAAAGGCTGCTGAAGTAGCAGTAGTACATTCACAATGCAACAATAATTTGCAGTGTCTTTGTTCTTATCACGTGAAACACAACGACCCACAATAACCTGCTGTAGTGACAAACCCTGTCCCCTGTAGAGCAGTGACAGCATACCTCGCACACAGTGCAGTGCCAGCGCGTCTCCACATGGTGCTTGCACTCGTTGCAGGTGTAGACAAAGCGATCCTGGCCCTGGTTGTGCAGCTCCACCAGCATGCACATGGAGGACCACTTACAGCGGCGCAGAGAGGAGAACTCCCAGTGCTTGTCCCGGGCCAGGGTGAGGAAAGCGTCTCGCCCATCCATAAGATCACAGGTCAATAGGGGGTCCGGGTCCATGATAGGGGGCAGCGTGTTGATAACTGGGCCTGAATGGAGGTGGATCACGAAAAACACCTGCAGGCAGAAGAGAAATTAACCAATTAGCATAAATAGCACAAGGAAAACATTACACTTAAATCAGTCATTAGCATTACTGAGAGCATATGACGGTACCTCTTTGTGCTTTTCCATTGACGCATAAAGCTTCTGGGACAAATCATTTGATACATTCTGCATTCCCGGCTTCTTATTGGCTCGACTCACGCTGCTTTTATTCTTGTTAGTCTTCTTGCTGTTCTTCTTCTTGGTGTTTTTAGTGTCTACTGGGGTCCCCTGAAGTAAAAATAAATCATTAAAATAAAAGAAACACGTCAAAATCTTTCCTGCTTCAAGCAGTGCTACTGGAAGGATTGTCTACAAAGTTAAAAGAAGTGGCTACATCATTATCAAATCAGTCTATTTTATTTATCGTGCAAATCAAAGAATCTACAAAAGGTTATTGGAAAAGTCTACAGGAAGCCATAATAGTAATACAGTATTTCATGTTAGATTTTTTTAAAAAGTCACATTTTTCACATTGAAAAATACAAAGTGGTATGTAATTCAATATGTTAATGTAAAATTATTCAGCAGGTTTCATTCGACACTATGAAGCAAAATCAGTTAATTCTATAAGGTGATGCAAAACTTTTGGCCATAGGTGTACGTGTGTGCTACTCACTTCAGGAGCTTCACAGGTAGCTGTGTTCTCCTCCTTTTTGCGCTCTTCCTCCTCTTGCTCCAGTTCCTTGATGCTCTCCTCCAGCACGTTGGGCCAGAAGTCCCCATCGAAGTAGGGCAGTTCCTTAGCACTGGTCAGCCGGTCCTCCGTGGCTTGTTTGAAGATGTCCTGTCACAAGATCAGTGAACGTGGTTAAAGCCACCTTCAAACTATTCAAAATATTGGGATAAAACTTTAGAAAAATGAACCCATAATAGGCCAGCAAGTATATTGGAGAGTGGATTCACCTTGTAGTCGTGGATTATCCTCTCTGCAAAGGCCTTGTCCAGCATCTTCCTGTACCAGTCCTGCAACCGCTTGGGTTTGGGGATCTTCTGGTCCGCAGGGTGACAGTGAAAAATGTAGTCGTCCCCTTCACTGGGGGGGCATGCCCAGATATGACCTGTCACATACCTGGGGAGGGAAAAAAAATCTGGTCCACTATTTCGTTTGAGTTGAATGTTAGATTTGGGTTATTTCAACAGTTTCACAAAACTATGTATATTTTTTTAAGTATATATGTTACACTCAGTCAGGATTCGGTAGTTACCGACAAAAATAACCATTTCGTGATTTGAGCCCTGCCAAATTATCACAGAACGAAATGAAAGGTTATTTCGGTGTTTGAGCAAATTGTTTTGCTCAAATTGCAAAATGGAAAACATCAAACAAGCAAAGAACAAAACACAAGAGAGACAGCTTCTTCGGTCTTTGAGTAAAGCGATATAATCAAATTGCAAAAAGTGCCTGATCAGCAATTAATTGCGTGGTGTTAAATGAGCATCAAGTGAAATAAACGTTTTAAAACAATATTTTTTTTTTTTACTGAATGAACATAAAAGCAGTCAATTATATTTATGAGACACATGTCAATGATTAATTTATTATTTATGCAGGAAGTTAACCCATTAAGCCTGTGGCCTCATTTGCAAGGAGGTCATGTTAAGCAATTTAGGAGGATAGTGACCTCAAACATTAAAGATCAAGCGAGTTTCGCCTTGTTACTTAGAAAATACAGTTGTAGCGGAAAAAACTAAATTAAAAATGATTGTTTTATTCTTATATAAAGACTACGGTATACAGAGTATTTTAACTGCAAAATCAAATGTCAATTCGTGTTTGTCTAGTCACTGTTTAAGCAAAAGAAAGGTTATTAAATGTTTATA
Source organism: Acipenser ruthenus (assembly GCF_902713425.1). Lineage (NCBI taxonomy): Eukaryota > Metazoa > Chordata > Actinopteri > Acipenseriformes > Acipenseridae > Acipenser > Acipenser ruthenus. The sequence continues at coordinate 8,998,715 of NC_081201.1, read as the reverse complement.
ATATTGTCATAAATCATGGAAGGGGTGAACTACCACTTTAGAAAACAGGTTTTGCAGACCCGATCAGCACCAGAAAGTGGCGTGCCTGTGGAATAAAGATGGAGACTGCTTTTTGACAACAAAAAAAGCCTTCTTAAATGTTTTTATTTTTCAACATACAAAATCACTGGATTTGTTTTTGAAAGGCTTGATGCTGTGGCATTTAGAACTGCACTGCACTCCCTTACACACACAAGCACTTCTTTGCTTGACAAAAATGAAGCCTTGCATTGCGCCAGAAGCAACTGCTGCTGCACGAAGAGAATGCTTTTTTTCTTTGGGTACTTCGTCCAAATTAGGAATTAACTATCGGACAAATGAAATTCAATTCGACTGTAAAGGCGCTCCAGAGATACTCCAGCAGAGCGAAGAAGCTGTCTCTTCTTTTGTGTTTCCGTTCTTTGCTTGTTTGATATTTTTCATTTCGCAATTTGAGCCAATTAATAATTGTGCTCAAAACACCAAAATAATCATTTCGTTCTTTGATAATTTGTCAATGCTCAAATCGCGAAATGGTTATTTGGCAGTCATTGATCGAATCCTGACTATGAGTGTAACATATACATATAAAAAAAAATGATAATCCAACATTAGCTGTTCTGCTGTTCTTTTATAAAAAGGCATATACAATGAAAATATATTTCCATAATTGAATCCCTACTTACCCAAGTTTCTTTACGTACTCCAGATACCCAATCAAAATTTCATGGTAGACTGCTGTACGTAGACATCGAGGTTTGAAGAAATGAATACTGTCGAGGTATGAGACGTACACTCGTCTGCAGAGAGATGTTCGGAAGATGGGGGTTACATGGAGTTAAAGGACGTGGTGTACAAATGCTGAGATTGGAAGCAGGCGGTCACTAGGTGCTCCTTCATGGTTAGCATGGTCTGTTACAAAGCATTTATTATTATTTCATATAAAAGATATAAAATAGCATACCTGGTGTTGGGATAAGCGCATTCAGATCCGTACTCCTGCACATGCATTCCAAAGAAACACACGTCCGTCCCGTCTATCTCCTCGAAAGCAAAAAGTGCTTTGGTTCGGTATGGAAAACCATCTGACATCTCACCTGTATCCACAAACCTGCAACACAAAATCACAAATCTAACACAGTGCATTCCACTTACAGGCATCGACGCGGCTCAAATGACTTTCAGGTGTTTGTGCACTCTGACTTGTTCAGAATTGTTCCAGAGCTCTCACTGGTGTCCTGCAATGCTAACAGATGACCTGGAAAAATCAGACTGCAGCCACTGCTTTGCACTTGTCAAAGAAACACTTTTTATATAAGTATGAAATAGCTGAGTCAATGAAATGATTGTTGAAAACAAATTGTTTTACCATTCATATTACTAAAACATGAACGATCATCCATAATCTTGATATATATTTTAATGAATTATTCGTATTTCAAATGGTCATAGAAAGTGCTCACCTAGTTTTCATTCCTGGTTTAATTTCCACATTTTTGTCCGAGCTGGCCACCACTCGTACAAACACCTCCCCTGCTTCTGGATGGTTCTGTCTCTTTATAAACTTGTTCACTCGGTCTTCTATATACATTCCTAACCTGGTAGTCTGTAACCCTGAAAAACAGGTGGGGGGGAAGCAAGTTAGTGTTTGCGTTGACAGCTACTGGGGACAGGATCACCCAAGCGAAGTTTTTTCTTTTAGTGAGATTTGTAAAAAATTTAAAATAAAAGCTGCATTCACCATAGTTTACATTTTGAAACATGCACGCTTGATTACATACATCCTGTATTTTACACACTCATCCTCATGTCTAACATGCACTGTGTGTACCCATTCATTTTCTTATATTCTATAAAGAAGTTTGTATATACCAGTGTAAATGAATGGAAACATTTTGAGGAACACAGGTTTTAGAGTTTGTTCATTGATTTCTCATGAAGAAAAAAAGAAAACAAAATGGAAAAAAAGGACAAAGTATAATGGTCAAGCAATTAAAACAAATGATAGAATAATTCATGAATTAACACAGTCAATAAATTAGATTAATATTCATAAGTTATGCAGGTTTAAGATTAAACTGCATGTCCAGTACATCGGCTATAAAATAAAATAAAATAAAAAAACACAACTACTCTTGTGCAGTCCCCCCCTGCCCTCATTACAGTACAGCTCATCATGGGCACATCTCATCTACACAGGAAGTCAATTTCTCTCAGCAGAGATCTTACAATTTCACACCACAGATAACCACTACCATCAGAATACCAAGTTAAAAAACAGGAAAAAATATAAAATTTAACAACGGAAAAATGTGTATGGGGGGTGGGGAGTTATGCCATGCGAGGCCCGTACTGAAGAAAGGGAACTGACATTTGTCACTTTGTTAATATTTATAAGCAGGGGTGCTGCCTTAGAAAAAGCTAGGTCAAGGGTCACACACAGTTAATACAACTGGTTTTAAAAATTCTTTGAGACTTGCACGCAAGGGCATGAGAGGCCAAGAGATGGGGATTTAGTAGATTACTCATGGAGAATATCCCATTTTAAATTATTTAAAAAAAAAAAACACACACATTACTGGTGTCAGCTGGGGCATCATCCTACCCCCATAGGTTACTTTTATACACCAGTACCGTATGTTTAACGCCCAAGAGGTGCCTTGCTTAATTAGAAAACATTATCTTTAACCCTTTGCGGTCCATTGTCGGACCTGTTCCGACACTGCAATTATTCCTATCCGGTCCATTGTCAGACCCTGTCCGACATCATCAAAAAAATGCAAAAAACGGGTTTCTAGTTGTTTTTTCTTGGGGAAAAAGCCGAGAAAACCATTCAATGGCCGAGTGTGAGCGACAGGAGCCGAGACAAGCCGATAAAAAAAAAGGCGCATCTCATGAATAGTCATACTTGCCATTGGCATCCCATATGGGCGGTCATAAGGAAACAAGCTGGATGTTACTGTATCAGCGCACAGAGACTATCACGGACATTTGCAGAGCTTTTTTGAGATGTTATAGTAATAAAATAATGACTTGGATTGCATTATTGAGGAGTTTGATGATAAAACAAGTGATCAGGATCGGTATGTACGACTATTATTATTATTATTTATTTCTTAGCATATGTGAAAGCGATAGCGAACGAGATGCCTAGTTGAGTGCTTTGTTGATATGCAGGGCCTTTTAAACCCGTTTGACTGTGAAGAAAAAATACTTTTAAACAGCGCATCTAAAATTAACTGCGTCTGTGAAAATAAATTGGACCTTAATAAATGGACTGCAAAGGGTTAAACCAAAACCCAATGGGTGGCAAGTTTTTTTTTGTTATTTTAATAATTTTTTTTTTTTTTTAAAACCTAAAAAAAACCCCACAAAGATAATTGACTGACTTTTGGCAGAAAACTTGTTTTCCTTCCTCGTTCGCCCGGTTTTCTTCAGGCAGTTGTCACAGACAAAGCTGAAAACAGAAGAAAAAGCCAATTCTCAGTTCAACTATAGACTAACCTACAGAAAAATATATAGCATGCTATTCAGAGATGAAATAGGGACCACTAAAATTATTAACATTTGATTGCTTAATAGACAAAGTTGTCACTTAATTCATCGTAATTTATAAGGCAAACAGCAGCAGCAGCTTACCCAGACGGCCAGATAACGTCGTAATGTAGGACACAGATCTGGTGCATTTTGCGTCCACATTCTTTACATTCAACAAAGCTGGTGGCATAGGAAAATATTAGTTATTATTATTATTATTATTATTATTTATTTCTTAGCTGACGCCCTTATCCAGGGCGACTTACAATTGTAACAAGATATCACATTATTTTTTTACATACAATTACCCATTTATACAGTTGGGTTTTTACTGGAGCAATCTAGGTAAAGTACCTTGCTCAAGGGTACAGCAGCAGTGTCCCCACCGGGATATGAACCCACGACCCTCCGGTCAAGAGTCCAGAGCCCTAACCACTACTCCACACTGCTGCCCCACTACTCCACACTGCTGGGGCATACATTTACAAAAATCAAGTAATGAAAACCCCTTTCTTTGATAAGTAAGTCACTTATTATTTGCTCTCCTTTGATCTTATTAACCATTAATGTTTAACCATCAAATGCCTCACTGAATTGACTTTCTTTGCTAGGTGATCTTTATAGCAAAACTGATCAAATATAAAAAGTCATATAGACAAACATTCCGAAGTTATGGATCTTTACCATTATTTAGTAACTGCAGTATTGTTGTACCAAGATGTACTGTGCTGTCTGTATCGTATAATGGCATATTCAATTGTAGTGTAGCCCAGCAGGTGGCACTGTACTGCAGACGCAATTCTCAATACAGCATTTGATTTAAAAAAAAAAAAAAAAAAAAGCACTGCAGCATCAAATATACAGAAGACTATAACTTATTTTGTCAGCTGTTGAACCAGTGAAACTTAAACAGCTTCACAAATACTAAATACATATAAAAAAGGGAATTAAAAAAAAAAAAGGTACTTACGGCTCAGGATCTAGTGAATCATTTTTCTTTCTTTCAAACTGGTCTTTTGATATCATACTGGAGAGGGGAAAAGGGAGAATAAAAAGCAGTGAATACAAAATGACACACACAAGCATTGAGGATCTTTCAAAGCCCTGATTCCATTTCTTCACAAATAAACCAAGCGTTTCAGAGTTACTACATTTGTATATATCTCTGCATAGAATATAAATAATCAAGTGTTTACATAAGTGTACATATCTATCTATCTCACAGACTTGTAGGACTCGAACTCCAGTCACGGACACAAAAGACTCGGACTCCATTCTACTACACAAGTAACATTACACTTACAGAAACTGCACAATAAAAACCCACTGAACAAAACACTATACAATCACTGGTTAGCCCTGCTGTCTTTGCAGCCAATCACCGTAAGAAATTGGAAGTGAGGTAGGTTGTAGCTTAAACACCCCCCCACAAATTCAAATGCAACCATCGCAGAAGTTTTTTTTTTTTTCTCTTTTGCATTACATTTTATAAGGAATAAATAATGTCAGCATGGTAAACAAGTAATTATTTGGCTTTTAACGAGCCTTTCTCTTTAATACTTTAAACCGTGTTCTAAGTTTTTTTAAGCACTCTATAAATTTCTAAAACTGCATTCTTGAAAAACACGTAATTTGATTTTGCTGAGCTCCCTGAATCTCTGGAATATATATGAGATTACTGAAAACAAATGAATGAAAAAAGAAAAATCATTTAAGTTATAAATCACTTTTAGCACGCCTTAATTCATATCAGAAAGTTGCTGTGTGATTAAATATTCTGTGCTTTGCTTCTAATCTCCACTCGTTCCCAGCACACGCCTCACTGTTTGCAAGCAACATCAGTTAATTCACCTGGCAAATAAAGTGTAAAACTAGCCACTAAGTCTCAAATGGAAAATTGCCTACCGTAAAACAGTCAGATATATCAAACTGATATGACAGAAGGACTGATTGATAGCAAAAAAAAGAATGACAGAATAACTTAATACCACATAATTTACCAAAATGAAAATGGATGTGGGAAAAACACAACAATACGCTGTGCAGCATCAACCTAGAAAATTGTCTTGTGTGAACGTCATTTTTTTTATTCCATTATGAACCTACACAAAGGGGAAATACATAAACAATATGTTTTTGTGTAAGAGAAAACATAAATACATGATCTGAAATCACATGAACTGAAGCACAATCTTGTAAATGCATCATTGTATTATACATAATAAAAATAATACTAAATTTACTATAACACAGTATATATATAGTTCAGGTAATGTCAATCAATCAGATTGGTTTGGGGACTCGACTACAAGTCTGCGAGAAAGAAAGAAAGAAAGAAAGAAAGAAAGAAAGAAAGAAAGAGGAGAGAAAGAAAAAGAAAGAAAGAAAGATCTCTTATATGGATAGTGCCTTACCTTAGTTCTGATGAAGAACTGAATAAATCCTTTTGTATGCTGGACCTGAAGCAAAAAAAAAAAGTGTTTTAATTGCTTAGCTTACCAAAAACAAATTTGGATGAAATCAGTAATCTTCATTACACTGACAGACCGGTTTGGTAAACTTTCTAGTTATCGTGAGTAGGGATGTGCACGACAAATATTTTGACTATCGATAATTCCACAGCTGTTGAGGTCGACTAATCGAATAGTCGCCCCCCCCCCGCGCACAACTTTGTTAAATAAACATTAGGCTATGTAAAAAATCACCTTCCTATTAGGAAACATACAGAAATGACATAACAGCAGCAATAACATAACATACCGTCAACTCTCGTGTGAGACTCTCGTATTTTGCAAGCAAGTGTTATTTTTTTTTTACCGATATTGTCACAAGCTTTTCCGTTAATTACAATTTCAAATGAATTATAAAGGTTGTGACAATTAAAAAAAAAAATAATAACGCTTGCTTATAAAATATTGGCGTCTCCTGTATAATTTTTATTCAATTATTAATTTAATTTTCATTCAATAATAGTTTAGCAACGTGAGCTGCGAGGCAAATACCTTAACATTAGCATCCTTGTGGCAATAATGTTTTCCGGTCATAACAGCGAAATACAAAATGCATTAGACTATCTAGCTAGCTAATTTATACAATCCACTTAACTAAACGATTTACTTTTCCCACGTTTTCAAACCACACACAACATGCAGACTACCGGTCTACGTTAAATCAAATCGGCAACATACCTGTGGGTTCGAGTTCCAGTGAATAAAAAATAAATAGCCTGTATCGGCAATAGCTTGCTATGTATGTATGTAGCTAGCTTAATAATATTAATAAATGAATGAATGAATGAACAAAAAGGCCTGAGTGGCATTAACGCACTAGCCTTCCATGGAAGCAAAAAAAAAATCCTAACAAAAACTTTAGGAATAGTTAGGCTAGCAATGTCCATTATTATTATCATGTTCATTTATTCTTGTTTAAAAAAATCAGCATGTCCATCAGGTCCGGCAATACTGCAGCAGACGGTGCTCAGGCAGAGTTTGTTGTTTTTGTTTCAACTTTAGAGCCTGAGTAGCTATTGCACTGTGATCAAAATGTGACACAAAACGGCTGGCCGCACCGACTACATTATGTATGGCACCAAGTTTAAAGCCATCGTTGAAGGCGAGCTGCAGAGTGTGTGCAAAGCACAAATTCGAGTCCCATTCAACAAACTCCGAAGGTGATGTTGCTGGCATTGTCGTGAACACAGGCAGTGATTTCCCCCCTAGTTAAACCCGAATGGTCTACAGCGGTGTTTAACACATTTGCGAGATTCTCTGCTGTATGCCTCTCTGGCGTGGCGCGAGTCTGTAGAACTACGTTTTTCATTTCCCAATCCTCAATGAAATGACAGGTTATTATGACGTACGACTCGGTATTCGGTGCAGTCTACGCATCTGTAGTAATCACCACCTTCTCAGCCTTTGACAAGTTTCTGCGGACAGACGCTGCTGAATCGGCATGCATTTTTTTCGAGTCGAGTGGTAATTGTTTTAGTGCAGGGTTTTTCGTGCATGGACTGTGTATTCAGGTTCCACAAATTTCATCAACTCCCGAAATCCCTCACCTTCAACAAAACTTATGGGAAGCATATCCTTTGCCACCATTAGCAATAAGGGCTGATGTTTTTTCAGCACGTACGTTGTCACACTGACGAGGCCTCACCGCAAAGGATGCAATGGCGGTTTGTTGCAGTCCTCTTTCCTTTTCTGTCGTTGCTAGCGTCGCAGAAGGGTGTTTGGCTTTTAGGTGGGTTAACATACCAGTTGTAGATTTGTGGTAGTTTAATTGCACTGCACATATTTTACACTTAACAGTGTTTTCATTTACTTTGTCAAAGTATTTCCATGCAGAACTTTTCTGTGAGGAAGCCATCGTTAGCCGAGGTACGTTCTAGTTTAGCCAATCACAGACAAGAAATAACAAATCCCACCCTCCAGTCAATCTTCATTACCGCTACATAGAGAGCCAATCAGCAGTACAGGCTTTAAAATAAAATCAATATACACATTTTTTTTTTTTTAACTTTCGAATGTTGGATTCACTTGTCGATAGGTGCCATCGTTATCGAATAGTCGAATGTTCGACTATTCGGTCTCACCCCTAATCGTGAGAACTGTCACCCGTTTTGATCTTCCAGGAGTATTTTAGGAACACAGAATAACTGCTTAGCACAAGTGCATATTTTTTTGTTCATTGATCAAACTCTGGTCAGACTAAATAACGAAATAAGAAAAAGCAGAATCCAAATATAAATTAAATGTTTTCATTCTATCAAAAAGAACTGCAAAAAAACAAAGAACCTAAAACAGTACATTGGAATGCAAACCAACCAACCAAAAACAAGAGAAATATATAGTGCACCCCCTATAATACTGCAAAAATGCAAGCAAAATGAAACAAACACTTACGTTTGTGGTTGTGCAGGGTCATCCCCAAGGCTTACGCTGTCCCCTGGGATTTCATTGAAACACTTCTCACAGAAGTGATACCTGTCAGTGAGAAGGCCATATTTGGGTGAACTGGATGTCAAAATACAGCCAAATGAACAATCGCTGCCCCCATTAAGCAAGCATGGCAGATCCCCACACAAGGGACCAGATTAATTGATGGGTCACGAGGGTTTTGGGGGGGGGGTTACAGGGAAGGCAAACAAACTACATAGGACATTAAAAAGAAAAGCAGGTAGAAAATGCAGAGCAGGAAGCAAGTTCAGTCTCAATTCACAAACGTCTGGCATTCACAGTAATAAATGAAAGAAACTGAAGACATTGAGAAAGATTTCTAGTAGAAAAGTTTGTCTAAGAACTGTAACTGTTTCTTTGTTTCACAACATATAACACCACTGAGTCTTTATTAGTTATGGAGGAATGTCTGGCATTTCCTTCTAACTATGAAAAATATATAACCTTAAAATGGGAATGGCCACGCTCCAATAGATGAGCACCAAGTTATTTTAGTCTGGTAATTTAATACTGAAATATGTAAGCTCACTCCTAAGGCTACATTAACAGTTCTGCTTCACAATTCAGGCTAGAAGGGATATATTATATATTCCTTTTTTTAATTTACTGATTTAGCCAGAGAAAATATATTATTTTCAAGATGATGAATAGAAAAATAAATGTATTTGGTCAAACGATACTACTCTAATGAATCACAACCCCTGTTGTATGTGTTTTGTTGAATTACTATTTAGTATGGAGACCCTTGCAACAGAAATTCAATTAATATTGTTTGCAGAGGCAGATTTTAAATGATTATGTGAGTAAATCAATAAAAAACAAAAAACTAGAAAACAGGCACAAATCAAAGACTGCTTGGAAACAATTTAAATATAGAAATATAAACTAATTCAAAAGGCAGACAGGCTTAGGGTGAGAGGGAACACAGACAATAGAAAAAGCAGTCAAAAAACATGTTGGAGAAGACACTCAATAGCACACCATCCACAACATCTAGTACCCTTGAAATCCAGGAGTCCCACAGAGTCCCTTTCCAGTTCCCAGGAATTACAGCAACACCAATGCAGTTTTTATGCAAGCAAAATACAGTGCACTCCTGATAAGAATCACATCCACCCTGATGATTTGATTCTCAAAAGCGGCTGATTCTTAAAAGCGGACCAAACGATTACCGTGGATGAGAATGAAAGCTTTGTTCCCTGCAGTGTAATGGGTTGACCACTAGATGTCACGAGTTCCCGCATGTATGCACAGTAGAGGTCTTCACGGGTCTACCTGGACACGAGGACCCGAGACCGGACCCGTACAGAATGGGTTTTCGGGTGCAAAATTGTCACGCAACACTTTGGTCGGATCCGATTTTGTTTACTCAGTAATACACAAACTGTCGATTACTAGTAAAGAGGCTCTCTTTGGTACTAAATATTATTGTTTAATTCCTGTTGCGTTTTGCAAAACACACATTTTTCATCTCAATTCCATTTGCTCGTGTTAAGTTTGTAATAAAATCACGCATTTACGAGATCGTACTTCAGTTCATTTGATTTTCAGACAATGTATTAGTCTTTGTATTTTTTACACAAACATATTATATATTTAATTTTACAGTCCTCTGTGTAGATTAATGATGGAATAATCACTGTATGTAGTTCCGCCAGATTTCTAGATTGACTGGAAAAATGAAACACCACTACTTTAATACTGTATCTAGTCAGTGCATATTCTAAGCTGGGGAAAGGAAAAGCGTTCCACTGTTTTTTCAGGCCGGGTAGGACCCAGGTCTAATAAATTTTACACCAGGGTTGGGTAAATAATTGTCGGATCGTGGTCGGGTTGATTAATTTGGACCCGTGAAGCTCTCTAATGCACAAGGACCACACAAAGTACTGTTTAGTTAGTTCTCCAACTGAAAGCTAGATTCATTTTGTTTGTTTGTTTTATTAGTGGTTGTTTCCCCATCGCACTGTAAGAAATAAAACCAACACCAGTTTTAAACTGTAAATCAAGACTCCAGCCTGATCACTTACACTGCCCTCGACCAAGTCACATTACAATTAGCAAAGGCGCGGATCGCTGCGTACGTGCCTAATCACGCGAGATGTGATCAAATTCAAATCCAAAAACAGTTTTATTGGCTGTACACGTCAATGCACTTGATCAAGTACCGTATTACACGTAGTCGGTTTGCCTGAAATGGTTCTTATAAGCGGATTGCTTGATTCTTACAAGCAGAGTATTTTACATTGGTTAGTATAGGAATGATTTTGTCCCAGTGGTTTTGATCACTATATGCGGTTGATTCTTATATTTATAAACAGAGTGCACTGTACTTAAAATATACAGACCAGACAGTGGATATTAAAACCGCATTTACTGGGTTTTAATATATTGCTGTGTTGTAGCAATATTCAGAGCAGATTTTTGCAGATTACCTTAAAATCGCACCTCGTTAAAACCGCTCATGTCTGCACCCCATCATTTATTCGGAAAACCCAAACAAACCACTCTTAGTCCCCTGACAGACTATTGGAGACCATTTCTAAAATATACCTTCAGTAAGCTACCAAAACAATTAGTTATTTTACTTAAAGGACCTCAAATTGTGTGTTCATAAAAATAATGGTCCAAGTAGGTCCAACTACCAATGCCCTGTGCCCCTGTCTGCACCCCTTACCTGTTTTGATAGCTGTAGTAAGTGGCATCACGGGGGATGGTGCACAGCTGCTTGCCATAGCAGCATAAAGTCTGCGGTGAGAATTCATACTGTGCAAGACAAAAGGGGGGGAAAAAAATGAACCCAAACATATTAGTAAATAACTACAGCTGAAAATCCAAAAATATAACCATCAGTATCATGATGAAAGTGTTCATGTAAAAATTAAGGACATACAGACATTACTCTGATGCTGTCATTAACTTGTGAAACAACACTGCAGCTAAGTGTCAACACAATTAGATAAGCAGTTCTCTATAGACAGCCTCTATTTCCTTCCCAAGATTCTGATACTTGTGCTAAATAATGACCTTACCAGGTCCAATTAATTGTCAAGGTCAAGCATTACATCACATTTCTTTAACTGTGATGAAAAGGGATTAAATATATCAGTGTTCTTCTATTGTGTGACAACAGTTTTCTCAATCTCCAACCTTCCTTGTACTCACTAGGGGTGTTAAAAAGCATTCTTGCCTTTCACTACCACAACCTGTGTCCATTAAATATTTATCCCCTTCGTACCTTGCGCCCACAGCAGTACCCAAGGGACTGCATGACAGGATCGATCTCCTGCTCAAAAACCTCGGCTAGCTTTGTGCAGTATTTGTAGACGCGAGAGGTTTTGCGGTTGTAAAGCCAGGCATTGTTGAACATCATCCACACGTCGTCCACATACTGCCAGGGCTCCTGGAACTGGCCAGTGTCCAGCTTTCTCTTTATTGTGGACAGGTCCATGGGGGTCTTCACAATATCAAAGTAATCCTGGTCAAGAGGAGAGAGCACTTGGTACATCTTGTAGTTCAAGAAGTATTTCCTTAAAGCCAAACTAGTTAATGATACAACACTAAAATCAAAAGCTGGAGATATTGCACACAAAGCACACAGCCAACAGCCAACTAAGGCAGACTGACTGGTAATTTTAATACTTAAGACAGTGTTTGTCAATTCGCCATTTAAGCAGGTGGTTTTGCAAGTTGAACCTGATGGTTTGACATGAATCATTTTTCTTTTCTCCAAATTAAACCACAAACCACAAACCTCTAACTTCCGTTCCTCTACTGACATTCATGTCAGACTAAGCACTGTACCAACGTGTGAAGAAAATTGAGATTTTACAAATGACTGAAAAGTCAGGCACATCCATTCTAGAATTTTTTTGTTTTTTTTTGTTATTAACTAGACCTGCACAGAAGGGGACAATATGGAACAATGGGTTCTGTATTTAGTATAAAAACTAACAGGATTGTGGGACACTGCAGTTTTAATTCTTTTATAAAATGCATCAAATATTAAGGACAGTCTTGTTTAGTAGAGCAAGTTAACCCCCTTCCCTCAATGCCATGCTGGAGGCTGGTAAGGTACTTACAGGGATTCCAAGGACCTGGGGGTCTACAGGCTGTCTGAAAGGAAGCGACTCCGGATCCTGCCGGTACAAAGCTTCCAGTGTGGGCATCAGTGCCTGCCTTAGCTCCTCAGGTTTGAAAACTGGAGAAAAAGAGAAGAAAACTTACTGCTTTATTGCACCACTACTTCATTGAAACTAAAGCCTCTTTCATACTGGCATGATCTACCCGGGTCAGAACCTACTTGGGCAGGATCTGGTGTCATGCTGGTCGGGTACGTGATTTCACACTGCTTTTAATAAAGCAGGGTTGACCTGGGTGACAGACCCAAGTACATAATGCGCATATCTATGTCCCGGAAGCAGCTTGTTACTGACGCTTCCATCCAAGTTTCTCTGGATTGAACCGTCCGCCCAAATGTTGATTAGAGCAAATGTTTCTACATCCCTGTTGCAATCTGGCTCAGGCTGTGTCACAAATCAACACAAATATGGCTAAACAGAATAAACAGAAACGTTCCTGAAACTTTCACGCAGGCGTGGCTGTTTGTTATTGCATCGTCGCATTTTGTCTTGCTCAACCCGGGTCAAAGCGCGTCAACCCCCATCCTGAGGTGGGTCCGGACCCGGATAAGAGTGCCAGTGTGAAAGGGGCTATAGAGTAGTTACACAGATAAGATGACGCTTGCTCTGCAAACAAATTCTGAATTTAGGCATGTGTCCTCTTACTCTTTCTGCGGGATTGAGAGGGTGAGATTGATTGAGTGGTACCATTGGACCCACTCTCCGCTTCTGCTTTAGGCTCCACCTTCACCTCTGGCTTCTTTTCGTCCACTTCCATTGGTTCCTGCTTCGGCCCCACTCCATCAGTCTCCTCCTTCACCTGAGATGATAGTGGCTTGGGCTCCTCCTCCATCTGCTGGGAAAAAAATAAAATAAAAATCGAAAGTCATTTAACAAAAGCACCCTTACAACACTGTACATTCTGCCAATTAAACCAAATTCAAAAGGTCATTACAGGTGCAGAGCTAGTATGTGAGTGGATGTTATCACTGCTTCCTAACTAAACTTAGCAAATCCCTGTCCGTTGGCATAGAATATACATGATTCTGTAAAATTGCAAAAGATATGAGCTTCACACATTTATGCTAATTAAAGAAATATTTAATGATTAAGTTCAATGTGCTGACGTTCCTGGCCCTACTGCTAACTCATCAAAACTATTAACTTTTAATAAAAGGAGAAGCACCCAAACCCTAAAATAGCTTTGATAATGACATTTGGCTTTCCAATCTCAGTAACTGGGTTTATAACTGTGCTGTATATGCTGCTCACCTCTTGTTTGGGTTCAGTCTGTGCTTCTCTGGACTCAAATTCCTGTGCCTCTTTGATCTCAGTTTTGGTTTCTGATGCAAGCAAGTCTGTCGTAGGCTGCTGGGAATTCACGTCTGTGCTTGCCACAGAGCCTGGGGTGGGGATGCGGTTATCAACGCTGGCTACTGCCTGCGACAACTTAGAAGAATAAGAGAAGGCAGAGAATAAATAATAATAAAAAAACAGATACCTAATGCATCATTTCATTTGTCGTTAGTTAAAACAACTTCAGCGTTGGGATATGGCATTTGTCTGTTTCCATCAACATTACGTGTGTCAGTTAATTCTTCATAAATCACAATTCCAGAGCCAGTGTGGTGGAAACTCATTCCAAATAGATTGTGGAGCTGATGGAAAAGTGGTTCTGTATTGTAGGGATACTCACCGGTGTAGTGGGTGGCTGTGTCTGCACAGAGCCGGGCTGCTGTGGTTGTGTATGAGCTGCAGGCTCTGCCAGAGGCTGGAGAGGGGTCAGTGGCTGCGTGGAGGCCTGTGCGGCACCCAGAACTGGTGGCGCGCTCTGCGCAGGGGCAGCGCTGGGTATAGTGATGGGGGTGGGTGCCTGCCCCCCAGCTGACACCGGAGTGGAAGGCTGGCCCTGCGGTGGCGTCAGGCCCTGGGGTGCTGGGTGCTGCATGGGCTGCATGCCAGTGGTCGTCGTGGATACAGGAGGCGGAGTCTGGCGGAGTGGAGGCTGAGCAGCCGGTGGGCATGGAAGCTGAGCTTTCTGAGGCCCCGGCATGTTCATAGAGAGAGTAGAATTCTGGGTCTGGGTGAGCTACAAGAGGAGCACACCAAAATGATTTGGTAGACAGACACACACATCATTATACCTGTACCCCACACCCACCCCATTAAAATAATTGAGTATGATGCTTCATTATGTAGCTTCCCATACCTGTGTTGCTCCTGTTTGGGGGGCAGGTTGTACCATCCCCACATTATTCACATTCATGGCCCCAGCTGATGCTGGGAACTGGTTCTGGGGTAGGAACTGGTTCTGGTTTGCAGTCTGGCCAACCATGTTGTTAGTGTGGGCTCCTATCATTCCCTGGGCCTGGGGCATTCGGGAGGGTGACATTCCCATCTAAAAAAAGCAAGTAATTCATGTTTTACATATTGTTCTTCAATAAAATACTACTATCATGCTAATTTGGACCATACAAAACACAAACAAAAACACAATTAAATTGGATTAAAAAGGGTTAATTAACCATAATTATTTTCTACCTATACAATATTGTATAGCAGAGCAATAATTCTGTATTAGCTTGTCATTACATTACAACAGGCTCTTGAAATGCATAAGCCATCCCAGTTCATCTCATTTTTTTCAGTATATAGAATGTGTTGATAAAGCATTTCAGCACTACATCATTCTCCAACACATGGTAATACACAAGGCCTAGGGAGATGCTTACTGCTGGAACAGAGCCCATGTTGTTCATTTGCACAGGATGGTTCATTGGGGAAGCAGCACGTGGTCCCATTGGTGTTGGTGACATCTGTACATTCCCCATTGGCATAGGGTTAAATGGATTCATTCCTAGAAGAACATTTACACTGCCAGTTAGCATTTAATGAAGAGAAAATGTATTCACTAACTCAATTATACCTTTGTATGAAATGCCACAATACTGCACGGACCACACGCCAAGCATACCAACACCATTAACAGGATTAGTGTTGGTTTGTCTGATGCAGTACAGTTTTAACAAAGTACATTAAAAAATAAATGTCTTCAATTCATAAAGGAAAATGGAAAAAAGGGAGGGAGCAACAGTAAGAGCTGAGAAACAATGCTTTAAAAGGTGAAGGGATGTTGGCTGAAGGTTTAAGGTTAGGTTTGTGGATTCTCATTACGCACTAATACTTTTGCAAATGTTTTTGTTCCGACAAAATGTATTCTTTTGCAAACACTGAAGCCCAGAAGAGCTTGTTTGGAGCATGAACTACATTTGATGGCTTAATAACCCACCTTAACATTTAAAACACAAGTTTTAAAACCGATTTAAAATAACCTGGGAAATAACTGCATTTCTCTCCAAGAAATAATTTTGTCTGATGAGCAACTATTTTCCAACAAGTTCACAAAGAGATTGTGCTGCAAATTAATTTTTCCGAATTGTAAAGAAATAGAGAGTGACTCATCCCTATGTGGTACATTGAAGATATTGTTTTAAACACATGTGTTTTATGCTATCCTTGGCATTAGCCTGCTTCTAAATCAAGCAAGACAAACCCTTCTTTAAATAAGGATGGAAACCACCAACTCCCCAGGAGATTTGTGATACAAATATAGATTCTAGTCATGCTCCCTTGCATCCAACATCCACACCTCCCATCTAATTCTATTAAGAAAAAGCTATACTTTTGTCTAGACTACAGCAAAGTACTGTAAAAACAATTTGACACCGGCGGCTCAGAAATAGCTGATTTGGGATTCCTAAATGTGCGCTTTTTTAATTCAGTATTCTTGTGGTTTACATTCATGTCCTATAAAAGCACAACTGAACCTAATGGCAATTCTGTTTTGCTTTACAGTTATCATTGGTCACAGACTCTTCCCAACGCGTGGTGATATGTTTGTAAACACAGATGTTTATTTATTTAAAACAGGGGTTCTTCATTGGTAATGGGATGTATTAAAAAAACACATCTAGCTTAAACAGAATAAATTAAGTTTCAGTCAGAGAGCAAACAAATACCTTGAGAGACTTGCATGCGATTCATGATCTGGTTTGGCACATTGGGAATAGGCATAGGTCCATCTAAATTTAAAACAAGAATTAAAACACTGCTGCTCATAACCCACACCTTCACAATACAGTAGTATGATACATAAATGCTCTTTATAGGAACTGCAGGAACTACTAGCAAGCTGGCGTCTAAATGCTATAGAGAGTGACTTGGAGTGCAGGTAATAACCACAAGTACAAGGCACTCACTGGGCGGCCGGACGGTCTGAGCAGAAGGCAATCGAGGCTGTTGGTTGCCAGGGGCAGCCATTGGTGCCGGATTACTCAGAATGCTCTGTTTCTGGAGCCGTGACCGTCTTTTCTCTTCCAGTTCCTTCTGTATCTTATAGATCTTCTCTGCCAACAAGTGGTAATACTCATCCTGGAATAAAGTGCAACACAAGACAAGAATCGATCAGTGGAGTGTAAAATTCTAAACAGCAATACTGTTTGTGAGACTGAGAATTGTACATTTATTTTCACTTTTTTGTTTCAGTAATTATAGTATCATGACACATTGTTAAATCACTGCAATCGAATATTTTTATGTAAATTAAATTTGAAACAAATAAATGAAAAATAATGTAAATTCCAGAAGTCAATTTTAAATGAACCTGTATACACAAATGATACAAAAACATTAATCTATTAAACAAAGATTTACAGCCTTATCTAAAACTAATCCAACTCAACTCCCCCAGCTTGTTTGGGCCCAGAGAATAATGCAATAAAATATGGTTGATGCAGAAAGCAAGTTTAAAAACGTGAATGTGCTACAGCAAACACCTTAGGGTGAGAGAGTGTCCAGCACCAAGATATCTGAGATTAAAAATGAACATCTGAGCACAATACCCATGTCAAGTTAAACATTTGAATGTATTGTACAAGTAGAATCTGAACACACTGCTGCTCACAGAGCACCTAATGTGTGATTGGACCCATTAAATAAAAGGTAAGAAGTCATACCACAGAAGAAACAGTTTCATTCACATACCCTGCTATTTGCAGATTCATACATGTCTCCTTCAACCTTGCGTGCATAGGCCACTAAGTTTTCCATTCGTCTGTCCTTCAGAGCAGCAGGGTCCGGTGTGGGGAATATGGCTTGGACACTTGAGGGGGGATGAGAAATACACATTTCACTAAAACACCTCTGACTAAATGCCACATACACTGCCACACCCCCACTCCCTCAGTTGTAACCACTAGGTCACACTGCCTCCCAGTTCTTAAGTCCAACTGCTACACTAAGACTGTCTCCCACCCTCATTTCTGTCCCCTGTACACTTACAGTTTGTGCACCAAGTGATTGCGCAGGTCCTGAGTGACGTGTTCGTGCCAGGCTTTCCGTACCCCCGTGGCAGAGAGGGGGGCTGCAGTGGGAAGGTTTGCCATGTTGCCCACACTTGTGCCATCAGGTAACAACTGACTGCAAGACAGAATTTTTTTTATTTTATTTTACATATTAAGAAGCTACTCCTGTAAACGTTCAGGAAACAATAGCAACAGGAATGAGAAGTAATTTTAAAATTTCTACCATTAACAAATCCTTTTTGCCTTAATACTCTCAAATTTGGTACCACTGAAAGTACACCACAGGCAGCATTGGGCTTAATTCAGTGCCAGGAGCCCTCTATCTGGTCACAGTGATGAATCTGATAACACAATGAAATCTATAGCTCCTCCCCTCTGCACGCCTTCACTTACTTTGAGGTACCAAGAGTGGAAGGAAGAGCAGAGTCAGACAGGAGATTGGTCTGCTGATCAGGAGCAGAGACTCCCATTCCTCCTCCTAGGTTCATCTGGTTAGTGCCTGGGGGAGGGAAAAAAAAAAAAAAAGGCACAGCATGGTGAGTTGTAATGTTCTCAAACACACACATGCACGCTGTCCCAGGTGGAGAACAGAGTATACTCCTACAGCGTAGGCTTGTTTTCATTCACAGACTGAATAGTTATGTTAAGGTAATAGGAACAGAGATTTCCCATTCCAATCCTGGCTGCAGTAGTAAGGACATTTATAAATGCAGCATACATGCTTGACACTTATTCCAGTTAACAAAAATGTATCTCCCTGTCGGAGTTACTGTGCACGCAAAGGAAGGTGAATGAAGGAGTTACCTAGTGTGTTGCTGGATCTCATCTGCTGGTGGGGCTGTGCTGTCTGCTGACCAGGTACCTGAGGCTGTGTCTGTGGCTGGTTACCATAGGGCAGCCCCAGGGCAGCGTAGGCTCGCTGCATGGAGCTGGGGTCGATGGAATTAGTGCTGTTGATAGTGGGCGTGCTCTGCTGGCCAGTACCTACTGTGCTGATGGAGTTCAGTAAGCCTGTACTGGGAGCTCCCAAAAGAGCTGCAAGACACAGAAAATCAACCAGGATTTAGGCATGATGTAAACTGTAGAACCTTTAAGGATTTTAAGACAGAAAATATATTTGTTGGTTAAGCAGACAAACTTTCTGCTTCTGCCATTATTAGTGAATTAAATATTTACTACTTGATTTTCATCTTTAACTTTACAATACACAAAAAAAATCCCAACCCAGCTTTTAAGATGATATTTAACTCTCCATACCTAATTATGCTACAATCCGAGACATGCAATTGAAGGCCCATATTTAACAGTTCAGGCAAACTGTGGGAGTGGCTGAACGACGGCAAATGCAGAGCAGTATATTATCAACTGCAGGGAGCAAGCACCAAGCTTGTGTTTGTGTGCGCATGCAGGGATTGAAGCATTAGCCAATGAGACACAGCCACTTGAAGAAAAGAGCTCCACCCCTCCCTCCCTCTCAATTTCCAGCCTTACAGGAATCCATCTCCTGCAGTCTTCATGCTTATACACAGCAAAGCTTCAGTGCAACACCTATTTATATTCATACTGCAGATGGCGCCACATAGGTACGATCTAGCACAGCAGGTGATTTTATTTGATTCAGTTTGTCTCATTTAGTAACAAAGTAGAGTTAAATACTTCAGACCTAGGTGTCATGCTAAACTCAAGTCGACTACTGTTATAATTATGTTTATCATGGATTTTCCAGTATTTATACAATTGAATATATAAAAAAAAAAGCACCAACACGTACTCAAACCTAAATAAGGTTAAAAGGGGGTTTCCACCAAAGACAATTTGCTTTGATGTGCGTGGAAATCATTAACTAAAAGCTGCAAAACTTCCTTTGGATGGACATCCGTGTGTTAAATTAATATTTCGTTTCCCAACAAGCCCCCAAAACGAGTGCAATAGTCCAAGCACTGCATTTATATCCTGTACACTACCCATGAAATAAGTGGGAAGACAGAAGTCAGGCTCAACATGCAAGACCAACCCAAGAGGATGTCAGGGTACTGCATTCAATGTAGAGGGGTAGAAATCAGTAGTAGCAGTATGGAAAGCGTTCACTTACGCTGCTGGTTTCTCTTGTCACTGGCGTTTTTCAGGGGGAGACAGACAGGACAGTCATGTCGAGTGCAGTTCTTCCAGTGAGAGATGATTTGTCGTGAAGATGCACAATGAGCAACTGGAAAATTGAATAGAAAAACACTGATTTCCATTTAGTGTAGAAGGGCTACTTTTTGGGTTAATAAGATCCCAACTAATGAGCTTTATACCTTTAGCACACAAAAAGGAGTCAAGATTTTCAGTCACTGAGATCTCAATTGAATACTTCTTTCACATTTTGAATTTCACAAAATAAAACTGCCGGTCAGTTAAACACATATAAAATAGAGCTTCTGATTTTCAGTGTTTTATCCCGACGTTTCTTCTCTCCTTTAAAAATCCAATTGGTACCTGTTAAGCCATTCCTGCATCTCGATCACAACTGAGAATAGTAAAATTGATTTAATTTACATTTTTCTTCTGCGAAACAACTAAGTGGGCTTTTAAATCGTAAGTCTTGCTTTTTCATTTACAAGCAGAAGCAACTCATCTCTATTAAATGTAAATAGCTATGTATAATGATTGTAATACAGTGTGTCCAGCACAAAATACTTTATTTTTCATGATAGCTTTAATAAAGATTAGTCACTTAACATGTTGGAATCTCATTTGTACGTTCTGCTTGTAAATAAAAAATGAAGGCTTGGATTATTTAAAAGCCCATTAGTCATTTCACAGAAAAAATAAATAAATTTGATAAATGTTACTATTAACTAGTGCTGTGACAAATATCTGAAAGAATATTTTTTTGAAGTATTCGGATTCAAAAATCAGATGTTCATATTCGCTAGAAAATGACAAATACCTTGCACTTATTTACCACCTCACCAGAAGTTGCACAACAGTTTCAAAAATGGCAAATTAGAGAGCTGTGTGTGATGTGAGATTAATATATATAAATTTATATATATATAAAAAACACAGGATCAACACAGCAGCTCTTGAGCCTCCATTTAAAAGTTTTATACAGCAAAAAGTAAACCAGATTACGCGCGCACGCATAAGGAAGGCCATCGGGGTCAGAAATGTGCTGTGCTGCTTTTGAGCAAGTCAGAATCTCATGGGACAGAAAAAAGGCAAGCATGTCTTTCTGAAATGCCTTGCTTAAACAGTGCCCAACTTGCTGA
The DNA here is from genome assembly GCF_902713425.1 of Acipenser ruthenus. NCBI lineage: Eukaryota > Metazoa > Chordata > Actinopteri > Acipenseriformes > Acipenseridae > Acipenser > Acipenser ruthenus. The sequence continues at coordinate 8,977,470 of NC_081201.1, read as the reverse complement.
AAATGTACTGATTTTTATATAGATTTTTTATAAGATAGTTTTTGTTGTGACTTATGTGGAATGTAATAAATGCGTTATAGTCTAACGTCTTGCTGTAAAATAAAAGGCACACAGCAGGGGCCACACCCCTCTGTCCCTGTTGCTAGGCTGTGTCTGCCTGCATCCTGAGCAATATTATGGCTTGTATTACTTTCTGAAAACGAACAAATATCCGAATTAATATTTAAATTATGAGCGAATATCCGAACATGAAAATCCTGTGTTCGTCCCAACACTACTATTAACACATTTCTCAGCTGTGACTGAATGGTTTAACAAATATCAATTGAATTCTTGGAGTAGAAAAGTCAGGGTAAAACACCAAAAATCAGAAGCCCTACATAGAACCAAAAAGTAACCAACTAAAACAACAAGATATTTAAATTTTACACAAGTTCATAATGTTGAACAAGAATTTCACACTTCTGTCCCAGTTTGACTTTTCAGACCTCCAGCTATAGAAATCTTACCCAAGCTGCGTAAACTTGTTGAATAGCAAGCGTCTTACTAGCCGACAGTGTTAACCCTTTGCGGTCCATTGTCGGACTGGGTCCAACATTGCAATTATTCCTCACAGGTCCTTTGTCGGACTGGGTCCAACATCGTTATAGCAACGCAATAAACGGGTGTTTAGTCGTTTTTTCTCCGGAAAAAGCCGAGAAAACCATTCAATTGCCGAGTGGGAGCGACAGGAGCCGAGACAAGTCGGAAAAAAAAAAAAAAGGCGTATCTCATGAATAGTCATACATGGTATCAGGTATCAGATATTGGGGCAGTCATAGTAAACAACCTGGCCGAGTGCGTCAGCGCACAGAGACTATCATGGACATTTGCAGAGCTTTTTTCAGATGTTATAGTAATAAAATAATGACTTGGATCGCATTATTGAGGAGTTTGGTGATAAAACGAGTGATCCGGAGATGATCGATCGGTATGTACGACTATTATTATTATTATTATTATTATTTATTTCTTACATAGGTAAACGCTATAGCAAACGAAAGGGTGGGGCGGGGCTGGAGATGCCTAGTGAATGCTTTGTTGATATGCAGGGCCATTTAAACCCGTTTGACTGTGAAAAAAAATACTTTTAAACAGCGCGTATAAAATTAACTGCGCGTGTGAAAATTAATTAGACCTGGCGTGCCTGACGCGCACTTAATAAATGGACTGCAAAGGGTTAACAAATGCAAAGACAACATGTTGAGAATACAGGAAATACAAATAGAGTGAATTAAAAAATGAACTGATTATCAATTATGTAAAGATTTTTTTGATCAGCAAATTCAATATTACATTAGGTAAAATGATGGCTCTAATTTAAAGGATTTATAGCTAGTAGCTTCAAAACAACAATTTCTCAAAATTACCCAACAAACAGCACCATTTTCTAGCGAGGTGTTTATTTTTTTTGCCATATTGTCTGTGAAAGCAGTATTGGAGGTCTAGCCCTGCTGTGTGGCAATCAAAGTGCAGTTTGAGGTTCATATTAAACTTCCAGTATATTAAGAAAGAAAGATGGTACACGACCCAGGCAATCAGGGATTCCCAAACTTTCTTGGCACAAGGCCCCCCATGACATTAGGTATCCTGATTGAGGACCCCCACCCAATGAAATCAACATTAGTGGAGTACCTTCCCTTCACTACAAACAATATCTATGAAAGAATTACATTTTTTTTTTTTTTTTTTTTTTTTTAAATAAATTATGGTCAGTGTCATTTCTTGCTCCATAATTACTGTGCTCACACTGTGACTGCAAATGGAAATATGCCTGCCTGTAAAGGTACGGTTTCTTTTATTTATGTAGGGGCAAGAGTATTAATTTTAAAGTGCATTAATATAGTTGCTTATTTTGTTCTCCTTACAATCACCCCCTTTTGCTATATAATGGTTCATGCTGTTAGTGCGGGCATGAGCGGAGTGAATGTTACATTTGAAATAACCCCAAGCTCCTGACAGCAGCCATGTGTAAATGAATTCATCTCCTGGTCTGGGGCACACTGCTTTGTCAGGACCCCAGGTTGGAAACCCCCACAGAAAATGACAAAGAAAAAAATCATAACTATAATGAATCCAATAAAGATCTTCTTTCAGTGGTGTTTTTGCTCAAATCTTACCCTGGCAGGATTTTCCAGCCTGACAGTGCGTCATGTGGTTGAGGACGTTCTTCATGGTCCTGCAGTGTGGTAGGGCACACTGGCGCACCTCCCCATTGGCCTGTTCGCGGCGCTGACACTTGTGGGCATGGAGCAGTAGAACCAGCTGCTGCTGTATCAGTTTGCGCTTCTCAGGGTCAGCGGTGGGGCCTGTGGAGACCCCCTGAGTCGGGACCATCCCCACCGACGGCACCTGCTGCTGGGGTTGCTGCTGCATTTGAGAATGAAACAAGAATTTTTATTTAGTTTTAAAACATCGATATTTTTTGGAACTACGGTCCAGGACACTAGTTTTGGAACTACTGATAGACTTCAAAAAAATCTTTAAAACCAATTTATGTTTAAAGTTCTTGAAGCTGATAAATTTAGAAATGCAAATGTCTGTCTCACCAAGTTTGGCACGCTGGTAACTGCAGCTCCCTTCAGGTCACTGGGAAAGGGTGGCAGGCTATTGGAGAGGCCGACCTTGTTCTGTAACTGGGGGTTCACACCAGCGGCTCCCAGTTGTTGCGCAGCACTTTGACCATATGGCTGTCCGAAAGGGCTGCCGTTTCCAGGCAAACCCATCTGAAAACACACGAGATGCATCAACTGCTGCTTGAGCCGGAAGTCATTCCTGCTCAATCCAAATGCATTTGGACATTCCTTATTTTATACAAGTAGTGATGCAACAATAATATATAGCAGGGATCATGATATACATCTCACAATATGTATCACGGTGTATGCTATAATCCTAATGGGTTACTTTGTGTTAAGTGTGTCAATTGGTTAAAAAAAGCAAAACAATGATGTATATTCGTGTTCAAAAAACATCTGGGGTATTACAAGTAGCTCTAATACAATGTTATTAGCAAGGAAGTATCAATTCAGCAAAACACAATGAATTTACACACTTCTATTAACCAGTCACCACTATTTTACAGGTCTGGGTTTATCAGTTACAGCACTGTACTACAGTGCACTCAACACATTAAAGTAATTTTGTGTATTGAAAGCAAACTTCCACTTAATATGCAATACCTGTACCATTATTGCTCAAAGATTATGGAGAAAATTCATTGTAGTTTACTGTTAAATAGAAAAGTAAATATTAAATAAATATTTAAGCAAAAATATTAACCTTAAACAAAACGTTTGGGTAGGAGAAAAGCTCCAAGTGTAAAGGGAAGGTCAGATTACACCACCAGCACCCATACATTACTACTACAGAAGCACATGCTTCAGTCCCTTGCATTGACAGAGATCCAACAGATTTGAGAAAGCCAAGTTCTGGGCAGTGATAAACCACCACAGCCAAGCTGCTACCATCCCACACACACGCGCACACACACACACACAAACAGCATTCAACAAAAAACACTTGAAAGCCAGAGGAGGGCGGCAAGGGGAAATGTTTTATTCAAATGGCCTGGTCGAGCACTCTCCACCGCACGCACTGTCCACTTAATGTGATTTGTAGCATCTTTTCCTTACTGGCATGCAAATTGCATTGCTGTGCAGCTAGAGCAATGAACACACAGTTACAAGCCTACTACCTGAATGAAATGCATTCTCTTTGCCTGCCAGTAGTGACAAGATGTCAATTGAACAAACAGTGCATCATGATTCAGTCTGAAATTCTTGAAGGCAGAAGAAACACAAGCCTTATTGAACACTTGCATCTTTTACCTGATCAAGGAAACCAACTTACACTTAATTGGAATTATTTAAATCCTGTCATACAGCTAAAAAAAACACATACAAAAGGTGAAACAATAACATTTACAAAAGCAAATCAAGTGAATTTGACAATTATTACTCTAGATCAGAATATACATTTTCTAGTTGTGATTCTTTACAGTACAGAAACTAGCTACACTTCCACTTGAACATGCACTGAAGTTCAGACCTGCCTTCTTTCTTAAGACATCAATCAACACAATCTTGATTCTACCATAAACCTGAATGAAGTCACTCTCCCGTAAAGCTCTGGTGAAAGTGGAGGTCACTGTGAGGGCAGCTTGAACAGTCATTGACTAGCACTCTGCAGGCCCCCTGGCTGAATACTTACACTCTCAAAAACACTCATCACATGAATCACATCCACCAGTATTCACTACTAACCACAACGAGAACACATCACAAGGTTGTTTGGACTGTGGCAGGTGTGTTCCAAAGGCCTGCAAGCCTGCAAGCCTGCGAGACAAACGGCTCACTCTCTCTTTACAGCATCTGCCATAGGACTGGATGCATTGCTGGAATTTCACATCTCAGGCCTTGTTTAATTGTACAGCAGTATATAAAAAACAAATAGTTCTCTTTAGCTTTCATAGGATTGTCAAAGTTATGAAATGAATAGCCCTGTGGTCTCTGCACCCCCACCTCCCATATCTACTATGGATAACTTAAGTTGTCCAATGACTAGTTTACATCGTTTTACTGCAACTTTCAATTGGGAATGTTCTGTGGAAGGACCAAGACACTGCAGTCAAATACTGAGACTCACAGGCGATAAAGACTTGGAAGATTCAACGGATTTTATGAACAGCAATAGAGCCAGATTCTGTAGACGACCAAGTATGGTCAAAAACATTAGACTTCGCAGACAACCTGAAAACAATGTTAAAGAAGATTCTGTGACTGACATGTGAAGCTTGGCATTGCCTCACGTAGCAAAAGTTGTGTTTTGTTTTTATTAATTGGGAACTATTGATCCCACATGGAATGCAAAACCAAAAGGGATATAAAAAGGGGACCATAGAGGCATCCCAGATATAACCAGCACCAAAGAGAAGCGTCAAAAAGAGCACTCACCTTGGCAATGGATCCAGCTTGCTGTGCATTCATCCCTGTGTGTCCTCCCAGTTGAGAAGGGCCCTGGCTCAAAGTCTCAGCCAGTACGCTGCCTGCTCCTCCCTGCATACCCGGATTAGTGTACTGCATGCCAGCTGCCCCTCTGCCACGACCCACAGACCCCAGGGAGCCGTTCATCACCTGCACTGCCTGGGGGTTCTGGTTCAGAAGCCCACGGGCCTGGGTGTTGCTATGCAGGGCTTGATTGAAGCCCATCCCGGTCTGGGTGGTAGAACCAGCAGAGGTGCTGCCAACCATGCTAACCTGTTTCTGGGAGTTGAGAGTCTGGGAGGGGGCTGTGGTGGAGCCACTGGACACCTGCATCCCCTGACCCAGGGGGCTCTTGCCCATGACACCCAGGTTGGCAAGGCCCCCTGCAATACTCTGCTGGCCCCCCATCCCAGTCTGGGGGCTGCTGGAGTTGACGCCGAAGCTGGAACCATTCCCAGTACGCAGGAGCTCAGAGAGCTGCTTGTGTTTGGAAGCAGCATCCTGGATCATGTTACCTACTCCAACTCCTCCCCCGCTATTAGGCAGCATGCTTAGCATGTGCAGATCACCTCCATTAGGGATCAACTCATCAGGAAGGTCATTCTCAAGATCAAACAGGGATCCAAAATCTAAAAAAGGTAGAGAATAAATAAATAACTTAAAATCCTGTCAGATTACACACTACTGTAACACCTCTAAATAAAAACATACAATACTGATCAAATTTGTTACAGACAAAACCTCAGTCATGGCTACAGAGTCTGGAATGGATGTTCATTCTGAATGATTTTAGAGTAAACTGGATGAAAGACGTTCAAATTGTTATAGTAAAATTGGCCTGGGATACCCCAGTTAATGGGACAACTGTGCAAGAGAACTCTATTTATATCTCAGAAGCTTTGTGGTCTGAGTTGGCGCAAAAAAAAAAAAAGTTACAATACAGTAAAACCAAGTCATAAAATACCTTTCAAGGGTCCATCAAGTTGTCTTCACAAGACCAGTTTATTTACACTTTCTTTTGACTATTTGTTTACATCTACAGCCTATTCTTTTAAAAACCTTCACTATAATCACCACTGGTTGGTTGTTAGTTTGTCAGAATCTGCCATCAGAAGGTTATCTGCACAGCCGGAAGAATTCAACTGAGCATCTCAACAGCGGGGTCTCCAGTGAAGCTGTTGGAATCCGCATGACTAAGATTAATTAACTTGACTGAACTCTTGAGAGTTCAACCACAGACAACAGAAGCCTCAACAGACAACCTCACTGCCAAGACGATAGCGCTGCAAAACCATGCTTCCTTTTACAAATCCAGCAGCAGCACTAGCAGCAGGCATGTTGCAGGAAGTGTTTCACAGCGTGTGTTACTCTCTCCCTCACTTTCTACAAGTTCATTTCAATGAATGGCTGAGACAGCAAGATTATTGCCAAGTCTTCTGTTAGCACACACAACCGATGCCCCAATCCTGGAAGATTGCCCATTGCAAGCCATTGTTTTGGTTTCAGCACGCCACAGTCCCAGCTAATTCCGGGACTTGAAAGCCTCTCAGTTTGATGTTTAGTTCCTGCAAATGCTAAAAATAACTCAAACAACGGGAAACAGTAGCTAAACACAATTTAAGTACAATTTGAAATCTGTTCATGCTACAAAAAAATACTATACATATAACAAAGATCAGTCAAACTGCAGTGCAAAATAGTTTTCACAAGACAGTAAAATTCACTTAATTCCCCAAAAATTAAGATTACCACCTTCCAATATACTATCACTAACAAACTGGGGTGAGTGAGTGAATCTAATTTCTAAATGTATACTTTGTGCCGTTTAAAGCAGTAGAAACCTAACAGGTCTATGAGGATTCAAACAGTTATCAAAATAACATTTACATAGTGACTACATCAGTGTTTCTCAAACTGGGGGCCCCGAACCAAAAGGGTGTCACAATCACAAAAAATACTGACATAACCTTAAGATCCTTAGCATAGCATTACAGTGCATATACACTTAATCCTTAACAGTAAATGGTGTAATATGAAACCAGATCTCCCGCTGTGTTTACTAAGTGTCCAGATGCTTGTTTGCATGTGTATATAGTTGTGTAGAAAGTGCTAGCGCCGGTCAAAAAAATTTAAATTGATTTTTGTGTTTCACACTTTCTCAATTTGCCACAATCCTTGGACAATGTTACGATAATTGCCACAATCGTTGGCAAACACTCGTTTGTTTGCAATCACTTCCAGCTCCCAGAACTGCATTCTGTTGTCTATGAAAGGTAAGACACACATTTTTCAAACAGCACATTTCTTAAATGTCTACATACCTCTTAAGAGACTTTGAAAGTCAAACTTAAACAGGCATTATTTACAAATCATTCTCTGTCGATCTGGCGCTTTATTGGTGCACTCTTGTGTTCATGCTGTAGTAGGCATGGTATGGTATCCAGTCCAATTATTTCGAGGAATCAGACGAGAAACATGGTATGTAAATAATTATGCCAAACAAAAATTGCAGTACCACTAAAGCACAAGTTCAATGCGTCATCATTTGAAATGAAAACATTCTGAAATTACTGTGGATGGAGTTACTGAATGCAGTAAAAAGCAAACATCCATAATAAACAGAACTCTAGGTGGCGACTGCAAATACTTATAACACGACTCTAAAAGGGCGTTTTTTTTCTTCAGTATTAATTCAGAGAATGGATAAGTGTAAATGAATTGTGTTTAGGCTTTAATTTACCAGTTCATTTTTACAAAAATAATTTGTTAAAAATTCCTTGATATCTATGTCATTTGTCAACAGATGGGGATATTTATAAAAAAAAATTGGATTTCCCGTTTGTGGCACCAATCCGTTAAAAGCAGAGTTAATATAAAAATGTATTGGAATCTGTGCATTTGATAGATTCTGTAACATATATAAGCTGTTTTTTTTTTTTAAATAAATAAATAAATAAATAAATAAATAAATAAATAAATGTTTAGTTTATTCACTTTGTGCCCAAAGGGCCAGCACAGGTACATTTCAGTAGCGCAGTACAAATACAGAGAGATACATTTACGAAGATAAAAATAATAATGCTTTTAAAAAGACCAAATTCCCATTGGGCTTTTTTTATTTTTAGATTCTATTGATTTTTTTTTACTTTGTAGTTAAGTCTTTGTGATGTTAAAACATTATTTGCTTATTTAGGTGTTCTTTGCTTGGAAAATACTAAACCAGGGCTATCAGTATACATCAGAATGTAATATAAAAGAGTGTGTATGTAGATATGGTTTAAACTCCCAACACCTGCATAGCATTTAAACGTTCATAATAATGTACCAAAAGCATATCCCTAGACGGTACCGACACTATGCAAGTTTTCGATGCTTCGCTCCATTTCTGATGGCAAAATTAAATCTTAATTCACACAACCATCTTGAAGCAGACACACACAAATTACAGGCTTGTTGATTTAAACACTTCCGCCTCTGTGTGTCTGATATGTTATGGTTTCATTTCAGTTTTTTTTTTATTTTACAGTTGAGATGTTTGGTTGAAATAAGTGCATTTTAATATAATATAATTGATATATTCCTGAAAACTGTTGCTACCCCCCAACCCCCACACTTTTAAAAAGGCTCCGGCGGCATTGACAGCAGGAGTAATGATTATGTGTGCTGGCTTTATTTAGCGTTCCTATGTAGTATGTACAGTAATTTCATATGATATCGCACTGCAGGGTGGGTCCATTACAGCTTGAAACATTTCCAAAGAGGGTGCCCAGCAAAACAAGTTTGTGAACCCCTGGACAATATGAACACTTAGTTTGTATATGAATTCAATTAGATTTCTACTCTAATGTGCTTATTTCTTATAAATCTGCTGGACCATAACATGGTCCCAATCTTCCAAATCTTCTATATTTTCAATATCACTCTGAACTGAATGACAGCAATGCAGCGACTCAAAACAAAACATTCTTCAAAAGCCCCACATCGAAAAAACAGCCAGACAACAGCCCACGGTTACACATGCTAAGCACTACATCATGTTGTCATGAATCCCAAGCCAAAATGTAACACAAAAACCACTGCCCCGCTAGAGCCCTCTCTATTTTGACTTGCTACAGAAAAAGAAAATCACTGGAAATGTGGTCGGATAACACACTACTAGAGATTTTGGAGAGGCTCTCTGCTTCCTGCTGAAGTGTCGGGTTTCAATCAATTATCGGGGCAGAGGTCTTTGCAGGATAGCGCACACATGCTGGGACAGCCTTTACACAGCCGGCACACTTCAACTGTATCACTGCAAGTACAAAAGCTCTGTTTTGCTGTTTCACAGCTTTAGTGTCTTTTGTATCCAACTGTTTTGTGGATCGTTGGTGCAGCAGGGCAGTCTAATGATTGAAAAATGCAAGAGCTTGTGTAGTTTCAGTATCAAAAAACTGTTCACAGATATGTTGTCTAAGTCTACAAGTTCATTTAAAAAGGGGTGGATTAATGACAATTTACAAAGAAGCACCTTTTTCAATATCATTAACCATTATCATACTGTATTCGAAACCAGTATTATCCATTGAGATGATTCAAGGGTGTCATGGAATCAAGATATGCTCATCCTAATATGCTTTTTATATATCCTAGTCCATGCTCTCCATATTTCAGAACAGAAGATGAAGCTGTTTATTATTGAATATTGGGACGTCTACCTTTTTGGAAGAAAAAGGTCACCCTAACAAGAAAGGACCACAACAGTTCAGACAGCAAGCTTAAGAGAAATCCTTACAAGCAAAGCAATCAAATTACATCAGATTGCATAACAAAGGAACAATTCCTCCTCCTGTCCTTGAGAGCTGTTGGCAGATCACCAATGATATGATTACATCACTTTTTGTAGATTTTTTTTCCCCCCCTGAAACAATGAAATCTGAGAGTGCTCAAGGCAGAAATTGCTTCATGTGGTTTTCATTGACCAATCTTCCTCAGTTTGCCATGTACAGGCAACAAATCACATTGCAGACATTTGATTTCACCAGATAAAACTTGGCTTTGGAGAGCAGCACGTTTCTAAACTATTAAAAGGTTTTGTTTCTCTTTTAGTAAATGGGTATGGTACATTTCAACCATTAAGGTCCTCCAAGTTCTCAACCAGACATCCTGAAGACATACACAGCTCTAGAAATTAAAGCATCTACTTTTAAAGTTAGTTTTCAACAACAGAAACATGTGCAGATCATAAAAGCAGATCACCCCCAATGTGACAGTAATGATTTATTGGAAGCTGCCCAGGTGTGTAGCTTGCTGATCAGTCAGAATATGAATGCAGGTTGACTATTGGCTTGACAAGTCAAAAGTAAAAAAGCTCATCCAACTGACACGGTTGCTCTCTTTTGTAAATTAAATTTCACAGAGTGATTTAGTTAATTCTATAACTGGAAGTTCCTATTCCCGAAACCACCATGAAAAATCCACACCTGCAGGTCCTGCCTGTCCTCAAGTCAAATCTGTGCCCTGGTTACAGCCTAGCAATCTGGAATGCTGTCCTCCGAAGCGTGTGCCATCAGCCGCCCGCTTCTTTACACACTGCGAACTCACCATGCAGCAGCCTCAGAGCTACAGCGTCGGAGGACAACGCAGCTCTGGGCAGCTTACAGGCAAGCCCACAGGCGCCCGGCCAGACTACAGGGGTCGGTGGTGCGCGGTGAGCCGAGGACACCCTGGCCGACCTAACCCTCCCTCCCCCCGGGCTACGCTCGGCCAATTGAGCACCGCCCCCAGAAGCTCCCGTCCACGGTCGTCTGCGGAATAGCCTGGACTCGAACTCACGACGTCCAGGCTATAGAGCGCATCCTGCACTCTAGCGAGTGCTTTTACTGGATGCGCCACTCGGGAGCCCCAAAATAGCTTTTTTTACAATAGATTTTTTCGCTACATGCTCAGCACCGATAAAAAAAAAAAAAGAGATACGCAGGGTTAGTTTCGAAATAACCCTTGTTTAGAACATTTTATTCCATAAATAATTTGTGTTTTTTTGTTTTTAGTTAAACTGCTAGAAACTTATCTGTTTTTCAAAATTTCGAAATAATTGGTTCAAGTACATTTAAATGCACTGTCAAAATACATCAGATAGACATTGTAGCGATCCATGCACTTGTGTTTCTGTACTGTATTCCCTGTCTGTTTGCATGCTGCGTGTTATTCCCTTCCCGCTGTATTCTGCCATTGCTTGTTTACCTTTTGCGTGTGTATTCCTGTACCATAGACAATAGTTGCAGCCGCATTGGCTTTTATAAATTTATTGTATTAATTGAAATTTAAAATAATTGTTTAACAGTGCTGCTTGCATCAATTAAAGCAATAAAAATAAATAGTGTAATATCTAATAACCAGTAAACAAAACATCTTAGTGTTGCATACGGTGTAGTACAATTACATTACATTTCCAGCTGTAAAAATACATTAATTTTGCTTTGTTAATCAGAACCACACACATACTTTACAAGTGTACCACTGCGGTGCACTGACACATAGAACAAGTTACAGTATGTTTTGTACGTTCACGTTCCTGCTCTATCAGTTCGTTTTTCTTTCGACATATTTAAGTTTGTCTTTCTTTCATCTCCAGTCACGTACTGCTAAACTAAACTTTTTTTTCTTTGATTAATCCTAACCTAACATTACTTGACAGCTAAGACGTTTCCCAGTCACACACAATCCAATACAGGTCTCCACAGTATCTGCTGATTCCGACCACACAGGTCTCCTCACGGCTGTACGCAGCCCTCACTACGGGGTTTCCCCTGCCTTTATGCAGGACCAGCGGGCTTGCCTGCAAGCTGCCCGAGAGCTGCGTTGTCCTCTGACGCTGTAGCTCTAGGGTGGCTGCATGGCGAGTCCGCAGCGTGAAAAAAAGCGGTTGGCTGATGGCACACTCTTCGGAGGACAGCATGTGTTCGTCTTCGCCCTCCCGAGTCAGCGCAGGGGTGTTAGCGGTGAGCTGAGGCTAAAAATAATTGGACATATCAAATTTAAGCAGGTTTAGTCTGAATGTTGGCAAATCAATGGAGGGTGGGAATAAGGAAATTCATAGACTGACAGCTAGTGTTAACAGAGAAGCAGTACAGGTGTGACGTTTTTTTGTAGTCTGAACGCTACACGGTATTGAGAGTAACAAATTAAAACTTTTAATTAGAACAATGGTTTTGTGTTAGATCCTGAAAAAAATCGGGAGGTTGACAGTTAAGTTTGTGTGAGCCATAATAACTGTGGCTGTAGTAATCCCATTGTGGCACAGGTACAGTAGTTTAATATTAGACACAACGGCCCATACGTCGCTCCCCCCTTTTAAGGGGCCCTGCAAAAATGGCTCGAAAATCTACTTATACAACGTGTTTTACGGTAAAACGAAAAATTATCAAAGTAAACATAGAATGACATTTTTAAATTGGGAGGTTTATACAAAAAACACTAAATACTTTAAATAAATACTTCCGTTTTCCTTCAGACCGCAAGCTTTGACTAGCACTTGCGCAAAACATATAATTTGGAGTTAATTAAAATTGTGATGGAAGAGAAGAGACGTGTGTTTCTAAAATGCCTGAACCACGCATAACAATTAAACAACACTGCAATGAGGGGATGTCTGCAGCTGACTGACAAAATAGCGATGTGCAGATTTTGTAACTGTCAGTTGGAATGGAAGTCGAAAGATACCGTCATTAACCATTACCTGTTTATTCCTTTTGGGGGAAAATATGGCTTGTTTTCTTCTGTTTTGCATTAGTATGCTAATTCTTTGTTTTATTTCCAGTGGTGCAAACTTTGCACTGGAGCAAATGCTGTTTTGGTTTTGAATGGATTTGAATGAATGAATCTGCTTTGCTTAGTGTTTAAACACTGAGAAACTCCAAGCTTGTATACTGGAACCCTGCTTCAGTGCAACGGGATTGAAATACAATACTATCGGTTTATTTAATGGGTAGCTGTATGTGCAATTATTATGCCAGCCTCACAATTGTAGAGCAGTATAAATATATATTTTGTATTTTATCTTATTGTATTTTTATAGAGGGCTTGGGCAGTATTTACTGTAAACAGGCAGTACGTTACCGTTACTGCCGCTAATGAGAAATTATGGTAATAATTATTTTTCTGTGTTAGGTCTGTCTGTCAATGTTAAAATAAATAAATAAATAAATAAATAAATAAAAATAAAAAAGCAGATAATGTTTAATAAAAAAATATGTATATAGTTAAAACATGATGTATACTTTGTTTTTATTTATATACATCTATTTGAGTTATTTTACTAATGTGTACCTGTAATAACACAAAAATAAATGCAGATGAAACGAAATTTGTGAATGAAAAATTATAAAAAAAATAAGAACAATTTCATGGGGCTCTACCAATTATGTTTACAATGGTCAGGCTTACAGAACAAAAAAAATAAATAAAAAAAACAAAACAGACAAGTAAACTAGTTTGGTTGTAATGCAACATCATAAACTGCAAATTGTAAAAACAATGTACAAAAATGAACACACACCACACGCATTCACATTAAACTGTACCCTTATGTACCAGTTATATAGCCCAGTACAAGGATAAGCTAAAAAGCTAGTCATTTTTAAAAGCCGGTTTAGTAAGCTGCCTTAGTACCCTCTCACCATCTCAATTGTACCAGTGCTTGCATCATCTTGTACTTGCACTGAACTGCTTCATACCTTACCGTATTCTACTACTGCTATTAATTATAACTATTTCCTGTATCTGGTGCATGATTTTACTCCTAGAGGTCACCTTACTCACTTTTTTTATTGCTCTTATTTGAAATCGTTCAGTCATTTACTGTAGTTACTACATGCTCTTACTGGACTTTACTCGTATAAGCAATTTGTTTTCTAGAATTTAACTGCTCAGTCAAACTCTCTCATATGTAATCTACTGTATTTATCTTGCTCTCATTCGAACTTGATCATATTTGCCACTGATTTTTGTACTTTACAACTGCTCTTATCTGTAATGTGATATTGTGCAATGCGATATTCTACAATGTACTCTGTACTGTAATATTTTTAAGTGATGTTTTGTAACTAAGTTGCCCTGGACAAAGGCATCTGTAATAATAATAACTATAACTATTCTGACTGGGAAAGAGATGAGATGAAAGAAAGATGAAAGAAAGACAAACTTAAATAATAACTATTCTGGATCAAAAACACCTGCACTGATCACCTACTGACTGTACAGTTGCCTGCTGTGTAGTAAGGGTTTTCTGTACACACAGGTTTAAACCATTTAAATCTGGTGTTCTTTTGACCATGGTAACCAGACTCTCTCATTAAATTACTTTAACTTCATTTCTTTTCATCCGCATTGGGATTTCCCCACTGGAAAATCTCTTTTCCAGTGGGGAAAACATTTGTACAACAAAAGCTGTCTAAATCACAAGTCATCAAAGTCTGATTGAAGCCTAGCAGACAAACAGATGTAGAGAAGAAGAACCTGCATGGATGCACGCAGAGAAGTGTGTGACAAAACAAGTCATTTTGTGTGGCGAATCCATCTGTCTATGAGATTCCAATTTCAACACAGGATCAGAAATGTGTCACACCAGCATAAATCTCCACTCCCACCCCGCACACTCTTTACTACACAGCTCCTGTTCTATTGAAAAACACTGCACAATGCATTACTTTCACTGCCAGCAATTATCCAACAGGTGTACACACTGTGAATCAACTGAGCATTCAACCCACACATATGGGATTGCAGTTGTGGTGGATTCTATAAGAGCATGTAAATTACTGTGTATAAAACATATTACACTTTTGTGAAGCTTTAAAACAAAATCATTTTGTTGGATCTCTGTCTCTCCTGGGCCTAGATTAAAAGGACTACGGTGTTGCCATACATTTGATTACAGTATACTAATGGCAGATCCATCATGTTTTAATTCTTAGACTTAGACAAATGTATGTCACTTTTCTAAATTAGTATGTGTGCTATCAAAATCTGCACTCATTACTTATTGTACAAAAACAGGTATCTATACAAGTGCCTAACACAGCCACTTGCAAACATGCTTTACATTACAGAAAACCAAGACAGAAGATTAACTACAGGTTTAAATGGAAATGTTATATTAAATGTTTATCCTCTTATACATTGGCTGTGAATGCTGCTTATTAAAGTATGGAAAGCTATATAAAGTGCACAAATCCCTGCACTTGTATCTGCCTGGTCCTGCTAGGATGAATATCCTCAATTTCAAACAGGCTGGACTCACGATTCCTTTAAGCTAGAAAGGGTGCAGTATTTAATTGAAGAGGTTTATAAAAGGTTTTTTTCAGCATGCATTTTACTCACAGCTCCTCTCAAATCTGGGACTTGAATCAAAATCCAAAAATCAGCAGTAGCAACAGATGGATGGCTTTCCTAAATACCAAGAGCACAGCTCTCCCATGTGCTGCGTTTGATGGAGCACATCCAGCTCATCCTCAAACAAGCAGAACACTTTGGCATATACCATTCTGGTTGAGGACTTTCACCCGTCACACACTATCTTTAACATCACCAAATATTCAAAAGATCTTGCATTTATTTACATATTTTACATGGTTTTTTTCCACTATATTAAATGTTTAAGTGGTGTTTAACCACTTCAGCTCCAGGACATATGCAGATACTTCAAAAGACAGAGCACCTGCAGAACCATGGCCGTACCTTCGTCAGCTTGGTCTGTCAGTGTGCATGCTGTCAGTGTGCATGTTTTGCTCTCCGGGGAGTTGGGGGTTTGTCTGGTGTCGTTTTTATTCAGATCACATTTTACACAAACATCCCTTCCATCTGTGATTGCACTGAGAAGAATGGTGAATCACTGGCGATCTAAATTTGCATTATGTTACTTTCATTTGCAGTATTACTTGTTTACTTTTATTTTACAGTAGTTTAAATTGCTTCCTATTATTGCAAACAAACTATGTCAACATACAAGACTGATTCAGACGTCGGAAGTAAAGAGTGATGCGTGATCAGGGGATTTTGAAGGTTAATTGTGAAAATGATGAAGATGTGGGGATGAAACCATCCTTTGATTTTGGAGTTACAGCAATAGAGCACCACACCCCACTGTTCATCTCTGCATGCTTTCAAAGTGTTCACACTTTGTGCTGCTTTAGAGTGAGTCAGAATCTCATGGGACAGAAAAAAAAGGCAAGCACATCATTCTAAAATGCCTCGCTTAAACAGTGGCCAACTTGCTGGAAATGTTGTGTAGTGATTTTTATATTATTTTTTGTTGCAAAAGCCTACACAACGTATTCTTTACTCCTGGGATATTTTTCTAATTTAACGTGTTACATATTGTAACATCTTTCTGAAAAATAAAAGGAGCTACAGGGAGGGTTTGTAATCCAATACACTGGGGAGAGCTCAGAAGTCACTTCTAAAACTAAAGGACAAATAACTAATGCATTTTTTCCCTTTTTTCAGTTTGTCTGGTTTGTCTTTACCTTGGCTGCTATATAATTATCACATAAGCAGTATAAGCAAATTTCCTATTCTGACACACAAGGACTGCTTCAGGAGGTAATCAAACAGTGGGAACACAAGGCTTGTGTTGAGTGTTTTATTTGAGTTTGAGAAGATACATAAGAGATGCAAGTTATTGATGGGCCCGGCCAGTAAAAAATATGACAAGAACTATAACCCTCCAAAAAAAAAAAAAAAACACACATGTTAACCTTAACATCACCGTACAGAGTACATCATGCAAGTTATACAAGGCTTACAAAAAATTGAGAAATACTACTGTAAATTATTGTAATTCACAAAAACAAAACACTCACAAAATCACACTTCTTTTTACTGAATGATTTAGACTTCAGCATTTTATATTTTAAAGGTTGAAGAAAAAAAAGGATAGCAATTTTTTTTTTTTTTTACGTTAACGTTAAAAACACACCCTAAAGTTGTACAATGTTTGTTATACTACGACAGTATGTATTATTCAATTATTAAGAGTATTAGAATGTAATATGACAAATTAAACTCATATGAATTGCCCAGTAACTAATTTATGTTGGATCCTCTGAAGTACGTGCATGTGCTGCCAATTTGAATAGAAAAACAATGTGGTTTGAAAGCTATTTAAAATTCTCTAAAAACATTGATTTTAAATGTAATTTAAAGCTATATATATATATATAGATAGATAGAGAGATAGAGAGATAGATATAGCTTGATTTTCATTTTATATTAAATGTGTTTTTCAAAAGTGTATCCTATGACCATTTACCGAAAAACTTTATCAAAATAACACCAAGAAAGATTCAACAACGTTTTTGTTTACATTTTTACTACTCTGCAACTATCAAAACACAGAACGCTGTGTAGTATCCAATAATTCATTAATTATTTAAAGTGAGTTAAACCTCAAATGCAATTTGCACAAACACAGTAATGGGGAGTGTCAGATTGTGCGTATGTTTCTTTGTACCTATGTGAGCGATAGTCATGACGCCCACCCACCATGTTTCACAGAGAAGCTGTCCGGCAGTATTCACAGTGGACGCAAGATTCAGACACTCTACTTCTTTTAATTAAATGAACATTCTGTGGTAAATTCCTCTTGATATGTCTGACTGCAATTTTTTGTTTGATTTGTGACTATTTTAATAACTGAGAAGAAACCAAGTAAACGTGGGATTGATAATGGTCGTTCTTGTAGCGCAGATTTCCGCAGTTCTGCACAGAACGGCAGAGATGTCCGTTTTTCAAGGAGTGCTGTGTGACATCACTCAACGCCACCCACAGAAATCTGTGCAGATTCTGCATGGCCCATTTTTCTACTGTGGCCCCATAGGCCTTACCTAGAATTCCGTCCCAATTTGAAATGTCATCTGAACGATCTACCGGCCCAGCAGTACTGAAGATCAACAGGTGTCCTCCATTCCCTCCATCTAGCCAATCACCTCTTTACCCCATTTAGTCCTAGCCTTCACAGCACAGACTGGACTGCCATCTGTGCAATAGTCATTTTATTATAAAACACTGAGACCATCAAACCTAATATTCTGGGAGGATAAAACAAAATGTGTTTATTTTCATACAACATTTATACATACACGTTCCCAAGAATCTGACAGCAAGCAGCTTCATTCAAACAAGTTAAATGCTGCCTGGAGCACCGCATGTCATTATCAGCATTAGTTTTAATACAAACACCTTGTAAACCAGGTGTTTGTTATTATTTGTTTCTATTAATGTAACAGCTGTTTTACACTTACATTTCTGGCAGGGAAATGATCACAGTGCAACATATAAATTGTGTTTCAGGCATTGGAGGTTTCTGTCTATCTTATTTATCAGCGATCAACAGTCGCAATGTACGACAAGTCTTTACATGTAATCATGTTCCCCTTCAGCCCCGCAACCAATTCTGTGTGAGCTAAACAATCCTTACCATGTGACCCGACTCGCTGCTTTTTTTGTTTTTAAATGCAGAATACAATGGGCATGACGAAAATGCAACCCATTATACTAGTAATAGCTTGGGCACACCCACCATTTTAAAATTTCCTTCAAAAACATGATGCATTATCTAAACCAATTTCATGTCATTAGAATAAAACGCATTCAGTACAACCTCGCTTATCCACACAAAAGGAATCTGTGTTGACTCTCTTTTGTACTTTTTGAAACTGATGTTTCTGCCCCCAGAAACATATCTGTGCAAAAGACTGCTAGTTACATATCAGTGAATTTTAAGAAACCTGAAGCATCACATATGAAAATGTAATCAACTGAATGAAGTCAGCCTCACAGCACAGCTTCTTCAATCTGGTTGTTACCGAGCATCCTTGCTTGCTTTTCAGCTTCCTGGCAAGAATGAAATGGCTTTAATGCACACTACTGGTGATACCGGGCAATCAAATACAATGCAAGTACCCGAATGCTTAGGGTTAGACTATATAGTGCCAATATTTACAACATTTTCAAATGAATGTTCAAGTTTCTCCGACTAGAGAATCTGTAAAGCATATCAGTTACATGGATGAGTAACACTACAGAGAGCCAACACAATTTCTCTACAAGAATATGAACTAATTAATGCAACAATAATAATCTAAGAATCAGTGGGAAACTAATAGTTTTCAGTTAGTTTTAAGGTATGTGGCAATTACAAGGTAGTAGGGGGCACTGATCACACTGTGGCATGTAGGGACAATGGGGGAGAGTAGGGCTGTCAGTTAGCCTCCAAATAGCAATCGATTAATTGGGCACACATAAACGAATATTTCGAATAAATATCGATGATTGTACCACCCACATACATTTTCGCTCCATTCCTTTCCCCCTTTTTTTGTTTTAATGTTAACGTTATTGAATATTGTTAAATATTCATTATATAACAGTTCATTTCGAAACTCCAAAGAAGCGCAAACTACATAGTCAGTTTCTTCAATGTGCACAATTTATTTACAGGCTGTTTGCCAGGAATACAAGCCTGTCATCCTGCTCTGGATTCAAGGCAGCGCGGTTTTTTGTTTGTTTACATCAAACACAGAGGGGTGTAGTTACAAAGCATTTACAAAACTGATTCGCTGGTAGGATGGGACTAGCAAATCGGATGCTAGTTAACATGAGCAGGAGAAGAGCACTGCCTGTCTGGCAGAAATACTGTAAATAGCAAGGAGTTCGGTGCAGTTTTGTTGATAAACTTAAATAATGTTATTAACTATGCGTGTTAAATATTTTATTATTGAATCGATTATTCAGTACTCCATTAGTGCAAGATCAACAAGTAGAAATTGACTTTTGGAGCATCAAGGCCCCTGCAATACAAGACAAGAAATTGTGTGTGGAATTGTTTTTTTGCCCTTTTCCATTTTTTTCAGGACTGTTTGTTCATGCGAGGGTGAGACCCTCACTGTAATAATGAACTGCCTGTTATTCTGTTTATTATTGTTATTCTACAGGCGATTGAGCCGTGGTTTTATTATGTATCGTGCATGCTGTTGATCAAGTGTGCTCGATATGACAGTGTATTGCTGTATTTAGATTAGGGTGCTTCCCTTAATGAAGTTGACGTAGTTAGACATGTAGAACAAGGGTTTGTTATAGCCATGTATACGGTTATCTTCCAGTAGAAGGGGTAATGCAAATTCAGTTTTTACTGGTAATAGTGACTGACTGAAGAATAATAATGACAACAAGTAAACAATATAATACTCATGTCTGACATTTATTCATGAAGGTTAAGCAAATATGTATTGAGAAGAAACATGTTTAACGTCAAATAAATGAATGTTATATTGTAAAAGCATGAATGTTTATTTTTGGTGAAAAATGTTTATTGAATAATTAATCCTGTTAGGAGTAGGCAGGGCTGGGGATTATAAAATGCTGCGTCTTTCTTTAGGCGAGAGCAGTATTAGGTCAGTCGTGATCTTGTCTGGTGAATGTCAGTCAGTGTATTTACAACCTGCTAGTCAGTTGCAATTTGTGTGCAGTATCCAGTGACCAAATAAATCTTTATACACTGCCAAGTGACTGTTTAATGCGTTCTAAAGACACTATGTTCCTGAGAGAATAATGCGACTGTGGATGAGGGCAAGCGCCACAATCACCCAGTTACAGACAGTCCACAATGCACTTTTCAGGTGAACTCGGCTCGTTTATATGGTGTGTGAACCGGATGTTTACAATGTATTGCTCTGGTTTTTAATATACACCATGTTTCAGATTCTTACATATTGCTGTGGAAGAAAGCAATGGGGCAGCACGTTGCTAATGTAATTAATGATTGAATGCCTACAGTAGGAGAATAATGCAGTTTAAGCAATTCTGCACGGTTCTCCCATTGTCAACAAACAAAGCAATTTAAGAGAAGACAATATATTTTACTATTTTTGTGAGTTTCGTCCAGTGCGGATTGGATTTTGTCGTCCGACCAAATTTCTGTCAGAGCTTCAGTTTACCCCACTGTCCAGATTTCCTCAATGAAAAACGGGGACTTTTTTCTGTTCAATTCACCTACGCAGTAGTAACTCTGAAGCCATTACAATAACAGTATATAATAAACACAATAGTTTAAAATTTAAACATGAGGTGAATTTATTGCAGATCATATTATTTATATTGTCAGTCAAAACATGTTAAATGTACAAAAAAACAGATTTAAAAGAAAAAGGATCAGGGATTACCATTTAAATGTGTTATACACAATCAGAATGATTTAAACTAATAATCCATATAATTGTTTATTTTATTTTTGAATGGCACTAAATCAGCCTCATACATTACTCTGCTATTAACTTGTACAGTACACTGACACTACAATTTTGTACTTCACACAAAAATAAAATATTAACAATTTATGTTTCCGACCTGCACAACCAATTGAGGCTGAAACTGTGACAAAACCATTTTTCACGAGATGTCTGGTAACCCTAATGTAGTTCCCATTAGTGCAGACCAAACCCTCTAAAAACGGATCCAGTGTGAACACACCCTACAAAAGTGCATTTAAATATATATAATACTTGTGCTGAAAAGATATAACACTTGTGTTGACTATATGGCAATATAAATAATATGAGTTATGATCTGCAATAAATTCACCCGATGTTTAATTTAAACTTATTGTGTTATATGTTATTTTAAAGGCTTCAGAGTTGCTACTGCGACAGTGATTTTAAAAAAAAATCCCAGTTTTTCACTGTAGAAATTTGGACAGTGAGAGAAACTGAAGCTCTGACAGAAATTTAGTCAGACACCAAAATCCAAGCAGAAATGGCCAAAATTCATAAAAATGGTAACATATTGTCTTTTCATAAATTACTGTTTGATGTGGACAGTAAGAGAACCTGTAGGGAATTGCGTAAAGTGCATTACTCTCTTACTGCAGGCATTTCTTACCCACTGCTTTCTTCCACAGCACTATGTAAGAATCTAAAACATGTTATATTAAAAAACTGGAGCAATACATCAACAGCTGCTATCTTTCAATATGCCTTGCAGGACATTGTAAACATCCGGTTAACACACCATATAAATGAACCGGGTTCACCTGAAAACTGCATTGTGAACACAAACGGACTCGATCCCTGTGCTCGCAGATAAGTTTGAACAGCAAGCACAGTGTTTCAAACGAAACAGACCCGGTGTGAATGCTGCCTAAATACACCAGTTTTTCATTCCAGAAATAGTGAATTTTGAATGAACAGTCATGGTCATTAGCTGTACAGTGCAGCAACTGAAGAACATTTCTAATGACAGAAGCAATAATCCCAGGAGTACTTATTTAACTTAGCTGAACAGCAAGAAACAATTTCAGAAAAAAAAAAAAAAGAACTTGGTGCCATTTTATCTGCAGCTTTCATACATGCGTCATCCAAAAAGGTAGATCATAAAACATGAATAAAACTAGTAGACACGTATTTAACTACACGTATATCAGTGGTACCATCAGTAATATTATTTGATAGTTTTCTACTGTTAAACAAAGTTTGCTACTTTTCCATAACTAAATATCCATAGACATTTTACAGTAACTTCACAAATGTACCCCTAATAAATAAAGTTTCTGAATACAAGTAAACGTGTTATAACAATTCAAACAACGCATAACTTTTTCATTTTTTATGTATTAGTGGAGTAAACAATACAAACAAGAACACTTTTTTCTATGTATGCGAATTAAACACAAACGGCACCCGTTTGTTCGATTCTATACAACACTGTCAAACACCGTGAATGATATATTTTTTGTTTCGATATTTTCAGCGGCAATCCGATGTGAACTTGCATTGTAATATTTAGAAACGAGTTTGAAACACAGCGCAAACAATGCTTTAAGTACTACCTTGCTTAAGTCCTAAACCTCGGTTTGCATAAATCCACATCAATGTTTCTCTATAGAAATTACATCGCAGGAAATATGATCCGCGTTGTCTGGCAAAAAAAAACCTTAACCCCAAATGGTTCATTTACGTCAACATATGTTACACATGGCATATCAATTTTCTTTTTCAAAATCACGACTGCAATACTGTTTCTGATCATTCGCTCTACTGTACACCCGAGCCCCCCCCCCGCCGCTGGTGTCCAAGTACTAACTTTACGGGAAAATAACGTCAAGGGTCTACCAGATGACAATATTTTTGCAATCCATAATTATTTGTAATATTTAAAGCATCATTTAGTTAATGATTTCGTGAAATCCAGTATCACATTCCGATAGACTCCGTACTGTTTCTAATATGGTTAACTTACAGTATAAATACTACCATAGTGTTTTTCAGACGTTCGAGCACAACAGTAAATTCATCTTGTTACATTGTAGGTCCCTGACTAGAGAATGATCTGAGCGCTGTCAAATGCCGGCACAGTCTGTAGACTTATTCACAATCACACACCAGAATGCAGACTCGACGAGCTGAGTGATCAATTCACCTAACCATTATTAATATTCAATACGAATGCGTACATCACATTTCTTACCTGTGCTGTGTTTATGTTGGCTAAACTTGCAAGTTGCATTTCTCCACACGTAGTTATATTTTGTTAACTTACCGTACACCCATGAAACCTATCAATTGCATATTTTGTTAACACTGCATACGGATCCATTTAAAATGCATAGATTTGACTGACAGCTACTATATTATTTTACTAAAATAAATAGTATGGTTGTACATCTTATATAGTATACCACTTGAATACATTCGGTAGCACAAACAAACACTGTACAAATATCACAGACTCAGAAACTAAAAAGTAGATTCAAAACGCCCTTACCTGTACTGTCTGAAGCAGAAAGAGCCGGGGAGTTCAGTTTCGGACGCTTCGGGGTAGGCGGGCCGTCCAGAAGGTTTTCAGCCATTATGAATGCTTAAGAGTTTTGGTTTTTCTTTTTCAACAAAAAACACCGAGAAATATAAATCTCACCCCCCCATAAAAAAATTAATCGTGTCGTTGACTTCGATTACCTTCGGCAGCAGATCTAAGCAACAAAAATCTCAAAAAGGTAGCAACAGCGCCCCGCCTCGCCACCGCCACTCACCCCATGATAACCCAACACCCGACCCCCACATTATTATCAGAAAAATAACCCAGATGAAAGATCATTAAAAAAATGTTTCGAAAACAAACAATGTCAATAATGAAAAAATGAATCCCTTTTGAAATATTTTCGGCTGTTTTTTTTTTTTTTTTTTTTTTTACAAAATAGCTAAATCTGCATATCTGAATTCGTTTTCAGACGTCAATTTAATTGTTTCAAAATCATTTTTTGCAAAGTTAAAAAACTGTATCGAGAGAAAAAATATTGTATTTGTCGATCTAGCTCCTTCCCCGCTGTCCCTCCGCCGGCGGCTCCAGGTAAACAATACTGCTAGGAGCGAAGATACGGAGACAAGCGGCGCTTTCTGAAGGGGTAATCAGGTATTTCTTACCTAATTACATTGCCCCAATCCCCGTTTTTTCGCACGAAATCCCTTCAAAATCATTTAACCTTTCAATTTTCGGCAGAATGGACCTGTTTAAACCAACTTCGGACGCTGCGATTTTCAATACAAATGAGTGCTCCCCCTGAAATCCTGACTCCAAGCCTCGACAAGATGGCGGCTGTTGATTCCTTCGATACAAAAAAGTTTTTTTTTTCTTTTTTCCAGATAGACTGGGAGGGGGAGGGGCCGCCCAATCACGCCCTACGCAACCCTAGTAACGTTGCGCCGTGCGTGACACGAATATAGTCGAAGAAACCCCTAGAGTCCGGAAATATACGAAGGTGAACAAGTGTTCTTAACTGAAACATCTCTGAAGAAGGTATACCTCTCTGGAAAAGTCATCTGCTCCGTGCTCTCTTTACTGAACAGATTTTAGAGTAGCAATTAACACATCATTACAACCTCTTCATCAAATACATTAGGACCTCACCCGTGCAGAGCATGAAGCCTGGGTGAGACAGGGCTATCCCTGTCCCTAAGATGTTCAATACCATGTCCACAGCTTCCCTTATTATGCAGTTGAACCTTTCCCTGTCATTATATTTTATTCTCATTGCAAAGTCTCTCAAGGTACAAACTCCAATCAAGCAACCCTCTACCATGCTGGTCTTAACAACTCAACCATAAAATATGAACACATCTTAAACATGATTTTGTCACTGTAATAAATATCTACTTTAAAAGTTTGAAACAATAATAGGTAGCTAGATATGTTTAAAATCTTCGGTCAACACATGACGCTGATGGACTCATATATCAATGTTCTATTTGGCCAAATACAGCACCTTGAAAAATGCCAAGTTCACTTATATTCCCAGTATGTGGATTCATTTAATTTAACAAATATCAACGCAAAATCTAACCAGATTCTATGAACCACAAATTGATATCCTCTAAAACCCATGCAAAGGACAGTTCATCCGGGTCAAACCACAATTCCATGAAAGTTTCTCAGTATATACAAAGATGAGAATGACATCATCCGAAGTGATCAAATTAGTTTGTCCAGTATATTATTTTCCTCAAAGTTTAGGTCTATTACCATGGACCGAACAGGTAATGGACAAAATGATAACAATAAAAAAAGAAAAAACCGAAACCCCGCCGTCTTATTCGAAATAAGAGAGCAAGTGTATAGCACCGTAGAGCTTGGAAGACTGAAACAACTCGACCAAAATACCAAACATGTATATCTCTTCAATGTATTGCGCCTAGAAAATTATACAATATATTATTATTATTATTATTATTATTATTATTATTAGTTCTGCAATTAGAGTTGTATCATTATCCACTTTCCAAAATGCTGGTATATAGGCTGGAACAGGTACGAAAATGATTGGTTTTAATTATTTTGCTGTGCTTGAAAAGTCGACATATCTACAAGGCTGGGAATGCTTTTCAGGGGATACTGTTCTGTTTTGGACAATATCCTCCAATAGTGTGCAAATAGAATATTTCACTTAATAACCTAAACGAACGAAACATAAATGGCGAGCTTTTGAATAAATAACCAACTGAATGTGTTGCACGACTCCCCTGTAAAATAACACACATAGGTCAATTTAACATTTAAAAATCGTCTATACTTAATGTAGAATTCTGTTTTACACGCACAATAACTATGGTGCACTAGGAACAACAATATGCACAACATTACCGTGTCAGACATAATCAATAGCCCTTAAATAATATAGTTTTATTCTCGAATCATATGCACAGCGACAGCTAAACTTACCAGCTGTCCCAAGGAAAGGCTCGTTAATGCATCCTTCTTGTCCGTCGTTGTTTCAAGTTTGAGTTGGAGGAGTTCAGAAAGAGCACTTTTTGCATTTCTATAACACCCTGATTGTTTTAACAAACTGAACCTCGGATCGCGTCCTATATACTTAATTGTTTATTTAGCAGTACCTAAACATGTATGGTTCTGTATTGTCATACAGCAGGACTGAAGTTGCTATTCCAGCCCAATAAATCGTGATCTATTGGCAATTTAATTAAAACTGTTAATCAGCAAATGCTTTGGAAAATATTTCGGTACACCTGCTCATAAAAACGAATGCAGATGAACAAAAACAGGATCTGTTTAAAAAACAGTAATATGCACATGAAAGATGACAACGATATGTCGAACTAATACCACATTGTTTCACAATTAAAAAGGTGTTCGTTTGAAATCATTTACCATTTTGGATGGAGAGAAACACCCAGTTTAAAATGATGGAAATTCAAAATACATTTAATGGTAAAAATCGTTTACACAATGACACGTACAATGTATTCTTATTATATTAAAAATAATAATAATAATTTGCTTTTATTTAATCAGTGACTTAAAATAAATACAATAATATTTTCATGTGGCTTTAGCCCCTCAAAAATAAATCTAAGAAATAATTATTTAACCAGCCAAAAGTCGGTGCTTTGTATTTTCATAAATTTGAAAAGAAACTGAGAACTAATTGCGTAAATTGCGTAAAATGGTAGTTATAACCTCCTTGTGCTGCAGGTATCTGGGGCATATCAATTCACAGACGTCAGGAGTTGGACCTTGTGCCAGCAACTGAGACCAACAGTGAGGTAAACAAAGTAGAAAGCGAAATAGGGGTGCCATTCCATCAACTGTTTGGATTCTTCACTGATGGTGTGTTGTTCAATCCAAATAAAATAGCTTCAAATGTACTGTGTTTTTTTTTCTTTTTCTTTTTTTTTAGCTGAAGGTAGGCCTATATTTGAATTGCTCCCCAGGTTTTGTTTCAGTGAAATGATGTAGTAAACATTTACTCAGGAATCAATTAGACATGATTGTTGGACTCCAGAAACCTGTTAACATGAAACGGAATTCTGATTGACTAATTTAGAGCTGTGTTTTTTGCTATGCCAGGAAGTGTAAAAATAAGTTTTTCATTTGAAATGCATTCAATGTTGCATATTATTATTATTTATTTCTTAGCAGACGTTCTTATCCAGGGCGACTTACAATTGTTACAAGATATCTCATTATCTTTACATACAATTACCCATTTATACAGTTGGGTTTTTACTGGAGCAATCTAGGTAAAGTACCTTGCTCAAGCAGCAGTGTTTCTCCCCCCCCCCCCCGGGGATTGAACCCACAACCCTCTGGTCAAGAGTCCAGAGCCCTAACCACTACTCCACACTGCTGCCAACAGTAAAAGAAAATGCATCACTACAAAGTAGACTGACAACAACTGCTACGTCATTACATGTGATCTGTACCTGTTGGTATTACCTTTATGGGAACGTCAGTAAAGCAACATGGTTTTTAAAAAAAGTTTTGTGCAGTTTATAATGGCGAATGGTAATGAGCCTATAAAGTTTTGTTTCACGCGCACCTGAGTGTACAGATATGCTAATTTAAGCTTGTAACATTACCTGTTAAGCATTATATAATGTAGTCTGTGGGGGTGTGTGTGTAGCCAAATCTCCCACCCACACAATTCATAGCAATCAGACAGGAAAGACAAGTTCTTTATTTCATCTTCTCAACATTTGTTTTGGGAAAAGGCAACTGAATAAACTGACATTTTTAAAGTGTTTTCACAAAATACGAGCCCCACTCTCCACTTTGTAATCCTGATATGTTACATTAGACTTCCATTTTTAAATGAAACTTATTACATTTGTTCACTGTTTGTTTCTCAGACGCACAGGAACATGACCAAAGGGCAACTGAGGATTTGTAGGTTGGGTAGAGGAAGAGGCCAGTGGAAGGTAGCTGACACAAGCCTGGCTTTATAAGTATTGCAGTTTTGAAAGATGGGTTGAAGAAGATTGAGCACCCTGTAGTTTCTACATAGAATATTATCTGCTATGCTAAACAGTTTAACAGCTGCTTCTGAATTTACAAAAGCTAATCTGATAAAAAAAAAAAAAAATATCTGGAAAAGTTAGTAAGCATGATACAGAATGACCTTAGAAAAAACAGCAGGGGATAAAGAACAAACCTACTGTAATAGACTACTAAGCAGCTGAGACATTACATATTAGAATAGATGATATAAGCCACAAAGCCAATTCTCTTCTAACAGCATAGTAAAGGGCCTGAAACATCTGAACCACTTTAAATGTTTTAATTAGTTTAATACAAACTGCAGGGGGGAAATGTCTACCCAGCTACTGACTTCTAATAGACCATACCAGTGCTGAGGAAATAGGACTGTACTGTGCTGTAGGTTTAACTATTAAATATATGAGGAGTACACTGGATATTCTAACATGATCATATATGAAATGTTGATAAGCCAACATGCTAATGTTGACCAACTACCTTCCAGTACCTTTAGAAATTGCTTAGTGGGATTACAAACCTTTGCTAAACACACTTCAAACTATTACATGCCTAAAGACCCCAAATACACGTAATATGCACAAATAGTAACAAAAACAAATGTATGTGTGTCTCTGTGTGTGTGTTACACATGGCATACATGTTTGCACCTGTGAATACATGTTAACAGCAACAGCGTTTGCTAAATGAAAAAAGCAGAAGCAAAAACATGGAATAGTACACTCTTTGGTGCATCTCTCTATTGATACAGTATGTAAAATATACATACATATTATACTGTATATGGTTGTGTACACTTGTATTTGTTTGTGTACGTGATTAACAAATAACAAAAAATAAGCAAAATTATTTAAACAGACAACATATTTTGTGGAAACACCAGACTTGATCAATTTATCCATACAAAGAACAAAAGCGTTTATCTTCAAGTTGCAGAGAGTGCCTTGAATCTAGAGAAGAATCGTGAACTTTCTGTCATGTTATTCACAGTAAAACTATAATATACAATCGGTTACAGACTGGTAGTAATACGACAAAGATAATATATGTGGGTTTTATTATTTAAATCTATGTACATAAATAGCTTAATATTTCACAGACAATTTTTTTTTTTTTTTTAAACCACAAAGCTTAGGCGCAGTATTTACAGATGCAAGCTTTGTGATACCCTTTTTATTTTACATTTATGTTTATACATATACATTTAAATAATATATATTATACAGCCCAAGCAGTAGTGTTGTTCTAAGACTCCCACCTTGAGTCTATGTCAGCGATGCCCACATGCACACTCACACACACACTCGGTAATAGCAAGGAGACAGGAGGGGGGGATCAGCAGCCAATCTAAACAACTCCTGCAACAGAAACATATTTTTTTATCTTGCTTTTTACAGAATAGGTAGGACCGTAGGGAGGTTGAGTCTTGTCTTACCAACAGATATATCTTTTTATAACTATGTTTTTAAAACCCCACAGGAAAGTGCACTTAAGCCCAAATAGGTAATGTTTTACATTCGAGAACACACTCCGATGAAGTTTAGGCTGCATTTAGCAAACTCAAGTGATTCCAGCATGGTATTCTTTGTTAGAAGTGTTCTGGCACTCCCTTCAAGCCATCTAAAATATCTGTTTCCTCAGCTGTAGTGATGCCATACTGTACACTGTACACCTCGAATTGGCAATTCCATGGAAGTTTTGTGAAAAATTATTACCCTGGTATAAGACACAAAAAGAACAGTGGGTATTGTGCTGGACTAGCTTCATCTCCCTCCTGCAGATAAAACTTGCCTTGCCAATGGATGTAAAGAGATAAAGAACATCCTTCAAAGCTGTTTACTCAAGGGTTGTATTATAATAAAGGCATGGTGTTTTGTAATACTATAAATGTCAAATGGCACTTCCCAAACAGGCTTTTATTTATTTATTTATTTGTCAAGAATGCATGTTTGAAGGTTAATCCTTGCTTTTTTCTAGTTGTATATAAATCTAGTCTTGCTGAATTGAGTCTTGACCTTGCCTTTTTAATGCAGTTCATATTTGGTAAATAAAAACAACTGAATCTTAATTATTGCATTCAAGTCTGAAAAATAAGCTTTCTTCTGTTGATATAAATTATATAGAATCCCAAAAAACATCTTGTTTATGTATTTCAAAAATAAATAGGTACTCATTCTTGGAGTGAAATATATAGTGCAGATATACAAACACTATGTACATAATGAATTGCACACTGAAAACACCTATAATACGAATATGTCCTTTATACAACCATCATTGCTCAAAAAAAGCACAGTGCTCAAATCGACATATAAAAAGGAAGTTGGAGGATGAAAAAAGTATGTAAAGAAAATCTAACTACATACTTATATATATATATATATATATATATATATATATATATATATATATATATATATATATATATATATATATATTATAGACCACAGTATCTAATTGCATAAAGGCACATCAACAGAGTATATCCACTAATAATTCACCCCAATTTATCAAAACGTCTCTACTGGTTGATAAAATGAACATGAAACAATACTCAATGCTTTGAAGGCACCGACATTAACTACCATTCATGAAACAAGATTGTCTTAAAATAAGGCATATATATATATATATATATAATGTTTTGTTGTAAAAAAAAAACAACAAATCCCTTTTGGTAGTAATACTCTTATCTTTAAGTCCCATATATAGCATTTAAAACAACCTGTTAACTAGTTTTTCCTTAGGCTTTTAATACTGTCATCAAAATAACAAATCGAAAAAAAACAAACAAAAAAAAAAACATCTTCAGTACATTTTTAAATAGGCTAGTATAGGGCAACACCTTCTGACCTTTAAACACTATTGTGATTGCTTTGATGTTTTAAATCGACATGTCCTGGCTCGTTAATCTATTGGTAGATTGCCAAAGTCTCTGCCCACCTCTGCTGTCTGATTGTTATATTTCAATGTGTATATATAGACCAAAAGAGAATAGTATTCCTTATTATATTACCATGAAAACCATACAAGTGGAAGGAGTTAGCATTACTTTGCTAGCAATACGGCAGCTGATTAATGACTCAAAACGATACAAATATCAAAACAAACACAAAAATAATCTTGCTCTTGTCACTGTGCTTCATGAATGGCAGGCAGCCTATGACTCCTGCATTGAGACCACCACTGCTGTGTTAACTCTGTATTCAGGCAATGGCCATCGAGTTGATCCTACTGTACATTTCAACACAGTTGCTTGAGTTCACTACATCAGGACAATCTGGTAATTTGGCTCTGAATTTGGGTAAGGGTCATGCTGTATTGACTCAACACTCATAATACACTGGGACAGTGCTGTGTCTGTTAACTAGACAGGGACTGGAATCACACAAGATAAGTATTAATTCTGTGTAGGTGCCAAGAATACACTAAACTCAACTGGTTAGATACACAATGCACGGTTTACTTTTTGTAAAATGTTTGGGCAGTGGTAGACAGAAGACTGCGATAAAGCAGCAAACATCAGTATTCAGTGTTGTGTGATTTGGTATCATTCAATGCAGTATGAAAAACTAAGTTGCTGGAACAGGAGGAGCAATTAAAAGCATTAATTAATACATTCTGGGGCTTTGAAACGTATGAAATGTGACAATACATATTACTGCTGCTCCTCCTTGCAAGAGCAGCTGGTCAATATTGAAGTTATGTATTTAAATTATTGAACTGCGGGCAGGCTTATTGATTTGCACACAGCCTCCTTTTGAAGCAAGGCCATTTTTGTTTAAAGCAGCAGATCTTTAGGTATAGTGGTCTTTTGAGATGCCAATTTGTACCACTGATCTGTTTAAAAGGACCCTCTTGAAAACAGCTGGCCAGGCCTACTTAACAAGGTTTTCCTGTTTTTTAATAAATACCTTACCAATCAATAGCTTTCATTACAACCCCCCCCCCCCCCCCCCCAAAAAAAAAAAACCAAAAACCTCGCCTTAAGCCTTTAAAACGCTAAGGCATTTCTAAAATGAACAATTCATGGAAAAATGGAAAACTGAGGTCAGACAATACAGTTTCATCTCACTTGTGCTTTTCAACATGTTGCATTGGGCGCATTTAACACTTTTATGTAGCAACGCACTTAAATGAAACTGTGCAGGGGGGGTGTGGGGTGTAGGGGGGCGGCTACGGAATCAAATATGAATCTCTTCAGCTTGGGTCTGCCTTTGTTTCAGCCTGAAATCCTCTGCGTTTCAGAGGCTTGTTTCACCTTTATACAACTTTCCATATCTATGGTGGTCATTACCTTAGTAGTAATGTACAACCTACAGTCAACACAGCAGTCATAATCCTTTGAAACATATTACATGTTTTGAAAACTTATGTACACCCATTACAAAGGACAGCAAGTACACAAAGTTAGACAACGGTTAACAAAATAAATGACTTCCCTTCCAATGAATTAGATGGCATGACTAAACAGGACTCCTCTTCCAATGAATTAGATGGCATGACTAAACAGGACTCCCCTTCCAATGAATCAGATGCTATACTTAAACAGGACTGGCATTGAAACACAGCACCCCCCTTTGCAACTTTACTTCCAAAACCTGGACTGTGGCCTTTTTATTTGACATACAGAATATATAGCTATCCGCATGCTGGTGCAGTCTGGATATACACAATAATAATGATAATTAGAATAATATTATTAATAATAAAAAAGGTATGAATGCAGTGGGTACCATTGCACACTGTCATGAAAGTGGCACATAATAATAGAAGTATATGAAGTATGGAACCTCTTTAGTGGAACAGCCTGTTAATACAAACAAGTCAGCAGAAATGCTTTATGCACACGTATCACTTAATAGCAAGAACTTCTTTGTGATGTTGAGTAAACAGTGGAGATTTATGAATATTTAAAAAACCTATTCCACACCAAAAATAATATCAAACCCGAATAAGTTTCTTATTACAGTACTTCAATTCCATCATACAACACTAAGTTTAGTGGGTCTTCTTGTGGCCTCTGTCAAAATTAAGAAATGCATTTAATCTTACAATCAGGAGATATTTCAAAATGTAGCGTGCAGAATAAGTTCAGAAGGCAAATCTGAAAAACGTCAGCTGACAATTTTTAAATGTCATTGTTTTTGTGAATGCTAACTGTCACATACTTTGGATTACTTAAACCATATCCAACAACACAAAGAGGCATTCATTTTAAAGTGCTACTTTCTATGAAGTAAGAAAGAGCTTTCAGAGTAGAAACCACTATAAAAGAGGTGACCAATACTCAAAGGTGAGGGACTGAGAGCAGTAAAGATGAGATCCCTCTATATGTCTGTGTGTCCATTTACAGGGCAAGCATAGCACAGGGATGAAGAAAAATTCCTCCTTTCTAAAGAGCAAACTCACTGTGTTAAATGCACATGGCCTCATCCACTTAGTGTAATACATTATTTCCTCACTGTGTGGAACATTCTACTGAACAGACTGAAAAGGTCTGTACTACTATGACTTTTTTTTTTTTTTTAAACATTTCATATTGATTACAACACAGCTGTTTTTTGACTAGAACTCTATGGCACAACATTCACTGCAGTTAGGTGGTAAAATAGCACAACAAAAAGAGAAAAAAAGATGCAGCATTTTATCCAGTAATTGTGGGGCGTACAACTGTAAAGTGTTTTTTCCCTAGAACACTGACCACCTGCACTACCATTGTCAGACTCCTGATAAGTATGGAGTGAATGTTGTCCACTACTTGGAGTTAGAAACAAATATAAAATATGAGTAACGATGACTTAATATCTGGCAAAACTGCCGATTACTGATAAGTGGGCAGCTCAGAATTCAGTGTGTATTTTTTATCCATGGCAACTTTACGTAGAAGTAAAAAAAAGGCAATAAAAATAAGAAGCTGCCATTAAACCAAGAAAAAAAAGAAGATATATTGTCCTGGAATGCAGATTTGTTTTACCCTTTGATGTGCTAAGTTCTACCGCCGTCTCTTTCTTGCAAGGGACCCTTTTACTGTGCACAGTGCACAGCTGTACTTGCACAGACTTCCGAGCAGGGACTGGATCGGTCCAGTGAAGTATCGGGAGAGGTTCCACTGTAATCCTAATTGCTGGGACCTGTCTGCAGACAAAAAGCTAAACACATTTGTTACCCTTCCCTGCAACCCCCACCCCCCACACTTGCTTTAGCGAAGAACAAAAAAAAAAAAAGTGTGTGTGACAAATAACCACAGCTTTTCCCATTGTCTGTTTCATAAAAGCCATGCTATGACAATTCTTTTAATGCCCCTCTTTAGCCGAGTGGCTGTTAGGAGTATTTCTGAAGGCACTTAATTAATCCAACAAACAGCAAAAAAAAAAAAAAGAGGGGAGTGGGAGGGAGAGCAATTGCCCCTTTTTCTTGTGAAATGTAAGCCAGCCAAACAAACAAATTAAAAACAAAAAAATGAGTAAAAACAAAAAAAACTAAGAAAATTGGACATAGAAAACATCACAGTTTTGTTTCTTTTTTCCCCTCTAAGGTGCCACCCAAATACAGAAGACAAGCCTAAAATCAGCCTAAAATGAGTCAAGCTGCATCATAGGCTTTCTGAGATTTTGAGTTTCGTCAGTTCGTCTGTCTCTTCCTCTTCCTCCTTCCCTTCTTCTTCTTCGGCAGTCCCTTGACCTGTAGCAGGGAGGTTGCGGGTGGCAGGTGCGGCCAAGTCTCGGGCCGGGAGTGGTCTCTGGGTGTTGCCTGGGCTGGAGACGGCAAACGGAGCTGCCCTGAGGTGGCCCGACGAGTCCTTGACATCTAACTTCTCCACAGCAGCTGCTGCCCGTTGTGGAGGGGTGCGGTCCAAGCCATGGCCACCAGCAGAGGGGACCATGTTGGCAAGCTCGTCCGTGGGGGAGCGTCCAATGCTGCCGTCCACTTGGACACGGATGTCCGGCGAGACCGAGAGCTGATGCTGTGGCACCATCCCGCTGTCCACGCTCTTGGGGAACAGGAACGTTTTCATTTGGCCTTTCCCCTTTACATTGACGGTGCCCCTGTAGTCAAAGTCATAGCCCATCTCGTTGAGGACGCGGTAGCTCTCCTCGCTCACCTGCACCCGGCACTCCACCCCGGTGGTGTCCATGCGGCTGGCGATGTTCACTGTGTCCCCCCAGATGTCGTACAGCAGCTTTGTGGTGCCAATGACGCCGGCCGTGAGGGGCCCGTGGTTGAAGCCGATGCGTAGCTTGAAGTTGAACCACAGCATGTCCTTGTTAAAGTCATCCACCACGCACATCATCTCCTTGGCGAAGTCGAAGAGGGTGCGGAGGTGCCTGTGCGGATGGCTGGTGTCCTGGCACTGCGAGGGGTTGAGGCCCGAAGCAGCCATGTAGGTGGCCCCGATGGTCTTAATCTTCTCGATGTTGCTGTACTGCTGCTTGTTCAGCAGCTCGTCGAAGTCCCCAATCAGTTCGTTCAACACGCGGTAGCACTCCTTTCCGCCCTCGTAGTTCTCCTCATAGAACTCGCTGAAGTTGACGATGCTGGCGAAGATGACACCCACGTTGTCGTGGTTCTTGGAGTAGCTCTGCGTCACCTTCAGCTGCTCAGCCACGTGGTAGGGGATGATATTGCGCAGCAGCCAGTCGGCCTGGTCCCGCATGGTCTGGATCTTGGCACGGTGCAGGTCAGCTTCCACGTTGCCATGGTAGTGCAGCCGATAGCTCACTTCAAACTCCCGGTTCAGGAACCACACCAGCAGGAGTAGCAGGAAGAAAGCCAGGATCACTTCCTGTCTGTTCAGGTCCAGCGGCTGTAGTGTCTCGGGTACAGAGCTGTTAGAGAAGCCAGGCCTGTAAGACAGGGTGGAACTCAGTAATGTTGTTGTTCTTCAAATACATTATTTTTCTATAGATTAATTTAAAACAAATAATAGTGTTTCTGAGATTTAAGCTGCAGGATTCAAGACTGCAACTACATTTTATTATTTCAAAAACTTTTCAATTTAATGTCACATTTTGTTTGGTAGTTGTTTCCTTCAGTTATGCTGAATCCATTAGTTAGTAATAATGACCCAGACTGCCAATACTATAAATGTTGCCTTGTTTGTAACTTGAAATTGGGTGCAGTGGCTGTGCCTAAACTAGCAGTAATAAATGTCTTCAGTTCTAAGAATACTTTCCTACAAAAGTCAAAGATGTTACAGTAATAACAGATTCAGCCCCCTGCCCATGAAAATCTCTGCTCTATATTGCAACAGGATGCCATACTCTGTGCCCAATCCCCGGTACTTACTCTTCAGGGCAGAGAGATGTGTAGAGCAGGATCAGCAGCACCGCCCCCACCACTGTTGCGATGGAGGACCTCATCCAGGAGCTCAGCTGGCAGAAGTTACAGTACTGAATGATGGTGATGATAATCGCACAGCACATGAACATGGTGAACTGAAACAAAGCAGCCAACAAGAAAGGGCTTAGACACTGCCGACTGATCACTAGCAATGGACATTACTGCCTGTGGGATGAATTCTCTGGGATGAATAATGGTCCACGAAGCTCAATGCCAGACTTTGGAGAAGGTGAAATAAAAAAATTGGTTAAAAACTGTTTTAGATAGTCTTGTAACTACTAATACAAAGGGAAGTCTTGTTTTAATTATCTACACCATGACAGATCCAAATATCGTCCCCCCCAAAACTTAAGCACGATTTTTTGTGCACCTCATTTTACTGTATTTTTATTATATGTAGTACTGTTAATAAAATAATCAATAAATCACCCCAGATGGATTAAGAGAGGTATTAAGATCCAGTACTGTTGAGATTATTTCCATTTTTTTTAATACATATATGAACAAACCTCTAGATGGATCCCAAGCAACAACCTTTCAACAGCTAAGTGTTAACTACCACAATGTACATTTCTTATCGGAGTGCCATTGTTTATTGTGCCATTAAAATAGCTATTGTTGATTAATTATGGATTTGTTATGTTTGGGAAAAGGTGCGACCATAAAACAGCCTGGTATCCACTTGGTACTTAGTCTTGGTAGAAGCTGCAAACTCTGCAATGGAGGAACAGAAGGGCTACAGTACCTCCATATAGATGAAAATCTTGACTGTAAAAAAAAAAAAAAACCAAAAATACAAACATCCACTGGTAACATGAAATGTCAATAAAATATACAAAGGGCCCTCCTAATGCCCAGCCAAGAGTAATGTGGGCACATATTAGAGACCAATGTCCCACTTGCATTTATTACATTTTCATTACCTAATGTTTCTAGTTCTTGTGTAATAGCCAAACGTTTTGCATCACCTATAATTTTAGGATTGAGACACTATATAAATTATTATTATTATTATTATTATTATTTATTTCTTAGCAGACGCCCTTATCCAGGGCGACTTACAATCGTAAGCAAATACATTTCAAGTGTTACAATACAAGTAATACAATAAGAGCAAGAAATACAATAACTTTTGTTCAAGCAAAGTACAAGTGTGACAAACCACAATTCAATAATACAGCAGATAATAGTGATAGTTACATCAGGATATGATTAAATAGTGATAGTTACATCAGGATATGATTAAATACAAAGTACTACAGGTTAAACACTTGGCAGATTACAGTATTCTGAAGTACAGGATTAAATGCAGTAAAATAGGGGGCAGATAAGAGCAAAATAAAGCACATTTACATGAAGGGTGATAGTGTCCCAGGATACAAACAGAGGAGTTCTACAGGTGCTGTTTGAAGAGGTGAGTCTTAAGGAGGCGCCGGAATGTGGTCAGGGACTGGGCAGTCCTGACATCTGTAGGAAGGTCATTCCACCACTGCGGAGCAAGGGTGGAGAAGGAGCGGGCTCTGGTGGCAGGGGAGCGTAGCGGAGGTAGAGCTAGTCTTCTAGTGCAGGCGGAGCGGAGAGGTCGAGTGGGGGTGTAGGGAGAGATGAGGGTCTGGAGGTAGCTGGGTGCAGTCTGGTCAAGGCATCTGTAGGCTAGTACAAGAGTCTTGAACTGGATGCGAGCGGTGATCGGGAGCCAGTGGAGCGAGCGGAGGAGTGGAGTATATATATATTAGGGCTGCAACAAAGGGTACATTTTGACCTTTGAAGGTTCGAAAAACACATTATGAAGGAAGGAAGGTTCGAACCTTCAATGGTGCTAATTTGCATAATTTACTGGTGACGTCACCATAGCTACTAGTTTATATTTTATTGAAAATCCTATTATTTTACAGTGAATCCATATAAATGGAATAAAACATTCACATGTATTTTAAAAATATGTATATGCTATACAACGCTTTGCTGTCGAGATGGCGAATTAAGAAATTAAAGGTTTGCCTCTGGATAACACGAGCTGGAGGAGGAGGCGGGGCGGACAATGCTCAGTTTTCGAAATTAAAATGATCAGTGTAAGTGTATATTTTGTATGTTTCAAACATATTCTACCATATCACTTCTTGTACACTAGGTATCCAGTACATATTTTACTGAAGCTCTTTTAACCGGCACTATTAACCAGCCACCCCTGGTATTTCCCTGTAGGTTCATAATGGAACAAAAACATGAAATTCACACGACAGATTTCTAGAATGATGTTGCACAGCGTATCGTTAATATGTTTTTCCCGTATCCACAATAAATAATTTTCATTTTGGTAAATTAAGTGGTATTAAGTTATTCTGTCATTCTTTTTTATCGCCATCAATCAGTCCTGGCTGTTTGACGGTAAGCAATTTGACTGAATTTGCCAGGTGAATTCATTGACGTTGCTTGCAAACAGTGATGGCGTGTGCTGGGAATGAGTGGAGATCAGAAGCAAAGCACAGAATATTTAATCACACAGCGACTTTCTAATATGAATTAAAAAGTAGGACTTATACGATTATTATTTTTCATTCGTTTTTTTTCAGAATTAAATGACGTATTTTTCAAGAATGCAGTTTTAGAAATGTATTTCTACAGGGCTTAAAAAACTTAGAACACGGTTTAAAGTAGTAAAGAGAAATAATTACTTGTTTACCATGCTTATAGAACTTAATGCAAAAGAGGGAAAAGAAACTTGGTCTGCGATAGTTGCAGATGGGTTTGTGTGGGGGTGTGTTTACCAGTTGGATTGGTGTGGGGGTGTGTTTATGCTACAACCTAACTCGCTTCCAATTTCTTATTCTTACTATGATTGGCTGTAAAGACAACAGGGCTAACCAGTGAGTAGATAATGTTTTGTTGGGTGGGTTTTTATTGTGCACAGTTTTCCTAATAACTGTAATATTATTTGTGTAATAGAAAATAAAAAAAGGACTCGTCGTTAATATCTCCGAGCCCAAATGTTCGAGTCCGAGTCACACAAGGTCGAGTCCGATTGTTTTGTGGCCGTGACCGAGTCATGAAAAATGCAACTCGAGTCCTACTAGTCATATATATATAAATATATATATATATATACACACACATATATATATACACATCATTTTGATCTTTTATTTAAAATCATGTAATCAAAGAAACAAAAAAAATGATATTGCAGAAGTTTACCGGAAGCCATAATAGTAGTACAGTATTTCAAAATGTCACATTTTTCAATTTGTCAGTTTTTTGTTAAGTATGTGGAAAACTATAAAACGGTATGTAATTCAATATGTTAACGTAACATTATTCAGCAGGTTTCATTATATAGGGTGATGCAAAGCTTTTGATCATAGCTGTACTTGTGTAGATTTCTTTTTTCAACACATCATGATATTTGTATCTGTGTGTCCTGGTTGTTCCTAAAGTAACCACTTCCCCTTAGCTTACACTGTCTTCACCGAACACATTCAGTCTTTAACTTTTGCAGTAAAAGCTTTGTGAAGGGCCAAACCCCCAGGATATAAAGAGCACAATTCAGAGGTAGTTTGATCTTGTGGTTAATGCAAAGGTAGAAGTAGGAATGGCACTTAAAATTATTGTATTGCACATGCATTTTTGAAAGTGCTCTTACTGGAGATGGCTTACATGAAGTTGTCCATTTAAGTCTTAAGTCTACTACTTACTGGTGCTATAACTTACATATTAAAAGTGTCTGGAAGCAGAGATTTAGGTGGACAGGTAAACTCACATGGCTACTGGTGTCAAACTCGCAGGTGATGTGGGAAAAGACAGAGAGTGCTGGGAGGGAGATGA
This sequence comes from Acipenser ruthenus, assembly GCF_902713425.1. NCBI lineage: Eukaryota > Metazoa > Chordata > Actinopteri > Acipenseriformes > Acipenseridae > Acipenser > Acipenser ruthenus. Next base: position 8,936,968 of record NC_081201.1, on the reverse strand, counting down.
GGATGGCTCCAATGAAATGCCGGGGGATCCAACCAGAAATGACTTGCAGCAGGTGTTTGGTGCAGCCCGTTACTTCCTCCAGGTAAAATGCCATTCTGGAGAAGGGGAGGAGAGAGAGAAATACAACAGACACAAGTTTCAGAGCATACCCAGACCCAAGTGCTGCAAGGACTGATTATCTTCACAGAGGCCAAGAGGATCAGCATGTTAAACTTGTAGCAGGAATGTGATGAACTGTGTTATTTCAACCAGACCCACAAAGATGCAATGGTTTAGTGTCCTGGCCTGGCTGATTAGAGAATACAACCTTATATAACAATGTGTAATCACTCCTAAAAGTATTATTTAGTGTCCTGGGGATGGCCATGTTCAATGGCTGATAAGTTCAACGCAGGGAAGCACAATGGCCAAACATAACAGAAGTCATCAAGTAGTCATTATTACAGAGTAAACCAGAACATCAAAAAAAAGGCAATACAATTAATTTTTTTAATGGAACCGAAACCCCATTGTTGAGAAGTTACTGTCTATTGAAAGTACATTTTGTCCCACAAAAACAGATACACACGTGCGCAGCATCCCTTACCGCACGGATAAGACGAGGGAGACCAGCTCCAGCAGGATGGCAAGCACACAGACAGCGACAGCAGCTGGAGGGGCCGCAGTCTCAGAGACCCAGGGCTTCAGGAAGCAGCCGATGGTGAGGAAGAGGAAGACAGCGGAGGACAGGAGCACATCAATGAAGGAGCTGAAGGTGGAGCTGGCAAATGTCTTTACCGGGACTCTGTCCTTCACCTTAGTGAGACAGGAGAATGGAGGTAGAGATTTGGGGTTGGATTCAATAAAAAAAAAAAAAAAAATCTTCCACACATATACAGCTATGGCTAAAAGTTTTAGGATTGCAACAATTAAAAAAACAAAAAACAAAAAAATCTGTATGAACATAATTTAGATCTTTTATTTAAAAAAAAAATAAAATAATATACAGTATTTCAAGTTAGAGAAATGTCACATTTTTTAATTTTAAATGTCACATTTTTTAATTTTTGGTCAGTTTTTCAGTATATGGAAAATTACAAAGCAGTATGGTCAGTTTATCCTGATGTAACTATCACTATTATCTGCTGTATTATTGAATTGTGGTTTGTCACACTTGTACTTTGCTTGAACAAAAGTTATTGTATTTCTTGCTCTTATTGTATTACTTGTATTGTAACACTTGAAATGTATTTGCTTACGTTTGTAAGTCGCCCTGGATAAGGGCGTCTGCTAAGAAATAAATAATAATAATGTAATTATGTTAACGTAACATTATTCAGCAGGTTTCATTCAACTTTAGGAAGCAAAAATAGTTAATTCTATAGCATGATGCAAAAACTTTGGCCATAGCTGTATGTATTTTTTTTATTTTTCTATCTCTAGACTGATATAGGTTTCAATGGAAGGGATGGAAGGGGGAGTATGTGCTGCGATGTAATAAAAAATATGGATAATGTAGGTATTAGCAAAGTAATTACTTTTGGTCTTAACCAAATGACAAGCCATTTATTTTTTAGTGAGGCTTAACCACCATCAACAGTGTAGATCAGTGGTGAGCAAAGTGGGGGGCACAGAGAGTCAGTAAGTGGGGTGCGACTATGACTAAAAGGGCAGTTCTGTATGATAAAAAAGGGGGGTGGCATGAACTGGAGTGTTTCAAAAATAAAATCACCAGCAGAGGGCAGTGCAAGCTAAAGAAATGACAAAACCTTCCCCTGCTGCATTCAGCAGAGGCATTCAGTGATTCAACTGCAGCATTTAATCTATCAGTCATACCGCAGGCCAGACTGCACCTTGACAAACATGCATCACCACTGACAATGACATCGTCAAGATGTGAGCTGAAGGTTCACGTGCTGACATCCACGCACTTACACACATACAACCAGGACATTATGCATTTCTAAAACATGTATAAAAGCAGCTATTTATATGCAGTATTCAAATCCATTTATTTAACATACACACACACACCCACACACCTCCTTCTGGTAGCTGATGCGGTATGTCATTTCCAGGTCCTTCTCCAGGAAGTTTAGGCTCAGCTTGTTTATGGGTGGCTTGAAGAAGTAATCCTTCATCAGGCTGCAGAGGGTTGGAAGGGAGGACAGAGAAAGTGAGAGGGTGTTAAATGAAGGATGCACAATTCCATCCGCTGTATGCCTGGTTCATTCTGCTTACATATTCAACAGGATCTAGTGTTGATCGTGGCAGATTAAAACATGTGCATGTACTCTACTGGTTCTATGTACTCACATACGTGCTCAATCAGTTTTATCAGTTTTACTATAATGAGAGAAGGAGATGTGATACCTTTTATTGGACTAACTAAACAATAATTAAATCGCAAGCTTTCAAGACCTCAAATGTCTCTTCTTCAGGTGAAAGTAGAAAACAAGTGATTGATACTTGAAGAAGAGACCTTTGAGGTCTTGAAAGCTTGTGATTAATTATTGTTTTTTAGTCCAATAAAAAAGTATCACATCTCCTTCTCTTTGTCTATCCTCTCTGGACTGATACTGCTACTATTTCATCTATCAGTTTTACTGAATAAGTTTAAAGATAAAATCAAGTACACTCAGGGCAAGTACAATGACTTCTGTATTCCTTTCCTTGTCTTTTAAACTGGAAACTTATTGGCTGCATAATATGACAAACCCCCCCAACCCCCCAAAAACATCTAAATACAGACAGATGCATTTCATAAAAGAAATACCCCTCCCACAAATTTAGCAACCACTGCATTCTAAGACGACAGACAATAAACACTTTTTGTGTTGATATGTGCAGTAGACCATCTCTGACAATTCCAAGCAGCCCACCTGTCCTCCTTGATGACGTCAACGAAGTGTGCGTCAGTCCTCTCACGGATGTTCTTGAACCGCAGTGGGAGCAAGGCTGATTGGTCCATACTGACACCCACCCACTTCCCCTTCTCCTTCTCCTGTAACATCTCACAGAGAGAAGTCTGACTATTGGTCAGCTTTTCCTCTGGGGGCAGGCTCAGCAGCCCATTTTGCATCTTTAGGCTATGCCCTGCTGGAATAGGCTAGAGAGAGAGAGAGAGAGAGAGAGAGAGAGAGAGAGAGAGAGAGAGAGAGAGAGAGAGAGGGAGAGAGAGAGAGAGAGAGAGAGAGAGAGAGAGGTAGAACCTGCAAAACATGCTGTTCCTTCAAAACCTCAGTTTACATTTTTTTAAGTAAAAATGAATGAGAGTCTTAAGATGCAAATCTATTAAGAGATTGACTTATTTATGTTTGGAAGAAATACGACTAAGCAATCTATGATTAAACCTATAGGCTAAGTAGATCAACTGTTTTGGCTTGTTCCTTTAGCAGCGTAACACAGCAGAATACTGGTCTAGAACAATGGTTTCAACCAGCCCAAGAATACTGAGTCCAGTTGGGTAGGTTGCTTCAGTTGCTTTAATTAATTGCTACCTTTGTGTTGTTCTTGTGGTCCTCTTGGCAGCCATTCTGGACAGTACTGTCCTCAACTGGGGTGTCACAGCTCGGGACCAGCATCACACTGCACAAGGGACACGGCTCCTGAAATGAAAGAAAGAACAGTACTGATTTCTTGGTATTTTTGTCACTGTAGAACAGAAAATTACTTTCTGGCATTCCAAAACTATGTTGTGGGTTATATAAAACCATGTAATTTATAAGCTGTCCTACTGCCTTATGATCTTCATTACCAATGATTAACCACCATATGTACTTGGTTATCGTTCAATCGTTATGTGTAAATTAAAAAAAAAACAAAAAAACAGGCAGCCAATAGGGTGCTGGGTCATCATGGCAGCTGAGAATGCACTGCAACTATCCATTAATTACAGGAAAGTGTGTGCTGCATATCACAGGGGCATCTACTACATTATTTGTACATAGAGTAAGAGGATGTTATTAGACTGAGCAGGACGGTCCACAGGTCATGTTGGTTCATGGTACACCACTTCCACAAAGAGTGTATTCTACTGCATTTCTAACAACAATCTATCTGAGACTGGATTTTGCACATGATCCAACAGCCCCAGCAACTTTACTAAAAATGCAAACATTTCTGTGAAGTCACCCTTTGATATTTTGATTGATTACTTCTACGAATCTTCTAACTAAAAGTGGCTAAGAGCTTTGAAGAGAAGGGGAGTGTGGGGCAGATATATTGTTGATTAACAAATCCACAGTTAGTGCTACAAATCCACAGAACCCTGAACCTCTGAACAACAAATTCATTGCACATTCATTGGGCTGATTTGATAAAAGCATACAGACTAATGACATCACACTGGGGCAGATCTCCCAGCTGCCTTACCACTGTACCAAGGTCGTTGCCTTTTCAGGGCACAGGAGACGACTGAGTATAAAAGCAAATCTGCCTCGAAGGAAGATCGCCCCGGTGTGGTAGCATTAGTTTGTGTGAGGTTTATCATATCTGCCCTCGGAGACACAATTGAACAAAAAACAGTATGCATAGAGATGGTTTTCCACGCAAACCAATGAAACGACAGGGTGTCAATCTTTCTGTTTGTTTTTTTTAACAGTTTCACTTTTTTTTTAAATGTCTCAAAACACCATCAAAATCCCAGCCAGGGTCCCAATAGATTCATTTATTGAGCATCATTAAGCATCAGTTCTGCTTGTTTGAACTGGTGACAGCAAGTTGCCCCCGCCCCCCTCGTGGTAAACCTTTAGTTTTTTTTGTTTTTTTTTCATCATTTTTACTGAAGAACTTTTAATGAAGTCTCCTTTCTGCAGGGGGTAGCTAATTTGATACTAATTGAGATTGCTTTGCATTCAATCCAGGTAATTGCAGGCCTTCATGTTGTGTATAAAGCGCAGTGGGGCTAGGAAGCAGGTTAAATAAATAATGAAAAAAGACCTGCTGTTCACCAATTAACATTTTCACAATGGTCTTGTTACAGAAAGCAGCTCTAAGGTCTGACCCACACCAGCTTCCAGTCTCTAATTGCATGGTGAGTAGCAGACTCACCTTGGTTCTGTCAGTCTGGCTGCTGGTGTGTGTTGCCTCTGTGGTAGTAATGGTCTCTGGAGTCTGCGGCCTGGAGGCCCCGTCCCCAGATTCCGACCCAGCTAGGCCCAGCTGGGAGCAGCTGCACTGGGACCTCTCCACCTTCCGCCCAGAGATCAGGTAGGTCTTTAGCCCTGCAATGAATAACACAGCACTGTGAGCCTTTCAGAACTGCCACTGTGGAGTGCACCTCAACCTCCTTTAACCTCACCAGGGGAAACTCAGATTCAATATACTGCAAGTTATCAATGGCCTGTACCCGATAGGCAAATGAATCCCAGGTAACCTGCATGTTGACACCTCATCACCTGAAGCACATCCGGGCTATATGGAGAATAAAGAGACAGAGAGAGAACTAATAAGGAGGAAAAAAAAGAAAGAATACAATACTAATTGCTAAAAGGATTAAAAAGGGCAGCAGTGTGGAGTAGTGGGTAGGGCTCTGGACTCTTGACCGGAGGGTCGTGGGTTCAATCCCAGTGGGGGACATTGCTGCTGTACCCTTGAGCAAGGTACTTTACCTAGATTGCTCCAGTAAAAACCCAACTGTATAAATGGGTAATTGTATGTAAAAATAGTTGGTATCTGTATAATGTGAAATAATGTGATATCTTGTAACAATTGTAAGTCGCCCTGGATAAGGGCGTCTGCTAAGAAATAAATATTAAAAAGTGAAAATGAAAACACATACAGCATAGCCTGAAAAGTTGCGGAAATGGTGAGGCTCCAAGAGCAGGAACATTTCACAAAATTACAAATATACTGCTAAATTAATTAATTTGTCATTTAGCAGATGCTTTTATCCAAAGCGACTTACAGTGACTAGGGCATGAACTATACATCACAACTGGTGTTGCAAAGTCACTTACAATAGGACCTCGGTTTTACGTTTCATCCGAAGGCATAAAACCAGCCGACACCCAAACACTGCAGTACATTTGCAATCGCTACAAACAGTTCACAAGCATTGCATAAGAAAAACTATTCCAGGGCAAACAGAAACCACAGATAACAGGGCAACAGTACAATATCAGCAATTTTTATCTATACGCTAAATTATTTATCTATTACTTTACTCTTTGCAAGGAGATATTCCCAGGAATACTTTTCAGGACATTCAAATTCACTATGTGTAATTTAATATAAAATTAACAAAATACAAGATCGGAATGAAAAGTGACATTCGAAAAAATGAATTTTCAATGCACACAGGACATAGTTAATACATTTAACAATATCCTTTTAAATCCTAGGACATATTAGGCAAAGTCCCTCTGTGGATCGCAAAGCATATAATAAGGTTTATTAACCGTAACAATACGTCCTCCAAATTAGTCAAGGTTTTAATTATTTAATACAAGTTAAAAGCGGAGACCTGACTTAGAATCAAATTCAGTTTGCCCTCTTTTTTTTATCTCAAAAGGAAACATATTTCACAGTCAGAAACGTGAAATGTTTCTTTCTAGTTTTAAAACAGTACAATGTTCCTTTTTGTAAAACTTTGCACTGTAGCTGCTCGCACCACAGCTGGTCAGAGGATAAACAGAGAACTCAAGTTTCCAGTGCAGTCATCCTGGCACCTAGCACCATTCAAGAACAATGAAAAACAACTGGGCTTGCACAAGACAAGGCACGCTAGCTTATAGACTACAACTGCGCTGCAGGTTTGGCTTAAGTGACTGCAAATTTATTTCCCGAATTGCCAGGGATGAGCCATCTGCTTGGCACAGGGTGCCCTGCCCATAAAAGTGGAGCAGTGATCTGAAACGTGGTAAGCTTGCTGCCAAACACTCTGAAACTGCCAAGGGGGCTTATGTCATTTTTGTGCACTGGGGCTATGCTTGCATAAGATCCATATAGCAACAGAATAAAGATGATGTTAATTGCTGGACAATGGAGGAGTAGGGGGTGGGGGATGCTTAGAACATATATAAAAAATATCAAAGTTAAGCAGAAATTATTAAATTGAACAAAAAACTGAAATACTAACTTGTACTGAAGGCTTCTCAATGATTGCCTCTTTTTTTAATGACTGGGAACTGGCTGGGAGCACTGTGTCCCTCAATTATTTAAAAAGAACATTGGATTCTTGGGTTAAAGGCTCTGTATTCACAGAAGCAGCCTTGTTAGTAGAATTTGCAGGTTTCAGTTGGAAAAGGTTTGAACTGTCACCCTCTGCTGTGCTTCTACTGTTTCCTACTGTGAGGTATAAAATAATAGGCTCTGTATCCCTGTACCTTGTGGCAGTGAGTTACTGTGCATTCATTGTTTGCGTGCAAGCATGAGTTTAGAGTCCGAGTGAGTGTATCTTTTGTTGTGCACCAAAAGCGTCTTGGTAAGAGTGTCAGGTAAGTCTCTGTACATTGAGAGTGCGTGCATGAATGAATGTGTCCATGTGCACTGTGTGTTTTAACCAAGCATTAGGGGTTTATTTGCTAAGTTTAAATGCTTGTGTGGAACAAGCCTGGCATGGCTCAGCTGGTTATTCACAATACAAACTACTACATTATACCCAACAATTAATGCAAATTTCAGATAAACCCCTTTTTAATTTTTTTTTTTTTTTTTAAAGATTAAACCATTTGTGCTGATATTTAAATATATAAATTATCCGAATATCCAACTGAGCTAGTGATACATACAATACAGGAGCATTTGCAGAAGACATGACCAGTGTATTGAAAATGTGTCATTTTTCAATATGTACTGTGCAGTTCACTGCTGCTGAATGCTATATGTTGAGTGTTATTGAGGCTGTCATTTTATTATATAAGTGTCGTCATTCTACATTGTGGAACTTTTATTAGTGGTTGTATAGTACCTTGCATGTTTTTACTGTGAACTGCACAGTGTCAGTATGTCAGTGTTTGGTGCGAAACTGCGTGCAGGTTACACTGCATATCATGTGTTCGCTTCTGCATCGGTTGTGCATTACGTGATCACGTCGGTATGCATTGTGTGCTATTATCTGCGTACAAGTGTTGTGAATATTAAGTGTAAGAGACTCTTTATGCTGCATATACTGGTAGTGGTAATTAATTTGGGACCAATAGAGGTGCTATCCTAGGGGAGTCAGGCTGCACATTAGAAGCAGCCTCACTGGGAAAGCCCAGAGTCTCATTCTGGTCCTCAGTGAACCAGTCTGGAGCAGGCAGCCTGACAGCCCACATTATACCTTTAATTTCTTCCACAGGAACTCCCATTGCCAATGCCTGCTCACTCTGGAAGGTGGAGGAACTGGTTGGGGAAAGTGACCAGTAACAGCAAAGACACTGATATTATTTCACCCCTCACTGATGTTTAAGAGTAAAAGGAGCAGAGCCTGAAAATGTGAAATCCACCATCTACTGTACAACCACAAAGACCTGAAATACACATGCCAATATGTAAAGTTAACCAAAAAAAAACAAAAAAAACACACACAATGGAAAACCCATAATAGATTTGCATACCTGCTTCCATATGACTCAATCCATTGTACCCAGCACTAGACCTAACTTATACGCCACTAAAGGTCGACAGCCCTTTTAAACCTAGCATAGCCTATACAGACACCAGAACTGCTTTGAAAACCATATCAAGGTGCCCACTTTGTAGAGTCAGTCTCATGCCGCATTGTATCTCTAGCTCCTTATTTAAGCTGTTGATGCAGGATCCATTTCTGACATGTCTCCATCAGCCAGTTGTACAGAGTGTGTCTTCCTGTTCTGCAGTAAATGCTAAGATGCTATATTACGGATATATGAGCAATCACTTACATTATATTCATTTCTTTCAAAGCATCCTTTGTTCCACATGATTAACAGATTGCAATAAAGTACACTGCCAATTTGAAATGGGGTAATTTTTTCCCCACAATTTATTACACCAACATTGAGCACATAAAATGAAGAGCTTGTTCTGAGGGTGCAAGTGAAGCCAGCAGTGCAGTGAACAAGGTAAGGGCATGAACTAATGACAGCTACTAAAGACACAGTCAACCTAATAATCAGACCAGACTTGAGTATCACCAACACCTACAGCAAACATTTATATAGCGGTTAACTGTGATACCAATCGTGTCCATAAGTTACCTCTCTTGGAAGGGAGCATGACTAAAAATACATACTGCTTCAGCATGCCTGAAGCACCTATTGGGCTTTCGTTGATCAATACAAACAGAACCACCACTTTTTCAACTACTGAAAAAAGCCAAAATGCTTTGAAAAGTATGTCACGCCATCATTTTTGTACTGTGTATAGATTTTTCGTTTACTAACTCACAGTTGCATCGTGGGCAGAATTTAAGAAATTCAGATCAAGCATGGTTGATAATAAGCAGAACCAAAAATTGATTATGATAGAAAACATGCATCATAGCATATTTAACATGTAGAACATGCTGATGGAATACAGTATTCAATTATAAAACAAAATTACACAAACTATTTCTGTGCCTATATGAAGATCTAATGCATATCACCTTAACCCGGATCATAACCAGTATTTCCCACATATCGACACTTTCAGTAAACTTTAATGGTTTTGGAAACTCAAGACACTGGTAGATATAAAAATAGCAAAGCCATCATCAGCTGGCATGCTCCCCAAAAGCATCACTCCAAACACACACCAGGGATCATTAAAAGCATTATATTGCTCATCATTTGCTCTTTTAACTCCAGAAAATTATACTAAATGATACTGAATATTTAAATGTTACATGCTTACGTGTCCCTGGGGTAGTACTGAATATTATCAAGAAGTATGTTTCTCATGCCTACCTGCTGTAGTCAACTCATCTTTGCTGGCAGACAGAATCAACCCCTGGATGACATCCCTCATGCTGATCCCATTGGTGCTTCATAGGGGTTAAATCAGGGGTGTGTGAATGCCATGACAGAACCTCACTGTCTGTGGACAATGTTCCACAGACTGTTGAAGGGGTTTGGCGTACTGTATTTTGAATCCAGCTAGAGATCTTCAAGCCCCGTTAGGACTCTGACTGCTTTCTATGGACTGTGGCACTCCAGCGACTCTACTGCAACATTTCCAGTATCGCAGTAGATTTCTGGTTAGGTTAAAGGTCTTCATCTTGCCATGGTACAGTAGAAACCTTTAATTGCCTGTGAATTCCCATCCAACTGTTTTGTTTCAAATGAGTACTGTCTGAAAACATAACAATTACGCTATAACAACCACACAGGTAACGTTTCTACAGCAGTACACCTGCATCTATGAGTTGAGAGCCAACTTACTAGGGACAGATTACTTACCAATATCACTAGATTTAGTTGAATAGGGAGTTTAAAAAATTGATCATAACTGTTTTATCAGTTCTACACATATATCTTTTCATCCATCTTACTTACTTCTTCTATTGGTGTCAATGTTCATTAATCTGTGTGCAAAATCCATCCCAATTTATCCATGCACATCCCAATCCACCTATAAAAAAGTCTGTCATGTACATTAATCAATCAGTACAGATCTAGATCTACTTGTCACTACTGGTCCAATACACCCAAAAGCTTGTCTGTCAGTCTACAGTGATACCAAGAATATTGCATCACTGAACATTTTCCAGGAATCACCTAATATGGAAGAGACTCTGGTTGGGCTACAGTATCATAAACTGAGATTAATTTGCATGACAGTAATCAAGATTAAGGGAGTGTCCACTAATGCAATCAGTGGCATATCTACAACTATTGTACATTAAAATGCTTGATTTGTACTGGTAATGCATTGTGTGACAAACATGTTTTATTTTTATTGCAATACATTCTTAAATCTCAGTATTTTCAAATCAATAAATCTTGTTATTTATAGGCAGCATTGTAACTATATAAAACCGTCTCGCATATATATGCTCTATTGATCCACGTAAAAATAGCTCCTTTTTATCTATCCACATGCATTTCCAACACATGGCCCAAAACACTGACAAATAAAAGGCAGGAGGTGTGAAATTGCATTCTGATTTTGAATTTGTACTGCCTCCTATTTTGTGTGGCTTATGTTTTAACTCCAACATCAACCAAAGAAGATACCATGCCATCCTCTTCCTGACTTCCTGATAACAGCTTCTTTGGCAATTGGATGCATCTGACAGTAACACCTGGAATTTGATCTCACAAGCTAATCAGGTTTTGGGTCAGTACATGGGTTATCAGTGTCTTCGGCTCACCCACTGTTGTAAGCAATCACAGGCTGAACTTATTAGGACCACTGTACACCAAGAGAGTGTCTCAACATCCAGAATGTTGGACCTTTAAATAGAAAGGACGATTACATCTAAATGTTTAGTATAGACACTGCGCTTTTGTTTAAACTATAAAACGGTACTTCCTACTAGTACTTTCCTAGAAATGTGTCAAAAATGATCCTACTACAGTAGTATCCTTATAAGTTCCCCAAGATCAACATAACAACTTCCTCCGCCACTTATAGTTGTGTTTAGCACACTCCTACCCATCATCGCACACTCTGCAGGACTTCGGTCTGTGAATGATCTTCTCTGTCAAAGCTTTCCTGGACTCATGACTGGATGTTCCTTTTGTAGAGAATTGAGATGTGGCACTCTTGTATAGACCACCTTCACAAGCACAGCTCACACAAGGCAAATGTGACAAACCACAAAGACTGAGGTTTTATTTCTTTTTCGATTACTTTCAGGATCTCAGTCAAGCACAGTGTCTAAGTGGATTCTCAAGTGTTGAGATTTAAGTTTTCTTTTTCCGTGTCAACATTGTATCGCACCAGATAAAGTTGTTTTTCATTGTGCAACATCAACCTTTTCATCATCGGAGAATGTGAAATGCAGCCTCATGGGGCAAACGGTCAACTGCCTCTGACAGATGTCAAATTAGACCACAATAACTCTACACTTTAGTCCACCGCAGAGGACTTTCATTCCCATTCCTTGCAGGATGCATTTTTCATAGTCATTGACAACGTGGTCGTTAACAATGCTCAAAAACTAGAAGCCAACTGGATCCCTCAGGTGGCTACACTGGGGACGGATCATTATATCTGGTCGCTGGGTTATGTTACAAACATCAGTCTTTCAGCGCCTACACCTTTCCCAGTCCCACCTCTTTCTACTACTAATATATGACAATCCTATTCCATTGTTTTTTCATCCCAATTAAAAATATATAAAGATATTTGTGCCTCAGAATTATTATTCAAAACTATTCCATTTCAGAATTATTACTGTTCAATATCTATGTGAAATTAACTGTGGACCTATGCTGTATATGAATATAAGAATGCATTTGCTTATAATGTCTATTAATCATTTTTCTGTATGTCTGTATAATAATATCTAGTGGAGACCCAGATAGAGGAAAACTGAAATGTAATCCTGTACTAGTACTTTAATTTGCCAAGTTTTTCTAATCTACTTTTCATAAATATCGAAATGTTCACAGCACCCCTTATCGTTAAGTTCAACTTTGTATGTATGGAGAGTATCTTCAAGAGTAAATATTTAACTCAATGTAAATCATCTGTTCACAATTTCAGAAAAGCAAGAAAAGACACTGTGTTAAATGTTCCACTGGAAGGTACACTCGCTGTAACGCCATGAAAACATGGGGGACTCAGACCAAAAGTCATGAAACTTTAGTAAGTTCAACTGCATAATGTTAAGAGGAGCAGTGAAAATGGTACTGACACTGACAATTTTGGCAATTGTATAACGATGATGTTGACGATTATTATTTTTTATGTATATAGCCCAGTATGCCCCAGACCCCTTATGAAAGTGCCCTGTGTCTGTCAAACATTTGAAATGACTTGTTTTCTTATTGAAATAAACAAAAATACTAAAAGTTAGCATGCTGGCAGGGATCTCGCTTGGCAAGCACTTCACTTTATCTAATGAATAAATAAAGAGAATGTGTTTCTAGGTCAGCCAAATAAACCCTGGACTCCGACATGACCCTGTTAATTACACAGCGTTAACAAGCTGATACCCGTTTCAGTACAAGATAAGAGATACAGTCTCACCTGCACAGAGAGAGAGAGAGAGAGAGAGAGAGAGAGAGAGAGAGAGAGAGAGAGAGAGAGAGAGAGGAGAGAGAGAGAGAGAGAGAGAGAGAGAGAGAGAGAGAGAGAGAGAGAGAGAGAGAGAGAGAGAGAGAGAGAGAGAGAGAGAGAGAGAGAGAGGAGAGAGAGAGAGAGAGAGCGCGAGGGAATGAGCAAGTGAGACACAAAGAGCAGGTACTGTTTGAATAGACTCACCTGTACAGAATTGATTTGACTAGTTACAGAAGACATGCTGCTGCTTCTAAATATAAACTGGATGCTATTGGCAGAAAGCCCATTCCTGGTGCCTTTTTTTAAGAGAAATAATTTTTTGGAAGAAAAAAAAAAAAAAAAGTCAGATACTACGCCATTTAAGGGAATAAACAGATAGCAAGCCGAGACCTGAAGGTTAAAGAGCGGAGCCAGGGTATCCCTCAGAGACGGTACAATAATACCCCTAAAATATCAATTTGCATACTGCCATCACAGAGAGACCAGAACATCCACTTAACATCCTGCATGTAAATGGACATTGGAATTTTCATTAAAAGCCATGCACAGCTGGGACATGGCATACATTTAAGGATGCAAGACCACATACAAAATATTGTAACAAAAACTGCATCAGATATAAGGCAAGGCTTCCTGAGCTTGAAGATGTCAAAATTAACCCCTTACTGCTGCAAGTAGTAGCTGGAGGTTTTAACAGTTGTGTCCCAGCTAAATATTAATTGGTATGAATGCAAACAAACTGGACAGTCAACTGGACAGGGGTTCTAATAAAATACAGTGCCCCAGAAACAAAACAAAAAATACTGTGTATGGTTTACAAATGGAAATCCCAACATCCTTGTTAAGTAAACGGATACAGGGACAGAAGGAGATACTGTATTAGTTTTAGGTTTACTGTTTGGCTGTGTTGAGAATAATCTTGCTGTCCCTCACTACAACAGAAGCAGTTGCCCACCTGAAACAGATCAGTCACCCCATTCTCCCAGCACAAGCCAATGTACTGCAGGGTTAGTCACATTATTCTGGGCAGTTTTACTGCTTATCAGGGAGATGGGTCAGCCCAACACAAACACATCAGACTTGCACTTAAAAGTCAAAGTCAATCTCAACAGCAGAACTTTAAGGTTTTCATGGTACACTTTAAACATTTCCCAATATTACCCCCTTCCAAAAAAAAACAAACGAATTATATTAAATACGTATATATTAAAAAATTATTCATCATTTGTGATGCAATTAGGTCACTGTGGCAGACTGTTAGTAGCCAGATAACTTTCTGTCCACCACAAATGAAGCATGAAAACCTTAGCTGTCTAAAATCTGTTCAGTTTGGCTGCTCTTACGTGTGCACAGGTTAGGGTCACCCATGCAGTGAGTGTTAGTATACCAGAGTAACACGGATACCTTCACACACTCCACCAGGGTAATGTTGGGTTGCTGTACTGTTAAAAAATAACCTGCATTTACTCAATCCACTAGAACCCAGAATGATGTGCTGTGCTCTTCAGGGATAACTATCTACCCCAGCATGGTTTGAAGGACCCCATCATCCTTGTCAATACTACAGTATGGATCTTCTAGGATCGGGAAACTGAGATAAGAACTACTCAGGACAGGATCTATGAAGCTCTACTACTTCTACAGTACCAGCATGGTGTGTGTGTGTGTGTGTGTGTGGGTGGGTGGGTGGGTGGGGGGATTGATTTACTGTTCTCTTGGTGTTTTTAGCTTTAGAAAAGCAGGATTTGTCACTGTATACTACTAGCACTCCAGCATGGAGTCAGTGATCACAAGGATAACAGGGACCTACTCCATCTACAAGCACCCCAGTATGTTGAGTCTGCATCGACACAAGACTGCTGTGAGGAATCGGCAGCTGCTCCAGTCCCATTTCTCCCAGCAGATGCAGCTACTAGGCTGAGTGATTGAAGGAGACCTATGGTGGGGAAGGGATAAAACAGGGAAAAGGTGATCAATAGTAAGTCTTGATACATAAATGTTCTACTGTATATATGATCTACATCTTTATTGCCAAAGTCTTGACTATTTATACCATTATATAAAGAACATAGGGCCTACTGTATGTAAATATCCACACAGTGACATCATTGTGCTCCCCATTAAAAACAAGAGGTAAAACTAGAACGCTCATAATTCACACACTTAATTTTTTTGTTTTTATTTTTATAATAAAACACTCTACTTGGGAAATCACTTCCACGTTTAACAGCTCTACAGCTACAGAACTCTACACTGTTCTCCCAACAAGGAGTTGGATTTATTCTTTTATTCTGTAAAAATCATAACGATAAGTAGGCCTATTAGCTGTAATATTGCAAAACTGAGCTGATTTCTTTAGCTAATGACCAAGGCAATATAACAGCAAGGCGGCACAGCCAGACCAGAATGTTTGTTACTAACTTGTAAATTGCAGCATCTCCAAAAACAGTCAATGTAGCCTGTGAAAATGCCATCATCTTTCTAATAATATACACTATTATATATCAGAATATATCCCATACTGTTAAAATTAATTAAAAAAATCAAATTCACAGAAGTAGAAATTCCTGAAATAACTGGCTAAAAGGACACATATTGATTTCTTTAAATACTTTATTGGTGAAATACCTAATTCAAACTCTCTTTAATGGGCCCTGTAAACTAAGCAGCAGCAGATCACTTTGATATAGAGTGCTTGTCACCGTCCTGTTTAATAGATCACCAGGGATGCCACACTCCACACCCAAGAGACACTGATTTTCTGTGGGTATGAATCCGTGTGAAGGAGATGCTTGCATACATACTGCTGACTGAATCTTTCCTCGTCTACCAGTGATAAGAGATCTGATGGAAAAAAACTAATCATTCAAAAACAGCAAGCGGAAGGAAGACTACTAAAAATCTCTTAAGCTACAAAATGCAAGCTCTGCGAGGTGTGAAATAGGGATGCTTAATGGCTTGACCTCTCTCTGTACATCTCTCTCAAAATGAAGTAATTAAATGCTGCAGTCTGCATTTTTTACACCGAACATAGTAGGTGGGCTTTCATTGTGTCGCTACTCTCTTTGTAATTAACAGTTACTGTGTGTTGAGGAAATTTCCAGTCAGCCACTTATCCACTGTCCCTGCTCTTCACTGAAGCAATGGGCGGAGTGAGCGCCATTAATCGCCACTGCGCAATCCATCCATCGTGACGATAATCACAGCCAGAAACCCCTTTAACACAAGATCAATTTCATAAACAAACAATACTGCCTCCCTGCCCAGGACGTGTGTTGGTATGTGTGACAAGCAGGCTGTAGTGGATGACTTCAGACCAGAAAGAATCACAGAGACAGACGTACTGTGTGTAACTGAATCGTGGCAACGATCAGTGTTTTAATAAACAAACAAAAGGTTTTAAACAGAAAACAGGACACGGCCCTTGAGACCAAATAAAACAGACAAACAAAACGGACTACCACTTAAACAAATGGTGGATGCACAGACAAACAAACACGGTGAGTTTAAACACTTATTATTTTTATTATTCTTTTTGTTTATTTTACCTCCTCTCCACACCCGTTCTCCACTCACCGAACCCACAACCCTGAGTGAGTAAAACGTGCATCTATATATACTGTTGTGCCGGGATTCAATTACTAATTAATTATTCACTTGAATCCCAGCACGTGAATTAATTATGTGCAACCTCGTGCTCACATATTATATACTTTAAATGCACGTGAAGTGATAGTGCAATCCCGTGCCTAAATACAATTATACATTTTAAATACTCGTGCTGCACACACCGTGGAGCCACCTACAATACACCAACATTAACACATGCAACATACAACATATAACACACAAATGCACACAGGGGCGGGGCACATTGCCACATATACCACCCCTTGTGCGCAGCACACATGGCCTCAATGGCCACCTCCCCCCTTAAAATCCCCAAAGTCTCGCTCAAAGTCCTGGGCCAAGAACAGGGACTTCAAGGGGTTCATGGGCGGCAATGCTGCCAGAAGCCAGGCTGCTACTGGCCATGCTGTCAGCAGACGTGCTGACAGCTCCCAGACTGACTCCTTCAGCCGGGGCAGTCCTGGCAGTGGAAAGGCTGCTTGGGGGGTGGTCTCCTGACCTCCCCCCTTCTTCGTAGCCGGCAGTTCCCTTTTGTGGGACTCCGGCCACAGTATCTCCTGCAGCGCAAGTGCTGTAGTGGGAGCAGGTCTCCTGACCTCCCCCACAATCTCCGGCAGCGAAACGGCTGCTGGGGTTGGTGGTCTCCGGACACCTCCCCCTTCTTCGTGGCCGGCAGCTCCCCTTGGTGGGGTTCCGGCCGCAGTACTTCCTGCTGCGATGCGGAGCAACAGGCAGCCCCAGGCGATGCGGAGCAACAGGCAGCCCCAGGCGAAGCGAGGCTGGCATCCCTGGGCGCTGCGAGGCTGGCATCCCTGGGCGCTGCGAGGCTGGCATCCCTGGGCGGTGCCAGCCTCGCAGCGTGTCGTCTCCTGACGACGGAGGTGGGAGCAGCGTGTAGTCTCCTGACGACGGAGGTGGGAGCAGCGTGTAGTCTCCTGACGACGGAGGTGGGAGCAGCGTGTCGTCTCCTGACGACGGAGGTGGGAGCAGCGTGTCGTCTCCTGACGACGGAGGTGGGAGCAGCGTGTCGTCTCCTGACGACGGAGGTGGGAGCAGCGTGTCGTCTCCTGACGACGGAGGTGGGAGCAGCGTGTCGTCTCCTGACGACGGAGGTGGGAGCAGCGTGTCGTCTCCTGACGACGGAGGTGGGAGCAGCGTGTCGTCTCCTGACGACGGAGGTGGGAGCAGCGTGTCGTCTCCTGACGACGGAGGTGGGAGCAGCGTGTCGTCTCCTGACGACGGAGGTGGGAGCAGCGTGTCGTCTCCTGACGACGGAGGTGGGAGCAGCGTGTCGTCTCCTGACGACGGAGGTGGGAGCAGCGTGTCGTCTCCTGACGACGGAGGTGGGAGCAGCGTGTAGTCTCCTGACGACGGAGGTGGGAGCAGCGTGTAGTCTCCTGACGACGGAGGTGGGAGCAGCGTGTCGTCTCCTGACGACGGAGGTGGGAGCAGCGTGTCGTCTCCTGACGACGGAGGTGGGAGCAGCGTGTCGTCTCCTGACGACGGAGGTGGGAGCAGCGTGTAGTCTCCTGACGACGGAGGTGGGAGCAGCGTGTAGTCTCCTGACGACGGAGGTGGGAGCAGCGTGTCGTCTCCTGACGACGGAGGTGGGAGCAGCGTGTAGTCTCCTGACGACGGAGGTGGGAGCAGCGTGTAGTCTCCTGACGACGGAGGTGGGAGCAGCGTGTCGTCTCCTGACGACGGAGGTGGGAGCAGCGTGTAGTCTCCTGACGACGGAGGTGGGAGCAGCGTGTAGTCTCCCGACGACGGAGGTGGGAGCAGCGTGTAGTCTCCTGACGACGGAGGTGGGAGCAGCGTGTAGTCTCCTGCTCTTGCAGGGGACTATTGCGACTCTCCCTCTCTTGCAGGGGACTGGTGCGGCTCTACCTCACTTGCAGGGGACTGGTGCGGCTCTCCCTCACTTGCAGGGGACTGGTGCGGCTCTACCTCA
This sequence comes from Acipenser ruthenus, assembly GCF_902713425.1. Classification (NCBI taxonomy): domain Eukaryota; kingdom Metazoa; phylum Chordata; class Actinopteri; order Acipenseriformes; family Acipenseridae; genus Acipenser; species Acipenser ruthenus. The sequence continues at coordinate 8,918,292 of NC_081201.1, read as the reverse complement.
CTTGCAGGGGACGGGTGCGGTTCTCCCTCTGTCTCGGAAGGGGAAAACAGCAGGCATTCTTCCTCTGCTGGTTGTGATGGGAAACCAGCAGGCATTTTTCCTCTGCTGGTGGAGATGGGGACAGCAGGCATTTTTCCTCTGCTGGTGGAGATGGGGACAGCAGGCATTTCTCCTCTGCTGCTGGAGATGGAGACAGCAGGCATTCTTGCTCTGCTGGTGGAGATGGGAACAGCTGCCTCTTGGGCTTTGGATTCCCGCGGTCCCCCCGTCTGGGTGCTGGACGCTCAAGGTCCCCCCATCTGGGCGCTGGATGCTTGCGGTCCCCCCGTCTGGGCGCTGGACGCTCGCGGTCCCCCCCGTCTAGTTGTATCGTTGTACTAAACTGCATTGACAACTTCAACACTTAATTACTGTGAATGCAATCCTGTGTTTTACTCTTTCCAGTAACACGGTCACTTAAAGAATCATTTCCGATCTAGGCCTACATTGCAATTGGATGATTAAGTCTCACGAATGCATACCGAATTGTCCTGCTGGTTTATCTAAGCTAAAGACTGCCAGAATTACCCAGCACCTGACTGCAGCTTTGGTGAAATATAATGATGTACTTTAGGGTTTGGTTTACATTTCAGTGTAATCCCTGGAGCCTCTCTCACTTTTGTTTTGAGTGTGGCTATACAATAGGGCTCCATGTTGCTGATGTAGTATAACAGACAAAGGTAGTAAAAACAAACCAAGAGGTTAAAGCTGATTAGTACTGAAGACTGAAAAAGTGTGCTCCAGTACTCCAAAGCTGATGACTTGGAGATTCAAAGCTGAAACTGTGGGGAAGACAGCAAAGGTGGAAACTCAGGCGGCAGTGTGGTGTAGTCATCATAATTAAGGTCGGAGCAACGCTGCCTAGTAGGCAGTGTGGCTCAATTAGAGCAGAGGTACACATTTATATTATCTACATTAATTGGGACCAGTGGGTGTTCATATAATTGATTTGTTCAGATGATCAAATTACTGTAAAACTGTTAAAAGTACAATGAGTACTGACACCCAATCTGTGCATCTCTGGAGAAAAAAAAAAAAAAATGGGAATGACTTCCTTTGGAATTACCACAGCTTCTAGAAAGTTTTAGCCAGACAGTGTGAGCGGAGTGGAATGCGTCAATTGTATATGGAGCGGGGGAGCGGAGCGGGGTAGTTGCTGGACCGGAGTGCGGATCGGACATTTCCAGCCCGCTCTTTCACAGCACCGAGAACAACTGAGCACGGTTTTATTTTTCTTAAATACATGTTCGGCCATGGAGTTTGCACAAAAACTTGAACAGCTGTGAACACAGTCGATACTTTCAGTGATAGTTCATTCACTCATATGTGTTTGTGGGTTGCTTTTAGCTCCCTATGAGATATCCAGATACAAACAAGCCCAGTAAATTTGATACAAAACACATGCAAAGTTTGAAATAGGGAAGTACACGACGTCGTAGAGACCTGTTAAACTGTTAATTGCAAGATGTTATTTCCTGACTTTCTTTATTTTCAATTTACCCATTTTTCAATAATAATGAGAAAGCGTCTTCGATTTATGTCAGCTTTTTTCTTTGCCGATCATACCTGGGGATTCTTTTTTACTTGGGTCAAGCTATGCAATTGTAATAAGGAAGATTAAAGAGTACTCCTTTCTAAATGTACATAAAATCTCATCTGCAATCGGCAACACAGTGGGGGGGGGGGGGGGGGGGGAGAGGCTTATACCATGTGAGCGGAGTGAAGCGTGCCTATTTTGTCCGCTGTATGAAAGAGTAGTGATTAATAACTCTGAATAACCTGGTGGTGCAGACCTAAAACGGTAAGAGGCTGGCAAACGAGCAGGAGTTTATACTGCAAAGCATCACCAGGCATCCACCACCAGGGAGAAGGCCAGCCAGCCAGCCTGCGTTAGCAGTTTCCCACATTGATAGCTGCTGCCTTGTATGGGCTGTCCTGTCATCCTGCAGTCACAAGAGAAAGCAAAAAGGCAAACTTGGCACCAACATCAGCTCAGCTACAGAAACAATCATTTTACAGGGAGCACCTGGCAAGGGATGGCAGGGACCGGGTCGAGATCTGAGTGTAAACAGTCTACCACTAGGATAGGAATTATTACTTGAAGTATATGGTGCTCTGGACTGTTTTTTTTTTGTTAAAATGAGAGAGATAAGAGATTTGTAGCTTTACAAAATAAGTGCTGCTTTAAGAAAAGTAAATGTGATTACTGGGATTAGGTTTCAAAGACAGGGACTAATTGTGTTCTCATTATGTTAGAAATATTTGTGTGCTTGACCTTGGGACATATTACTTGACCTTGTGCCCCCTATTCTATGAGCAGTAAAACTGTAGATGTTACTGTGGGGAAGCGTTTTAGTTTTCATTGAGTTAGTAACCCTAAATAGCTTTCTTTTGCTTCTACAGAGGTATTTTATAGCTAGCCAAGGCTGTCAAGCAATAGAATTTCTCACAGTCTTTTTGAAAAAAGCCAGTCAGAAATAGCTGGCTTGACTTCCTCACTGCTTAGTTTTGACAAAATGTTTTCCCTGAGTTGCCCTGTTGTAACCAAAGGATACTGACCCCCCCCCCCCTTTTTGGAGTGATGGAGCGTCCACTCACCTTACCTCCCCTGCTTTGTCTGTCCACAGGGGGAGATGCTTGACATTCCCTTCCTGAATTTGACTGTTTCAGGGAGTAAAAAATGCATAAAAACAAAAACCAAGAAGTGAAATTTGTTGGGAGATGAATGTACTTATCTATCTGTTTGTAAGTAATTTCCAAGAAATACATGTATGCAACGTTATTGACTTCTTATAAATTGTTACAAATATTATATTGTTGTTATATTTAGCTTTTTTTTACCATGTCCCTAAATCATAAAAAACTTTCAAACTGTATACATGCAAAAAATGTGTATGACGTTTTCTACAATTACAGCAGTCTGCCAGCTGACCACACTGTGGGGGTCTATCGAATTGATCTAAACATTAAAATAATAATTGGCAGATTTTATTATTCTAATATCCATATGTAAAAAAAAAACAAACAGGTTTGTAACAAGCAGTACAAAATCACTGACTTTTATATTAAAGAAAACAAAAAAACTTAAGATAATAGTGTAGCCTACAGTATGAAGCATGCACGTCCTTTTCCAATCAATAGGTTTCACACAGCACCACACAGTGTTCTGGACTTTGAATGAATCTCATTGCAGAATCTGGCTCATTGTTACATCACATACTGTTGTCACTTTTGACTGCGTGTCACAAAACAAAAAGAATATGAGCCACAGAAATTCCAAAATGAGTAACTGTCAAAATGATAACTGCCCTCCGCCTCTTTCAAGTGATGGGCACAAACTGTACAAAGTGAGTGAGAAGTCACCCATTCATCCATGTTAATTAAACAGGTGTTTGAATTCATACCTATTCTGTTGGCATTTTAAGTTGATTTTCTTGTACAGCAACATCAGTGGCATGTCACAGGATGTTAAACTGTGACATTTTTGGATATTCACCTTTTATGCTGAGCAAGCATGAATGTGAATTAATTTCTAATATTGGACCAAAATATTTTTGAACAGACCGTACTTCACTCAAGGTCTAGACTCTAGAGACTCGCCAAAGGGATTAACAAAGAAGGCAGATGTCACAACTCTGTAAATGGATTATCCCTAGACACCACTTCAGAGGTAAAACCACGCATTGTGTAGGACCATGCATATTCCACATCTTCACTGACATAATACAATAACACTCCCCACAGTGAGAACTACAGTACAGACAAGACTGGAACATTATCTTTGATCATTCCCTCTATGTAGCCTATATTATCATACATTGAACCAGTGGCTTGGACAGAATGTGCAACAATCTCCAGGTAACACAGCAGGAAGCATTGATTGTACTGAGCTGTTCCCAGTCCTCACAGTTTTAAATATTAAACTCCTAGCAAGAGATACACAATTCCCATGTTGAATACATGAGTGTATTTGTTTGCTCTTGACATGGCTTTCTATTTTGCCAAAAACACAAAACTTAAGAGCCCTTATTTTTATATAGCCTACATTCTGTGTAAAATAGACCACTGACCTCTACTTTACATGCATCCCTCTAAAACAGAGTGCAGGTTCAACAATGGGCATGTACAAATCTGCATAAGTTACATGATCATTGTAGTGGTAATGTTATATTGATAGGCACAGGTATTGAATGCATCTTCAGTATGAACCCCTTAAGCTTGGGATCTTAATTCAAATTAATCCTAACTCTGGATATAGTGAATGTTTATTTATTTATTTTTATTTCTTGCAACATTTCAAACTTCAGCTGTGATCTTACTTTTGATTTCAATATTGTTTCCAATTAACACTTTGTCATTCCCAGTACTGGCAGCATTTCAGACACACAGTCCAGTACAGGCCTAAAAGGCTGTTCTTGTACTAAAACATGTGTGCTGCACAAAGATGGGAATGCCCAGGATTAATCGGGGTAGCATGGCATGCATCCCCTGTTCTTGCCAGGCAGTGAACTACTAAGATTATAAGAGCAACAAGCTGAACAATATGCAATCTAATCATAATCCCTCAGATCAGTACAGCAAATTGGGGTACTGTTTACTGTTAGTGTAATAAGATTATTCACCAGCTGCTGTCGCTAAACCACTTATCCCATAAGGCCACACTGCTTCCTAGACATAATCTTTAAATCACTACTGTAGGTCACATCAACTTCAACCATAATCTTTTAGCTAAACTGTCTCTGAGTCCCTCAGCTTTAACCATCCTGCCAAACATCTGTGTGTTCTAAGCCTCACACTCTTACCTAAGACAGAAACTAGTATTGTTCAATAGAAAACATCATAACTTCTGAGATAAAACTGAAAGAATTTCACTTGGCTACCCTAAACCCCTCTTATGCCTATACACTTACACACAGCACAATCATGTTGGCAAAATTAGGGACTTTAGACTCTATTTCAATTTCCTAAATGTCAGCAGACACTTATGTGTACAGTATATGGGAAAGACTGAATAAATATTTACTATAAAAGTACATGACCTTAAACTGTACACATACAATACTGTATAAAATAAACAATAAAGCGGACATGTAGAGTATTTTGTTTGACATTTTAGGAAAATCGGAAATGCTTTGGTCGAACTTTAAACAGCTACTGTAACACATGAATAGTTATTCAAGAACACACATTCTTATTCAAATATGCTGTGAAAAGGAGGCTACATAACAAGAAGAATAGCAAAACGGCACTATAAAATGTCTTTCCTGCTCATTTGCTTTTTACAACCACAAGTTATTTTTTCAAAGAAAGCAAAAATATGACGTCAAACGAGCGTGGGAAAGCTCAATGAATTAGTCATAAGGCTTACGGCATTTTTTTTTTTTTTTTGCAGCTTTTTGGAAAAAACGTTTAAGTGAAATGTTGGCTCACAAAAGAATATTATACTTAATCCCCAGTCCTCAAATGAAAGATCAAAATTTGCCTCAAAATATCCCAGAACATTCTGAATTGTGACATCACTAAAATAACAAAAAAGAAAACATATGCAAAGTATTCTAACAGGCAGACTATGGAAAAACATCAGTACTGGAGGCTGTTTTCGGAGACTCAAAATGTCCCTTAAGATCTAACTGAAGCTCCTGATCGTTTACTACAAAAGACTGGCAGTTAAATCAATACTATTTTAGCTAGTCTGCAAACGTTTCCATCTATTCTCCCATAAGAGCCCCACATCACCCACTGCTACTGTACAGTCTAGCAACACACAATTCATAAAATACATTTTTACAAGCTTCCTAGATACCTCCCCACACTCGTGCTAAACGTTAACATTGTACTACACCTCAATAGACTTTGTGTTACTATTGTAAATAATAAAGCACTTCTCCTTTTAGCTTTCACAACCTGATGTGCATTATACAAAGGATTATACAAAAAATGACAACATACTTGAGGATGTGCTACTATCTCCACCTGCTCTCTTACCTTTCAGCTGGTCAGCTACAACGCTTTGCCCGACCCTCTCCATCACCCTGCCGTCCTCTCGCAGGTATCGGTCATCAAGGAAGCTGGCGGTCACCTCAGAAATGTGGACTTTGCCAGCTACACCGAGCTGCTCCATTAGGTTGGCTAGGTTGACATCGTTGGACCAGACATCAAACTTGAAGCGTCTCATGCCCAGGATGCCACAGAGCACAGTGCCCGTGTGGACACCCACCCGCATGTTTACCATCTCCTTCTTCTCTTGGCAGAACTGTTCTATGGCCTTGATCATACCAAGGCCCATCTCAATGCAGCAATAAGCGTGATCAGCACGTGGTTCTGGGCAGCCCGCCACACAGTAGTAGCAGTCACCCAGCGTGCTGATCTTCTCACAATTGGTGATCTCGCAGAGTCTGTCAAATCGGCCAAATAGGTCGTTCAAGAGGCCCACCAGGGCATGGGCCGACTTGTTGGCGCTCATCTTGGTGAATCCCACAATATCGGCAAAGAGGATGCTGACAGGCTCCATCCGCTTCATATTGAAAGGCCTGAAGATGATCTGGGCTTTGGGGATGGATGGCTTTTTCTTCTTATTCTTGGGGCTGGAAGTGGAGTAGCGTTTCACTGAGTTCTCACTCTCGTCATCCCCTTGCTTCATCAGCTCGTCTGCTACCATCCTAGGCATGACCGAGTGGATCATGCGCTCCTTCAGGGCTTTCTCCACCTCCAGGTCCTTTCCATGCATTATGGACTGACCCACCTTCAGGAAGGTGCTTCGCGAGCGAACCTCTGACATGATGAACAGGTGGATCCCAGTGGCGTGGGCGCAAATGTGTAGAAGAGCCTTGGCTGGGGCCAGCCAGTAAAGGGGGTTGGACTCTGCGCTGTCACTGGCAAAGTAGATACAACCCAGGATCTCAAACAGCGTTGAATAGACCAGCCCTAGCAAGACACAGAGGTACAGGTGCAAGTGCATGATGGTGTAGAGCAACAGGAGCACCTCCATGCATACGGAGAAAGTGCCCACATTGGAAAGACAGGGTTCCCAGGAGTAAGCAGCATTAGTCAGGCCCGTGCTGTTGTCAAAGTCACCTTCTTTCAAGAAGAAAGCACGTTGCAATTGGGGGGACAAAGTCAAGGCAAAAGTGACAAGGAAGAGCAACAAGGAGACCCATACATACAGTCTGGCGTAGAAGCGGGTGAAGGTGAACAGCAAAAGCAAAATGCAGAAGACGAGGAAACCCAGAGTGGGGATCAAAAAGGCAGTCTGGTCGCACCTGGCACCGTTGACCCCGAAGTAGATGCTCCAAAGGAGGCAGGCGGCTGCCAAGTAAAAGAGCACATAGCGGAACCTGCGCTGGGTCTGGGGGAAGCACCTCTCAAGGCAGGCTTCTTCAAGGTTGGTAGAATCAAACCTGGGGTTCCACCACTGCCACGAGGACCTCTCAAAAAGCTGTGGCAGCTTCTTTGGGCGCCTGGCACCTGTAGTCACCACCCTGCGGACACCTGACTCCCCAGAGCTACAGCTGGAAGAGATGCTGTACTTGCAGTGCTTGGAGCTGCTGTTGCTGCTGCTGCTGCTGCTAGCAGGGCCATGCAGCTGTGGCTTGCTGTTTATCTTCACAGACACGCTATCTCCAGCGGCATTGCAACTAACCTCAGTGCTGTGTAGCAACAACTGTTGGTGCTGTGGGGAGGCCATGTTAGAAATTAACACAAAAATAATTTTATAAAGGTCCCTCTTCTTTTTACCAGGCTGTCTACTTGTACTTGAGCACAGAGTTCCAGGGTCTTCGTGTTGCACAGTTCATCACTGATCTCTCTCATTGTGTCAATTACATTTGGTTTAATACATTTCGTTTGTACTTCACTTCTTCCCCAAACACAGCAAAGCATTAATCACATTTTTTTTTTTATATCACCTTTGTTCATCGTCCCCTTTTGAGTGTTATAAAGACGCTAATGGCAGTGTCAGCTTTTTAAAGTACACCGTCCCCTGACGAATTTTTCTTTAAGATCAATTTCTTCTGAAAGTTTGACGAGAAATACTAGCACAGCTCCACGTTTCACATTCCGCTTCGGTTTCTGCCCGACATGCTTCAAACACTTCCTGCTTTAATATAACTAATAGGTTTATTTAAAAACAAAAACAAAAATAACTTTCAGATGTTACTGGTTTCCTTTCCTCTGCGTTTAATCCATATCAAAGCTTTTTTTTTTAAAAACGACCACATACATACATTCCATTGGCACCGTCATTTTTCTTTCCTACTAACTAGTTTAATAGTATTTACTTTTTTAATCTTATTTACTTTCTTGTACGATCGCATTACCGCGCTCAGGTACTTAGTAGTTCAACACGTAAAGTGCTTGGAGGGGGTGTCTTAACTTGGCAGGAAATAAAATACCACTGTTTTATTTTGTCTTGCTTTCCCTATTTCACAGTGTCTTCTGTGCGCCTTTCAACAGGAGGGCCTGCTCCCATCAATACAGCCGCGTCCTTTCCTGACTCACCTCTCCGTTTCCCCACTGCAGCGAGCCCAAGTCCAAACTAGGAGGCTTGGTTGGTGTCTGTGTTAAGATTGTGAAGAAGGGTTATAAAAAAGCTCTATATGTATTCACAAATGTCAGACCGTTTCTCCAGTCACGCAAAGCTTGCAACCCTTATTTAACCCTCACACAAAAAACGAAAAATATGAGCAAAACTTCAGAATCACCCAATCATGTTTATTTCCCCCCTTGTCAATATTCCAAAGGCAACACAAGTTGTTTTTCTTCCTTTCTTCCTTTCTTTTTTTTTTTTTTTTCAGGTCACCGTTCTTCGGCAGAGTACATCAAAGTAAAGTACTGCCAGGACAGTTATCAATTATCCTCCCCACTGTTCTCCCTAGCTTGCAGTCCCAAAGGAAAAGTGTCTCAGTTTTGGGAGCTTTATTCAATTACTGTGACTGAACTGTGGGGGTGATGATGTCTCTGGGTTTATAAATTCCTTAATTCAAGGCAGCTCCGCGGTCTATTCACATCACCAACATCTCCTGGCTGAGCTTGCTTCCAATTCTCTTTCCTATTAACGGCTGTCAGAAGGTTGTCGTGCGGATCGGAGGATGACGAGGGTCGGAGGGAGCTTCATTTTTTTTTTTTTTTTTTTGACGCTGACGCCGCAGCCACCATCTTCTCCATCAGATACAAAACTGACAAACTAGCAGCAGTGGAAAAGTGCTGGGGTAGGGAAGGGGCGCGCGCACGCACAGAGTAGAGACAGATGTTGGCTGCGCGCACGTACAGAGGGGACGAGGTTTTTTTTTTTTTAAGAGACCGCAATGCGCGTGCCCGAGTAATGTACTCCAGTCAAGGGTTCCTAAAATAATGCTTGCGCGCTCACCCTATAAAACGAGCGTCCAAAACGGAGAGTGTGCACAGGCTTGAGAAAGGATAGATAAATTAGCTGTATGTTGTTACTGAGGTCATAATTTCATACACACACACACACACACACACACACACACACACACACACACACACACACACACACACACACACATATATATATATATATATATATATATATATATATGCCCCGCGCTCTCGAGTCTAAATTGCATCTCGAGACTGCTGTTTGTGGCGTGCATGCCCCTTGCTTTCACAAAACTACAAACTGTACATTATTGTTTTTAAAAAAACTACACAGTATAGGCTACAGTATTTGAAACGTGAAATTGTGAAATGTCTAAATAAATAAAATAACCAAAATCAAAATTTCACCGCTCTGCTTGCCAAAATGATCAGCAAGCAGAGTCGATTTCATCTGCAACCCGAGCACATACATAGACAGGTAGTGGGTACACAGACGCATTGGCAGAATCGCCAGACGCCTGCTTCGCCCACTCTGCTAGCTGTCATTGCACATGTTGGTTTGGCTATGCTTGTCAGAATATGCATTCAGAAGAAAAGTTTGAGTTACAGTGAAAATATAATAAATCCGGAAAAGCAAAGTTCTTTAAAAACACGTTTTGATTGAATTCATCATGCGACAAATATCTGAAAACAAAACTTAAATCAGCCACAGGCATTAAGGCAATGGAATCCTTTTTAAAATTAAAAATAATTGGAACTAATTTTGCTGAATCTCCCTCTGTTTCATCCCGTCTTCAAGGTAAGGGCATTGTAGTTTCTCCCAGTAGCCTCTCTCCTTGTTACTGTAAAAGTTTACTGTGATCCATAAATTCGCACACTAAATCCTGACAACAGAGTTTATTAGACTGGTCTAGAAAGGAAAATCGAATGAGCATTATCTGCCTCTCTGAAAGTTATTTATGGCTTGCCGGCTGTAAATTTGAGAGGCTAGCATCTTGTGTAAACACACCGATGGATGAATTTCCCTCATAAAGACTTCTGACTCATGGTAACGATAAAAAAAAGTACAGTTTACAAATACAATGAAAAATGGCACAGTGTTGATCTGAGAATTTAGATGGTCTACCTAAGCAGATTGAAAGTATAAAGTTATAGAAAATAAATTTCTATCAAGGGCATATGGTCATCCATTGGCACAAACATTTTTTCAGAAATACACATTTTCAAGATTGTAATTGCGCTGTAATTTATTTTTATAGGTACAGTAATTAGCAAATTGGCATTTCTGCAGTAGAAACTCTGACCTGCACTCTAACCGCTATCAAGGTTGTGGCTGCAACTGTAGATAGAAATGTGTAGGTCTTTGTCGTTTTGTTCTGCCTGTTTACCAGTTTTGTTTGTTAAGATTTGTGCGGGTTCATGTAACTCAGTAGCTGCCAGCACTGAGGCCTTATGCTGCAGAGCGAATTGTATCGTTTGTCTTTTCCTGGTTTTTACCTTTTTATAAAAGTGAAGTGACCGTGTTTTTTTTTTTTTTTTTTTTTTTGGTAAATCATCTGTCAGCTATGTTCATAACCAGTAACAGGTCTTAATGTGTTTGGTTTTCAGTAGTGTTGTGTTTTCCACCCTGGCTACACAGGCCATGTAATAAAACCTGCTCTGCTCTCTGCCACGCAGGGTGTTGTGGAATACCATTCCAAGGGGTGTATAGATTTTAAAAACGATCAAGTTAACTCCTGAGAAAAAGGTCTCTCAAATTGCTTGTTCATGATTTTGTTATATTAACACAAGAACAATTATAAAGAAGCCGTGCTGTTTGAAAATACGCCACCAAGTGTCAGATATAACCAAGCGTCGTCCTTCAGTCTAACAGGGACACCTACCATTTCATTATGTTTAACAGCAGTCGAAGGAAATACAGGTACCATTGCTTTTGCATTGTCTTTGTCAATACTTGCATCCTTGGCACCACTCTATACAAATGTATTTCAACAGAAACAACCAATTTAAGATCCAGGTACACTATTACACTATTAAGTACCAAGACCCAATCAATACAAGCTTTGAAAAACGATTCGTCACACTCTATGCCAGCATTAAATCTATTAGCTTTCTAAAGAAATTCTGTTATTTGTGGTAAGAATTAATTACTCTGGGTTTGGATCAGTTCTGCTCCTTTTTAAAGGGATTCTTCCATTGCAGTCTGTTTTAGATTCTATATATATAATGCTTTTAAGGATTGTATTTAGTGATCTGTTGTGTGCATGGTAAAGAAATTAATTGCAGTACCCAAGCGGCTGTCCCTCTGGGGAGGCAACCTGTGACAATAACTATTATGACAGCTGTTTGTGACACACACATATACTGTATATATATATTTACTTTACCTCTTAACACATCAGTTTGCAAACAGCTGCACTCACAATAACTACTGTCGTTTCTGCAATTTATGCTGACACATTTGAGAAAAGGCCACCTGCTGGGAGAATTGACAGGTATGAGGTAATACATTTTACTGAACCAACCCATTGTACAATTTGGGAAAATGTAGGAGTTAATTAAACACTGAAGAAAATTATTTGAAAATACGGCTCTCTATTTATCTATTCTGTATATATGGGCTAACAGCACCCTGTTATATATTTAGTTATAGTAAAGGATAGGAGTAATGAAACTGTATAGCTCATATTTCATACATGTTTATTTCATGATAACTAAATGTAGAATCTATTTTTCATTGTGATTTTTATAAGACGCCTCAGCCTTAATGTATATTTACAAAGGCATAACAACAACTTTTTTGCCAGCTTCAGTTACAAAACTACTACAAACTTCTTACATGGCGTCCCTTTATTTTACTTTCACAGATATACTCAAATTAATTCATTTTGATTAATGGGTTCCGTTGTCTTTTAAGGACAATCATAGGTTCAAATATCTCTTTGTTTCTTTGTTTTCTTCCTTTGTCTCAAATCCTATGCGTTATAAAACTAGTTTATAGTCTAGCACTTGCATTGTTTCTGACAATGTGAATGCCCAACTGTGAATATCATATTATTATATACTGCTAATATAGTTACTCATTATAAATAACATGTTTAAACAGGAAACTTGTTTTCATGTCTTCTACAATAAAATCCTTTTTATTCTTTTTTTTTCCCAACTCACCAAGTTATGCTGAAGTTTAAACTGAGTATAATTAAATAGCTTGCTGCTGGCCATTTACAAGATTGTAATACTGTGCCACTAGCTGAACGCAACCTGAAAATGATAAGGATCTCTGCTGACATCCAGCTTCAGTCTGAGTTGTAAATGTAAATGAGGCTATGAAGTGTAATAATTATTATGCGATACAAAACCACATTACCCCGACAAGTTTTAAACATCTGAAAGCTGAAGATCATTTGGTGGCATAAGCCAATGACAATGGTTGATCATAATAGTTCTAACCATTAAAAACAAAATAGGCTGGCTGTCATATCCAGTTCCCTAAATGGTTTTTGTGTTTAGCAGAACACCACTTCAAGAATGCCTCATCCGAGACGTCAGTGAGTTAGCTTTACATGCGAGCAAGGTGTTGAGATAGGACAGCTGTGTTTCATGACAGTGTTTAGTTCATCATGGCAGACAGTCATAGTTTTTGGACTAACCTTAAAGGTGATAACTTGTCAACACAGCAGGTCTTTCTTTTATGGGGGGTTTATCTTGATTAGAATACATTTGCTGTTCAAAGTTCCTTCCAGGAATCTGATTTAGCTTGTAACAGAACCAAGTGCTGTGTGTTGTGCTGAAGTCCAGCAGGCACTTTCACATTGATCTCTGAATGCCAGTCCCCACCAAATAGTTCCCACTTTGACATTTCAGAATACATTTCCACACAGTAGTATGTAAGGTGTTCTGATTGGAATAACCAAATATGGTACTGGAAATGAACCCCCTTCGTCTTTGGAATTATGGGACCATGGGCAGTGCTCAATCTAGTGTGTGTTTTATAGCAGTCATTTCTTAGAGAGTGCCAGAGCTATTAAAGAGTATAGTAGTATAATTTTAATTGATGCATTACAATTCCAACACTAGGTTATTGTATCTGCAATCAGTAGTGATATTTGTTCTTTATATCTGGCTTTACCTGGCTCTAAGGTTTCTTTGGGCTTGTCTGGAGGATTTTGAACAGTCTTCTTCATTCCATTCAAATCTCGTGACTCATTTCAAGCTCCAGGTGATTTTGTTTTCTATAGTAGCATGTCTAGAGAAGTGTGATGGCAAGTTTTAATCACAGCACATTTTTTTTCCCATACATGAAAGACCTAAGAATATATAGCGCTTAGACAATGGACCCAATGAATCAGACCATTCAAGTTGTTTGATACAGATATTAAAGAGTAAGTAGTGGGGTTTTGATAAATATAGCGTCACATGTCCACACGTGTTACTACAACTGTTTAAATAACATACCTGCAATTTTTGTTGTCATTGTTAACATCCTGACAACTTTTTACATTTACAACTTTAAAGTTTGTTTCAAAGCTATTTTCAAAATGTCTTCTCTAGTGCACTGATAGTGTCAGGATTATTGCCCACGTTGTCAAACAGGTAACACAGCAATAACGATCCATGATGTGGTACGGAACACAAAATCTAGAACACTTGTTATGTTTTTTTTTTTTTCCCTGTGTGATTTAGAGGACAGATCTCAAACCCCAGTGTGCTAGAGCGGCCATTTAGAAAAGAGCTTTGACACAGACTTTAAAGTTATAAGTGTAAAAAGTAAGGATTTTAACAAAGAAAATAAAAAAAATACAGGTACGTTATTTAAACAGTTGTAGTAACAAGTGGGGACCCTGCTACTTACTCTTTAAATACACTGATAAAAATAAATCTGAAGCCAGAAGCCATAGATCTGAAGGAAGCAAATTCAACTGTTGATAAAGAGCACAGTCATGGGTGTGTGGGTCAGCTTTCTCAATAAACCTACACAGATAATTGAGATAACAGTTGCTTTATTGTGGAATTCAGCAGATGCTAGAATTGAGATATGTTGAATGTTTTTACATGACCAAAGGAAAATGTTGGGCTATTGTCATGGCAATAGCCCAACATTTTCCTTTAGTCATGTAAAAACATTCGATATATCTCTTATTCCGTACACTGTATATTCCATCACTTGCAAAAGACTTTTATGTAAATAAGAACCATTTTGTAAATCATAGTTGAGAGGATTGTTGGAGGTAACAACTATAATTCTTTCTGACAAGCTCAAACACAAACACTGAAGACATTGAACAGACAAAACTCTGTCATTGAAATTATCAGGTATATTTTAGCATTTCTAAATTTAGCACTGTTGAGTGTTTTATGTATAAAAAACAGTATATCCAATTGAAACCATTGCATTGAATACTTGTGCCAATCCTGAAGGTTTCATGTTTCTTTGCCTTACCAAAAAGAACTATTAAATATCTCATAGTGAGCACTGCAGTAACACATCCCTTATACTTTTTGCCACAGTAACAGCAAAGCATAATAAAGCATAGGTAAGCATTGTAAAACTCTGAGAGGTATAGTCAAACATAATAATAACATTACAAACCATGGTAAACACAATGTCTAATCATGGGAAAAGCTGCATATTTACCACGGTACACTTCAATAAGGGACCACAGCTTGTGTTGTGCTTGATTTAGTAATTCCTTCAGTGCACACACTATTACTTTAGTAATGCCTGATTGCTATATTGACTAAATTAATACATTACAAGCCTATCAAAGTCATGTAATCCAATGCTCTATTCAAACAAACTACAGCACATGAACTGTGCAAAGCTGCCCCCTTTCTGCTGGTTTCACAGAGCACGATTAGCACAATCTTGGACTACCTGATATTAATGTAGGTACAGTAATTCAAGATTCGCGCTAATCAGGGTCTGTTAAACCAGCATTGCATTATATGCATTACTCTGTAGTCAAAGGATTAGAGGTAAGCTGCTAAATGACAAATTTGTTTGAGACAAGTACCACAGCAGACTGAGGTCAATACTGCTGGAGAGCTGAGGGAAAAGGGTTTGCACGAGCACTCATTGCAGAATGACAGTGCTGGAGAGCTGAGAATGGAGTGGTTTCATTCATTATTTTAATAGTTTTGACTGGGTAGCGTTGGCAATGAGATTCGGGGACTAAAAGACTTGAATGCTGCAGTTTAAGCGCTCATGTGAATTTTATTCAGCATCCAAACACAAAAACAACAAACCACACCGCACCGTCATCATCCTAATCCGGGAAACCCCCTCCCTGCCACCAAATATTCCCCACACACTACACCGGCAGGGCTTCTGCCCTGCAGAACTGTCCAAAAATCTTATAAGGGTTATTGAAAATATATCATATAAGAATTGCTGTTTTAAGAGCAAGTTGCTTCAAATATCGTTTGAATTGATTTTTTTTATATTTCCCTTGTTATTTTAGTTTTTATCCAGGTTGACTTATAATTGTTACAAGATATCACATTATTTGTACATACAATTACATTATTTTTTACACACAATTACCCATTTATACAGTATACAGGTTTTTACTGGAGCAATCTAGGTAAAGTACCTTGCTCAAGGGTACAGCAGCAGTGTCCCCCACCTGGGATTCAACCCACAACCCTCTGGTCAAGAGTCCAGAGCCCTAACCACTACTCCACACAGCCTTCTTGTGACCAGGTGACCCCCCTGCTGTCTTTGTCTGTCTATTAGAGTAGGTGGTGAAAGTAACGTAACATGATTTAAATGGAACGAGGGAGATGGTTAATTCCTGGCAATTTGGACAGACAAGCTCAGCTTTAGAGAACATTGATAAGTCAATATGGGAGCAACGGAACCACTTTAGAATGATGACAAACACCTTACATTACATTTGAAAATAATTACTTTTTTCTATATTTCCTAATAAGGAGACAAGTGAGAAGTGGTAAAAGTAGGCCTACAGTTGAAAATACAGTAGTTTACTACAAGCACTCAGCATATGCAGTGATTAGAAGGGTAGCCAAGTTATGGAAAAAGCTTACAGTAACCATGTACATTGACACTCTTTGTCCCAATACTTATTGGAGAATATATTTAAGACGTGTAACAACAGTGATTGTATTAGGAATTCATTGTTCAAAGTATATTTCTTGCATATTTTAGGGTATTTCTTGTTCTTGTATATTTCTTGTTCAGGGTGTGCTGCCTGTTACATGCAGTAATGGGATTGGGGTGATACAGTTCACTGTTGTTTGAGTTGAGAAACTCATGTTGTATATTTATCTTTCTGAAGTAACACAAGTCTGAACGTTCCAGGATACATTAAAAAACAGAGGAGGCCTCCAAAGCCGAGGAAAGAAAATGTATATGCTTTTTTATGATGTAATACAAAACGTAATGCTTTTTTATGATGCTCGCAATCATTTTGAGTTCTCCCGCACAGACACGTCAAGCAAATTTAACCGCAGCTATAGAAGTAGTATTCTAAAGTCATGCTGAAGTTTATTCTACCCATTATTTATAGGGGGAACTGCACACTTCTCCACTTCATTGGAGGCTGTTATTCCTTTGATTGGCTGTTTCTGGGGCCGTTGCCCAGTGTTTTATCTGATGTTGAGCTCAGACGGAAGAACAAAATGACTTTTTCAGTCTAATTTATTGTTTCCAGATTGTTTAGTATGTATATAATAACTTCAATACTAGTCTGCATCCTACCTGAACTCCCTCTGCTGTCTGGGGTGGTGGAACACACTGTACTCACACACACACAATCAATCACCTTCTCAAAGGAAGGAGTGAAATATAGAAAAGGGTAGCAAGCAAAACATAGGCCAACACAGCAAAGCACAGGCAAGCATTGTGAAGTACTAGGAACTAGGGTACAGCATGGGTTAAAAAAACAGAAATGAGTCTGTTTTTTTTGTAAAATGCAAATATGTCATTTTCATTGATATTGCTATTCCCTGTACTT
This sequence comes from Acipenser ruthenus, assembly GCF_902713425.1. NCBI lineage: Eukaryota > Metazoa > Chordata > Actinopteri > Acipenseriformes > Acipenseridae > Acipenser > Acipenser ruthenus. Next base: position 8,900,941 of record NC_081201.1, on the reverse strand, counting down.
CCTTTCTGTATTTGTAATGATTCTGAGTGGTTCTGTTACTCCAATAGGAGTTGTCGTCGTGTTTCTCTAGATCTGGCTTTTGGCTTGCCTGGATAAACCCACCTGCCAGGCACTGAACCTGCATCCAGTCAAGAGCAACTGAGTGCAAACCCATTTAAAATGAATACATTCATCATTAAAAGGTAGTTGAAATTTAAATAGTCAGTTAGAATGCAGTTTGCAGCTACTCTCTAGCCAAGATAAAACACATTGTAAACTGCACAATTACCCATGCAAACTGACAGTTCTAAACTTGTATAGAGGTTACACAGCACAGTACAAAAGTACATGCAAATACTGTAATCACATTTAAATGCATATCTGCAAGTATGCTGAAGCTGTATTCAGTGTTGGGCTATTATGTATGTTGATTAACACAGATGTCACAGTCCTCTGCAGCCCCAATCAAACAGCGCTCCTCGCTGCGGAAGATACCGATACTGCTGCTAGTTGGGCTCCACCATATAGCACAGACAGTAGTGTAGGGCTAGTAACACTGACTATTATTTATCATAAAGGTCTAATGCTTATTATTAGCTTGTTTTAATAAATTCAAAACAGGTTTAAAGAAATCAACCATTAAATAAAGGCTCTAGTTAATTTTAGGGGTACAATATATATGTGGTGTGCTAAACCCTTTTTTAATGCTAAAACTTCAAAACTGTAGGACAGTTTTATGTTTTTACACTGGCATCATTCTACATTCTACGAGAGGGGCGACCCCTGGTGGAGAAATGTGTGTTTGAAAAAACACATTTGGTAATTTGGTAAAATCAATGTGATTGTATGTTCAAGTGAGACCTGTTAATATTATTTATGTTTTTGGTAAAAATCAAATTCTATGTCATAGGCTCTATAACAATTATTTATTATTATTACGACTTACAGTTGTTACAGAATATCACAGTACAAAGTATCACATTACAAAATATCACATTACAGAATATCACATTGCAGATAATGGCAGTTATAAAGTACAGTAAAATCAGTTAGCAAATAAAATCAATTTCAAATAAGAGCAAAATAAGGAATACAGTTAATAATTACATTTAAGAGTGAGTTCGACTAAGAGCAGATAAACTTATAGTAAAAATATTTGCTTATAAAGAGTAAAGCCCATTAAGAGCATGTAGTAAGTACGGTAAGTGAATCAGAACAATTTCAAATAAGATCAATTACAGAAAATGTGAATATGGGTACCTATAGGAGTAAAATCAAATACAAGATACAGGAAGTAGTTATAATTAAGAGCAGTAGTAGAATACGGCAAGGTATGGAGCAGTTCAGTGCAGGTACAAGCTGATGCAAGTACTGAAACAATTGGGTGCCATATAGTCCAGTATAGTCGAGAGTTGTGAGGTTTACAGATGCTGTCTGAACAGGTGTGTCTTGAGGAGGCACCGGAAGGTGGTCAGGGACTGGGAATATGAACAGAGTTTAAACTCCAGAAATTAATAACACATATTAAACAAAGTTATTTTCCTGATCATATAATTGTGTCGTGCTGAATAATATACCAACATGTAAGTACAGTGTAGTTAATTATTTGTTTATTTAGCAGACGCCTTTATCCAAGGCGACTTGCAGAGACTAGGGTGTGTGAACTATGCATCAGCTGCAAAGTCACTTACAAGTGCATCTCACCCGAAAGACGGAGCACAAGGAGGTTAAGTGACTTGCTTAGGGTCACACAATGAGTCTGGGGACCTTTTGGTCACAAGCCCGTTTCTTTAAGCACTGGACCACACAGCCTCCTTAATGCAAGTGTATTATATCCAATATAGGGAGTAAAACAGAATTAGCAGCCGGGATGCAAAATATTCTGTTTTGTAGCCATTCCGCAAGAAACATTGCATGCAATTCCTTCACTGATGTTCAGTGTCGATTCCAATGCAGTATGTAGCATTACCCACTAGGTGTCCCCAGTGTGCTACATATTTGGGAGCCCAGAGAGGACATTTACCTGCAAAGCAGACATTTTGGGGCTGAGAGATAAAATAAAAAAAAAAAAAAAAACAATCTCGGCCATTTATTATCTTCAGTACAAGTTTAACATCTCCTGACATTGAACTCATTTCTAATATTTTTCTTTACTTTAGTAATACCTTAAAGAGAACAGCCCACTCATCAGTTAGTCCACCTCGGTTTCTACTTAATGACAAATCTACAGGTTATAAAAAGGCAGGGAAACCGTTTTTAAACCTGTGCGTGGGGTAATTCACAGAACAGTAATTTTAAAGAAATCACATTACAATTAGCCAGGCTACTTTATACTTTTAAATAGACTTTTAGACACGGTGGAACAAACACTACAGGATGTGATGGGCATGTGCTGCCATCTACTGGTAACTCTCAGCTAATACAGTTTATTTTTTTTTTCCTGTACAACAGTGATATGTGAAGACTCCAGCCTAGGTTGCCTGTCCTGAGAAATGTTAAGAATTTGGGGTATATGTGTTGTGACAACTTAATATTCTTTTAGGTGTCATGTTCCCTTCTGGTTCTGGTTAAATGCTACTTTTTTCAATTTAGCTTTTTATAAAAAAAAAGAAAAAAAAGGTAATCTACAGTAACAAGAAATTCACTGTTGTGGATTATTAAAGTCATAATAATTCAATGAATGTGTTTTTTACATTATAAATGTTCTGGAAATGTGGTAAATTGGTGAGATGAAGTACCATTGTCATCATTAGAGATGCTAATATGTTTTAAAATGAAGTGAAGAGAATATAGAGATCATTCCTGAAGATATCCTGCCATGTAAATACTATTGTTGAAGTAGCTTCTAGTGTACATCACTTGCTGTACATGCTGCCTTATAAAGTGTTTAAACAGGTTTTGTTCCCCTTAATTTATTTTTCAGTACTCTTTTCACGTCATTGTTGTTTAGACACACGTTTCGTATGTGAAGATAGAACTCTGCAGAGCAGTTCTTACTTCCTGCTGTATTCTCTGTGCTGTGCACTCTGTCCAGCAAAGGAAACAAGGGGGCTGCTCTATAGTGTCCTACCTCCAGAAACATTAGAATTGAAAAGGGCATTCATATATTTTTGCCAAAAAAGTAACAGCATAAAATACGTAGGATTCACCTCTCAGACATAAGAAATTAAAAAAAGTAAATGAACCAATAGTTCAGCACTTTATACAAAAAATGAACATAACATGAATTACCTGCAATTTGTCGTTTTAGAAGAAATAAGATGAGATAATGTAAAATACAAAAGACAGGAATAGACTCTACCATGATGCCTGAAGGTTTAAATAGAAAGGAATAATAGATTGTTACATCATTAACTGTGTAGTAAATGACATCACAAACATAGATTTAAATAGAAATAAGTGAGTGTAGTTACTACCATGGCATCAGCAGTCTGTTAGTACCGCCATTGTTTGTTTTCAAACACACTTTCCCTTGACAAAGGTATGTTAAACATACCAAAACATTGGGAAGTTGGCTCTTTTAAAATATATACACGAATTCTATGTTCACATTCACAACATACATAAATAGTATATTTTCCCTAATTATTACTGGCCGTGTATTTGGGTTTGCTTAAGATGTGATTATTGTATCTGGCTCTGAAATATGATACCCGTAAGCTGGGGAGTTTTAGCTGCCAGAGTAGCGTGTCTATCTGAAATAAAACTAGAGTTATTTCTTAATTATACCCAGGCTGCTGCTGGGAAAAAAAATACATGCGATAAAAATAAATCACGCTCAATGAATTTCAAATACTTTAATGAATAATATCAATAGTACAGAACTGTACCGGTGTCACAGGAAATAAGTTAGCTGGGAAATAAGTTACCAAATAAGTTACCATTTGCCTTTTTGAGCCTTTCTCCGCATGCGCGAATCTTAGAACTTAAAGGCAAGGTTCTCTGTGGAGAGTCATCCAAAATTACAGGATGCACCTCATTTAAAATGTATAATAACTGAAATTCAGTCTTAAAGATCACTTAAGACATCAAGTTAAATTCTATACTGCTGCTCTGAAATGGGCTATCAAATGCCTTATAATGAACAGCTCTTATATTTAAAAAATGTGAAAATGCAACAAGACTTTATCTATTAAAGACAATGTTTAATTATTGTGTTGTATTTGTAGTTGCAGAAACGTTTGAAAAACATCTAAATTCCATCCGTTGTAACTACATTCAGTTCCTAATATAATGAGACCTGTTTATCAATTATTTTGAACTAACCATCTGAAAGATTATGTAAACACATTCAGCAATTTGCAAGGGCATTATTGTATGTGATTGGAACATATACTCTGACATATGTTGGGTGGCCTGATCTAATTGGTCTCTCTTGAAATGACATCACTCTTGCCAGCTTGCTTTGAAAATCTGGACATAAAAGCATTGCAGATATTTTTGTGATACACTATAGCTTATCGTTAAATCCTTATTCTGAAGTCAGGAATGTCATTTGGGGCATACATTGAACATAGTTTATCAATATTAACGGGTCAGAGGCCAACTGACACATACTGTAGTCAAAGCAAGTGTGTTTTTAATGCTTGTTCTGTGTTTGTTAGACTCATGAGAACTAGACAGACAAGTTTCAAAAGGCTAACATAGGATTGTGGGGGTCATTTTGCAGCTGGTTCAAAATGCTGCTGCTAGGATCCTTACCAGATGTAAAAAACATGATGATATTACCCACTGTCTTGCCCAGCTGCACTGGCTACCTGTAAAGTTCAGGATTACATTCAAAATGCTCCTGCTTGCCAAGTCCCTTCATCACACAGGTCCAGAGTATCTCTCCAACCTGCTGACCCGCTATGTCCCTGCATGCAAGCTGAGGTCCTCTGACTCAGGCCTGCTTGTTATACCCAAGCAACAGTGCACCACACTCGGAGAGCACTCTTTTAGCTTCATGGCCCCGACCCTCTGGAACTCTCTCCCAGCTTCAGTGCGCGTGGCTCCCACAGTCACTCGCTTCAAATCAACTCTCAAGACCCACTTGTTCTCTCTCTCTTTTAATGCTCTCTAAGCCTGATATCTGTTATTAGCTGTTGTCTAAATTGCTATTTCAGGTTTTTCACTCCTTCTTATTCGTATAATTCTGCTTGAGACACGCATCCACAATGTTTAGAATTCACAACCTAGGCTTTTATTTAATGTATTATGCCTGTATTTAATGTATTTGCAATGTTTTTTTACTGTTTGTATTTAATGTTCTATGCCCTGTATTTCACTGTATTTAATGTATTATGTATTGTTCCTCACTATATTGTAAAGTGCTTTGTGATGGTGGTGCACTATGAAAGGCGCTATATAAAATAAATATTGATTGGTTGATTGATCTTTTCTTTACCCTCAAAGGCCCATGCACCAATGACTTTCAGTGTTTTTTATTTGTTTTCAATGATAATTATAAGCAATGTCCTTTTTCTGTATCAGCCCACATGCAGTTAAATTGACAGTTTCTTTCTTATTACTGAAAAGAACAACAGTAAATAACAGCACAGGCTGTAAAAAAGAATAATAATAAAGATATTAAAGAACAACAGTTATTAGATTTTACTTCTACTTTTGATAGCTGTAGACGTCTGTCCTTCAGTTCACATGTGATCAGGTTCACATGGATGTAATAATGTTTAAGTTAATCTGCCAAAATACATCACAATACAGTGTCACACTTTAGCTTTGCCAGTAAACCTATAGGGTTTGGACAACCAGTCTTGTCATTAAAAATGATGCCTGACTTAAGATACTGTTCCAACAATGGCACAGTCTTAGCCCTCTATAATTCTAAGAATTCACTCGTCTAAAACCGTACAGGTAGGGAAAAAAATGGACATTTCTTGCCAAGACATGTTTTCCTAAATAATACTGAGTGTCATTTATAATTAAATAAACTGTGACAGACAACCCTTCATAAACACCCATAGATGTGAAGTTTGAATTGCCCGATTCCTTACAGCTTTAATTATTAACCCTCCCAGATGAGGAAAGCAGAGCACTGCAATCCAGTTGAAATCCATGGCAAGTATCCATATCGTGCGTTTACATAGTGTGTGCAGTAAATATAGGCTGTAAAGCACTTGCCACTATAAGTCTCTTAAACCATGCTTTTTCTGCCCTTCACCAGCTACCAGGAACTTGCAGTTGACTGCTGCCATATCTAGCCGGACTTCATTTGTCAAAACATGTTCCTCTAGGTAGGTTAGCAGGGGTGTTAATACAAACACAGTAAAACATTGTCGTACTTTTTTGCTCTGCTCATTTTCAATGTAATACTAACAAGTCTTAGTAGTTGCGACCACAGTTGTATTTATTTAACCAGGAATAAACTCAGATTGGTGATCTCATCGTCACATTGGTTGAGTCTCATTTAACCCTTAACTACTGAAAGTTTCTAAGTGTATCTGATCATTTTATATTTCTCTCTCTATGTCTTTAATCCTTCTAGTTCCACAATTGCCTGCAGGTTATATCTATAAATTGACCTACTGTACAAATATGACCAAATGTTTTGCATCACCCTCTAGAATTAATTAATTTTGCTTCATTAAGTCGAATGAAACCTGCTGAATAATGTAACGTTAACAAGAATGTGCCCTGACCAAATATAATTTGACTGAAAGAGAGAGTGTTTGCAGTCTGGGCCATTTGGCTTCTGCTGACTCTTTTTTCTTGTTGTCTGGTATAATAATATCCAGAGAGCAAGCAGAAGCACCATCTATTTACCACTGATGTGGGAGGTACCCTATTTCAACTTGTATGTTAGGTCATAGGGTTATTTCAGATGTGGGAAACGGGCAGTGTTGTGTGATGCCCTGCTATTACAGATTCTGAGCCCTTGTCAGCACTTTATACAGCTTTGGCAAAAAGTTTTGCATCACCTAAAATTTTTAGGATTAACATGTAATCAAAGAAACTACAAATTGATATCGCAAAAGTCCACTGGAAGTACAGTATTTCATGTTAGATTTCAAAATGTCACATTTTTAAATTTGTCAGTTTTCCGTTAAGGATATGGAAACTACAAAGCGGTATGTAATTCAATATGTTAACGTAACATTATTCAGCGGGTTTTATTCAACGTTATGAAGCAAAATTTGTTCAGAGCTGTACTGCACAAACTGCAGCAGTGAGGGCAATACTAAGTGTAAGATATCATTGCACTCGAGAAGGAACAGAGAAGGGCAACTAGGCTGATCCCAGGACTTCATGGCATGAGCTATGAGGCCAGGTTAAAATAATGACATCTCTTCATAGAAAGGGAAAGGTCAGTGCTGATTCCACCTGTGGTAACTTACAGCTTGTATCAATTGGGGGCCTCCCAGCTCCCAGGGTTAGCTGTTCTCCCCTTGAATGATACACTATATTTCAAGTTTTAGTGCAGCTGATAAACCAATTACTTGATGTTCGTAATTTACCAGATAATTAAAACAAGCTTAATTACTGCAAATTGCTACTTAATTTAAGTGAAATTGAGAAAGAAACGATACTTGTTTTCTGTTTTTATATATTTTTACAAGATTTTTCTTGACAGACAATTTCAAACATCACACCGACAGCCCCTACGAGGTTTCTGGAACTAATTTGGCTTCATTACCTTACATGTACAGTCATCAAGCACCCTGTAAACAGCTGCAGTTTTAATGATTTCCATGCTATTGAGAATTCAACACTCAAGCTTCATTATATCCTTCTGTGGTATAGGATACATGCTGTCTTACATGTTGAAACAAATTCAATTAGAACCTAATTCAGCTACAAAATAGAATCTGCTGCGTATTAAACAGCATTTACAAATAAAAATGATATCAATTTTCCTTGTGGCAGTGAGAATATGATCTGAATTCTCTTTTCTTTCGGGAGCCCAGCTGTGTTTCAAAGCCAGTGCAGACTGTAACTTCTGTCCAATGGTTCTTTTCCTGTTGGAATATTGTCAGAGATGAGGGTGAGGGAAGGCTAGGTTCTTCTTTCTTAATTTAATCTGCTTGAAATGTGGAATGGGGAATTTTAATTTAAAGAAATCTCAGCAACACAACTGACTTTCAGGTTTCATCATTCACTATTTTACATGCCCAGCATGTTCTTCACTAATGAAAAATCAGAAATCACATAGTAATAGAGTAACAATACTGTAAATAAGCAGTGGGGTTCACGTTTACACCTCCACAGTTGCAACCTTACTTAATACAATCTTTTGGTTTCCTCATTTCATTGTGCCTGTACTGTTTTGTTATCGACATCGATATCGGCCACTATTTTCTGAGAAGAATTGTTTTTAGCGTTTCCATTTCCTAGGAAAATCAATCTGATTAGGTGGCATTTTTGTTGATGCCATACACATCCTTTTCTGAATCTTTGAGACAATAAAACAGCAGAGAGTGTGCAAGTTGTGAATCTGGTTGTGAAAGACCTTTTTGTCTATATGCAAACTGATGGGTATCTGCTGTTGCTGCACCTACAGGTGGTATATATGATTCACATAATGCAACTTGTGACATCTCGTCTGACACGTATGGCTACGGAACACCAGGTAACTTGCAGCTTTTTAAAAGTCTGTTTTGAGGACATTAATTAAAGCTTGTTATGAATGAAGTCTTACAACAGTCTAGGAAGAGTTTTATAAACATCAAACTTCATTTAATTCATTTAAACGCCTTGTGTAAATTCACCAAACCAGGGCTGAAACTACAGGTAAAGGTAAAATATACAAACATGTGGCAGGGTTGAGGCCCTGGTCCTGCACAGGTAAATAATATGTTTCGTTGGGTTTGTAATACGATGTGTGTAATTTGGAAATAGGGCAGGGCTGGGAGGTTAGAATTCCTTTCCTGCCTAATTGAAATCCATATGCAGCAGGTAAGCCAGGTGTTGATTGACTAATCAACTAAACCTGGCCACATGCCTTTAAAAAGGCGAGGCAAAGCCAGTCCTTTGTTCATCTGCTAGCTTGAAAAGCTCACAACCTTTGTTTCTTAACCAGGATGAGTGATCTGAGTGCTCAGGGGTGACTATTTTGTAATGAATGACCACCCTACTGGCCGAACAGGCAGATCGCATGTGTGCATAAAGAAACTGACTACAAACCCACTAGGAAGGACATTCCTCTTTAGCAAAACTGTAACGCCGAGGGTCGGCAGTTCAAATCCAGACCGCGGAGGCGGTAAAAATATAAGTAATAAAATATAATAAATAAATAAAAAGCATTACAGTGTGTAGACTGGGGCTCCAGCGTTTAGCACAAAGGGACTTCATTTAGGGGATTGTGTATCCCACAAAGGTCTATTTAGAGTGTGTTATGGAGAAGGTTCGTGGAGCGGGACCTCTATTTCAGTAGGAGCAGCAGTTCGGCCCAGCTTTTTATTTATTTAGCTGTTTTTCCCTTTTTTATTTGTTTTTGTATTTATGATTTTCAGGTACACTTGTGTGTGTATCCTCCCGCATTAGGGCTACCATTGCTGATACCCTAGTGGCGACCCCCACCTACTGCACTTGACTGCGTAAACTGTAATAAAACCTAGACACCTGAGCAGCGTTTTCAACTTCAACCTCTGTGTCTCTCTCGTCTATCAGCGAATACCCACACTGTAACAGAATGCCGCTTTTACAATACCATTTTCGGTTAATCGCAGGTAAAATATACAGTAGATGTTACACTGAAGGAAACTGATCTCTTCATTTGGATAACAGTGCCCTTAACACTGCAGCCCATTAGTGGAATTTCCAAGCTCAGAGAGAAATCTCTTATGTGCAGAAAATTAGCAACTGAGTGAGAACCTTGTTACAGTAAACATATGCTGTTCTGAGATTCTTGGTAAAAATTAGGCGTTGCGAGAAAAAAAAAATTGAAAGCATGCTAGAGGATTAAAATGTAAATTGAAATAAATTATTCACACTAGCAAATTTAAATAAATTACTTAAACACCTAAACTCAATCAAAGAGGCAGCTGCCCTGTTTAGTGCGGAAACTGTCAGAATAGTGTAGCAGATGTACTAACTAAACTGCTGGCTGTGCTCTTTGTTAAATATGCATAAATTCCAAAGGACCTGGTGGTGTTTTCCCAGGGGACCCTACAATGAAATAGTACACGACTAATAAAATCTATAAATCTCAATAGAGCATGCTTCTTTTTTTAGCTGTGAGCCAAACAACCATTTTTCAAAGGTGTCTAACTATTCCGTAACTCATGTGCCTGTTCTGCTGAGGGGATTACTGCACATATCCATACATGTACCTAGGGCTGTTAGCCAGTACAGCAATGAAGCAGCCAGCATTATGACTACGCCTCTGTTATGTACAGTACATGCAGTACAACATACAGGGGGGTGTAGAGGAAATTAGCAGCATTACAAAAACTTGGGTTAGATTCTCAAAGCACTTCACTCGTACATTGTTGTTTCAGAAAGCTTACATATGGCATTGGTCCGCTGCTGGTAGCAGCAGGAAGATGGCGGTTTTAGTTCACAGAGTGGCCAGAAAGTGAAAGAGTGGAGGATGGCTGTGTACCTACAGCTAAAACTACCTTGGGGAGTTTAAACTAACTGGTATGCCAACAACACTTGGGATAAACTATATAATAATCTTGTAAACATGCATGCAGGAATCATATGAACTGCAGAACTAGTTACAGTATCAACTGTATTGAAAACAGATAGAATACCCTAATGACAGCCTCTAATATTATAGACCAACACTGTAGTTAAGGTTTGGTGTGGTGCCGCCTATAATTATAACATTCTATAAACACAGCTTTTATAACCGGTGCAATAAAAAGGTACATATAATATTAGGTTGTATTTTATAACGCTAATAATTAATTTGTTAGAACTGCTGCTATAGCCAGCGGGGGGCGATGCAGGCTCTTCTACCAACATTAGACCAGTAAAACTACTGCACTAAAAATACACTTAGTTGTGCCTTTATTATACTGTATCAAGAGACTGAAAAGAACACAGTGGCTGGGAAAATGAAAAGGATTAAAAAATCATTTTGGGTTTCTGTTTGGGTTTTATATATGTTATCTCCTTATATATGATACCTCCACTTACAAATTAAAACCCAACAGATGCTTAAAACACCCTCTACACGGTAGCTACTTCTGCTGTATTTATTTAACACACATGTACTTCAAACTGAATGATCTGATCATGAACACCCCTTTGTTAACGCATGGAGCTCCATCCACACATTCACAACATTGTATGCTAAGTGCATGTAATAAATATTACAAGTCTATGAGGTACAATGATTTTGAATTGTATTCCAAAAGTGAGGAGAAGTAGGCAAAAAGAAAATAAAGACCTCCACCCCTGAAAGCATTAGACATTACTAAACACCAAGATAGAATTGTTTCTGTCCTTTTCCTGACTTCCGACTTCCACACCTCCTGTCCCCTATTTGTCTTTTTAGTAGAGTCCACGTGGGAATATTTGACCTCATGTTCTCCTGTCTATCCTTTTGTGTCTCATGGTGGTTTTACTCGGGTCATTCTAGTGACCTGTGGGTGCCTTGCTTTCGCATTCAAGGCCCTCAACAAGACTTCAAGATGTTGAAACTTGAGTTGCCTCAAATGTTCTGTATGAATGTACAGTGAACTGACCCACTGTCAGACAGGAAGCAGGGAAGATGTAGGGCAAACCAAGGTGAAGAAAGACAGGCAGAAAAATAAGTTAAAGAGTTGTTGCAATCTTTATGTTTCCAAGCAGGATTGATCCACTGCAATGAATTTCATTTCCAGGGATGCATTACCCTCCCTATTTAGACAGACAATATAGCAGGTAATGCAGAGACTGCCCAATTATTTTACCCCACAATTTAGAATGCCCAAATACTCACCCTCACACAGCACCAGGACAGTAGGATCTGCTGTAGTGCCAAGAAGAGAAATAGTGCCTGACAATTTTGCCTCCCTAACCCACAGGAGCTCCAGAGTGAATGCAACACTCCCCTGGGCTCCCCTGGGTTCCCCTGACTGCATGGTTTGAATCACCCTGCACACCACCTTTACCAGGTGAGCCACACAAGTTCATAACATACTAAATAAACATGACATTCATTTTTTTAACGACAACAGTTTCAGAAGCTGTTGCACGATTATTTTGTTTATTTAGCAGACGCCTTTATCCAAGGCGACTTACAGAGACTCGGGTGTGTGAACTATGCATTAGCTGCAGAGTCACTTACAATTACATCTCACCCAAAAGACGGAGCACAAGGAGGTGAAGTGACTTGCTCAGGGTCACACAATGAGTCGGTGGCTGAGGTGGGATTAGAACCGGGGACCTCCTGGTTACAAGCCCCTTTCTTTAACCACTGGACCACACGATCCTGTTTAAATTATAAAGCCTCCGAAGTTGCTACAGCTAAAAACAAAGTTGAACAGTCTTATGTAAGTGAAATACTATAACTATACACTCCCAGAACTGGTGGTTGCTGACCAGAGCTCGTCAAAACAACTGTGGGAGAACTTTTTTTCCCCTCCCCGATTGAAGAATCAAATTATTTTGAATCCGAGTGGAGGTGGGGATAGTCCCTGCCAACATCAAAGAACAGAATGAATTTGAAAACAGAAATCCTAAGATGGTAGAGTTCTTTACAGTGCTCCCAGGGCCTGTTCTGTTTCTGAAAGCATAGCAGGTAGCCATCCTGATTGTGAAGATAGAGCCTTTCATCTCAACAAACTTAAAGGCAAAGTTTGATTTATTATCCATGACCATTCCTATACTTCATTACTTTAGGTAACACATGCTAAGTTAAAGATGAAACGGAGAAGGGATTTGTGTTCCGTCCATTCAAATATCATATCTGTATAGGACGTGACCCTTTGTTGTTCAATTGTGAGACATAATTCAAAGGTTTATCATGCTACAAGGAAGGTTTTGGTTGTTCCTTGAACTGATATAGTAGTTATGACATACCATGGGGGTTTCTGATAAAGATGGTAGACTTTTATTGAACGTAATTTTGACATCCCATTGTGCGCAACTTGACTGCGGCATTTGCAACTCCTGCCTAACACTGCAAGCATTATCATTGCAGGTAGCAGGAGCTTTGTTTCAAGATCAGAATATGAACAGCATTAAGGTTTACTCTGCATTGCTTCTGATCTCTAACCTACAGGCTTACTGTACACAAATAACCTGATAAAATACATCTCTATAATGTTTGCAGTTTCACAGAGCCAGAAACCGACCCAGCAGCTCCTTATAGCCAGGCACGGAAATGCAGTTGTTTTTCCTTGGCAAACATCATTGAGCTCTTGCCGTGTGGAACAGCAGCATGTAATCGGATATTAGGAATATTTTGAACCACTAGCAAGTTTAAGTCCACCGAGGATTGTCCATGTCTACTGCATTTTGCAATGTATTTTTTAGTATTATGTGCTGCAAAAAAATACTTAAGGACTCTTGAAAAGAATTTCTCCATAACAATGTACCTGATGCAGATGCACAATATACAGTACACACACAGCAGTGTGAATAATTATGGGAACACCCACATATACACTCACCCAACTATAGGAAGATTTAGCAATACCACAGGTGTGTAAATCTTTTTTGCAGATTTGTTAACCAACCATCTTGTATTAATCATTGGTGTTTTTCCACAGTATACTAGCTAACTGTTATAATCTTGTACCTCTATTCTGAACAATGTGTTCTGTCTTATTTTTTTACACATGAATGAGAGAAGCTGTGCATATGTGCATTTTGATTATATTCAAACATTGAAAAGGACAGAAAAAGCGTATTTTTGGTTTTCTACAGTGTAATATATCTCCTGGGTACCTGAATAATAATGTCACAATTACCATCATTGGTCTTGTCTGCATTGTACCGTTAAGTGAGTCCCTCTGCTCAACGAGCAAGTGACTAAAGAATCAGAGAGTTTTTCTTGGTTTTAGATATCGGGGGGGGGGGGGGGGGGGTTTGAGACTTCAGTTTTCTGATGCTTTGGTTGGTGCATTTTTTTATATATCCCAGGGATTCCTATGTCAAAATCTTATGACTGAACCCACAGTATTGATCGAGTTGGATCTAAGAGATCATGAAATATGTTAGCTAGGGTTAGGGAAGTGCATTCAGCATTTTAGTTTAGATACATTAAATTCTTCATGAGTTTGAAGGGTGAATGAAACCCATGACCCGTGATAACATATCCAGTTTGTATCTGGAGATGTGTGAAATGCGAGATTTATCACCTTCTGCAACACTTGTAGCCTGAGCTTGCTCTACTTGGCTATGAAGCTTGCTCATTGGTTTGCTGTCAGCTTGCAAGACATGCAACGTGAAGCATATCGATGTTCCAAAAAAATGACAAAATACAGTTCAGAATATACACCAGGTGGTTGCTTTCCGAATGGATTGTAGACCGCCATTTGTAGCAATTTTCCATAGTGTGCTCAATGTACTGTAACAAAGAAGTAAATCTACAAGTAGATTTTTTTGTAAAAACTGATAAATATCTGTAAAAAGAAATAGTGGGCACTATTAAGAAAGCTTTGAGTTATTTAAGTTGAGTTATAATTGTACTACTGTTTTTCTGCCCAATTTAGAATGTGCAATTACATTCCCTCACCGTAGTACTCCCCACAACAGCTCAGGTGAACTGAAGGCCAGTGGCAGTCCTCTGATCCCACGAACAAGCTAATTGCCTCTTTACATTCAGGAAGTCTACAGCGGATGTTGGCAAGCTGCCGGCCTCGGGAGGACAAAGGCCAGTCCTACATGTGTCCACTTTCAGCTCTGCGGGCGCCTGGTCAGTAGGCACCACTGTAGAGCTCTGAAGAGAAACAATCCCTGCCGATTTTGCCTCCTTAACCCACAGAAGCACCAGAACCAATCCAACGCTCCCTGTGCACTCCCCAGGAAAGACCCTCCCCAGCCAGGACACTGCATTTTATTCTTTAAAACCTTGTGAATAGGGTCCAGGGTCAGAAATATACAAAGGAAAACAACTATACTAAAGGTTTAGTAAATCCATTTTGAACTGTGCGTTTGTGCTCGAAAACTTTCTTTCTGCACAGCAGTCCCTGCATGCCAAAGCCTTTCTTGAGCTAACTTAGATTAGTTAGATTCAATTTCACACTGTCTTAATGGAGATAAATGCAGCTGTGTACCACCACCATCCCATTAGAATAATAGCATTAGTCTAAGGTATCCACTGATTCGCTATGCATTCCTTGACTGTATTCCCATACATTCTATTGTGTTTTCAGTGAAGAGCTGCACAGAGCCTGAAAAGCATGTCTATTGCGCTTCAATTTTGCATTTTTATAAGTCATTCCAATTCTCTTTTCACTTACAAGCGTATCTATACTGACTGGTTATTTCAAATGAACATACAAAAAAAAAAAAAAAAAGAATTCTAGAAACAAAATACCTTAACCACTGCCATGTTACTGTAGATAAAAAGTAAATTAAGCAGCATTCCTGTAACTGGAGCTGTTGAGGTGTTGCTATTCAGGTTTGGTTCAGGTTCACAATTGTGAGATTTGTTATTAGGATCATGTGATGTAAATCAGGTGGGCGTTCAAACAATTATGATTAAGAAAAAATATGAATTAAACCGTTGCAGAAAAGACTGAATATATTATGGGGGTGATGTAAGTAAAGGTGCGGTGCAAATAATTGCGGATGCAAAATGAAAATTGCATTGCAGCCAGGCAATTATTTTGCACTGCGCCCTATGTAAGCTAAAGAGCAATGCAAATTACTCAGAGTACAGTACAGAGAGCAGTAGTCACTGTATGACATTTGTGGAGCACGAAAATACAAACCAAAAAATATGTCATTGGAAGGGCAGCAAAGTTCTCTTGGTGCACAGAAAAGAAAAGAAAGGTTTTCTGAGAAGCAGCTGAGAGTCCTTACGGCTGAGGTAATTCAGCATGAAACAGTGTTGTTTGGAAAAGCCTCAGCCAACATCAGTTATGCTAGTATCCTTAGGAAATGATATGTATTGGCCTGACCTTTTCCGCAGACATCCAGAAATGTACCCAGCACTCTGGAAAAGGTGAATTGGGCTATCCCTCCAGACATTCCAACTGTGGTCTGAAAGGAACCAGAGGCTACGTAGTGCAGAGAACACAGCACTTTGACATGTGGAGAGATAGCGATCCCTAGATTGAGGCTGGGGTCTGGCTCATCCCTCAGTTCAGCTATGAGGTCTAGGATGACCTGTGGAGTGAGACAATAACGCTTTAGCACTGCATCCTCTGGCATCCCAAACAAAGTGACCCTGGGATTGAATATGTGGGGTCTTCTTCGTCTTGCCCTTTTCCGAACGTGTTCCTGACTCTCCCCAACAAGAGCCAAGTGTCGCCGCATCAGGAAGTGTAGCACAGCAGCTTCTACAATGGTTTGCACATTTGTAAGAAGAGGTGTAAAAAGGGTCAGCAATTGCCTAAGTACAAGGCAAAATCCTTACATCACATTATAATGTTTGCGCCCGCTTAGCATCCAGATCCCACCCAATTCAATGCTCCTTTCTTCATTTGAATGCATTTCAATATAATTTTAATGGATTAGTGCAAATTTGATCGCGGGTGCAGAATGCCAGGTGAACACCATTCTTTACATACGCCGCATTTTTAGCGGCTGCTGAACATGGTTTACGGCAGCATTATGGGAGTTTTGAACCAGCAAATCACTTTACGCGTATCCTTACATCACCCTCTATATATGTTACGGCAAATGTCAGAATATTGGCAAATCTCAAGATTTACTGGTAAATGTCGATATTTACCAAGTAAAGAGGTAAATGTCCGAAATAAACATGATAACACTTTACTTCTGTCATTTACCGGTAAATCTCAAGAATAACCAAGTGCCTTTACCAATAAGCTTCGGTAAATACTAAAATGAACCAGTAAAACCAGTCTGAAAAGCCATATATTATACCACCTTACTTGGTAAATGTTGACAGTTACCGGTAAAATGTAAGATTAGCCAATATTCTTACTTTTTACTGTAACATATATACCAGTATGGATAGTACTGTGAAATATTGTGCTGTTCACCTGATCAGTCCCAGGAACACTCAGTGGCGTAGTCCTAAATCTGAAGGTACCAGAACCCTACTAACATTTTTATTATATGAATTCACATTTTATTTGTATACAGAACATCTAGTAACACATATAATAGGTCATGCTTTTATCTAATTTCAACAAGTATTTACACAAAATGTCTTCCTCCATCTTGCCAGAGGCTTTATTGTACGTTTCTGTGTGGCTTTGTTTGTGTTTGTGTCCACAGTCGTAGTCGACGCACTGTTGCTGTCGTATTCATCAGCAGTTTTAGCCTTCTTAAAGAAGTAGTTTGTAATAGAAGAAGTTCCTAATGCTCTTATCATTGCATACTGACTGAATCAGGCAGTTGTGCAGGAGATGTGAACCATGTGACTTAGCTTGCCTGTTATGAGAGTTCTACCTAACTGCCTCCCATTACTTTCTTGCAGGACAATGCATTGGCTTTCCTTGACATCAAGAAACTCACATTCATTTATTTACCATCACAGAGACATGACTCCCTATCACTTTATATTGATTATTGGTTCAAGGAACTAAGTAAGCCTACTATTGCAGCCATCAGTGCAAACACACAGTCTCGGAAACAAATCCTGTCTGAGCATTTTTACTGTAGCTAGTCTGAGCAAGAACCTGTTAGTTACCTATTAATGTCACTAATTCAAACGTTTTTTTCCCCAGTTTCAAAAAACTTGGATTAATTATGAAGTACTTGCACTGATGGCTTCAATACCTATCAGATTGATATATGCTTTATCGTTGTTGGCCCTAAGTTTTAATCTTTGGCTTGGCCATTTTGTTCTGCCTACAAAAAAGACTATTGGTACTATTGCATGTAATTCACTCAGTATCCTTTACAAGCTGGTCTCAAAAAGGCACAGGGTAGTGAAAACATAACCATAGAACATAAGGAAAAGGACAGCTAGCTGACTGGGTCCGCCTCATCTCTGCAGGTCTTTATTTTAACAGCCCTTCAGGAGGGGGGTTGGGGGTGGTTGAGGTTGTATTTGAGAAGCAGGGATATATTTTAACACTGTAATTCATTCCCATTCATTTCCAGTCTCCAAGGACTCTATTCTGCTGATACGGGCACCAAACCCTTTAGGGGATGATTTTAGTTTTATCTCGATAATTATTGACTTGACAGCCATTGCAGAAACTGCTGACCTGACATTACACTTGCCTTATGAAATATTAATTTGCCTTTCCATCGCTCTCATAATGGAGAGTAAAAACAAAAATACCCACCTTACACACACACACTCACACAGTAAGCAATTACTTACTTCAAATTTACCAAAAATCCTTCTTTCGCCTAGCCTGTATGGAAACACTCCACAATCATGTGTCAAAACACAATACTCTTATTATTTCCCTTTGTTCCAAAAAACGGGAGCTCTTCAATAAAGCTTTACAGCTCCCTCTTATGAAGGGCGGCATTTCTGACATTTTTGTGATGTACAAGAGTAACTGCATTAGTCAAGGGCCACGCTTCAATAGTTATCACTTTAAGCTGAAGCTCTGGGAGTATTGTATTCAGTTTGCTCATTATTACGAGCCCTGCAGGTTAGACCGAGATGTGCTTTTACTACATTAAAATCATGAATGTAAGTAGTCACTTTCTATAAGGGTCAGCGTTGCTCCCAGAAGCCAAGCTATCTCTGGTGCAGCATTTGAAATTACAGCTATTTAGCTGTAATTTCAAATGCAGTTATGGGTTTCATTTTACCTTCCACAAAGGCCACATCAGACCCCAAACACATGCTAAAAGAACATAATAGTTTTGATTACTAAACTCTTTAATGTGACAAACCCAGTGAATCCATGATTGCTGTTTAATATTACCCATCTTTCAGGAGTGGCGAAATGTCACCAGAGTGTATAAATAATATATACTTTGGGACCCATGTGTCGAAGAGGATTGAGATGTTTGTTCCAGTAACACTATTTTACTCTATAAGTACAAGGTTGGAATGTATCCCAGGCAAAAGCAGTTTCTCTATGCAAGCTGTTGTGGTCCCACAGAGTAGTCCTCTTATATTTGTTTGTATTATTATTACTTTCAAACAAAACAAAACAAAAACTTACTTTTCCAGACTGAACAATAACATATAATGAGTGTTTTATGATTCTAGTTTGAGGGCTCAATTTCAGGATTTAAATGGGTACTGAGTAATTAGCACAGATGGAAAGATTTTTTTTATCAAGTCACTTGTAGCTTCTGATAAATGCAGAGCTATTCCTGCTCCATTCTATGTGAACCACCTAGTTATAAAAAAGGGGGTGCTTAAAGGAGTAATAACCAAGACTTTTAAATCCATTTTGTTAGAATCTTTGCTCTTTAAATAATGACTTATGCAACTGTTCTAGGCTGTTGTTGGTCTAGAACAGTTTAAGATGTACAAAACCATATTTAGTTTTAACTATCCAAGTACTGATACAAAAATAATACATTGCTGCTTTCTACAAACCTAATTACTTCCTGTGCTGTGGGTCAACCTCGCTCCCAGTCTGATTGACTCGGATTGCCTATCAAATTACAAACAAAACACTGAGCACGACAGAAGTAATGAGTTCAAGACTCTTGTATTGTGCAGTGTTGTAAAGTAAAGCAGTGTTACCTGCATATAGCAGCACACTCCCCGAGTTCGATTGCGAAGCCTTTGGGTTATGATTCTTTCAGCGTACACATAATACCCAATGAACCTCTGCAAGACATTGTTAACGTATGTAAATAGTTTTTCAGGAATTACTAATTAGGAGGATGCAAATTTAGGTTACTTTTAGATTTAAATGAATTAATCAGGCCAGGCTACATTGAAACTTAAATGAGATATTGAATAAATGTATGCAGTTATGAAAGAAACTAGTTGCCGCCTTCTATGTGGGTCACTCATCACAATATGGTTTTGTTTTATTTCCTTTGTATAAAATGCGTGCAGGCATCAATTTCCACCATTACCCTTAATGATCACACCGTGTAACACATTTTTTTTTTTTTTGGTTCCTGGGTAGTAAGTTTTATTTCCTAATTGTTTATGCCTCAAAAGTATAGAAAATGGCTATTATTCCCCACAAACTTTGCTTTTGTGACCAGGACAGTGATATTTTGAAATTTACCTATTTTCCAGAACATTCCAGCTAGATTCAGTGCTGTGTAAACTTGGAGTAACTTCTAGAACTTTCTAGAACTTTCCAGTAATATAAATAGTAGTATAAATACAGGGGCCTTAAGCCCACCAGTTCAGTTTAGTTCCAGCTGCCTAAGTGGATACATATCTGCATTTTTCTGAGATGGCATCAAGGTAATAGAAGACTTCAAAATGGTGAAATGATGGGTCTCCAAGGCGGTTTTACCAAGTTTCCTTGCTATCTTTGCTTTTGGGACAGCAGGGACACCAAGGCGCACTGCCACAGGCGGGACTGGCCACAGCGGACCGAGTTCTCTGTGGGGAGGAACAACGTCAAGTGGGAGCCACTGGTGGAACCCCGGAAGGTGCTGATGCCACCACTGCACATCAAATTGGGCCTTATGAAACAATTTTTCAGAGCTTTAGATAAGGAGTCGGCAGCCTTCAAGTACCTTCAAGACTTCTTCCCTAAGATGTCTGAGGCAAAGGTCAAAGCCGGTGTCTTCGTCGGACCACAGATAAAGAAGATCCTGGAGTGCAATGAATTCCCCAAGAAGCTCACTAGTAAGCAGAAAGCGGCTTGGAACAGCTTTGTCACAGTGGTTCGGGGCTTCCTGGGCAATCACAAGGCCGAAAACTATGTGGAGCTGGTTGAGACTCTAGTGAAGAACTACGGCACAATGGGCTGTAGGATGTCCCTCAAAGTCCATATCCTTGATGCTCATCTTGATAAATTCAAGGAGAACATGGGAGCGTACTCGGAGGAGCAAGGCGAGCGCTTCCAGGAGGTACTGTCCTGGTTTAAACTATCTGGGTGGAAATCTAATGTTTTAAGAACAAGAAAACAGTGAACGAGTCCTGACTTAACTGTAAGAACCCCCTCTTCTTACACTAATCAGTTTTAAAAAGTCACCAATCAATTAAGATGACTGTAAAAATGTCAGATCTGTACAAAATTGCTCTTTAAGAAGAAACAGGTACCAAAGTTACCTCAAAACCAAACTGCGAAATCAAACTGTCATCCTACCTTAACATTTGTTGAGTATTTTCTAATACAGCGGACTACTATCATTATGCAAAGCACAGCAATTATTCAAAGCAAATAATCATTTTGGTTAATTCTTAATGGATCATACAACACATAGTTCCAATAACCAATGCTTAAATTTAAGACACACAGTGGTAGATATTATGTCTTTGGTTTAGCAGAAAGAAAGAATGGGCGTTTAACAAAAAAAAGACCTGTTCCTTCAATTGTGTGGCTGAAAATGGGAAGATGTGTTTCCAATGAGACATTCAAACATTACGTTGTGGAAAGCACACAGCATCATAGATGACCCCACATGTTGTTGTGAATTATCTTCACTAAACTGTAAGTAACATGGAGCAGAACTAATTGTGATTGCATTGATCTGGCATTTAAAAAAAAAAAGTAGTAAGTAATTTAAATGTCCCGTCTCCCTTTATCCAATAAAAAATAAAATGTTGTTTAGCCTTTTATAGACAGCACTCACCGATCATCTACAATAATAGCCTGAATAATGTTCATTATCTTACATGAAATATTGTTTTATATAGCATTTCATTTCTGTCACGGTTTTAAACAGCATTAGAAAATGGAAGAGATATTTCCTTGATTGGCCCTTAGTTGTTACAGGCCCTGTTTCATCCAGAGTTTGAAAATAAAGAAATAAACCTCACAACAGGGTGTAGGACCACCATGGGCGCTGTGCTGTGTGCTTTAAGCCTTTCTGACTTCCAGCTGAGCGTGGGAACCGAGTCTGTACTGAGAAGGTTTTTTTCAGCATACAATAGATTTATATTTCATATACTGTATAAGGAAGCGGTTGAAGTCAGACCCACTGCTGTGTAATAAATCTTATGCTTAATACCAGAGCCAACAAAGTTTCAGCCCAGTACAAATGTCAATACAAGGATACGTTCATTGGAAGTCATCTAAGATGGAGAATATGGTGCGTGTCTTCATTACTGCGCCACAGATTAGATTGATCAGGGTGGCCGTAGATGCTGTGGAAAGTTTATTGGAAAGGAATACTGTGGAGGCCTGCTGATGTGTGAAATGTAAAAGCCCAAATCCAATATCTCTCTGCTGCTGCTGCTGCTGCTGCTGCTGTTGCTGCAGCAAGAGAGCAAAGAAATGTCTTTTTAGACCTGACAACTTTCATGAATCTCCTGGGGGCAGGGAAGGTGCTTAAACATTTACATTTCTTCAGAAGGTCTGAAAGCAACAGCCTAATCTATAAAACCCTGACTGAGCATAAAAACATGTGTTGCTCAGTGATGGGCTTACATACAAATAAAATATACATTTTCGCAATCAATACTTGATCAAACCCAGCAAATCTATAGGTGTTTTGAAATTCTTTTTCAGCTTTTTCAGCCCCTGCAGAACACCTGCATTTGTCCTTCACTTGGTTTCTTTGTTGGAATTTGAACTTTTTAACAGAGAAAAAAGTTTTGGGAAATTAAAATGCTGTTAATGATATGACTATGTATGTACTGTAGGTGGGGAATAGCACATTTTGTTTTTCAAAAATGACCAATTCCGTTTTTTCCAATTTGTATCAATTTATTAAACATAGCATTGGAACATAAATATAACGTTGATAGCTGAAATAAGTAAATTAATATTACTGCCATTTTATTTATTTATTTATTTTTTGAAAGCCAAGATTTTCAATCAGACTCTTGTTGCTGTAATAGTAAGTAAAGCACCTGAAGACACTTCAAACCTGTCATAATGTTTATAAACAAAAGTTGGCATTAAAATAAGCAGGAAAACCTAAGAATTATATTACAACAGTTCAGAAAACAAACATGTCCAGCACTGGAGAAACACAACACTGCAAAATTCCATTCCCAAAATGCCTACTTCCGCGATCGTGGAAAATCAAGAGCCCTATACACCCAACTTTTAATAAAAACTGTCTATAATAATGATTCTGAGGGATTTATCAATGTCCTGAAAAGACGATAGAATTACAGCCTTTTATTTACCAGTTTCAGGTTTTTATTTTATTACATGGCGACACAATAACTAGTAACGTTTTAGTCAGGTTTTTTTTTAACGTAGTTCTGTCAAATCTTTTAACTGTAAAACTGAGTATATTACTATTACTACCACTACTACTAATTTCAATAATAATAATAATAACAATCATGTACATTAGTTCACTACGGCTGAGTTTGTGTTGTCCCCTAAGCAAGAAATAAACTATAAAACGACTCGTGACTCACAAGACATGTTCAACCATAAATAAAATGTTGGAAAGAAGGACCAGCAGTTTAGCTACAGGGCTGTCTGGCCTAATGTCCTTTCCTCACAGCATCAGATATTTTTCTGTGGAATTATTATTTTCCTAATGGGACCTATGTAATCCTTCCTATATGCCATTATTTGTGTCCCATTAACTCAACAAATGCGCCTGTGTGTAAAGGATGTCCTCTCTGAATGCTCTCAGTGGTCTCTGGGTGCCGATTCTCCTGCTGCCAAAGCCCTCATTTCAATGAATAACTACTTCTACCCCCAACAAACTTCTTTTTAATACAGCGTTATGGAAGAATTTGAAGGATATCCATTATGTGGTAGACAATTTTAGCTGAAGGTCTAACCTTTTTGCAATGGTGGAGATCATTCGATTGATGTTAACGGTGGCAGATTTTATGAGCACTGTGATTAATGACACAGTCTAATAAAGCTTTTGGGATAAAAGAGACATACCGATGACCAGTGGGCTCTTACAGAGCCAGATAATCAAAACATGAATAAAATGTATTTTCCTATAAAAGGTGAAGATTACGTGCATGACTCAAGAGCCCAGCTCTAAACAATGGCATTGTTTGTTTTATATTGTTGCTGGTGTAAGTGTCGGCACGGTGTCAGTATCAGCAAGTTATAGAGGTTGGGCAATGTTTTGTTGATATTTTTATCATAAATTTGTATTTTTTCTTATCTGTGTATTGTTCAGTATTATAGTTATGTTTTCTCAATGGGCCTTAGTGTTTCTTAAAAACTCTTGTATAAAATAAATACAGTAGTCTCCGTGTATAGAACACCTCATAAGAGAACGCTTCGCCTAAGAGAACAACCTTGTGGTGAAACAGGTTCTTCCCATTGTAAATGCTCCTAAAGGAACAGGAACTTCGTTTAAAAGAACACCTTTTTGGCACAGATAACGATTTGTTCAAAACTGATACCGTACTGTTTTGTAACCTGATAACTCATCATCATCATGAATCTTAAATTCAAATGTGACTTGTCAATGCAAGAGTGTCATGATTTCCATTGCTACAAAATGGCAGGTAAACAAATGGCGAAACAAGCCGCTGTTTCTCTTGCTTCAAAAAGTTGGAAATTGTTCGGGCTCTTGGAATAAACCTGAATCAGACACAAGTTGCCGAGCATTTTGTGGTTCCCATTCTTGTGCGTTCCTTCTCCATTCTGTTAAATAATTTTGTGCATGTCTTGAATATTGCTCCTGTACATGTATTCATAATTAATCTAGAGCTGCTGCTGCAT
This sequence comes from Acipenser ruthenus, assembly GCF_902713425.1. Lineage (NCBI taxonomy): Eukaryota > Metazoa > Chordata > Actinopteri > Acipenseriformes > Acipenseridae > Acipenser > Acipenser ruthenus. The sequence goes on along the minus strand of NC_081201.1, from coordinate 8,876,231 downwards.
TCTTTAACGTGTGTAATTTAGTTTGACAGTTTATTAATGTTAGTTTGTCTGTTACTTTTTTTTTTATATATAAATTTAGTCATTGCCAATTATTTTAATTATTTTCTCCCAATTTGGAATGGCCAATTGTTTTATTATGCTCAGCTCACCGCTACCACCCCTGCGCTGACTCGGGAGGGCGAAGACAAACACACACTGTCCTCCGAAGCGTGTGCCGTCAGCCGACCGCTTTTTTTCACACTGCGGACTCACCATGCAACCACCCAAGAGCTACAGCGTCGGAGGACAACGCAGCTCTCGGGCAGCTTACAGGCAAGCCCGCAGGCGCCCGGCCAGACTACAGGAGTCGCTGGTGCGCGGTGAGCCGAGAACACCCTGGCCGACCTAACCCTCCCTCCCCCCGGGCGGCGCTCGACCAATTGAGCGCCGCCCCCCTGGGAGCTCCCGTCCTCAGTCGGCAAAGGCATAGCCTGGACTCGAACTCGCGACGTCCAGACTATAGGGCACATCCTGCACTCAACGCAAGTGCTTTTACTGGATGCACCACTCGGGAGCCGGTCTGTTATTTTAGTAACATACACTTGCTTAAGCTTTTCTCTTACTTATTCAGTTAATTTCATATGTTGATGCACGCGCGTCATGACAAGTAATACATATTAATTTATTACATATTGTGTCTGGTGGTCAACTCCGTCTTAGAGAACACTTTGCTTGCTTTCCGAGGGGTGTTCTTTTAGCCGGAGACTTCTGTATATCTCCCATTACAACGTTTTCAGAGCACAACCGGAGTCTATTGTGTTTTGAGTAAGTAAAAAACAGCAAAACATCTAAGTAAAGCAGTTTATAGAGGGTTATAAAACACAGCTTTCTCTGTTGAACTACACAACACCATGTCCGCCTTTTTTAAACAACAACCACGGGTGATTTTAGGAGCCTGTGAACACTTCTTAATGTATTCTCTTGTTCAGTAAGCGCACAATCATTCAAATAACTGCGCTGGGAAATTAACCATTTGCTCCATATTTACTTAGAAGCTTATCGTGGCATTTTGAAGCAGTATATTAAAAAGGGAGTTAAAAACCAAAGAAAATGTCATATTTAACATATAAAATACAACCGTTTTTATTGATCATTCATATGTGATTTTCTTAGAAGATCTTTCAGAATAATTACGTATTCTTGAAGTGTTCATTGACCAATGTTATTTTGTCAGCAGACTGTGTTTTGAGCTTTAAAACTGGTTAAAGAAATAAGTGACATAGCAACAACCCATTATTATTGCTAGGATTTGCATGTTTTTGTTTGTCCCTGCCTCTTTGTCCCTGAATCATTTTCGCTCGGTCTACTCTGTGATGTTATTGTTGGATAAGTGGATCCGGAATCGAAACGCAATTAAATGGGGCACAGGATTCCACTTGTTATATAATTCTTGTTATGTCACTTTTAATCAAAAAATAAATGTTCTGTCTAACACCCACACCATCTCTCATAAGGGATACAGTATGAAGAAACATTGGATTGCTGAAGCTACAGCGGTGGTTCATTTGACATGTTCGCAGATATCACAAACAAAAAAAAAACATATGACCCCTTGTATCATTGGTCAACTCAATCACCGATATGTTATGACAGCAACCCTCTTTGATGCAAGCTGTCAACCATACCATACCTTTCCTCTGGTTTACTGTTGCCACCTGTCAAGTATAGTTGTTTTTCTGTGCATACCTATTCCTTGGGCTGTGTACAGTATCCATGAACTAGTCAAGTGACCTGCAGTGCTATTTGTAAAGCCAGCACCTGACACCTATTTCCCTTTTGGAGTATTTTGAAGAAACAATTAGCCCCTTTGTGGATTGAGGTTCGAGAGCAGTGGAGGATGAACAAACAACCTGAAATTGGCTTCAGACCATCAGACCTTCTGACCTGAGACACACAATACAGGTAGTCTTGTGGCTTTTCAGTGAAGCAAATGGGGCTTGTTTAGTTGATTTGTCAACTGGAACAGCAAATCAACCTTTGAAATAGTACAGTGAGTCATCCACATGTGAATAAAATGTGTCATTAACAGTATTAAATAGATCATTGTCTGATGGGCTAAACACCATATCACAGGAAATTTTGGTAATGCTTTATTTGAATTAGACACTGCAGCATTAATAAAGACATTCATATGGGCTACATAACAGTTTATTAGTTTCAGAATCACTTTAGAAACTGACAGAACATGCTTAAGAGTATTCACAACAGGTTGTTGTAACATTTGTTAAAAACCAAAAGTAGTGGAAAGGAAATTCTGTGCTTCAAGCCCATGTCTTTGACTTGTGGCCATTAACAAATGTACTGTAAATCTTGAGATCTATTTAATGATATATTTTTTGCAGCATAATTGTAACAAATCGTATGACAGCATGTTAAACACCAGTACCTACCTTTTTTGTTTTGTTTTAAATTAAGAGCTAGAAAGACAGAAAGTCCCTTATAAAAGTTCACCATAGCAAAAGTGTAATAAAGTATAGTGAAAGCATGCTAAAGCATAGGTAAGCATTGTAAAACCCAGACTGGTATGGTAAAGTATGGTAAAAACATGGCAAACCATGATAACCTATTATAAATACATAGTGTAACCATTGGAAAAGCATTGGAAAATGGCAAAATGACAGTGGCAAACTTTTCTAAAAGGTTTGCTTATATAAAGCCATTGAACGAATGCAGGTCACACATCTGCATTGTATTTTTGTTATTCAGCAGTCGGATGTCTCCATAAAGGCATCTGTAGCCACTAGTCCTCGCTAGCTGGGTGCCAGCTTTTCTTTTCCATAGGTATGGCTGCAGTCTGAATGGTCATTATTTAAAATCTTTGTTTCCCATTCACTGACCCAGGAAATGTTCCAAAGCCTACATGAAACAGATATCAAGGATGATGAATCTGTCTTTGTGTCGCTTCATGAAGTGGTTGTTGAAGCCATCACTTTTCATGATCAATCACAGCCAGGAACTCAAAGGGAAGGACTGGACAGGTGGTGCTCTGGGATGGCTGAACACGGTAGCGGGGCTTTAATTAGGATTACTGTCAGAACATCTTAGAACCAGAAAGAACGTTTACTCTACCAGAACTTCAAGTAGATTTCATCCTCCAAACCTTTTACTTTTTGATATTTATTTATTTATGATTGTCCTCGTGTTTAATGTCTTGCCTATTTTTTTTTATCCTATTATGCAATTTCTGTATTATTCTTTATTGCTGTTTTTGTGAGATCATTATTTGTCATGTCTATTATTCGAAAAAAAAAATATTCCGAAAAGACTGCGCAAGGCTGAATTTCTGAACAGGTTTCAGTGCACAATGCTCCACCTATGTGCACACTAATATTCTTCCCCACCTCCCTTACAGTGTTAAGGAGTCTTTTCAGACATAATTTTTGTAAGAACTTATTTATCTAAGCAGAAAAAACCATAAAGAATAATGTACAACAAAAGCAATAAGACACTATTATCTTCAGAGGGGATTGCAATAGAAATAGTGATTTTTCAGCATTTGGAAGTTGAAGTTTGATCCTTTTTGCTGCCCAAGAGGCCATTTAAGTGCAGAGTACAGGATAACAGACAGATGCATTTAAATTACAACACTTCATTTTCTGAATATACAGTAACATGCTTTGACTTGGGTAGGTTGGTATGAGATTGAGTGGATAATAAGCATTATGTTGATATATAGGACGAATAATAGTATGGTCATGAAGATTTAAAATGTCCTGCCAGTCTGTGAAGGGAATTCATTAATCCAATTGGACTCAAACCTACCTAGCCATAAAGATAAGCAGCAGACCCTTTGAGCAGTTACACACCGTGGCTAGCCAAGTGAGAATTACATTCCCTCAGACAAGTGCTAATTTTGAAAGTGTTTGGCCACTGAGATTGTCTCTCTAGCCTCCAGTGGAGGTGTCAGTTCATTTGTAGTAGCCACCTTCGTGGTCCATTAGTCAGTCAGTAATAGATATCATTCAGTCTGCCTTCTAGCACACATTCCCTAGCCTCAGAAAGTGATGTCGTAAACAAAGCCATTGGTATGTTTCAGTACTGGAACACTTTAGCTGTGTGTCAAAGAGATCACTTGAAGTATTCATTCCTATCTAACATGTTATTAATTCAATTCTTTACCACTAATCTGGACAATGGCATGTGTGGGTTCAGTCATATGAGTAAAAACACCTCACTTTCCTTGATCTCTGTGACATTATTTACTTCCATTATAAATCACAGTGCAGTATTTGTCACAATTCCAGTACAACTCATCCTGTGTACAGATGTCACCCCAAGCATAGAATACCACACCTGATTCCAATGTTCAAAAGCTATTCCTGAGTATAATCTTCATTTACGTGATTTATAATAAGTGAATACACCTTGTGACACATGACCACATGACGTATTAATGCATATAATAATCCTACTATTACTACACTGTTTCTTTTCAAGGGTAATGATGGAGAGAACTTCACCACGGCAATATATCATGTATTCTAAATGTTATTGTTCTTCACAAACAGCCACAATGCACTGTTTCACAGCAAGGATCCATCAGGGCACAATTACCCTTTCTGTGGGATGAAATGCTCTTGTTTTTTTGCTTATGACTGTTACCCAGCCTTGGCATGTCAATAAAGGAATTTTGTTTGAAAGTGGGTCAATAAAAGGTCACAGACATCCCCAACTTTAAATTTACTTTAAATACATTCTTGATACAAAAATGGATTACAATGGAGTAGTAGTTCATACCATTTAGGTGCCACTGGTAAATCAAGCCATTAATTCGCTGCCACTGACGTTGCACTATGAATCCAGAGCCACAGCAATTTGCCAAGGATGAGCCATTTCATTGCCATTGAAGAGCGGTTCTCAAGCATTTGCAACCAACCTCAATCTATATGAATACAGCATACTGGTTGACCCGAAACAGAGTTCAATACTGGACTCCGTATACAATTCATAGTTTTCCCCAAGTAGTTATTGGAGTCAAATGCCATGGCTGCAAAGCACAATTGCTAATGAATTGTAATTTGTTCAGTGAGGAGAAAGTAGGTCTTCCCGCAGTCTCACGCTGTATTCATATTTAACATACTTTTCCCATGCTGTGTGGATCTATGAATTTGAAAATCACCGATATTCCATTTCAGTAATGCACTGAGATGGGACTTCTTTACAGTGTGGGTGGTCCTATGAGAGCTAATCAAAGTACAGCTAACTCAATGGAAAGGGGGACAAGTTAAGCCTGTGATATATCAACCAGAGCATCCCTATTTGCATACCTCTCCTCTCTCCCTCATTAGGAAGGATGTCCGTCTTTAACATCAAAGTTATCTCAGACCTACTGTTATTCCCCTTTGTATTACAGCCATTTCTTTGACTTCAGACGAAAAGCAAAGAATTAATTTAACATTTATAGAATTCTTTATTTATGCCAATGAAATTATTTCCATTCCTTCTCTACTGTACTAATTTAACTTTTCTCCCTCATGTCGGTAAAAGCTCTCGGGGTTGATGTGTTCCTGATTTGGGAAAGTTAAAAGGTACGTCTTGCTGGATTAGCTCTGGAAATTCAAAGCCATATGTAACTGAGACTTGGCTGAGATCACCAGTCTGGACACACAGTTAGACAGAGCACAGGTCTGCTGATGTAATGTGGCACAGGAGCCAGAGACTGCCAGTAGCATGCCAGTAGTGCTGTCATGAGTAGCTAGTGGTCACTTTTGTCATTTCTGACTATGGTTTTGAATACAAATACCTAAAAAAAGAGGCAATAGAAGTCACAGCGAATGTTTAAACAGAAAAATACTGAACTGCCTTTCCTGATAATTTAACTTCATTAACTGTTGGATACACTAGGTTCACACAATCTGAACTCTCATGAACAAACTCCTATTATGAAGTGTGAATTTTGTGATGTTTCAATAAAACTCTAAATAAAAGTACAACAGGTGTCTTCTTCACCTAGTTCAACCATTCATTGATTATGAATTTTAACTAACTGAACATAAGAACATTTTGGGAATGAGAAAGGGCTGTTCGGCCCATCTGTTGTTAGCCCATCATTCACCCCTACTAGGGAAATCTAATTGAACCCCTGACAAAATCCCAATGGACCTTATCAATTAATGTTATCCATTAAACCTAGAATGTAATGGTACTCCAGGAAATGGGATACCCACCCCTGCTCAGCCATGAACTAGCAATATCTGATTTGTCTATTGTCAGGACATGCTAGGTATAAAGCATTGTACCACAGCCCTGCTAAATTCAACTCAACCCATACGGATCTCATGTTCGCAGATCACAACAACTGTAATGACATATGATAAATGAGCAGGAAACAATCATGGCTAATACAGGTACCATGATTAGTGAATTTGTTTTTCCCTCTCCTACCATGAGGGAAAAAATGTGAACATATTATACAGTAAAAGCATTATAAGAGAGCTTGAATTTAAATGGTCACGTTTTTAACCTATATGTCCTTTGTACAGTAAATACCACGTGTACACACTCACATGTGCTAAAGAGGCTCCAAGGTGGACAGCTTGTAGTCCAGTAAATTTAATTTCTCAGTTTGTGAAATGAACCTGCGCTTGAAAGTGGAATGAAGACCTCACTCCGAAACAAACCTTCCTTTTCCAATCATTGGGAATCAAATCTCAAAATGCTGGTCTCACATTCTCATGATTTATTGATGTACAGAACAGCTCATGGTTTTCAGTGCCGCGGAGCCTTACAGCGCAACAATAAAGCATTTCCTTCCAGGTCTGTGCCTTCTCTGCTGTTAACATGTACTCCATGTCGACATTTTAAACCTTGCTACTACTAAACATAACTTTATTAAAGTGTGAAAATAAAAAGCCTCCAGCCCCAAACAATAAGGTGGATGCAAGTAGCTCTTCTCAGGCAAAATAACAACCTGTAACTGATGCATTTCTGTTTTGTCTTATTGTTATTAGATCCAATGTGTAGTCTGACAATATTCAGGTAAGTTATGTCCTCTCTGGTGGGAGGCCAGAAACCAACAGTCCGAATTCTAACATACCCATACAAAACTCTCAATACAAATTACAAATTTGTTGTGACTCTTCTGTATGACTATATGTCTGTGCAACTTACATATGCGTGAAATTAAGCATAATGGATTTTGTTGTTACTTTATGGCCTCATTGTAAAACTACAAGCTGTATAGGTATTTCCTGTAAAGGTCAGCATAACAAAAACATAATGTTTTGTATTTCTATAACTTGTAGATACCCTTTTACTATTGCAGGAGTTTAGCAGTTTGGTTTCTGAATTGATAAAGCGACAAACTAGTTTCAAGAGGGAAGGAGCCTTGGTCCATGCAGCTAAAACTACCTCATGTCTGTGGGCAGAGAAGGAAGCTATGGAAGAACGCTGTAACAAACACAGATGAATTATATTTTAGAATAAAACAAATTAATGTGACACACTGCCTTAAGTGCATGGCAGCAAAACCAGAACAGGTATGGTAATAAAAGAAAACTAGATAACTGAATGAACTGACATTGTTGGCATTTTATAAATAGCTACAGCATATAATTCTGCTCATTCCGGAATTCATTTTATTCAGTCTGTTTGTCTGCAGTTCCTTCTTTTGTCCAGATGGTGACAGCTAGACATCATGCAAGCTTAGCCGAACAACATATACAGAAAGTGTACCTAATAGCACCGAATTGTATCCCTTCACACTGGCCCTCCGTATTGCTTTGGGACATTAAGACAATGCAATGTGCCCCTTTTTACTAATATAGAGGTCACGGTTTGTATTGAAATCATTCTGAGGGAAATTAACAATAATCAAAAACAAACCAAACATGAATAGTATCACATGCAATATTCTTTAAAATAAGCAATTAGTTGTTTATAAAAGACATATTAATGGAGTTACTTATAGCTTTTTCAATATATACAGTATTTTACTGTTGTGTTTTATCAGAAGTGACATGCCTACAACACATTTTATTTACAAGATGTATTCTTCTTGGCATTGCTGTACTGTTCAAGAGCAATCAGAGTTGTATACATTGAAACTACCAAGGCAGAATTAAGCTATTGTGGCATCATTATTGGCTTTGTCCATAAATTCACACTAACTAACTATGGCTACATCATTTGCATTCTGTAAAATGGAAATACACATTTAAAATAACCTTCTGACATTATCATGTTGACCAAAGATACACTACAAACCTGCTTTAAAATAATGATATTATGTGAATTGGGACTCTTAATTTATATCAGCTAGTCTCAGCTAGTTGTCATCATGAAGCTCACTGTCATGTATCCCGCCCTGTGGCAGGGCAGAAGAGAGCCCTACGGGAAATTAGTGGGGCACGGCAAAACCCTGCTTGTAAATAAATGTATTGTGGTGTATCGTATTATTATTTAAAAGAATTGCTACGTGTGCTGCAGCACCAGCACGGTACTTGTTTGGGTGGAGGGATTATTTTTGTGTTGTGCGAGTTTAAACTTTTATTTTGTCTATGTGTGTGCTGTTTCTTTTTTTTTTTTGTTCATACCTTTTGTCTAATAAAAACGCGCACCCACGCTTTCACTTGTAGTACCTGCCTCTGTGTCAGACCTACAAGACCACACCATAGGCCAAGGTTGGCTCTTCCACTCCTGGTCTTTGTTCCAACCCTGTTCTAAATTGTTTAATTGAGCAAATTAAACCTCCATCTAGACCTTGAAGTAGTTAATTATCTAATTTTACCTGTTAAACCTAGAGTGGAATGGCCTGCCAGGACTGTGATTGGACACCCCTGCTTAGGTCCAAATACCTGTTGCAGTGGAAGTGAATTTATAGATTGTGTTCTCAAGTGGGTTCAATGTAGAGTGCATGTTTTCTAAGAAATAACAGACATATTGCAAACACAAGTCTGAGCAAATATAAAAGCGATGTATTTAAACTATAACTATGTGTCATGTAAATGAATCCAGTTCTCAATATTAATAACATATAAAAATTGTAGTTAATAAATGCACTTTGCATTATTATTATTATTATTATTATTATTATTATTATTATTATTATTATTATTATTAATCATCATAAAAATAAAATAGCTGTAAGCCCTTGAGTCAAGGTTTACTCATCTGAATTTGATAGGAATAACATATTTTAGAGTGAAGCCTTGTATTATAGCTCATAAGCAATTACAGTACATTGTATCCATTTAAATTGAAGAGCTAGTTCTGTGCTGGTTCAGCTTGACCCATCTTGGCTCGCCTCTCACGGGAGCTGAAACAGAGGAATAATCAGCCCAGCACTACGGCTCTATTGTCAGTAGTAAATATTGATTTAGTTTAATTGCATGGGGACAGAACTGCAGCATTCCCTCAGCAACAATGCAAAGCACACACCATTAGTTCAGCTACAGCTCACATATCCTGGAATGGGTAAACCACACATGGTTAAATAACATGCAGTTCCACATCAGTCTAGTCAGCCCCAGATCTTTTTTTTCAAGGAACCTGAGAGCAAATTTTGAAATCCAGTCTCATGTGTATAATCATTGCATTGGCACTTTAAGCGTTTGAATGCAATCTGTACCCCCTTCACGCCCTGACACACAAGATCTCAGAAATATAATTTTTTTTGGCAGATGTTGCTCTCAGTCTGTCTTTTTACCATTTAAAGCTTTTGACTGTCTAATTAGCTGTAGAAAAAGCTCTGAGTGTTGACAAACTAAGGACGGATTTAATAAAAAATAGATAACCCACCAGTAATAAATTAACCCCCGAAGGAATAAAAGAGTGAAGTATGTGCCCTGGCTCACACTGCTGCTGCTGCTGCTGCTGCTCTATTGAACAGAGTTTGGGTTACTGCTGTTGTTAAAATAAAGAACGGGTAGAAAAATCATTATTTTTCACATTTGGTTGAAGGGCATTTGCAGGTTTCAAAAGCTAAAAGACCAACTTTTTTGCCAAAGTGAACTGAGTCAAATAAAAATCTGAGCATACACTTTACATGTTTGGTCTAAGGGTCATCTAATTTTAAGATTGAAAGACTGAGGTAACCTCTTAGATGTAATTTGTGTAAGTATTAATATTTATCTAAGAATGTTTAAAGGTTCTGAATATTATCTTGATAGATATGATATGAGTCAGGGGTTGACCAAGGCTGTATGGAGGATCGTTATTGTTTTTAGCTATGACATGTCTATTTTGAATTATTTTTTACTCACAAAAGCTTTATTATTAAACAAACATGATGTATTGCTTTGGCTGACTAGATATCAGTTGTTATTTTTTTTCTCACAAATTGTATTGCCGACTGTGGCAGGGCAAAAGCCCTGCACATGTAAATAATGTATTGTTGTGTATATGTATAGTTAAAAAAAATATATATTGGATGTAAGTGTGCACTAGATATGGCAGGTTTTTGCAGTTGTACATTAAGTTGGAAAGTTTTGAATTTAAGTTTGGCAGGGATGGGGTTAATTCCAACTCTGCCAAATCCATGTGCGGAATGTGGCTGGGGCTTAATTGACTAATTGATGATCAATTAAGCTGAGCCACATGGTATAAAAAAGGAGTTGGAAAACCAGTTCTAGTTCTAGTTCTAGTTCTAGTTCTAGTTCTAGTTCTAGTTCTAGTGCACTATGTTCTCGTGCACTAGGGCTATCATTGCTGGTACCCTAGTGGCGGCCACCTGTCACTGCAACTTTTTGTTTACTTGAATAAAACCTGGAGTGGCGTTGTCAACTGCATCCCTTTGTCTCTCTTTCATCATTCAGCGGACACCCACAACTAAAGTAGCAGGTACTAAGACCCCTGTTACACTGACACAAGACAATGCCAACTGGGTACAGTCTGGGAGCGCTCCTCAATCCTGACCTGAACGTTGTGATGCAGTGGTGTGGTGATGTGCACTCCACTGCACTGGGGGTCAAACTGAGACCACAAAACTCATTTCACGTATGACCTGAGCCAGAATCAAACTGGCATGCAAGGCTAGTTGAGTATTATGATACTGGTACTCAAAATTATCCAAGTAGAGTTACTAAATATTTTATAACTCTAAATTCTCTGTTTCTGGAGCCGGAGGGGCTTCTCCCAGAGCTGGAGGGGGTTCTCTCAGTAGTTTGCATGTTTGACATGAATCAGTTGACTTGTTTGCTTTTACCTGTAAATTTAAAGCTAAATGAGTGCTTATAATGGCAAAGTGATAGCTGGCCTTTATATCCAGATAATTTAACATACGGGTTTGGGTATATACAGTGTGTGTGACACTGAGTAGTGCATATGCTGTTTCTGCTAGTTTTGTACCAGCTACAGCAGCCACAATAGACACTATCTTCAAACTGGGTTATTCAGATCATTGTGGCAGATACATACTGGGAAGCCTAAAACCTCAGCTGACTGTTTAGTTTGCTATAGTGGCCATGAGCCCCAAAACATACTTCGATATGCACTTTGAGGATTCAAAGCTTGCCAGACAGAGATATTAATATGCATTTCTTCTAAGGTTATAATTTACTTTTGAAGAAAAAAAACCTGTAAAAACATGGATAAAAGTACAAATGAGGACAGAACGAAAAGTTACAAAATACTGTAGGCATGCCATTTTAATATCCTCCTCAAATAACCTGTTTGCATATCACAGTATTACCAGCAATTGAAAGATAATAGAAACTGGTTTATTGGTTGTGATACGGTAGCACGCTTGTGCTACAAGATCATGTTTTCCACTGTGCTGTAATGGTAAGGAATATCAGTAAAATAAAAAAAATAACAAGCCTGCTAACAAGCATCCATCCTGATTGTAATCTCGTTTTAAATCTTGCAAGTGGAGTCTCCAATAGAAATGTAGGAATGTGCTGTCACTCAGTAGTTGGGGTCGGTTTAAAGTATTCAGAACTAATCAATGACAGATACAAGTCAGGAAGGCGGGACGTTGCCCAGCAGCACAGGGAAATGTATTTATTATTATTTTTTGTAGTAGGTTTTATTTTTTTAAATGTGAAAAGGGTAAGGTCAACGTGAATAGATTAACCATTTCCACATTTTTTCTAGTGTTCAAACCCAGGTGGGGGACACTGCTGCTGTACCCTTGAGCAAGGTACTTTACCTAGATTGCTCCAGTAAAAACCCAACTGTATAAAATGGGTAATTGTATGTTTAAAAATCATGTGATATGTGTATAATGTGAAATAATGTGATATATTGTAACAATTGTAAGTCACCCTGGATAAGGGTGTCTGTGAAGAAATTAATAATAATAAAACTGAAAATCAGAAGCCCAAACTATAATGTATATTTATTTTAGTTGATTATAGCATTTTACTATAATAAATATAATATTTTTATATTGTCTGTCCCTTAAACTGGGATATTAAACTTAAATTAAGGGCATCTTCCACACAACTTCATAAGGGAAAAGTGGAAAAATCCAATCCATGGTGCCCTTATGCTTTGTAATGACCATTGTGACATCATTGCATTGTGTACTGCACTGAGAATGTTTAGTGAGGGTGCTTCTAAAAAGGCATCCACTGTAACACCATACAATTAAGTAAAAACATGAAGGTGTGCAAATATGTAATACTGACATTTTTTTTTTTTTACTGTTTTCAGGTGGCCAGAAAACATTACAAAGACAATTGGGCTTTATTTCTATTTAACGTTTTCATCTCAAAATATATTTTATAGTTTTAATACTTTATAAACACATTTTTGGACAAATAATTTTACATTCTGACATTACTAATACTGTCCAATAGGTTTTGGCTAACTTGCCTGTAAAAACAAATGGGAGTCTTTTAATTTTCCATTGTCTTTACATTGCCTGTCAATATTTGTCTGAAAATATTATCAAAGGAGAAAAGAAAATTCCTTCCACTTTTAGACAGTTTACACAACGGTCAAGGGGGGAATCAATTCAAATCACAGCAGTGGACTAATTAGAAAACTAAAGCTAAAGCAACAGGTATTGCATCCTAAACCTGCTACCAAGCCGAAGATTTATACAAAATCACTAGCCAATGGTGAACTTAAGTATCTGGATGAAACTTGTAATTACTACAAATTGACAGAGGCAGAATATGCTGGGGTTGCGGGATGAGGAAGGTATGAAATGGTTGTTTTTCCTTTCCTTTTGGACTTTCTTCCCCTTCCCCATTCCCATGATCACGCAGCCTATTTAATATGACATTAGGACTCAAGTGTTCACTATAGAACGGACTTGTAAAACTTTAAACAGGTTTATATCTTCTCTCATCGAGTTTCAAGAATATTTGCCATCTTTGATGTATGATTCATTTACAGTAAAATATTCATTACAAACTATCACTGTAGCTTGTCTATTTTTGATGTTTGCGATTAATAATTAAAATGTCATTAATAAACGGACACTACTCATTTTATCAAATTCAAGAAAAAAAATATGACATTTAAAAAATAAAATAAAACATGTATTAATCTGGTATAAATTAGGCCTGAAACTCTTGAAGTTCATTTTTTTACCATATGAATATCTTGCTACTGTATGTATCATACATAAATGTCATCTGCTGTGAAATTTGATTTCTTGTGATATTTCACACATAACGGCTACATTAAGTTTATTCCAGACGTGACTTGCTTAACCGAAATATGAGGATCATCTCAAAAGAAGCTGCAATGCAATGAAACCGAACACAAACTATAGAAATTAGGCATGTCATTCATCAACTGAAAAGAAAACAAGACAAGTTCCACATTTCTTTGTGGTGAGCCAGGGACACAAGTTGATTTCCCTGTAGAACATAGTCTCGCAAATGACATTGCATACAGGGTGTCCAATAAGTCAGGCATCATAGGCAATATGGTATATTCTGCCGATTAGGATGTTCTCTGTTAAATCAAACAGACACACACCATTGACTATCTGCACCATACATCAAAATGATCCGAATGTGTTCCTCTGTGCTTGAAGACATCTCACACCAGAAAGAAATAAAAACAACAGATATTAATAATTGTGCCTGTGATGCCTGAGTCATGAGACACCCTACAGTATATATTAGATGCCAGTGGTAATCCATTGCAGCACCAGGGTACCAATCAGTACCAGTGTGCTACTGGACCACTGTGCAAATCCATTGCTGTGATCTGCTAATGGTTCTCCCAGGGGTTTCTCTGGGGAATCCAGTAGCGTTATATTAATATCTCAATGGTGTTTTTAAAACTTTTCTGTAAGGCTAGCCACCAGATCTCACTGAGCTTACTAGTCCTTTTAAAGACTCCCCTGAGAAAGTTAAAACAGGAAAGAAGGGACACGAGTCAGAGTTATGACATTCACCCAGAGCACAACACTAGGAACGCTGTCCTCTACATCCCACTACTTTTGACATGCTCTGAATACTACAGACTTCATTTTGAAACCATAGCCAGTACTTTTTCATCGGAGATTAGCTGAACAGTAGAGCAGCTACATGACCTGAACACGGGGAATGGAAAATATTTATTTTTTGAAGCAGAGCAGAAAAAGTGAACAAATGGACCAGAGATGGTTGTGGTTAAATTATGGGCGAAAGTGAATGAATGACTGATCTATAAAGCAGATCAGGACTAGGGCGCATATGAAATAGACAAATAAGAGAAGTCATTTTTTTTAATGCACTGATAACCCTTTACCATTACACTGGAAAGAGCTGGTCTGACTTTCTTATGCTTATTCATTGATAAATACAACTGGCTGGGGTTTGAGATCTGTCTCCCTGATAAAGGTGGTTGCTTTCCTATAACGGACATGCCGGTTTTTCAGCGAGGTGTTTAGCTATTGAATGCTTGAAGACTTGATATAAAAACACAGCATCACTGAAAGTTTCCCATTCATAAATTACAGCATATGCCAGATGTGTCAAATGAGAACTATGCAGACCAGAGAACATTTCATTCTCACAGCAGCTACAACAATATTTGCCATTGGTAAAACGGTATCATCGTTTTCATACTTTGAAACACCTATAGCATTGCAATGGCATGAACCAATACACACCACTGTGTGCATCAGTTTCACAGTGAATGAAATTGAGATGGGACCTATCCTGTTGTGAACTATAAATGGCTCCATTATGTGACCTAAAAGTGCTGTAATGTTATTTTCTCTGGCTGCCTTGTGTGTATTGTATTATATTATATGTTGCCATGGAAACAGAATGCTATAAGTACCACAAGTAGGTACGTGCAAATATATTCTTGTAATAAACGTGTTCCTACGTCATTATGCTGCATGATCCGCAGCCTTCAACTTAAAACAAACTGCCACCATTATCTGGATGTTTGTTTTGGGCAGTAATGCACCACTTGTGCATTGCTGCCAAAAACAACTTGAGACATGTATTATTGTGGGATAATATATTCTGACCCATACATTATTCTATTTGTTGCAAATATTTTTTTCCTCATCAAGTCTACTGGGGGATTGTATCGTTTCTGTCACCTTTATTTTGTCTTCAGAGCATCATATTTAAAAAGGTAAGACAAAGGCAACATACAATAAAACTGAAATGTGAACCAAGCTGTTGCCAAACCAAACTGACCTTGAGGTAACCGTGTAAATGTCCATATATATGCTGGTGCGCATGGTTGCAATCAAGGCTGTGTCTTTGCTAGCCTTTCCCTGGTCTACAGAGAGAAAGGAGCACTCTGCAAAACCCCTGTGTGTGTTTGAGGTCATGAAAGCAAGACAGCAACCCAAGCGTTCAGTTCCTTGCTTTAATGAAAGGAGAGACACAGAAAAGCACCACGCCGGAACAGCATTATCTTCATTGTGGAGTCGATGCAAATTTGAAGCGAGGCGATTAAATGTGAGGATACTCGAAGCTTGTATGCCGTGGCCTGCATTAGGGTCTTCACTTGTTCTGATGACTGGAGTGCTTCACTGGTTTGAATGATGATCCCGGTTGAAATACTCCAAACACGGTTAATTATTTAACAAACAACCCCCCTCCCATGCCTTCATCATTCATTATTTAAGATGGTGATGCACAAGAAAAAAATAAAAATAATACTAGGATGAAATCAGAGATACTGTAAATGTATGAAATCCAGAAAGAGGATTATGTTAACACAAGAACAGAACTGAGTGGTAACCAAATTACAGAAAATATTCTGGACTTACTTCCCTGCAATAGGTCCAGCTGAACTGGCAGAACTAATAATTATAGTTCAGTCAGGAAACTCATCCGATAGATTCTTTATTAAAGCTTAGACTAGACAACACTACTACATTATACATATTTTACACTACATTGTTTGGCCTTTGGCCTTGTCTTTCAAGGTACTCCTGCCCATAAATTAGCTTGCAGATAAGTGGAGAGGCTGACAGTAGGGATGCCATGGGCAGGGGGGGCAGGATATCTGCCCTCCCCTGTTAGAGGAAGCCAGAAAGCAGGAGGAGGCAAACTCTGCCACACAGCAGGGAAGTAATGGATTGAGGTAAGATATAAATCCTTTCCTTGATGATCATTGGATGTAATGTTTATCGATGTACAAATACGATACTGGCTATTCGATTCACGATTTGATCTGGTATTGGAAGCGCCTAAAATATGCTTGATGCTTATGTGCTTGCTTACGTGATTTGAGCTAAGGTTAAAGTGAGTTCCCTGCCTGAACCACCGCTTTGTTTAATTGTTTGATAAGGCCTATGGGAGAAAGGCATTCTTAAAAATTGAAAGGGAAGTTAAGCTGTTAAAATATTAGTTGTTCTTTTGTTGTTTTTTTGGAAGCTGCCATTTCGGCTCTGTTCACTGCAGTTTCATTGACACTCACCACTTCAAATATCAGTTCTCCGGTTCTACAAGTCCTAGAGTGATTGTCAATGGCTCATTTTGAAAGGTTCTATCCTTTAAGAAAAAAAAAAGATCTCAAACCCCAGTCACTAGAGCGGCCATTTTGAAAAGAACTTTGAAACAGACTTTAAAGTTCTAAGTGGAACAAAATTGTCAGGATGTTAGCAATGAAAAGGAAAAATACAGGAACGTTATTTAAACTGTTGTAGCAACACATGGGGATGTGTAACGCTATATATTTTTTAAACCCCGCTACTTACTGTTTAATGTTGACCTTTTTATCTTAAAGGAAAACTAAAACGAGATGATGGCAATCGAGACTCAAACGGATTCATTTTTTCATTTGTTTCAAATATTTGACGGGTGGCCAACCTGATGAGATTTGGATCAGGCTGCCATGAAGAGATTTACATCTAGGAAAAAAAAATTATGAAAGCATACCGTGTTGTTCAATCAAGGCTTGTCAATGTTGCCACACTATGCATACCTCATGCAGATTTACTATGATTTACCTTTATATTGTAGATTGATACACCCTTTTCATCTTTTGATTTTGTTTTTGGTTGCAGGGCATAATATGGTGTGAATGAATTCAATTGTATTCTTTGACTATCAAAACAACATTTGATGCCAAAAATGCATGATTGAAATTCATGTACATGTCAGTTTCCCTGAGGTTGCAATGACAGTCACCGAGTCGGAGTAACATATTGACATATTCATTTCTAATCCTGAACACCATGCTTTCTTATAGAGAAATACACTGTACTGCAAACATAGTGACAATGCTGTCCTCTGTAAATTAATCAGTGAAAGCTCAGATATTGCTCCCCAAATAATAATAATAATAATAATAAAAGCAGAGAAATTGCTTTTGTCACAGCCCAGGCACATGCCATCAATTTTGGGATGCTCAGTGACTGGATTATTTAAGACTGGTAAGAAATAATTCTAATAACAAAAACTATTTCCCATTAGAAAATACCTAATCACATGTCCGAGAGAACTGTATTGCTGCCTGGTGTTGTTTCTTTAAGACAGGGTGAAAGGTTGTCAGAGAGCACCTAGCTGTGAAACACCACAGCCCAGAGACTTGAAGGGCAATACATTTATTTTAATGACCTGTCATGCTTTATATTCTCTAGCGGTCACATGACACATCCAAAACCCACATCTGAAACAAAAACAGCCATTAGTGGAAAAGAAGGCTTCATCATTAACAGAGAGAAATAACCGTAGATGGCTGTTTAGACATCAGCACGCTTATTATTCTCCTGGGCTCCCCTAATAGCACAAACTGATCAATTTTGATCACTCTACAAACGCTCGGAGCCCATAATAGTGATGGTTATTTTGTATCTAACACACCCCCTGAAGGAGAAAAATCTATGGAAACCTCCATCTGCAAAGATTTCAACGTGATGTAACCTTAACATGAACCCTTAGTCCGATTGATCATGTGAACCAGCCAATTTCTAGCTTGTGAGTTGCAAATGCCAAATTAATTTATTATTTGTTTTTCTTCTTTAAAACACTGAAGTCGTTTACTACCTAAATTGTGAATAGCTGAATTGACAGAACGATGGCCTATTAGTTTGCTTCCTGTCTAACTCTTAAACCCTTCTTTATTTCCTCTGGAAGCGCAGAAAAAAAAAAAAAAACTATATAGAAAGAGACGATTGTTTCACAGGTATATGGAGAGTTAAAGTGCTAGTAGTTCATTCTAGGAAGTCTCACCTGAAATACGCTTTTAAATTATTCATAGTACAGTTTACCTTTGTGTTCTTCAGTCTTCGTGGTCAACTTGACTACCTGTGGTCTTAGGTACGAGCAAGTCCAGTTACAATGCATCATTTTGATATTGTGGTTTCAACACGCAACACTTTTAAAAAACAGAACGCTACTGAAGCTGTATCTAAGTGTAGCTGATACTACAGTACAACCGAACACCAAACTTACGAACTGACCGGTTGACCGAACACCCCGCTTTCAGCCGGAAGTATGCAATCATTCAACCATGTGTACAATGCAACCAGATTGGCACTCTTATAATGGTGTGCTGGTCATGAAGAAGAAAAAATTACTGTACCAACAAATGTATCCATACAAAGGTGAGGCAAATTTCAAAGCAAGTACAGGCTAGGAATATTTTAGTTTTAAACAAAGCACAGGTTTTTTCTTTTAAGCCAAATGAGGCTGAATGACTGAGCAAACTGACTGAATGCATTTTGTCTAAAATAAAATAAAAACAAGCGCTGCGTTACCTTGTGTTTTCATGGATGTTTAAATCTGTGTAAATAAGTGTAAGGTTGGCAGGGATAGTGTTAAATCTGTCCCTGCCAACAATGACAGGTGTGGCCCTTCCCCAATTAGGTAATTGAGTGCTAATTGGGGAGTGTCCACCTGTATATAGGGAAGACAAAATCCTTTTGGGGAGAGGGAGTATTAGTTGAGTGTAACTGGCACAATGGAAATTCATATTTAATAAATAACTAATGTTTCCCCCTTTATAGGTTCTTTGGATTTCGAGATTCCCACCCAGACCACTGGACAATGAGAGAGGAGGGACCACAACAGGTGAGAATCAAATGTTTTTTCAGACCTAACATAATACATAAGACCTGAACCCGAGCCTCTGTAGTATCGTTAGTCCTTGTTTCTTGAAATGTACAAAACCAAGTCCATTTAATCCAGTTGGGTCGGGGAAATGACCACAGTAGGAGCCTTGCGTCCCATGCTGTAATTTGTAATCCTATTTTGTTTGTACACTGGCAGTCCCGGTGACCCTGGGAATGGAGCCACAAATCCTCTTTGGTCCTCCTCCACCCTTATGCAAAAATATGTAACAGCCATGAATGACAATAAATGAACGATCTATTATTTATAATAAGTACATACACATTGTGAGGGATGTCTTAAGTTGTATAAAATTTCAGCTAGCGGTCCACATTTGCACAAACAGAACAAGATACCCGCTACTACGCAACACAGAAAAATGATTTCACAGCACAGTGTTTTTCATAAGCGATTATTAAAATAAACTTAATTATAAAATATGGAACATTTTGTATCAAAGTGGAAGCCAGGGGCAAAAGACAGCGGTGACTGAAACAGAACGACAGAAACAAACAAGCCGGCAATTTAAAAAATGTAACTACAGCAGCAAGGGCAAAGCGAAAATCTGGAGCTGGACACAGTGCCAGTGTATGTACTTTTTCACAATGAAGAAATGGAACAGCAGTTCATCAAATGTGTTTAAACAAGAGAAAGCTCATCTGGGACTGGGAGCAAAAGTGGAATGAAACCAACTGTTCCAGAAAAGACCCAGCAGGCCCAAATGGTAAGCGCTTACTGGTAAATGTATTGGCTTCTCAACCGCAATGGAATTAGGAGATTACTTAACATAAGAAATATAGTCTCTGTTCACTGCTCCCTAACTTTCCTCTGAGATATAATAATAATAATAATAATAATAATAATAATAATAATAATAATAATAATAATAATAGCTCTGATTTTTAGAGCATTTCTTTTTTTAAATTGAGAAATTGCATAAACGTTTAGAAATAAAACCCTTGAAGATTTGAGTAAGGTTGTTTGTTTTTTGAAGCAAATTGATTAAGGCAATCCCATATTTTTTTTAAATGGGGAAACCACATATGTATATGTGCTGTTAAATCACTCTTTTAGTTGTTCATTTTTAGTGTTTCTTCTTTTTAAAACAATATAGTTAACTTTCTGGTAATATTTTATTTTGTGTGAAACTGAAATGTAATTTGCTACTGTATGAATATGTATATGTATTGCTATAATTGTATACTGTATATTTAAATTAGTTTACATGAAAATGTTGTGAATTGAGCAGAAATATATTTTTCTGAAGAATAAAAGCAGTTTAAAATATTTCATCGTTACTTTACAGGGTTTACATTCTTGTTTTTTTCCATTGTAGGTATAATTTACATAAGAACATAATTTTTTTTTAAATTTGATTTTAGATATATCACCATATCCACGAGATGAACCAGAACAGCCAAAGTCTGACTGGTATAAGCACTGTCCATGGTTAGAATATTCTATATTCATTGATGCAGTCTTTTGTTTTGCCTGCTGCCACTTTGGCCATCCCAGTTTACCACCAGCTTTCAAGTGTTGGATTTTCCAACTGGAAGAAGGCAAAGGAAAAAGATGAGGGTTTTCACTCCCATTCAAAATCAGAATGCCACACACAGTCAATGATAGCCTGGACAAACTACTCAGCAATGATAGGAAATTATACATCTGTTGCTAATATGATACATAAAAACTGTGGCAGAGGTCCTCCTTCTAACAACAAAACAGAACATAGCTCAACGAGGATACAGAGAGACAGTCAACACATCCAACCAAGGAAACTTTCTTGAGATCCTGTCCCTGGTTGGCAAGCACAACCCAGTTATAGAAAAAAACATTGGTTGATCTACCAAGTGAGATCATTAACACACTTGCTGAAATGATAAGAAAATAAATTATTAGGGGGGCTCCCAAGTGGCGCATTCGGTAAAGGCGCTCCGCGTGGAGTGCAGGATGCGCTGTATAATCTGGATGTCGCCGGTTCGAGTTCAGGCTATTCCACAGCCGACCGTGGACGGGAGCTCTCAGGTGGTGGCGCACAATTGGCCAAGCGTCGCTCAGTGGGAGGGAAGGTTAGGTCGGCCAGGGTGTCCTCGGTTCACCGCGCACCAGCGACCCCTGTAGTCTGGTCGGGCGCCTGCGGGCTCGCCTGTAAACTGCCCGAGTAGCTCTTGGGTGGCTGCATGGTGAGTCTGCAGTGTGAAAAAAAGCGGTCGGCTGACGGCACACGCTTTGGGGGACAGCATGTGTTTGTCTTCGCCCTCCCGAGTCAGCGCAGGGGTGGTAGCGGTGAGCTGAGCTTAAAAACAATTGGACATTCTAAATTGGGAGAAAATAATAAAAAAAATAATTGGCAACGACTACATTTATAAAAAAATAAAAATAAAAATAAATTATTGATGAAGTGAAAGAGTGGGGAGTTTGCAATAATTTGCAATAAGGATG
Source organism: Acipenser ruthenus (assembly GCF_902713425.1). Taxonomy (NCBI): domain Eukaryota; kingdom Metazoa; phylum Chordata; class Actinopteri; order Acipenseriformes; family Acipenseridae; genus Acipenser; species Acipenser ruthenus. Next base: position 8,854,338 of record NC_081201.1, on the reverse strand, counting down.
TCTCAGAGACTGAGCAGATGTCACTAGTTCTCAGATACTATGGTGATGGCAGTGTGCATGAGAGGTTTGTTGTTTTTAAGGCAGCTGAAGTATTAGATGCAGAAGGACATACCAACACAATATTACATTGCCTTCAATTATTTGGACTGAATTATAAGGACTATCGTGTTGGCTAAGCCTACGATGGAGCTGCTGTCATGAGTGGACAGCATTCAGGCGTTGCAACCAGATTGAAAGCACTGGCGAAGCATGCCTTGTATGTACATTGTCATGCACACCGCTTAAACCTTGTCCTTTTGGACACTGCAAAATCAGTACCTGAGGCTTCACACTTTTTTGCCTTACTTGAAAAGTTGTATGTTTTTATTTCTGGGTCGTATGTGCATGCCAAATGGAAAGTACTACAGATTGAAATGTACCCTGGTGAAGCTCCACGTGAACTCCCTAGACTTGGTGACACTCGCTGGGCATGTCGCTACTTCACTTGTTGCAATGTACGAGACCGCTTACCAGCTATACTTCAATTACTTTAGGATATATCTGAAGAAGACAATGCCAACAGAGTAAATGACACACAAGGATTACATGCACAGGTAGATTTTCGGTTCATAACACTGTTGACAATATTCTGCTCTGTACTCGGAGAAGCCAAAGGTGCTTCGGATATGATGCAAGCCACAAACCTGGACCTCGGAAGAGCATCAGAAATCATTCAGAATTTGAAAGGTGGTCTACAGATGATGCGATCCTCAAGTGATGATAACGAGAATAATGAATTCAACCGGATGTGGCAAAAAGCTACTGACCTTGCCACACGAAGCAGTATATCTATGGAGTGTGGAGAAATGAGACCTGCTCGAAAAAGGATCTTACCTGCAAGAGTAAATGGTGGAGCAGCATACCAAAACTACAAGAAGCCTAATAAAAGTTCATGTCTATTACCCCATATTTAATGCAATCATCACAGAAATAAATAGTAGATTTTCCAAAGACTACTGTTCCATAATGACTGGCACACAGGCGTTAGATCCAGGGAGAAAGCTCTTCCTCTAAGTGGATGCAGTGCGGCCATATGCTGAAGCATTCTGCTCTGACAGTGAAGACCTGGTGCATGAACTACATCAGGCTAAACGCTTAATGGAACGAAAATTTGCAGCCTGTCGTAATGAGAAACCAAATACTTTGTTACAATTCACAGCATTTCTTGAACCTTACAAAGATGCTTTCCATGAACTCTTTCACTTGTGTGTCATTGGAGTTACAATTCCAGTGTCAAGCGCTGCTTGTGAACGGAGTTTCTCAGCTCTGAAACTTTTAAAAACATACCTGTGCAATACAATGTCTGACAGCCGTCTTAGCTATTATTAACATTGAACATACATAAGAGGCACAAGCTTTGGACCTTGATACATTTGTGGAGAGGAACACAAAAATGCCAGAATTGCTCCTTTGATCCTGAAAAATGGGTAAATTCTTCTGGTTATTCATTTTATTATTTATTTAAAGTATCTACATAATTGTTGATAATTTAGGCCTTGGTAAACCTATCAAATTTCCTGTTCAGTGTCCGCATTGTTTACTCTTGCAATCTCCTTGCTGAAGTCCGAAAAGCATAGCTGGCTTCCTGCGCACCCCTATTCTCGTTCCTGCCCAACTCGACCCCTCTCTGTATTTTTGGTTCCGGTTTTATAGTCTGTCAATTGATGCAGATTGGCACGCACCTGTGGCAATTAAAGTCTGGATCCTGGGAAAGGTACGTGACCAATTGTACTCACTAATTAATTAGTGAAACACAAAGAATAAACAATATGCACACATATTCAAACAGTACATTAATTAAAATAAATCACACAACAAAATTCAAACGATATCTTTAATAACAACAATTTATGAAACACATACCTGCACACAATAATAAATTATATACCTCCCCATACTCTAAATTAGTGAGATAACCTTTATAGTGAAGGTGAATGCCCAGCCTGTATTGTTTTGTGTGAACCTTTTATTTTGGCCCTTGTGCCAGTTGATTTGTTCCTGTGTTTATTTTGTTACTAAGTGTGTGCAACAGCGCTTCACTGCAGCTTCTGTTTCTGAGTTTCTAATTGCTGCCGGTAACATCTTGGGCCACAGCACTATCCTGTCGCAAACAATAACTTAAATTGAACCTTTTTCCATTGTTTTAAAGACTTTAGAACTGTAGCAATATGAGTATTGCATTACTGTGCTGTAGCCTTGTATTTGCTAGATTGAGGGTGTACGGCTATGGCCAAAAGTTTTGCATCACCCTATAGAATTAACTAATTTTGCTTCATAAAGCTGAATGAAACCAGCTGAATAATGTTACGTTAACATATTGAATTGCATACTGCTTTGTAGTTTTCCATATACTTAACATAAAATTGAAAACTGAAATATTGTACTACTATTATGGCTTCCGGTAGACTTTTGCAATATCATTTTGTAGTTTCTTTGATTACACAATGTTAAATAAAATACCTAAATTATGTTCATATTATTATTTTTTGTTAAATTATGTCTCAATCCTAAAATTATAGGTGATGCAGAATTTTTGGCCATAGCTGTAGATAGCAGGTGCACAGAGTTATTAAAATCATTGAAAACTCATATTCAGACTTACGGGCATTTCAGACTTCCGAACAACCTCCATTCCAAGGGGTTCGTAACTCGGAGGTTCTACTGTACTAGGACAGCTTTTTCTTATATAATATATATTGTGACAGAGTAGGAGAGGATGTATGCATAGCAGAGGCTTTGCACATGGGTGAGCACATAGGGGGAGGCATGTGGCAGGGAAAGCCCTACCAATGCATGGGTGTGTGTGTGTGGAATATTGGGTGGCAGGGAGGGAGTTAAAATCCTCCCTGCAAAAAAACACGTGGGAATGTGGATGGACCAGGAATTGAATACGTGATTAAATAAGTGATGTTTGATAATGTGTTTGTGTCTGTTTAGTGTTTTATTTATTTGTCATTATTAATAAACTTCCGCTTTAGCGCTTCACTGTACCTTCTGAGTCTCCCTTCCTGATAAACAACAACCATTGCCAGTGACACTGTCCTGTCACAGGCTCTTTTAGCCAAAAAAGGTTGGCTATTCTACTGCCTTTAAAGTTCTACAGAAGCTTGTCCTTAAATGTCTGTTGCATAACTCCTCATCAATATTTCAAATATAATAAATAATCATATTTGTGCCAGATAATTGTCTCTAAGGTACAGAGATATGAGCTAATCAGCTGCCAAACTAAATATTAAATAATAAAGGAGCTGCAGACACAGGCAAGATCAACATCAGCAGTGTTATGTAAGTATTACAATAACTAAAGTATCAAGGCTCAAGTCATTTGTATATGTATGTATGCATACATCATATTGAGCCCTTGTTCATTTACTCTTCACTTGGGGAATTGTTCAATTTATTATTGATTTGAATCCACAACAGGAGGCTTCATTTAATGGCTTTAAAATAAATGGGCTATATATATGTGCAGTTAGTAAAACTGTCTTCTGCCGCCTCCTCAAGACCCACCTGTTTAAACTGCACTTGTAGATCTCTTGATCTACCCCTATGCACTGGACTTGCCTGACCTACACATCACGTTACTGGATCCTCAGCTAATGTATTATTGCACCACTATGTCGTTGTATATATAATGTGTTGTAATCCTAAATTGTGGCATCCTATTTCATATTGTATTCTATTAGTATTATTACACTTACTGTAAACTATACTTTATTTAAATATTAATCTTGCATTGCAACCGTGTACTGCCCTGTAATACATGTAAGTCGCCTGGGATAAAGGCGTCTGCCAACTAAACACATCATATGTATTATGAATCAGGGTGATGCATAAAAAATGCATAGAGTATTGCGCAACATTGAATGTTCTGCCATTGCTCTGGCACATGATAATTCTTTGATTCCAGTTAGCTAGGATATAATCCAGAAGGTCAGTTGTAATTTTAGCTAACAAAATAATCCCATGAAACAACCATTTTGCACTTCTATTAGCTAGATAGATCTTAATGTGCAGTGTTGCTACAACTGTTTAAATAATGCCCGTCATTTTTCTTTTCATTGTTAACATCCTGACAACATTTTACACTAGAGCGGACATTTTGAAAAAAGCTTTGAAACAGACTAAAGTTATAAGTGTAAAAAGTTGTCAGGATGTTAACAATGAAAAGAAAAATGACAGGGACGTTAGTTAAACAGTTGCAGCAACACGTGGGGAGGTGTAACGCTATATTTAAACGGTTGTAGGAACATGTGGGGACGTGCAACGCTATATTTCAGAACCCTACTACTAACTCTTTAAATCATGTTCAAAGGAATATCTAAATACCTAATCACCCATATTAATGAAAGGTGAGGGACAGTTGCTGATCAGGCACAGTGCAGACTGGCTCCATGAGAGCTTCCCTTCACAGCTCTTACCAGCCCACTGCTGGCCATTCATAGGTTAGCCAGCCCTTAGGGCCAGATATATGGAGAAGAATGAACTCAATATTCAAGCAGGAAAACCCAAACTATTGCAGATATTGTAAAGGAAAATGGCCATTTGAAACTATATGCTTTTACACATTATACTGGATTGCGAGCTCATAATACTCTCCAGTAGCACCACGGTTCCATGGTTAATGTTTTCAGCTGCTTGGGATCTGTATTGTAGGCAGATAGATCAGCTGATGACATGAGGAGCAGCACTTACACTACCTCCTGTAAAAAGATCTCTGAGGACACATGTGATCTCGACAATCCTTGTGACATCTGTTGGTTGCTTGTATACCCAAATTGACACTGATGTGACTGGACTAACATTTAGATTAATGAACCAGTGCGTTCAAAGCTTCCTCAGTCAAAGCTGGTCTTGAGGAGACAAAAAAAAAAAGCTAGTTGCATCATTTACTGAACGTAATGCACAACACGAATACACACATTATCAGACAAGGTACTGCCAAGTGTTTTTTATGTTTTGTTTTACCAGTCAGTCGTACATTAAAAAGCTGGCATTATGTCCGTCAAAGCCAATTTGAAAGCCATTTGGAGCTGTTGTCAATCTGTAAAAATAACAAAATTGTTAAAAAGACACACCCTGAGGGACCAATAAAAAGACAAGCTCTGGGAATGGGCAGATTGAAGTATGGAGGTGTCCTTATTTTGCTTAATGAACCTTATAAGCTAAAAGCAATAATGAGAAATGGCTCCAGCAAATACTTGACAAATATAAGCATGGAAATTAGGTCATCTTTCCTCCCTAATTGTGTGCCGCATGTAGGAACTAGATATTCATAATTAGCTGATTTCCATTTTTTTCCCTTTTCATAATTATAACCGTCTTTTAACTCTGCATAGCCTCAGCCCTGAAGCCGTGCCTCACATTGATGTTGTACTGCAATGAGCAGATGCAAAACTACAGTACAGTATCTGGTTGTCCTTAACCAAATCTGAGCAAATGGCTTCCAGCGATGTACTGTATGTATCCCAATGTTCAAGGTTTTGGGTTCCTGTGCACATTTCTTTATGCAGGTGTTGGATAAAAAGGCCACCAAATGATAAGTCAGAATGTGTCATCAGTGTTTCTTTAGCTTGACGCTGACGCTTTCTTTAGCTTGACACTGACTATTTGACCATACAGCATTCAGAGAGAGTCAATTTTGCTTTAAAATGATGGCCATTGCTTGTGATTCTAACCTCAACAAGAACAAAACCTACTGTAGCACAATCTAAAACCAAAATCCCAGCATAACAGCTTTACCATTTGATCTATTTTAGCAGTAATTTAGTGGCTTGATTTGAGAGACAGACATTCCTCAAGCATAATGTTCAACTGGCTTGTGGACTTTAGCCAGACTTCATTGGTTATTTATATCTAAAATCAATTAACAATGTGAACACATCTTTAAGTAGAATATCACATCTCTTCAGATGTTTCAAAGTCAATTACATTAAAGTACAAACAAGCTTAATAAAGAATTGATATACATTTAAGACGAAGGATACAAAAATATATGTAAGTGGATTTTAAAAGTCTTTTGTGGTGTTGCTTATCTTTTCTGCATCCTCTGTTGTCCGTATCACATCAATGTATTTTTAAACACAATCCCGATTGTTTTGATATTTTTATTCACACATATTGGGTCATAAAAATCATAAAAGGATTACATTTCTCAACTTCTGATCACCTATTTGTAAAAGCCACAACTAGACTATTCGGGAATTTACAGAACATGTGAACCCCTGGCTTGCACCAGCCACTGACTGTATCCGTGGTTATCCTGAGATTACACCAGTGTATATGTGGGGTAATAAAAACAGGCTTGTCTTTTTTGGCAGTGTATAAACCGAACATTTAATTTAGAGGATTGTAAAAAGTCTACGTTTGTTTATTGTTAGTTTTTAAATTCTAATTTTGAGTCATATTTCAAAAAGTGGTTTAGGCAACTTTAAACAGTAGTTCCACTGTATTTGCACTGCTCTAGCCTCAGGCTGCTTAGCAGGAGATCTGAGAAGACAGTTGTAAAAGGAGGCATAGAAACCCATGGGCTGCACGGTATTACAAACACCAATGGAATAGCTTGCATTCCTCTCATGTTGTTACATCAATGATTCAGGGTACATGACGACCGAAGGAGATTGGCAAAAAATTGTCAGAAAAGACATGGGAGCTTAAAAAAAAGATAATATATTATTTGTATAAAAGTACAAAAACAAACAAATAGGGAATTCAGAGAGGACACAGGCCTCTGGGCCTGCTTTATCAAACGCCGCATTTTCTTGTGAGTGAAATTAAACTGTTTAATGTTACGAAACTAGGCAACTTAGAAAGTTTGAAGTACTTGAAGGAGTGTATATCTTCCTAGTTTATGACATTGGTATTGTTTTGTGATAATAAATACAGTGTTAAGTAATGTAAATGTTACAATGTAACTACATATAGTAACTACGTACTAATTAAAATACTTATGTAAGGAAATTCTGAAATATTCCAAAAGCTGATAACAATCAGATGTTATAATTCTGTATACTTTTGTAATTCTTTATGGATTTGATGTAAAGCTATCGTATATAATCTATAATATTCTGTTTTAAGAGTGTATGAATTTAGATTTGACATAAAGCAATTGTATATAATTAGACTTGCTACTTTTCGATTGTAATCGGTAAAGCTCGTTAAACGTCAAATTCCCCAAAAATATGAGTCTGACTAAAATAAATGTATATAGGATAAACGTCGGTAAAACCACTTGATATTCTTTTTCTTACCAAAACTAATAATTTAAGAAATCATCTGTAGTCTGTGTAGTTTTTATACTTGCTGTCTGTCCCATCTTTGTTCCGCTCTGAATGGCTAAGGGTCGCTGTCAGTGAACTCAGGGGTTCCTTAATAGGCTAGTGTAGTTTCACCGTCTGTCATTTCATCCTGTTCTGACAGATCTCGTTGGCTGAAGCAGCGCTAGAATGCGCATCAAGCCCGACGGCGCACTTTCATTTGCCAGCAACAGCGCCTGTCATTCACCTTAACCCACTAATACTTTTGAAAGTGGTTTAAGGTGTACGTAGGCTTTTGATATTATAGGTATTTAGGAACGCTTCATTGCATTCCTAAACTAAACGGTAAAATTTAAAATTAACGATTCGGCATATCGGCCTGCAGCTTCTAAAAAGAATCTTACAAAATCTTAAATACAAGTTTGTATTAAATATGCTGCATTACTTCGTATTACTGCGCATTGCGGTATCAGTATCTACATTTAAATCCCATTCATAATTTTTGTGGGTGTCGCCATCTTTCTGTTGAGCAGCTCACCAGGTCTGAGAGTCGGTGAGTTTGTTGAGTCAGCGTTGAGTCAGCGTTGAGCCAACGCTGCGCATCACTAGCTCTCAACGGTGAGTTTTTTTAAGCATTAACGTCGATTTCATCCATTCTCTGCTTGAATTGAAAAATAAAGATTGAAAAAACCCCGGTAAATTATTTCTAAAATAAACGTCGATATTAATTGTCGATTTGGAAAAAAATATAAAAAACGAATAGTAGCAAGCCTATATATAATATAATATCTATAATATTCTGAATTTACAGCCATATTCCAAAGTGACACCTGCTTTTGTATTACAGGGGTGTAATCAGACATTCAACAAGTGTATTTGCTGTGCCCCCACTGGCCATTGACTGAGAGACTGATGAGAGTGCGGACCACATTGGTGACCCAATATACAAATGAGAATGAGTTTGAGGCATAAATCAGCCTTGATACAAGACACCCTAATGACAGTGAATTAAAAACAAAATGGCACAGGAGAAGACAGGTGAAGCTTACAAATTGTGTGCATGTACAGTACAGTATGTCTATAGTCTAGCTACACCCCTGCAAACATGAATAATTACGACTTGGTTTGATGTGATATGCATCTTAACAGACAGGGGAGCTTAACCTTTTTTTTACATTTTTTTTTTTTATTGTGTAGAAAAAAAAGTTCAATTACATTTCTCAACTTATTTCTATGATGAATACTGGTCGTAAAAATCAAAAAATATAAAAAAGAAGTCATAGGAACGAACCAAAACAAGCTACTGAATCATGCTGTTGAGGTACTGCTGTGCACATGAAACATGAGTCCAACTTGCATCTCAAGAAATATATAGTACTATGAAAAGGACTATGAATATGGAGGGAGGAAACAGAATACCAGAAGTAATGTGTGCTACTAATTGACTGTAATGCCCTGTGCTGTTCCATTGAATAGTTTAGAATATGGACCAGAAAAAGGAGAAGAAAACTGAATGTTTCCCACCTGATGGATAGAAAGAAGGAAAGACAGAGATAAACTAAAAGACAGTTTAGTCTTCTTCCCTGTTAACTGCCTAAGGCATTTAGCAGACTGATATAATTAGTCATTTACAGCTAAGACAAAATACAACATGTGGATACAAACACGTTCATTATTTTTAAAACTGACATTGAAAAAGCGATGTGTGAAAAAAATAAAACCAAGCCATAGAAGAAAACATTGTGTCTGGTACTAGAGCACGCTACTGAACTTGGCACCCTGACTAGGTTTTATAAATAGTCTTTTTCCTAGTTGGGGGGAGGAGGGGGTAACATTTATGTTAAATGTTGTTGGTGAATTGGTCCGGGGCGCATTGAGAGATGAATAAAAAAAGAACCAATTTGATGACAGGTTTTAGTACATTATTTATCTTCCGCTGTGTAAATTATAGATTGTCATGAATTTTTCATCCTACGGAGCAGCTACCTAATTCATGCGAAAAAAATAAGTCTCTGTTAAAAAGAGCAAGCTCCCGAGCAAAGCATACAAGAGGCGTCTTCCCTGCCTGGTGACAGGCAATAATCTGTCAAAATGAAAAATGAACGGAGGCTTCCTTAATTCATCATCCGGCACCCTGCTCCTATTAATGGCTTTTTTAACGTGTGTCGCAGCGCTGGTTCCGAGCAGAGTTGGGGGAAAAAGATAAACAGATCAGGTGACTGCTCAGACTAATGTGAATGCTGTATATTTCAGGCCGGGATGGATGACATGTTTTATTTATATGCCTGCATTCAAACTTCAGCCCTGGTGAATTGCGCTGCACACAGCAACGTGTTTCAGGCACACTCTGCTACTTCGGCTTGACTCTATATTGTGCAATAGTTTTGTTCCCTAAGTGGCTGTTGATTTCCATTCATTTATTGTTCAATGCTTTAGGAATGCCACTTTGCCCAAAAATGTACCGAACCTCATCTTCCCATAGCTCTTCCTTCTTTTCTTCCTTTATTTCTTTAATTATTTTGACTTTCAACACTGTCTATATTTTTCCTACTATACCCAGATCAGGAGGTGCACCCCCTCAAAACAGCAGCACACTTCTTTCAGTGTTTGACATTAGTTGACAATATTGCACGATCATAGATATTCCCACATTTACATTATATAAAAAAGAAATGTGTTACATATTTAAAAAATTTAAAACTTAGGGTTTCGAACGAGAAACTTTGAATACAGTCCCTAAGTCCTACAGTATGTGAAAATAGAAACCACAGCAATAGAACCCTCTACTCTTTAAGACAATGCAATACTGTATATTATTAAACAAGTGCAAAACACAACACAACACTGCTGTAGATGCTAAAACAAATTAGCATATCTACTAGAGCAAGGAAGGAATGATAATTTTTTATTAGAACTAACCTTGTTACTGGGTCGAACATCAAGCTAACCTTGTAACTTGGATCTTGCGTGAAGAGACAAACACTTCTCTCTCTCTCTCCTCCGTCCCTGGTGGTAATGAGCACACCTTGAACTTTTTTAATGTCGCTTAATGCATATGATTTTCTGCAAACCTTTTGAAAGATCAGGCAATCAATCAATCTTTATTTTATATAGCGCCTTACACCATCACAAAGCGCTTTACAAGATGCAGTAACAACAAGAAGATGGCAAGTTGTTCATTAGTTTTTATGCATGTTCAAGAATTCAATAGCATGCTCTAAAGTTCACTGGCCCACTCATTTCAACCGCATGGTGCTCAGCTGGTATTTGTACTGCATTTCAAATAATATACTGCCTTCTACATTCTTTTATTAAATAAGATACCACGAGATTGAAAAATTGTTTTAAAGCACTGTGATAAGGAATGTAAGCTGCAAATCTCCCTCCCGACCAGAAAGGGTGCTGTGTAAGGTTCGTGGTATGCTTCCGCCATCTTGACGGAAGCGTGTAGCTGCATGTACACGAAACAACTCCCTTGCGACCTGCTAAGGGGCAGGGAGCGAGTGGAGAAACCCTGGCACCAGGCTGATTGCAGGGAGGAGTTGGGTAGTACAAAGGGGACGCAGCTACATAAGTACGGCCCCTTGCGGAGCCAATCTTTGTGAATGGTGTTACGGTTTATTTGTTTTGTATTGCAGAGGGGGAGTAGATAGGAGCTGCCGCCACACATCCAGCATGAAAACCCTGAGCACTACCCTCACTGCACAGCACAAACACGCAGCGCGATTTTCCCAGAGTTTTTAAGAGTACAGTTTCATGCACCATGGATTGGGACTGTGATACTTGTGTATCTTTTGTTTTGCATTTAAAATAAACACAGACGTTATTTTGGGAGATAATTACTGTCTGGACAATCACTTTGTACACTGCACATCCTGATCACAAGCATACAGAGCTTCTGGCAGTGTCTCAGCCTACCTACTTGAAGAGGTCACATGACTATACACCAATGTATCGTAAAGATGTGATATATTTTGTTTGTAAGAAAAATGTCAATATGTAATTTTTTCAATTATATACAGCACTGTAAAAACACTGTAATTGTACAGGTTTTACGTTGGAGATGCCAACTGTGGACATAAAGTAATATAACTTTAAAAAATACTGTCTTGCAGTATATACTGCAGTATAGTCTTAGATTTTTCTTACTAGGAAACTACTGTGCAATGTTTTTTTTAGATGTTCCAATAGAGAAATAACATTTATAGTTCCAGGCAGGTATTAAACATCAAACAGAAACGTAACCATTTGTCAGTGCAGGGCTATGCTGTATGTACAGTATGTGATTCTTTTCCACAGCGCACACCCCCATTTGGATTGCATTGCATAGCATGTGTCCTGGTTTCAGTGACTGCTTCTTAACTTAGGCAAGCTGTCAGTGGTAATTGAAGTCTCCATGCATTTCTCTCGCCATATGCTTCTCTGTAAAGACTGCCCAGCTCTGGGCTTGTGAGCTCAGTTCACTCCCATTCCCTGCCGTCTCAGCACTGTCACACCGTCACCTGAGGAGGGACCATGTGGTGCTAAAAGTCCTAAAAAGAAACTTAAATAGACAATTGGACAAACTTGTTTCAAAGTCTTTTGTGTTACGATATGAAGTTTGTTAGCAAGGTTGCCTGTTCCTCTCAGTAATCAGGTTTTTTCATTATTAGGGAAGAATTGTATTCTTTAGGCAAGAACCAAATGACATTTAATACATCAAAATCAGAGGAGGTGTAGTGGTGAAAAAGGATATGGAATAGATATGGAATAGATAAAAAGGATAGTAAATCTTATTTACTATTATGGATGGTTGGCTGATGGGTGGCTGAGCAATGATGATATCAGGTAATGGGAAGTCCCGCCTCCAACTCCGCAATCTCAGTGTTCCAGTATTGTGCACACCCCCAACACCATAGTCACCCAAACCATGTTCACTTCACCACAACTTAAACTTAATCCCCTAAAAAATGACTTATTTTCATTATAATACTAGGCATTGTTAAACTTATTGAAATGCGTGAACAACAGTGGTGGAAATCTGTTGTTTATCTTTTCATTTGTCTTTTGTACTTTATCTCCGAATCTAAAACAATTTTATTCTCAGTATGGAATTTACACATATCAGCACTGCAAAGAAAGACCTTGCATTACTTACAGTATGATATCCAGATACATTACTCTCTAACCCAAGCGTTCCAGTGCTGGATGAAAGGTAGTGTTTTTATATTCATTACCCTTGCAAGTCCCAACACTAGCCCAAATCTTATTAAAGGATAATGCACTGGACATTAAATCAATGGAAAGATATTGATAAAAAAAAAAAAAAAAAAACACGATGTTGATCATACAGCTTAAAAAAACATCTCCTTTTTGATTACCTCTATTAGAATCACAACCGTTTTCACAAAGAGCAATACAGTGCACATCCTATCATGTGCTCTTCAATGGGAGTTTTTCTCATCAGCTGCATTTTTGACCTGGGTGTATTTATTTTTCCACTGTACATTCCCGCAGTAGGAATATAGACGCCCTGAAGCTGCATTGCACCGTAAGCAATAAAACGCTCTCTGTGCTTAAAGTGTCTGCTTTGCTTTTGTTTATCCATTCTTACTAGGAATTCAGTACCTCAGTGCAAACACTGGTACGTTCAAACAGCATCTGAACTTTAGTTCAGGAACTGCTCTTTAATTCCAGATAAATGTACATTCACTAGATCAGCCCAAAGTGTATTTTTAGAAGTAAGATATAGCAACATATGTCTATGGCAGGCAACTAGAACTGACAAACATCTGAAAAAGGTCACACTTTATTTTAAAGGCCATCTATTAACTGTTAGCAACCAGCTAATAAACATGTTAATGTACTTTTTTTTGTTAATTGTTAGTTAATATATGTAACCGGGTGGTTAATAGGGAATCGTATTATATTGGCCAAATGCAGGACTATCCCTTTAAGGCAGTGAGTTATTAGGGGTTGCATCAGAACGGGTCCGGCAGAGCTCGAAAATCTCTGGATGGAGAGAGAGCTGCATCACGAAGCATCTGTTGTGCAGTTTGACTGGAACCCTAAAAAAGCAAAAGAGTGGGTGTGTGTACTTTCACGTAATGTAACAATGATTCTGTTATTGCTGGTTAAGTAAAATACAGTAAAAGTAAAAGTATAATGTGAGGCGTGTGAGTAATAATGGAATGTCCAGACAGTAATTTACGTGTAACCAAATATTTTGTTTTATTAATATTATTAGTTACACGATAAAATAAGAAAAATAAAAAAAGAATGGTGTGAGGGAGGGGGTGCTGGAATAGATAATAACAAAAAGAAGGGTTCGTAATCTCCTCTGTCCTCTTCACAATATCCCCGAACATAAAAGGGATAAAAACAGAACAGAAAACGTTAGTGCATATTCCAACACCGTGCCAACAAGTAAAAACAAACCAAGCCAATGCTTAGTGCCTCCCTCAGGCCCAGTAACCCCGCCTATCCTTTCACGGACCAACCCCGAACACAGTAGTACGTTCCCTTTTGTATGCAACGCCCCGCCCCTGTAGTCAGTGGAATACCAATCCCCAACTGACAAGTGTCCTTATAACTCACTTGACTCCAGTGGCTGGAATTTCCATACTCGTACTTCCGCCCCTCACCAAGGTGCCGCCCCTCATAAAGATCACTTTTATCATGGTCACAAGACCTTGGTAAGGGAAGTCCTGAGTTGGTTTGATGCCTTCTACTGTCGGGAGGCTGAATTACAGACCGAAACCCCTTTGACTCATCACATATAAATTTTACTGAATTCCAAGATATGATGTAACACGTGTGGAGACGGCAGGCCCCTGATGATAATGAGTGTCTGTTTCTTCAGAGGCCGCCACCATCCTCTTGCTCTGTATAAGATTGTTCATCCATCTAAATTCAGCATTTCTATCTGTACCTCCTCTATTCCATTGTACCCCTATCCCTTATATACCTATCTTCAACCCTTCTTTCCTAACTATATTTTTGGTGAATAAACCGAAACCCTGTGTGAGTGGTGTTGAAAGAAGAACCGACAGCCCTGTTCAAATTGTTACTGTAGTAATGTTTAGCAAATTAAATAAATCCTTTTTTTTTTATTAGCGGGTGTTTTAACCACAATGCAGAAGAGCCGGGCTCGTCTGCATTCGTGGTTATAGAGCTTTTAACCTCATCTCACCGCCAGGGAACGGTATCTGTAACAACAGTGTATCACATCACACTGCCCGTTACATTTGTTTATAAAGATCTTACTGTATAACCCTTAGCTCAAAATGATCAACGTCTGTTAACAGTTAATACACTAAAAAGGGGGCCCTTTGAATAAAGCGTGACCAAAGAAATTAAGAAAATGTAATTTGAGTCGATGTATGCTTTAAGGCATTTGCATGTTATTATAAACATTTGTCTTCATCCATCAAGCAGACCGGGATCATTACCTCACTAAACAGCAACACAAAAACCAAGGACTAAACCCAAGTGCCCACAGGATTATTAATCAGAAAAAAAATTAAAAACTAAAAAACAATCATACCCAGAGATGCCAACAGGCTCTCACAGTGAGTGATATTCCTGAGGAGAATTTGAGAGATAGATACATTTGTTATATTTTGGTAACTCTCATGAATCAGAGTGAGATAGCAAAAGGAGCCACACTTGACACCTGAAATGTTTCAAAAATAACAATTATATTTGTGACAATTCCACTTACATGGATTGATATTTGTGTGAGACATTGCTGTTATGTTTATCGATATTTTTTGTGGATGTCCTGAGGCATCTTGTCAACGGCCTAAGAGAGAAATCCTGGGGATCAAAATCGAGCTATATAAGACATTTCAATATCTGTTTTTCACGTGACATGACAAAGATTAAAAGTGAAATTACACTTGCTTTTTAAACCACCCTGCTTTTCCATCAGGCTTGACATGACAAGGGGAGAAAGGTCAGTTACCGCTGTTACAGCAGCCTGTCAATTTATAGGAAAAGCCTTTCCAACACATTTTTTCTTTATTTGGATTTTTTTTTACCCAAAGAGGATTACCTAGGAAGGCAGTACAAGTGTGCAACAAAATGAGTGTTCTCCCTTTAAGGTGTATTCGGTTATCTTTAAATCAAAATGGGAATGCATTTTTAGTTACATATTTATCATACAGCATAATCAAATAGCAGCTTTTCAGTTAAAAGAAATTATTCCAGATGTGACTGAACCTGAATTTTCGCCTTAAAGCACAATTCCCTTAAATATGGTAAGAAGTTATACCTTATATATTTTTTTTACCCTATATTCTTGTATGGGACCACTACAGTATGTAATTCCAGGCTGGAAATGCCTGAGGTTTACTTAAATGTATTCTTCCCACAAACATGTTGATTATACATATAAGTATAAACATGTTCAAGTCTACCAACCTGTCCCTTAGTCTTACATATTCATCACTTTTCTTTATCAATACATAAACCTTCACGGCTGTCTTAGGACTGAGCCCAAAACCACATTGTTATTGGAATGCATCACATCTTGTCTAAATATGTGTTTAACGTACACATTTTCAAGAACCCTCTGCAACACAGTTTCATAGGAGAATCGTTTGAACATTTTTGCTGACCCTTATGGAAAAGTCATAGAGATACAATTGGAATAGCATTATAATATCAGTGTGTTGCCCTGGAGGAACCCAAGGAAAACCATTGTGACACCAGAAAGACATGGCTAAACTTTTAGGTGGATTAACAAGCAATTCATGTCAGCAACAATAGCTAGACCCTTCCAATTCACTGAGGGAAATATGAGTGGTGAGATTTTAAAAATAAATTTAAAATACATTTTTTTTCAGAAGCTGTTTGGGAGACAAAAATACTACTTTCACCAGTATAACAATCCTAAGCTTATACTTGAAAGACAGATTAAAAAAAAAAAAAAAAGCTCCGCCAAAAGCCCTGACATAAAGTCAATTGAAAATCTTTGGGACTCTTTGGGAAGAGCTGAAGAAATTAATTTCCCAAGTGTAGAATGACATCCCATCTGATTTCATTAAAACCTTGCAGAGTCAATGTCATGCTATCCTTTTAGGAGGTAAAAACTATGGCCATTTAAACAATTTAAATTAGTTTAAACAACAATATCTACTTTCTTTATGAACTGTTTTCATGCCATTAACTCTACACGACTGCTACCAAAATACTATAATTCTGGGCCAGTACTAGATTTGGTGAGTCTGAGATACAACTTATACTGCGGCAACAGGAGTCTGGGAAACTGAAGTGTCCAATAAAACAAAAAGGGACTTGTTATAAAATTACTTGAATAATTAAGATAAGAAACGTCCGCGAGGGCGGCTCTCTGTGAGACAAGGAGAAACCTGTCCTCTTTTGCTAAAGTCACAAGCACCTTTCTCCCATTTCTTCCACTTCACAGCCCTTGCTCCTTTCCCATGAATTAACAAGATGTTTATGCCAACACCTGTTGTCATAGGTTCATAAAGACAGATACCTCTTGTCAACAGCACTGTAAAGGTTCAGCACGACTGGTACTGCCAAATAAAACAAGCACAAGTGGAGGTCTTGCAATTCACAGCTACCCTACCATGGTTTAACAGTGAACATGGTGTCAGTGAACATGGTGAACTCCCCTCCCGTGGTTATGGGATGTCACCTTACAGACTGTTAGTGCATTGAGCCTCAGTGCTGGCAGGCCTAAGATGAGCTCACATTCTCTAATGCTTCAGCCTTATATAACATCAAGCGAACAAACGTTTTTGTTGTGTCATGATAATCGTTTTTTTTTTTTAAGGGGAAATTAGAATTTTGATTACACCACAGTGACAGATCAGAAAAGGAAGTTATGTTGGCAGGAGCACTCTAATGATGCTTATATGCTAATTCATATTTTCTAATTAAATTGTAAGTGTGTTGATTGTATAAAATAATAAATTAATAAATAATCACTTTAAGTATAGCATTTAAAGGTATACAAGCACACTAAGAAGGAGTATCACTTTTACAGTGCAGTTGACATTTCTTGTTGTATTCCTCATTCCCTGTTGGGGTATTGTACCACCCATAAAGGGGCAGCAGTGTGGAGTAGTGGTTAGGGCTCTGGACTCTTGACCGGAGGGTTGTGGGTTCAATCCCCAGTGGGGGACACTGCTGTTGTACCCTTGAGCAAGGTACTTTACCTAGATTGCTCCAGTAAAAACCCAACTGTATAAATGGGTAATTGTATGTAAAATAATGTGATATCTGTATAATGTGAAATAATGTATAATGTGATATCTTGTAACAATTGTAAGTCGCCCTGGATAAGGGCGTCTGCTAAGAAATAAATAATAATAATAATAATAAAGATTTTGACCTCAAAACCAGTGGCGGCTGGTGGTCAAAAGTAATGACAAAAAAACAAACAGAAACAGTAATTTTAATTATAATTTAAAAAAATTATTCAAAATTAAATAAACAAAAGTACTGTATTTGTATTCGCTAGTACATTAGCCTTCTACAACCTGTGCGTATGGTGTCCATATTAGGACATCTTCGTACATCAGGCAAAAAGGAGTCATTATGTGCTCCCTCCTCTGTAACTCCCTCCTCCCTCCTATGAAACTCCCTCCTCCCTCCTCTAAAACTCCCTCCTCCCTCATGTGAAAATCCCTCCTCTCTCCTCTGAATCTCCCTCCACCCTCCTCCCTCCGCTAAAACTCCCCTGTCCTCCCTCATCTGAAATTCCCTCCTCTCCTCTAAAACTCCCTTCTCCCTCCTCCTGCCTCTGAATCTCCCTCCTCCCTCCTCTGAATCTTCCTCCTCCCTCCTCTAAAACTCACTCTGTCATGCTCCATGCTTCCTCCTCCTTCCCACATCATTTTTGCTAGTTTGAAGAGTTCAGCCAATAAAGAACCATTTACAACTTTTACATGTTTTCATTGGTTAGATTAAATTCCAGTCATATTGCCCGGGAGAACAGCTACGTACTTGAACAGGGCGCAGCTAACTAAACTTTTGAGAGCTGAAAAAGTAATAATAATAATAATAATAATAATAATAATAATAATAATAATATATCTAAAGCCGAATAATTATCGTTTTTGTGAGGTAATGATTGCAATTGTACATACATAAAAAAATACACATACTCATTTAAAAAATATGCTCCTTAAAAGTATACATTCTTGTAATGTTATTTTGCACAAAAGCATATATATATATACAGTCAAACCTGTATTAAGAGACCACTCAAGGGACAGTCTAATAGTGGCCTCTTAACACAGGTGGTCTCTTAAGAGGGCCCACAACAGATGAATTTTCTATTTGTCTCTGACATGCTTTCCTGTAGTTATGTATGTCTTACATACACTGTAAAAGCCAGAAGATGTAATATGAACAAAAGGAAGTATGTAATTTAATAACATTATTAAATACATTATTCATTTAGATAATGTATTTACAAAACAAATTATTTTGTGAAAGTAATGAATGCTTGCCTGTCTCAGGTCACACAAAATGTTTTAAATCCTTTGCAAATTTCAATGCCCGTGTCTGCCTTTTAGGTACGTGTAGATTCATTGCATCCTGAAACCAACAGAAGCATAAGCATGAGATATTTTTCGATTACCGCGCACATTGTTTTCATACTCTAGTATGGCTTGAATTTTTCGGTGTTTATTTTCCTTTTAACGGTTTGCCTTTAAGTCTTCAGCCGCTACATCCTAATTATGAGAACATTCTGTTAAATTAGTGGCAAAGAACAACACAACACAAAACGGACACATTGGAAGCTACCTAATTCCCAGGCAAGCGCGAGAACGAAATGCAAGTTAACCCTTTGCAGTCCATTTATTAACTGCGCGTCAGGCACGCCAGGTCTAATTAATTTTCACACGCGCAGTTAATTTTATACGCGCTGTTTAAAAGTATTTTTTTCCACAGTCAAATGGGTTTAAATGGCCCTGCATATCAATAAAGCACTCACTAGGCATGTCCAGCCCCGCCCCACCCTTTCGTTTGCTATAGCGTTCACCTATGTAATAAATAAATAATAATAATAATAATAGTCGTACATACCGATCGATCATCTCCGGATCACTCGTTTTATCACCAAACTCCTCAATAATGCGATCCAAGTCATTATTTTATTACTATAACATCTGAAACAAGCTCTGCAAATGTCCATGATAGTCTCTGTGCGCTGACGCACTCAGCCAGCTTGTTTACTACTATGACTGCCCCGTTATCTGATACCTGATACCATGTATGACTATTCATGAGATACGCCTTTTTTTTTTTTTTTTTTTTTTCCGACTTGTCTCGGCTCCTGTCGCTCCCACTCGGCAATTGAATGGTTTTCTCGGCTTTTTCCGGAGAAAAAACGACTAAACACCCGTTTATTGCGTTGCTATAATGATGTCGGACCCAGTCCGACAAAGGACCTGTGAGGAATAATTGCAATGTCGGACCCAGTCCGACAATGGACTGCAAAGAGTAGCATCTGGGGGAAGTGATTAATGTCATTGCTTGCTCTTGTGTTCGAATAATGAAGAAGGTGAAACAGAATCAGCAAGTCAATCAGGACATCAAGGTAAAAAGATGCGACTTTGTTTAGTAATTAACAGTTTAATTAAGATATTGAAACGGCTCGAAACACGGTCACATGAACAAAAATAAAAACCTAAAACTTCCAAGTTCTTTCTGTTTCAAAATGCTGTATCTGCGTCTACCTAGTGACAAATTTTTCAGCAGTTTTTCTTGCACTCGCTGTCTTTACAAGTTAAAAAACTTTAATTCTGTCATCTAGGAAGGACCTTTTGTTTCTCCACGTTTTCTCTCTTTTTACAACAGATAAAAGGCCGCTAAAATGGTTTCCGTATTCCTTTGAATTTAGGACGTACCATTTAAAACCATATTTTTCTTATAACAATACTAGCCCTGTGTAAGGGTGCTTAATAGTAGGTTTGATACAGGGTGAGAGAATTGTGGTCGCTGGTCGTGTTAGACAGGTAGTCGCTTAATACAGTTAAATAAAAGCACAAATATCATTGGGAGGAATTGAAAGTGGTCACTTAGACCAGGTGGTCGCTAAATAAAAGTGGTCGCATGAGCAGGTTTGTCTGATGTACGAAGATGTCCTAATATGGACACCGTACGTGCAGCTTTCATTTCACTCTCGTCAGTGATAGCATCTGAGGTCCTCAATGTAGGATGGCACACATCCGGTGATTGGCTAAAACATTCAAAAGGGGATGGGAAGCATGCCGCCTCTGGCTAATATTTTACATGGCTTTACCGACGTGTTCCATGCTAGCCGTCTTAAGAAATGGAAGAATATGATTGGCTGGTAGACGTGCTAATCATAACTATAGAGGAGGCAAGAGCGTGTCAGCCTGTGTTTGCCTCCTCCGAACGTTCGGCGGTGACTGCCGACACTATCAAAACATAAATATACAAAACGGTGTTTAACGGTTTAAGGGTTAAAAAAATGTTATCATAATAGATGTCAAATTTCAGTTGGTTGTTAAAGGAAACATGTTATCTGCCTTAACAGGGTAGAAACCAATATTGAAGTATTTTTATGATTTATTTCAATGTAGATTTCATGCCCACAGTTTTATTGTAAGCTTTAACGTATTACTGCTCTTTAACCCAGGGTGTCAGTTCACTACAGCCATTACGGTCTCTCCTGTTTTCATGCCATCTCTTCAGGGGTTCTCTGTTACGATGTGATGTGCCAACGTGATCTTTAAAAAACACTTTTAACCCGAAGGCTGAGAGGTCGAAGGCCATCTTGTTACTGTGCTAAATGTTGAAACACATTCAGTCAAGCAAAAGCTGATCAAGAGCTGAACAGTTTTGGCACAAAACCCTTCTGGAAGCTGCACCTGCCACTTTAACAAATCAGCCATCATTACAGGATATGAAAGGAGTTTCGTTTCTTTGAAAGGAAAGGACGCTCATTTAAGGTCAGTTTATGAAAGATGCCTCTATTGTACAATCCCCTCCACGTAATCAGTGTTGTGAAGGCTGCTCTCCTTCCAAAACCTGCTGTAACATTTTTATTTATTATTTACTTAACTACAGTGGCATTAATTCAACCTCATTTAGGTAAAAGGTGATGTCCATGAGGGAAAACAATCACTTGTAACCAATCTCAGTTGCTATTTACACACTGGCTGGCTACACTAAACTTATTTAACTCAATTGCTGAGATATTATTTAACATGTTTTTCAAGAGGGTGAGAAAATGAGCATCGAACGTTCATGTATTTACCCAGCGGCTTGGCAAAATAATGTTTACAAAATAAAAATTCAAGTTTTATTAGAACACCCAGGAGTTGGGGTACACATAATAAATACAAGCTGTCTGCAGTTGGCCAGGCGCCGTGTAGTTTATAAACTCCACTGATGCAAATTACAAATGCAGTATGTATTTCCCCTGATAATTTAGTACAGAAACTGTCAGAAAAGGTTCTATACTGTGTGTCTGTAAAGGCTTTTTTGACAGTTGGTTCACATACATATTATTGGTTCTAAGTGGGTAACGAAAAAAAATTAAAATTAAAATCAATGAGTCTGTGAAATCCAAACCACCGTGGGAGAAAGTCTCAGTCAATTATGTTGTTTTTTTCTCACAAATTCTGAAACATATATTGCAGGAATGCATATATTGTAGGAAACGGCAATGATAAGAAATAAACTGATTTGATTCAGAAATAGTCAGAACAAAGCAATTGCATCACTGGAGGATGTATCTGGCGCACTTGGTGACAAGAGTATATCATCAACCAATTGTATTCATTCTGTTGATGTTACTTAATACTAATCCTGACAGAACACTGAAAACAAGCTCATTAGTGATTGCAGAGGTGGTTAATTAAAAGTGTAAAACTGAACATTATTGTGAGATACAGGTGAAATCTCCTTCTCAGTTAAATTAGACTATTGCTTTAAATTAAGAACTTGAATTCAAAATGCATATTTTGCTTCTAAATAGATTATTGTTTGTGCTACTTAATATACAGGCACCTTGATAAGTTAATTGCAACGACTAGGACATTGCATTAGCAACAACCATAAATAAGGCCAGAGGGGATAGTTAATATACCAATAATCGAATTGCAGTCATGTGGCTTTATACACACATACACATAGCTTTTAGAAGGAATGCAAATTTGGCTGACATTTTAGTCCACAGTAAACATAAAGGGATCATAGATACTTTAAGGGACATTGAAACCTGTAAAAGTACATGTGAAAGTGTTCAAATCTATTAGTAAAGATAAAAGTGAAATCGCAAATAAAGAAAATACATATTCAGTCTTAAAAATTCCATCATGCAAGGATAGCAATCTTGTAGATGGTATATTTTGTATAAAATGTAATAACATAAAATATGTAGGAGAGGCATTATATAAAAGAATACAGAACCACCAATCAAATATAAGAAATAAAGTGAATTAACTAATAGTTCAGCACTTTACAAGGAATAGATAATAAAATTTGATAATGTACAGTATAAACAAAATAAAAGAAAATAAATGGTAAATAGACTACATATCATGATGCATGAAGGTTTAAATAGAAAGGAACAGTAGATCTCTACATCATTAGTTACATAGTGAATGACATCACAAAGACAATAGATTTAAAGAGAAATAAATCTGTGGTTACCATGGCATCAAAAGCCTATAAATACCTCCAATGTTTGTTTTAAAACAGTTTCCTTTTGGTATGTTTAACATACAAAGGTATATTAAACATACCAAAATGTTGGGAAGTTGTCTCTTTGAGCAAAACATTTATATATATATATATATATATATATATATATATATATATATATATATATATATATATATATATCATACTGTAGATAATAGCATTCATCCTTGCTGTAATATGTATGGTTTTCTATAAACAAAGTGTTTAATATTCATATAACCTGTGAGACATTGCAAATTCAAGTACCGGTAATCAAAAAAATAAAATACATATTGCAGTTCTGGTATATGTAACGCGTTTAAAGCATTTGGAAATTGAGCTTTTTCATTTTGTATTTGTGTACAGTGTAATACTGTTAGGTTTTGTAAACCAGAACCATGCTATAACCTTTTTAAATTACAATCTGCTTTCACCCCTCCTCAGCCTATGGCTCGGGAGACCCAATTAGGCAGAGAAGATATTCTGGGCACAGTGCCCAGCTTGTTTCCCTCCTCCAGAACTGCTCGCCTCTCCTCTAACCCAAGCATACGCTCCCCAGCACTGCACTGCACCTCCTCACACTGGACACATCACCCAAGGAGCAGTTTTACTCTTTAACTTTTGACTGTTTGGTTTGTTCAACTCTTAGCACATGCTCTTTAGTAATTTGTCATTTGGGAGTTAACAAGCGCATCATCTGTGAAGCTTTCTATATGGTACTGGGTTTAGTTTTTCAGAGGTAACATGTGTGTCTGAAAACACAATAGAGCTTATATTAAACCTCTACAGATTTTTGGAGCAGGGGATTTTTATAGGTTGGAATAATTTAGACGCCCTCGATACAGGCATTCATTCATATTGAGGTTCAGCAGTATAATCTCTTTTCTGTTTATTTTCTTATCTCAAAAATGTGTTCTAGTTACAATTGAGAGCAGGTGTCACATACTGCACTGTGTTGAAAGCAAAAAGTAGATAGAGGATTCATTTGGAATAGACCACCACCAGATTAACAGCATTTACAATTTTAGCTGAGTTCCAAAATCGTACTGCAAGGTTAAAAGATTAATAAACATAAATACAATTATTATTATTATTATTATTTTTTTTTTTACAAACTAACTGATGCACACACAGTATTAACTAATTTGTATTGCCAGAAGAAAAACAATTCATTGCTGGACCACAGAAACTGCAGTTCAGAGTGAAAATGTACACCAGTAATATGCCTCAGTTCTGACTCTGACACACTGCACTTTCATGTAACCTAACTGTGACCCATAACTGGTCACATTCATCATACAAGCAAACATAATTTGCTTTTTAATTTACAGCTGTCATTAGATAATCATGACAGATTGGAGCCCATGAGCATCTAACAATCAATGTTGTTAATACAATACAATTAAAAAAAAAAAAAAAGTTCTGTTTTAGTATTATTATTATTTTTTAAAATAATCTTGATAATCAAATTCTACAATCAACTGTATTCTGTTATCAAATTATCCACTTTTTAATCTATAATTAATCATATAAATATCTTAAAATATAAAAATTAAATATCTTCATTGAAGAAATGTTAAACAAAATAAATATGTAATAGATACATTTACAAAATCAAATAAAAGTGTGTATTGTTTATTAATTGATAGGAATTGGGGCTCCCGAGTGGCGCATCCAGTAAAAGCACTTGCTAGAGTGCAGGATGCGCTCTATAGCCTGGACGTCGCGAGTTCGAGTCCAGGCTATTCCACAGCCGACCGTGGACGGGAGCTTCCAGGGGAGGCGCTCGAGTGTCGCCTGGGGGGAGGGAGGGTTAGGTCGGCCAGGGTGTCCTCGGCTCACCGCGCACCAGCGACCCCTGTAGTCTGGCCGGGCGCCTGCGGGCTTGCCTGTAAGCTGCCCAAAGCTGCGTTGTCACCCAACGCTGTAGCTGTGAGGCGGCTGCACGGTGAGTTCGCATTGTGTAAAGAAGCGGGCGGCTGACGGCACACGCTTCGGAGGACAGCGTGTGTTCATCTTCGCCCCTCCTGAGTCAGCGCAAAAATAATTGGGCATTTCTAATTGGGGAGAAAATAATTAAAAAAACTAATTGGCAACGACTAAATTTATAAAAAAAAAAAGGAAAAAAAAAAATTGATAGGAATTGGCTAAGATACTAGCTACAATTGCTTTTTGTTAACATATGGTTACCCAATTATAAACTAAAAAGATGGCATAATAATGATAAAACTAAATGTTCAAGAATAAAAAATATTATATGAGTTATTTCATTTTAATTGTTTTAATCTATACTTTAGAAACTGAAAAAAAAAAAATATTTGCCATGATTACTAACTATTCCTTAGAAAACTGAAAAAAACAAACAAAACAAGTTAGGTGGGGAATTATATCAGTGTTGCGCAGGCTCCAATGCCACACCTGTGTGGTTCAATGCACAGCGCAACCTTAATATGCCTCCCTTCCTTACTGCACCACAATTTGAGGAGTCTTTTGGAGGCAATTTTTGGTGGCTGGACTAGTTATGCTACAAAATGAGGTGTTGTTTTTGTAATTTTTTTCCTATTGTATATGCTTTGTATGTGTATTTTCCTTAAATTCAATGTAAAAGCAAGCTTGTGGAAAGTTACTGATAAGAACATGTTCCTTATTTGGGTATGATATATGAAGGTTGAGGGTGTCTTGTACTCTTCCTGTGTCTTGTAATATCTTGTAGTCATATATGTTATTAGCAGGGGGTGTGTGTGTCAATTGCATGAATTGCGAGTATGTTTATTAGATGGACCAAGAGGGTACCAAGCTATACAGGAAAACAGTTACAAAAGAAAGAACAGTTGAAGAATGATGTAACCACAGGTTAGGTACAAAAAGGCTTGTTAGGATTTTTTGTTGGACCAGAGAAAAAATGAAGACTCCACACCCTGCTGTCTCTGAAATCGATAATTATGAGCCTTTTTTGATTTGAAGTTTAATGAAGTATTAGTTTTAAACTGACTAATTGTTGTGTTGTGCAAAGCAATCTAGGTTAATCCACAAAATAAGACTCATACTAGTGAGCCAGTTATGGCAGACAATGATCCAAGCAGAAACTGCACTAGATAATCTTACAGAACACACATAATAGGATATTAAACAGGTACAAAATAAGGAAACGTCGATCATATAAAGTAACCCTTTATAAAAAGAAATGTGTAAACTTACTCATATTTAGCTTATAAAAGGTTGGTGAGGTTTCAAATGAGTGAAAAATAACTGGATCTGTGATTTTGTATTTCAACACAAGATGGCATATGCTTTACACCTATTTTCTGGAGTGGACGGAGTGAACTGCAGCCCGACTGTCAAGATTCAGAAGCTCAGCTCAGTGACAGGTTATTTGTCTGTACTGCTACTGGTAGAAATTGATGGAAAAAATCAATATACAATAATGAGTAGACGTTGTATAACTCGGTAAAGACGGGGTCCAGATGTTTGCAGTACACGCTATTGCACACAATGATCCCCATTTGGCCTCACATTTTAAAAAAAAAATCTTTCTACAAATTAGGCACACTGCATTTAATCTAGTTCAGGTTGGTCCCATGGCGTTTCCCCCTTCCATTACATTTTGTTGAGTCTCAGTTATTGTATTGTGTTCATACAAGACATACAGGTTGAAACACACAAGTAGTAATATATATATATATATATATATATATATATATATATATATATATATATATATATATATATATATATATATATATCAAATAAATAATAATCTTTATTCCCTAGCAACCTGTCTGAGACCTCATTGCCGTGGAAGCAATATCTCTGTGATCTATAAGGAGAACAAAAGAATAACTTATTTTGAACAAACTATTTTTCTCCCAGACGAAATAAATACATGAAGCCCAAATTAAAGCTGCATTCTATTGTCATTGACATATAATTGCAACAGTACCCTCCGTATTCGTGAACTACCAGAGCGGTTTGCAGAAGCAATCATGTTTGTAACCTGTACAGCTATGGCCAAACGTTTTGCATGACCTAGAATTTTAGGATTGAGACATAATTAAAAAAAAATAATAAATGATGAGAACCAAATAAATCTAGGTCTTTTATTTACATCATGTAATTGAAGAAACTAAGAAATGATATCGACAAAAGTCAACCGGAAGCCATAAGAGCAGTACAGTATTTCAGGTTAGATTTTCATGCAGTTTAAATAAATAAAAGTTCACCATGGATATTATTAATACATTAAGCAGCAAGCTAGCAGACAAAAGGCAGGGATTACAACAGAACATTACAATAGCAGCTGGACAAATACGGTCGACCAGTTTATAAAGGAAAACATAGATGTCAAGTTCAGTGCACCAAAATATTTTAAATGCTCCATTGAAATGCATTGTGAATTCCTGTCTCTTAGAGTAAATACAGTACATCTACTGTACCTGACCTGCATTATTTGTATGTACCGATAATAAAACAATACTGCACAGTACATTGTTACCTGATACACACTCTTTGTATACATGTACAATGCCTTAGGTTCAACAGTAATGGCATCTGAATTAACCTCAGACAGTCGGCAGCTGCTGATACCCGAAAAAGCACGGAACAATACTTCACATTGACCGGTATTTTACTATCTGCACACCTCTTTATCTGCTTCGAAGATAAAGTTACTCTGCAAGTCTAACTGAAGCACAGTGGGCTTGTGGGAGTGTGCTTCTGGGGGCTGAAGGGCTGACCCAGGAGAAATCTTCTAAAGCAGTGTTTCCCAAACTTTTTGATGGGTAACCCAAATGAACACAGGAATAATGAACCCACAACCGAAAATTATTCACTATTTTAACTGAAATACTTCTTAACCAATCAAAAAGCGATGTTTAATTTATTTGTAACTACACTACACTATATAAAAAAGAATGGTGTTAAACTAACATATTGTAACGACGAGTAAGACAAACCTGGATGGGGGGATGTGGGGTGGGAGGTGCCACTTCTATGAACATTATCTCACAGGAGAGCCAGCCCAGGTTTTTGAGTTAAGGGCCTTCGTGTGGACAACGGGACTGCAGCCGATCGCAAACATGGATTTGCAGGAGAGCCCCCATGGGGATTAATGGACTATGTGGGTGCATTGAATAGTAGGACGGGAATGCATGCCTGTGATTGGGGGAGCCTGGCAAGAGTGAAGAGTGTGAGTTCTGTGACAATTGACTCAAGGAGGGGTGAGGTCTGAGGATGTCCTAAAACGGACACCGTAAGTGCGGCAGCACTACACTGTTCCAGCTTTCTGGCGTTGTGCTTTCGTTACTGGTGAAAGCGAATTGAGACTTTTAAATGATGTTACTAGTGCTGTGGACTTAAGTTTATTTAATATGCTTAAATGTGTTTATATTTCTCAATTAAATAATACGAATATGCAAAATGGTTTTTTTAGCCTTTGAGAATTATTGGTGAGGCCATGTCGCACTTGCCTCAGCTGACAAGCCGCCTGCATTTATTTTACTGAACTGCTCGTTCTTGTAAAATAAACCGTGCATTTGAGACCAGAATACTTGCCTGGATTGCTTCCTTTACCTCCACGTTACAATATCAATTAAAAAATGTGTTGCAACAGTCAAGTTGTGCAGTTTGTTGATTTTTGCAATATGCATTGTAACCAGGTAGGATACATTCATCTCCTTCTCTGAGACAGTGACTGATTTTTTAAGAACAGCTTGCTGTTTAGCTAATTGATCAACTTTGATGCAAGATGCTTACGCCTTACTTCACAACAAATGACACACGAGGACGCGGATCATCCTCGTCATCAATGTAAGAAAAACTGAAGTTAATATAAGATGGTAATTGAGAGATTTTTTTTGTTTTGTTTTTTTTTGTTTCTTTGAAGTGCAAGTAGGATTAGACATGTTTTCTTTTTGCATCCATTTTAACAAATGTTTTCAAAATCCCAAGTAACCACACATAAAATGTCACCTTATATCATACTTTATTTCTCTGTTTCATATTTAAAGCAGAAGACTGGTGATAAAACAATACATTGTTTACTTGATTACTGCTAATGATTTGCATGTGGATTATATTTATTTAGAATATAAGCATAAGAAGTTGCATAGTGAAACTAAATCTTAACAGTGTGCACTGAATGTCAGGTTTCTGATGGCAACCCATCAGAAACCTTGCCGCGACCCATATTTGGGTCATGACCCCCACTTTGGGAAACGTTTTGCACACAGAGAGGACTGTTGATCCCACCCACCACTTGACATTGTGAAGCACCTCAGACCGTGCACTCTAAATATTGATGAGAGCTGTGTCTTATTTTGCTCAGAAACTGATGTTTAGTTTGATATAGGGATTTGTACAAAAGGGAAATATTAAAAAAAAAAAAACACAGCAAAAACAAAACAACACACATAGTTATGTCTTCATTATACCTCCAGTAAATTAGGCTGGTGTGCCCTGTGCTAAACAAATAAACCCGTAGCATAGTGCTGGAGAGTTTTCTAAATACGGCCCCATACAGAAGGAAAATAAATTTAGCACCAGCAACATTACATTCTGGCGCCAGTAGACATATTTAATTTTGTATTATTATTATTATTATTATTATTATTGTATTGCTTAGCAACCATAGATGATGATAATTTCTCATTGGGTCTGGACTACTCACATGACCCACCCACACTCATCCACATACACAGGAGAAGTTGTGAGGGGGGCTTTTGATAATTTAGCACCAGTAGGCTATGTAATTGCTTTACACTATTTTGGCTTTACATATTACAAATGGGGAATCATACAGCGTATGTACACTTCATTAAATCTGAAACCGCAAATTTCTCATCAAATTTGACTTTTCAACAAAAAAGGGGAACATACAGTTGACAAAATGAAACATTTTTGCAAACATTTTAAACTTAATCAAGACTAAAAACATTAATATGCAATAGGAATCAACTTGTAATTATAATGATTAAGGCACATATTGTAAGTAACGAAAATAATGACACTATATTTGTCCATTATTACAAAGAAATTAAACAAAGTAAATATTGCCAAGCTCTGGCTCCCCCTTCTTGTGCGGTAGATGCTCGAACTCCCCCATCTTGGACGCGGGACACTTAAGCTCCCCCCTCTTGGGCACTGGACGTTCGGGCTCCCTCCTCTTGGGCACTGGACGCTCGGGTTCCCCCTCTTGGACGCTGGACGCTTGAGCTTCCTCCTCTTGGGCGCTGGACACTCCAGTGCTGGCGCTGGCGACGCTGCTGGGCACACCAGCACTGGTGGCGCTGGGCATTCTGGTGGCAGCGCTGGGCATCTGTGTGCTGGCGATGCTGCTGCACCCTCTGGTGCTGGTGGTGACGCGGGCACTCCAGCAGTGGTGGCACTGGATGCTAGGCCTCCCCCCTCTTAGGCACTGGACACTCGAGCTCCCCCTTCTTGGGCTCTGGACACTCCGCCAGTGGCGATGCTGGTGGTGGCGGCGCTGGGCACTCTTGTGGCGGCGCTGGGCCCTCTGGTGCTGGCGACGCTGGCGGTGGTGCGGGGCACTCCTGCTGTGGCAATGCTAGTGGAGGCGTGGGGCACTCCAGCAGTGGTGGCGCTGGACGCTCAGGCTCCCCCTTCTTAGGTGCTAGACGCTCGGGTTCCTCGCTCTTGGGCGCTGGAGGTGGCATGGGGCACTTCAGCAGTGGTGTGATCCTTTCTGCCCACATTATGTGATACATCAGCCACTCCTCTCCTTTCTCGTCCTGGAGGGGGCAGTTCACTATGAAGTGCCCACATTTCGGGCACCATTGCGAAGCCTCCACTATGCGTAGGTAGTCCTCCCAGATGCCCTCCTTCCGTGTAGCTGCCAGGAGTGTGGGGTACTCCTCTGGTGCTGCTGGCATTGGTGGCGCTGGGCACTCTGGTGCTGCTGGCATTGGCGGCGCTGGGCACTCTGGTGCTGGAGCCGGCACCCGGTTCCTCACTCATCTCCGGGAATGACCGCTCCTCTTCTTTTGCTCCAGGACAGGCAGGTCTTCCTCTTCCTCTTGGAAGGGGCAGCATACCACCTTGTGCCCGAACTCCGCGCAGAGGTAGCACCAATCTTGGTCCTCAATGTAGGCATTCATTCCACCCTCCTCCCGGGTCTGGAATGGGTCGGGGGGCCAGCAGATCCAGACAGACGCCCTAGCTCCACTCGACGTGGACGCCCTAGCTCCACTCGATGCTGACACCGTCCCTGCCGCTTCACCCAAGGCAGCCAGCCGCCTCTCCTGAAGTAGAGACAGACCCACCCCAGAGCACTACCACGTCTTTCAAGGTGACTTTCAAACAACAGACAAAACAACACAGGAAGGGTTCCAACAATTAAATTACAGGTAATACATCCATTGATATATTTTGTATTGTTTATTTTGCATTAAACAGGGTCTACTGTATATCAATTTCTTGCAGCATGCAAACCGAGGCAGTTCCAGAAGCGGCAACTATCAGATCGATCAGCCCTTCTGCTTATTAGTTCAACTTCCTCCATTAGATTTCCCTGTAATCTATGTCCAGCAAATACACTAATAAAAAACAATCTGCTAAAATCCACGACAGCTGGCCTCTGATAGACTTTCCCTTAATCCAATTAGCTGCCACTTTTGCCACTTTCCACCGATTTCTGTAAGCAGTTACTGTATTACACCACAAGCTGCTGATTTTATCCTCCTCGGCATCACTCAGCATCCAAAGAAAGCTATATAATGGCAGGCTTTGTGAGGAGGAGGAAACCAGAACACCCAGGAAACTGTCTTTCAATTCTTAAAGCCTGTGTGCCTTTGGGATTACTGAGGGTCGCCTGATCTTTCAGGGACTTTCTGTACAAACCTCACTAATTTATTTATTTTCCAAAGAAATTAATTTGCCACAGCAACAGCTGAGGTGCGATATGTACTGTGTACTGAAGGCTCATAGACTTGCTATTTGGAGTTGTTACTGCACTAGATCCTGTCTCGGAGAAAACTGTTGAGCCCATATTCTCCTAAAAATAGCAAAAATAACTCCAGGTTACTTTAATATAGCACCCAGTTGTATTTTGTAGCTCTTTCCCAAGACAAAATAAAGGGTACTGCACCTGTTTGTCTCCATGTGCCGACTTTTACTTGGATAAAACAGTTAGGGCATTGAATCTAAATTCTTTGAGGTTTTGGGCATACAGAATGAAGGCTTTTGTGTGGAGTTTGTGTGGAGTTAACATGATTCAGTACATGATTCAGGCTTACAGTCCAGTTTAAAACTTGAACAAGCCAAACCGAATGTAACTGTTTTTCTTGGGCAATTGCACACAATTCACCATACTTAAACAAGATGAAATCTGATTGCCTTTCAATACAGTGCAGCAATGCTTGGTCTCCAATTAATAGACCAGCCCCTCCATCCTTTGTCCCGGTACTGTCCAGAGTGTTGGAGGGCAGAGTATATTATGGTTCAGTCAGGGAACTCATGCGATAGATAAAATATTTATTACAGTTTATACACGATAACACTTTTATGCATATTATATGTTCTAGGATAACGCATTTAACATAGAATACATCTTTGGCCAGCCTCGCCTCAGGAATTTTTCCGCTGATAAGTGGAGAGACTGACTGTAGGAAAGCCATGGGCAGGGGGCAGATAGCTGCCCTCCCCCTTAGATGAAGCCAAAAAACAGATGGAGACTAGGGAGGAAGAGGCAAATGCTAACTTGCAGCAGGGAGGTAATGGATCAGGTAAGATTTGAATCCTTTCCCTGACAATCATTGGACAAGTAATTAAGTTGTTAATTGCCTGGTTATCAACACTTAATAAGCTTGATTTGATTGACTGATTAAACGTGAGTTCCCTGCCTGAACCACCACTTTGCTCCATTAAAGCACTGTCATACTCTCAGAATTGTTCCTGCACCATATCTGTTTGGTTGGAAATGGGACAAGTGTGTTTTTGTGGACAGGACGAGTTTGTTTAAAAACCAAATACATATTCTTTACCCCTTTTTATGCTAATTGCAGTAATTCTGAGTGGTTCTGTTTCTTCAATATTTTCTCTAGATCTGGCTTTACCTCTCTCCGTTAAAATATATGTCGAGGCCAGCAGTATTGAAAGGTCCCACTGTCACATGACTTAAATGGAAAAAATAAGTCTGTTCAGAGTCAGGTAAAGAAATATTTAGATAACGGCTATACCTTAATATTGGAGCAACAGAATAGATACAATGACGTTGCTTACTCTTAACTGAGGGTAGTATGCAGTGAACTCCCTTTCAGTACTGTAGTTGACTGAGTTGACATGTCTGCTCACTGTGTTTTCAGATTTCTTTTTGTTGTTCTTGAAGCAAATTGATGACAGATCTTTGGCTTTTATGCAACTCCAGTCCTCACCGATCAGCAACCTGGGCTTGTCTGCAACACAGGAAAATGAAAGAGAGCTAAATGTTTTAATTGAATTATTAACTAACTAAATTTGTTTTTCCAATTTTAATCTAACAAGGCATTATTGATTTTTAAAAAGGCTTAGCTGAGCTTTGACACTGCATCACTGTTTTATACATATACTGAATATTTATAAGAAGTGTGTGCAGTGGGGGAAAAATAAATTCAAAGATCCATCAATACTGGGCGGACTGTATAATAGCACTTTTTTTACGATAATGAATGCAACTATATTTAGACACCATACATTGTTAGCATTGACTCTTCTGAACAGCAGCAGTTGCTGTTATTTTAGTAAGCACACTGACTTTTAAAAATAGTTTGACATTTTCTAAACTAAAAGTTTTAACATAAAAAACTGGACAGTTCCCTTTTAATGCTAATGGAACTTCAGTTACTAACATTTAAGAAACTGATATCCATGGTTAGACCTCTGTATCTATCCACCTTCCCTTTGAGTTCAATCTATACCTCCTGTGGACTGGAAGCACTACCCTGGGCAATGGGTAATTGAGTTCTCAGACTGACTCTGAAAAGGAACACTTCTGACATAAAA
The DNA here is from genome assembly GCF_902713425.1 of Acipenser ruthenus. Taxonomy (NCBI): domain Eukaryota; kingdom Metazoa; phylum Chordata; class Actinopteri; order Acipenseriformes; family Acipenseridae; genus Acipenser; species Acipenser ruthenus. The sequence continues at coordinate 8,820,373 of NC_081201.1, read as the reverse complement.
CTTGCTAATTGTGATAAATGGCTAATTTGATCTTTGGTCCTGCAGATAATGGGAAATGGCTAAACAACTACATCGCAGGTCCCTAAATTAACAGCTGGCCAACTTTTTTTGTGCCATTTAAGTATCATAATTACTTCTACTACTAGTTTTGGACACAGATCTTTCCATTTACTTGTAGAACCTGTGTGCATGCTGAATAGCTTCCATTTAACAACAATGTTTTAAATTGGTTTTATTGGGATAAAGGATAGTACTTTTATATAATGGATGCAAATTCATAATTCAAAAGAATCTTAATTCATAATTCATTTTGAATTCAGTCCTGTATTATTATTTATTTCTTAGCAGACGCCCTTATCCAGGGCGACTTACAATTGTTACAAGATATCACATTATTTTTACATACAATTGCATTATTTTTTACACATTATTTCTACATACAATTACCCATTTATACAGTTGGTTTTTACTGGAGCAATCTAGGTAAAGTACCTTGCTCAAGGGTACAGCAGCAGTGTCCCCCCACCTGGGATTGAACCCATGACCCTCCGGTCAAGAGTCCAGAGCCCTAACCACTACTCCACATTGCTGCTGTAAGTTCATGTGGATGTAATGACCTGTATTCATTCCATGTTCCTTGGTAACATGATGTTGATCACATGTATAAGGCATGCATTCATGCATGAATGAACACTTCCCACAATCCCCTGGTGGGTGAGCAAGAGGGTATGAATTAGAGAAGAATAAACACTGAATTCATTAGGAACGGATGGAGATGAAAGGGGAACCAAAATGTTTCTAAATCATGATGAATCAACAGGGCTGAATTCAAAATGAATTACCTCAGAACTCAGAAAAGTGCGTAAGATATTCAGGTGTTATTCCTGTGGTTTTTAGTCGGAATCCATTATGAATTTACGGCCATTATTTTTATGTGTTACTTTGATGAATAAGTAAAGAAAAAGTACAAGACTTGCAATTTACAGATGAAGATTCATAATCTCTTTTTCTTTCAGTCTTCCTCAAACCCAGTAGACATTGATTTAAAACTAAACATGAATAGGTCAATTCAAAGGAACACCTGACCCTTCTACAAGATTTCTCTCTGAGAATATAAAGAACCGTTCTAAAGGAATCGTAACGCACATCAAAAGTAACTGAACACAAAATGAATGGGTACAAAGTCATCTTTTAAGTATATATAAGAGCACAGCAAATGTCCATTCTTTTAATGTCAGGTTTGTAGATACCTTTCAGCATTACAACACTACATTCTTCAGAACCAGGGTTGCATATGCCATGTTTTTGAAAAAAGGTTTTGAACTAAAAGTCCATTAGAGATTCAGATCCATTGTGTTTGCAATTATACTTTAGTAGAAGGAGGCCAGGGATTGTTGGGTTGGAATGTATTTTTTAATGGTCTCTTCTGTTTGCCGGTAATTTGGTAACTTGCTCTTTAATGGGAATCAGGAATCGTCGCATCGACTCTCCAATCTGAAGTGACAGATGTTCAGGTACTGAACTTGTTTCCAATCTAGATGCCAGGTTAGTGACACTGTTACCTAACAGACAACAAAAAAGGTAATTCAATTTGCAAGCTGAGTTTCTTCTCCAACATCACAACTAATCAGCGATGGATTGGTTCAATTAACTGGTAAGAAACGACTCCAATTGGAGGTAGTCAGCTGGAAATTTCAGAAGAGGTTGGCAGTGTAACTTCTAAACCTGGATGTGTGCAGTGCTCCCCTTGTTATTAACGCTAAAGGTTGTGAAATATTAAAGGGCCCTTACACAATGATGTATAGGACATGTGCAGTACAATTTACAATCAGCCTGTGTATTCACCACAAATTCTGAATTATTGAATTGTGAAATAACGAAGGTGTATTGTTTTCTAATTCAATGACAGAGATAGCCTTTGCATTCAGAAGCAGAGTTGTAATCCTCATCACTCACACTTTATTGCAGTAAATACAACAACTAATGTAGTGACCTTAACAATACAGGAGGGGACATTGTGTTGCAACACATTTCTTCAGTGGCTTTTTTTTTAAAATTAGCATATTCGTATATGCCACACACACGTATGACATGCATTTCTGTCATTCCTTCAATTATGATGTTATTAATTGTTATTCTAGGTAACATCTTATGCACAATGCCAATGTTATTATTTATTGTGCTTATTGAATTGAAAGTGTATTGCGTGCATCAGAAAAACAAAAAAGGTTGCTAGTTGTGCATTATATCAATATCATAACATTTAATTGAACCCTGATGAGTTCAGATCTACAATATGACCTGCTGAAGACTGTCCGTCTTTCTTTCTATCTCACTTTTTTTCTTTTGTAACAGGTAGGACAGTCGGAACCAGGAAGTGTGAATTGCCAGCATTATAAATACCGGCACAGTATAGGTGCAGCAGAGTTGGTGTTCTAGTGGTTCCCCCTGTGATGAGGTAAGTCGGTTGCACTATTGTTTTGCTCCCTCTGAATCTCTGTTGGTGAATGCAGTACTCCTGTGGTGGTGTTTATTGGTATATTGTAGGGGACATGCTCTGGATGTCAGTATTCCAGGGCTCTCCCGAGGTAATGTAAACAGCGTTTTAATGTAATTTCTGTATTAAATTTCTTTGCTGTGGCAGTGCGTGTTGTTATTGTAGGAAGTGTTGCTGGCAGTTTCTTTCCCTGTGTTTGTATCTTGCACATTGTTTTTGTAATTATTGTCCCCTTTGTTTTAGTTGTGTATACGCACGGTTTTATCTGTCTTTTATAGTTTTAATAGCACCATGCTGTGTTTAGGTAGCTTTTAGTGTGTGTTTGTCTATAGGAGCTGCGAGGGAGAGCGTTGTTATTAGAACGTAAGAAAGTTTACAAACAAGAGGTTGTTAGTAGCTTATTGATCCCAGAATCTCATCAAGCAGCTTCTTGAAGGATTCCAGGGTGTCAGCTTCAACAGCATTACTGGGGAGTTGGTTCCAGACTCCCACAATTCTCTGTGTAAAAAAGAGCCTCCTATTTTCTGTTCTGAATTTTGAATGTTTGAATCAGATCGCCGCGTAGGCTGCTCTGCCCCACAGAGTATTGAACATTCAGTCAAGCTGGATGCTGGGTTGTATTATTTTCCTTTTGAATTGTGCACTATTATTAATTCTGGTGTGGTGACTTGTTTTGTATGTACACTTAATGTATATCTATTTAGTTAATTATTCATATGTGGTTTCTTTTGTTTATTTTATCACAGGTGGTGCTTGACTGTCCTTCTGGGCTTCGCTGGGTGGAGCAACCCAACATTATTTATCAATTAAATTGACGTTTCTCTATCTCTCCTCTAGGTGTTGCTGGGGACAATAAGTAAATATAATTATCTTTAGTGCAAGATATATTAAGATTGTGTTTATGTTCCATTGCACTGCAGCAATTATTGATTTTGGTTTTTGTTAGTTTTTATAAAAGATTTTTCTGAAAGAGCACAATCAATTTCCATTCTTTTGTCTTTTCATTTATTTGAGAGGGGCTCTGAGTGGGGTACCCAAATATTGCTGGTATATAGAGAAGGTTATTTGGAGTTCTATTCCTCGTTAAACTATAGATGGCATAGTTGGGATAGTGACCTGGACAGTTAAATAGAGGAGGTTGTGGCCGCCACACTTTCAATATTCATAAATATGTTTTATCCAACCTAAGGCAAGCACATAAGCACTGGCAGGGACACAGGACAAGAAGCAAAAATAGTTACATACTTTTTCTGACTATTTGGAAACTGCTGGAGCTCTGAATGTTTGTTCCTGGCCGTCCTTTTTTGCCAATTTATTTGAAAAGCTTTCCTACTCTGCAAAACCAAAAGTAATGCACTCTTACCACCATGCTAAGGAGGGTGGAGTGTATCCACATTTTAAACCAAATGCAAAAGAAAACTGACAAGAAACAATTTAGCTGCAGAAACAGGCAGTTTAGAAAAAGCTTGGTATGGGTGTGGGTGAAATATTAGCTTGACTAATGTACAGCTCTGGCCAAAAGTTTTGCGTCCCCTTATAGAATTAACTAATTTTGCTTCATAAAGTCAAATGAACCCTGCTGAATAATGTTATGTTATATACCGCTTTGTAGTTTTCCATATACCGGTACTTAATGAAAAACTGACAAATTAAAAAATGTGACATTTCGAAATCTAACATGACATATTGTACTATTATTATGGCTTCCGGTAGACTTTTGCGACACCATTTTGTAGTTTCTTTGGCTACATGATGTTAAATAAAAGATCAAAATTATATATATATATATATATATATATATATATATATATATATATATATATATATATATATATATATATATATATATATTAAACTCTTTAAATTCTAGGTGATGCTAAACTTTTGACCAGAGCTGTATTCTTCTTGTTTAGATTCACTTCGTACTGTATATGTACACTGTGGTCTGTCAAGGGTCAGGATACAGGATATTGTAATATACTGGTCTTATTGCTTTGTACATCAGTTGCTGTAAAACTAAGATGAGATTTAAGAAGAACAAACATATGGTTAACATTCTGGAAACCAGTAATTGGTTGAATCCAATTTTTGCTGGTGACATGGTATGACAGAGTAGCGTCATGGCCCAGCTGTTACCGACAGGAAGAGAGACTCAGAGACAAGACAGCTGCAGTTTAAAGCGCAAAGATGCATGTTTAATTAACAGAGAAACAAGCACTGAACAAAACAAACGGCACAAGGGTCAAAACAAAAGGTCTATACGAAACTCACAGACAATACAGGGCAGGACAGCACAGCACAGCAACACACCTTCACCTTCTAGCACCAACATTAACTCTAAAATTAACACCCATGATCACCTTTATTATACACTTGTGTATACACTTATTCAATTGACGGCTGCAGCCACATTCCCATGTGTTCTGGCAGGGAGGAATTTAACTACTTCCCTGCAAACCCAATATCCCCACCACCACACACACACACACATCACCCTGCCACACATGGAAACATGCATTTTCTTGAATATCGAACAGATAGCGCACCAATTTCTCTCAGGAAAATAAGTCATGTAATTAAGGTGTTTGGATCTGTTTGTTGTCTGGAGACATTTTCAAATAAGGTCCCTTAGGATATCAGAAAGCATTTTTTGTATTATGGGGACCCAGCATTACAGGTAGAAGATGAAAGCAAGTTTTATGAATTTTCTGAAATTAGTTTTGGTTCTGTGTTGGGGAGAGTGTATTATTTGTGGGCAAAACTGTTTTTTATTAGTTTTTGTGCACTTGAAAACTCCGAAGGAAATTTGTTGAGGAGATTATCAATGTCCATCTGAAAGTTAATTTCCATAGGTGTTTATTTTGTTAGGAGGAAACTTTCTTTCTTATATAAGTTTCATTAATTGTAGGTGTGTTGGTGTCTCAAAACTGTTTTTGATTTTTTTTTCTAAGGATTCAATTTACTTGTATTTTTTATGGTTTCTGTAGGCAGGTAGAACCAAGTTAAAATATACAAGCATTATTATGCTGACAAAGATAGCAGGCATGCATAATTTATTGCTGTCCTTTAATGCTTCATATTTGTTAACAGTGAAAATGTATTTCCAAGAAAAGCCCAATTGAATACATCTTCAAGCTTGTTGTTTGGTTTTATTTTGCCTTATTTCACAGTTTATGTACTATACATGCATATGTAAATGACATATTACATGTTGGTGATATGACCAGTGTCTTTGTTACTGCCATTCTTCTTTGAAAAATGTACTTTCATCGTTACAGTATGAACAGCCAAATGCAACATTTTCACAAACCATTTTTTCCCCCCAAAGCAGCATTTCAAAGTGGCATACTGACTTTATGAGCACCCTGTGTTTGAATATGATTTGTTCACTGTTGTATTCTTAATGCAAACCAGTCTGCTTCAATACTTCACAGCTCTCAACTTGCCAATAACCTCTACTCCCACACCAACATCCTTCAGACAAACCAATATATAGCAAACAACACATCTGCACTTCAATGCCTCAGCCACATATTTCTATAGTCAAGACCAAAATGAAACTTGTTTACTTTCTATTCTGTTTAACACTTCAAATACTGCCAGTAGATTGTATACCAAGGAGGTGTTTGTGTTTCAGAATAGAAGCCCATATTCTGCATTCAGTCACTGATTTGTTTTCCAATAAATCTTCTTGCGTTTTAGTTGGCAAAGTTCAATAGTACAGTGCCAACCTGGTTCTCTACACATTTATTTATATTGAGAAATGCAATTAAAAATGCCTGTCATAATATTTTCAATAGGGTATACTAACACTTGACAGCCATCCAAACTGATTTTTATCAAGACATTATCATTAATTCATATGGTGCAGTTGAGACATACCGGCATATGCATTAGGCCGATATAAGTGGATGATCAGTTCTATTGGTAAGTCATTGTGCATACTTTTAATAACAGAAAAAATCCTTAAACTGGGGTCCATGGTGGCTCGCCTGGTATACAGAGGGGGACTCTTAAACCATTCTCTGGGTCTTCTTGGTTTCTGGTAACAAACTCCCCCACTGACAAAGAATGCTTTTAAAGAGTCATAAACTAACTGCTGAACAAATGGCTTATCTTCACGACCGCTGAATGACTCTTTTGGTGCCACAAGCCAGACAGTTTTGGGAACTTTGTATAGGACAGAAAACAGTCCATCTCATAAATCCAGCCGACAGGGGGCGGAATAGCGGACCAATGGAGAACAACCAATAAGAAACACCACGTGGACTCAGGCACCGCTAAAAATAACCAAACTATCCAATCACAGGGGTAAAGAGAACCTTACAGATGCTTGAGTGCGACACTGAAACAGGGCTCCTGACACGAAATCCAAGGTTTTGATACACAAACCAGACTTTGAACTGTGACAATCTGGAGATCCAGCCTGCGACCAGCTGGAACAGAGATACTGTTTTCAGACACACTAATACGAGATAACTATTCCAGTGTTTGCCTTGGTGTGGGAGTCTGCTGCGTAAGACGTCTAAAATCTTAAAGTACTTGTAATCAAATCTCTAACTTAGCCCCGATTGATCACCGGAGAAACAGTTGGATGAACATTTGAATAGCTGGAAGAGGCAGTGAACGTCCGTTAAGTATTCAATGAGTAGTGTTTTAATCCTCTTATGAACTCGAGAATAAGCAGACCTTAAAGTAAAATTAACGTTTTGTTTTAGGTAGAATGTAAGAAAAATATTATTGCTTTCAATTCATGCTTTGAAGTTAATGAACACTACAGTAACTGTTTGTATGTGATTTATACAAATTGATGTGGGTTTTACAAGGCAATTATCATTCTGCATTTAAGGCTAGAATCCAAATTTATCTGTCTTGATAATAGATAATTCCCGATAGGCTGTCTGGACGCAAAGAGCGTCTATCTCGCAAGAGTGAGAATTGCCTTCTGAACCAAAACTATATATATATGAGACTGTTTAATGATGCTTTATCAAATATTAACAGAAGTAAATATTTGTGTTACTAACGATACCCCTGTTAAGACTAACCTTCGTCTTAAATAGCTGTCAGGAATGCAGTTGTAACCTTAAGGCAATCTCCCATAGATTACGTTGGATCGCTAATCAACCAGCGGGAGTGGGGTGTCGTTGTTTATACTTTCTTTTCTTTACTGTTTAGTTTAGTTAATTCTTCCTTTCTGTATTAGTTTAGTTTAGTTGTTGCACCTTTAATTTGTATTTTATTTAGTTTTATTTCTAATAAAACTGTTCCTTTGTATTCTCTAGAAACGTTGTCTAGACTGATTATTCCGATCGAGGTTGGGTTCTACATGACTTGAATTCAAATAAAGTATTTTATTATTACAATTTATACTAGTCCAAATACATACAAATATATCTTGCACACTATATATATATATATATTAAAATGTGTTTTAAAATTAATTAAAATTTGCTCTTCAGCACCATATGGTGCTGAAGAGCAAAGTTTAATTAATTTTAATATTTTCAAAGTTATTAAACAAACTTGGAGAAAATCACAGAAACAACTAGAAAAATCTTGAAAAACAAAGGTTATTCCATTGACAGCCCTTCACACATAGTAACAAAGTGATACAGGTTTTGCACCTAATCAAGTGTAAAGAGCTGTAACACCATTGCATCTCCCTGAGTGTTCCATGAACCGAAGGAGGATTTCAGTCGATGAAGCAGCATCTTATGAAGTTATCAACACAAGTAATATTTCAAATCTGAATACAAATCAAGTTAAAACGTATTACAATCTTAAATTGTGCTTAAATGGGTTGAGATCTAAATGGAAATTGGGGGTTAGAGGCGTATTCTGCTAAAGTCCAGGCAGGTTAGATATTAGTTTCTTCTACATTCATTGCTAAGTGCACATTTTAAAATAGCAATTACATGTTCTCCCCAGGGAGTTTAGTTAATGATCCAGGGAAGGATACATAATGGGATTAGTATTTGTTACATACACTCTTTTCAGTCTGAGATGTTTTAGTCTGTTAGCTGCGAGAACTTAAGAAGACTAATTACATTTTTTTTAAATCCTGATTTTCTATAATAGAATTCTGTAATAAATATCAAATTAAATTCAAATTGAGCTTTAAAATAATTTACTAGTTTCTTCATCTCTGAATTATGTGTCGTCTACCACCTGTCCCTGCACTTTAACAATATCGCCTTCATACATAACAATATGGCTTTATTCATAATGAACACATTATAACTTGTTTAATTTGGAATAAAATTGTGTTTGGTAGATATTTATATGTCACCGTTCTGTAGCAGTATTCAAGATAGGATTTTAGACCTTCTAAATATCAGCATATATACTCTGTCTATAGACTGTGCCGCACACAGAGAATCCAATGCAGTATCATTTAGTATGACCCTGGCAGTCTGAAGAAATCCTCAGGTAATGCATCCACCCTTGCTAATGCTGCAGAACTATAAACACAATTTTATTTTCAAATTAAACTACATTAAATACTAACAGTAAGCACAATGTATATTTAAGAGAAAACTCACAGTACAGTATCACACAGACCAACATTTTGGTTATCGTTCAGAAGCCTGGAGAATAGAGTAGTGTGCAAATGTATTAGAACACCTCAAGATGTGTGATTGATATCCTTTATATACCTACCTGCATGAAAACCTCAGGGTGTGAGAATTTCAAATTCCAGTCATGAATCAGTGATATAGAAACAATAGGCAGCCATGTGTGAACATGTTAGACCACTTTGTGCTTTAATTAGGCATCTTAAACAACTTCCAAAAAGTCTCATGCATTTTACCATTTGTGGAAATGTGTTCCTTTTCTCCTGCTATTTTAAGAATTACACATGGGGCTGTGACAGAGAGCAAATTAATCCTAGTCAACAATCTCCCTCCCGACCTGTGAGGGCGCTGTGTAGCAGGAACAGTGTGCCCCCGACTGGATGGTTTGGCAGTTCATTCCAGGGTCAGTCGGAAGCGTGCCATCCAGGAAGTGGGTGGAATCACAATGCAATGAGTCATCGCCCTAATGTGGTACGTGAAGTGTCAGTCATGGATTGGAGGAGACGTGATTGAACTAGCTAACGCAGGGGGCGTGACTGAAGGTATAATAGGGGGTGTGATGATGTAATCTGTTCCTTTGATGTGGTTACTGAAAGGACCCATATAGGGGACGGAAGTAATTTATTATCGTCAGTGTTTCGTGTTTTGTTTGTTTTGTCATTTGTTAGACGGCTAAACAGTAGCTGTCGCTACAAGCCAGCACCAAACCCGGACTGCACTGCACTACTCTTTCACAAACTGTTGTCTTTCACCACACCTGCACAAGAGCACTCACTATCTGGAGAAGTGACCCTGTCTGTGTTGTGTGTTAGTTATTAGTGTCTTATTGTTTTGGGACTGAAACCCTGGTTTTGCACGGAGCGATACACATTGCTGTGTAGCTCCCGTGCTCATTATTTAATTGTTGTTAACACGCAACCCAGCTAAATAAAGGAGCTATTTTATTGAACTTTTACTGTCTTGTGTGTGTTATTCCTGAGCACTGCACCAACTACACCTGCACACTGCAAGCCACCTGTCACAGGGGCCTATTAAAGTATTTCATTAAATTAGACAATCACGAATTTGCTTATTTTGTCATTTGGTTTCATATGCACAAATCAAAACTATAGAAGCAATGGGTGGTGTGTTCCAATACATTTGCACGCTACTGTAGGTCAGTAACTTTTCCTTTACCTCAACCCTAAAACATTCCAATGTAACCCTATTAGCCTGTTTATACTTTAGAGTTTGTACTTTCATTTATTTATGGTGATAAAAAGGGTACTCACCTTTGTTTGTTCCTCTTGCGCATGCCCCTGGCTCGTCTAATCTCACAAAAAAAAAACTTAATTTGCAGCAAGGGACTTTTCAGTTTAATTTGAATCAATGTGTGCATTCCGTGAGTACAACACTTTCGAGTTTAAAAAATATTGAGCACTCTGTGAGCTAAGAAATCGACTTTTTTAATCAGCCTTGCATAATTTAGTAAGGAAAACTGATGACTAATGCCATTATGCATTTAGAGTCTCAGACGTTAATGGCTACTTGGGTTCTGAGTCAGCCAGGAGAGGCTTTGATCAAGCTTATAAAATTCAGCAAACACAATAAATAATATTCTCTGCGATAATAATATTAAAAGTGCAGATTTAAAATACCAGCCATCTGAGAGTTTGTAAATGAAGGCTGCAATAAAAATTCAGAAACAAATTAATATTGAACAGCATAGCTCAAGTAAGCCATGGGTTTCTTATTGTGTTGGATGGTGATCAATTTTTCTTTTTTTTATTTCTTTTTTTTAAATGATGGAATAAACTGATTTATGGTCCCAAGGGAAGGACATAGCTGCATTTTGGCCAAACTGCTCTAAATCTTTCCAGCTCAGTCTAATTAATATTCTGGGAAAATCAATATGAACATGACCTGAAAGATTTTCAGCTCTCTTGTCTAGTAAACGATTACAGCCTCGCAATAAAAACAGGTCTCAATAGAACATAGCTCACGCTTAGTCTAATGCATTGAATTGGGTTTACAAAACATCTTGATAACTCTTTGATAAGTTTGTCTCTTCGTGTTTTTGCTTCAAGAAGAACGTCATGCTGTATTGTTTGTATAATAACTAGTCAAACTGGTTCACTGGTTGGGAACCATTTTTGTCCTGCTTCCCTTCACTTTCACATTGAACTCTTAGCTAACAGCGATTAAAATGACTTCCCTTAAATATTTCACATGAGTAAAAGCCAAACAAGTCATACCTACCAGCAATTAAACAGACTAAAACTTACAGAGCAAGTAGAGTCAGTTTTAATTGCTTCTTTTATATCCCCCTTACTGTTTTATGGTGTTTGCAGTCACTCTGAGAAATTCTATATTATTATTTATTTCTTAGCAGACGCCCTTATCCAGGGCGACTTACAATCGCAAGCAAATACAAATACATTCAAGTGTTACAATATAAGTCATACAATAAGAACAAGAAATGCAATAATTCTCAAGTGTGACAAACCACAATTCAATAATACAGCAGATAATAGTGAAAGTTACATCAGGATATGATTAAGTAGTGATAGTTACATCAGGATATGATTAAGTACAAAATACTACAGATTAAACACTTGGGAGATTACAATATTCTGAGGTACAGGATTAAATGCAGTAAAATAGGGGGCAGATAAGAGCAAAATAAAGCATATTTAAATGAAGGGTGATAGTGTCCCAGGATACAACAGAGGAGTTCTACAGGTGCTGTTTGAAGAGGTGAGTCTTAAGGAGGCGCCGGAATGTGGTCAGGGACTGGGCAGTCCTGACATCTGTAGGAAATAGCTCCAATATTGAGCTATCCCTTTTGTTAATGCTGTCTCTTACTTTGTTGAATGTATTTTTATTGTTTTTTATTACTGTATTTTATTTTGCCCTGTCGTTTGTTGTCTTGTCTTCTATCAACTATGTTAAGCGCTTTGGGATTGGAAAGGCTATTATAAATAAAATGTATTATTAAATTTATTATTCTCTAACTCATCTTTTCCTGGCTTTGTACAGTCTTCCTCATTCCAGTGAAATGATGTGAAAATGTGGCCTTTCAACTCTGCCAGCCCCACCTCTTCTCTCCTTTAATATAAATGTAGAGTAGGTGGGGCTGGAAAAGTTGAAAGGTCACACTGGCTTGTCACTTGAATGGAAGGAGGAAGATTATTCAGTCCTCTGTTCTCTAGACAAATATTTCAGTGGCCAGACTCTAGACAAGCTCAAAGCTAGGTAAAGACTTATTTAGAGAAATTACAATAGTGTGCACATTTATTAGAACACTCCATTGATTCTGTAGTTGTGATTTGTTGTGCATATGAAATCAAACCACTATAACTGAAAATCTAGGAAATTTGTCAAGTTAGCCATTGTCTAATTTAATTGATGATTTTAACAGACCACACAAGCATTTGTTTTTTATTTGCCCCAATTTGGAATGCCCAATTATGATTTTCCTCCTCACCGCAGTGAGTCCCCACACAGCACAGACATTCTGAGGACGTGTGAGCGTCCTCTGATCTCACAAGCCTGAAGCCAGAATTGCTTTTACACTGAGCAATCCAGAGCAGAGGTGGGCGGGCTACCCAGAGAACAGAGATCAGGCCTGCTTTTTATCCACTTTGAATGTGCTCTGTGTCTGGCCAGTAGGGTTCGCTGTTGTGCGATGAGGAGAAGGAGTCCCTGCCGGTTTCCCACCCCCCACCCCGAGAGTGTCAGAGCCAATGTGACGCCCCCCTCGGGGTCCCCAACAAAGTCCGGCCTCTTTGCACAGCCTGGACGCAAACTGGCACCATCCAAGCTGTGTGACTCATTCTGCGCTCCCAGCGGCAGCGCTTTAACTGGATGAGAAACTCGGGGACCCCATTAAAATAGAGAAAACAAATAGCCACAAATGGTAAAATGCATCACACTTTTTAGAAGTTGTTTGAGATGGCTCACACCCTGAGGTTTTCATGCAGGTAGTTATAAAAGGATATAAATGACAAATCTTGAGGTGTTCTAATACATTTGCACACTACTATAACTCAAGCAGCAGAACCCAGAACTGCTCAAAATCATTGCAAACAACATAAAGATAGTAAAGAACTGTAAAAAAGGAAGCGGAGGGACTACTTACTATTTAAAGCCATTCTATTTTAATAGACGGTGGTCCAGTTTTCACACAGATACAGAACATTATTTTTCTGAGTGAGACTTCATAGCCAGTGGTGCTTATATCATGTAAAGATGCAGTATCAAAGTGATTTCTGGTCATAAATCACTGGGGGATTCATACGAAAATTATTACTTTATATGATCAGATTCTGAAAAAACAATGCCACGCTAAAGAATGTACAGTATCTTAAATGTGAGAAGGTACTGCAAAAAAAAAACTGATGCCTAAATGTTAATTTGGTTGAGAGTGATGGTATTTATATATTTTTTGATGCGTTAATGCTTTTTCCCATGTATACCCATGACTAATACACTACCCACTTGTAGACAGATTCAACTTACAATTCCATTCTGACGCTAGTTGAATACGCTGCTTTATAGTTCTCAATTGTCACCTTCGATAAGACGTATATCACTTTACCTAAATCATTCATATTAATCCTCAATATTAAAAATCTATATCTACTCAGTGCCCTTAAATCCATTCACAATGACACTTTAGATAAAGGCTTCTATATTAAAATGCAGTACTGTAGAATGATTTATTACTATACATGACTAATGCATTAGTAAGATATCATTTTTTACTTATTGATGGCTTATTAAACACTGCATAAGCATGTTATTCCTCTTCTATTTATAATATGGTTGTCACAAAGAAGACAGCATTCCTCTTTTCTTTGTCTGAATGCTGTGAGACTGACTATCCAACCTGTAGGTCTTTAACTGATAGTAAATCATTTATATCTGTAATGCACCACGTATCACTGATAGCCAGGCTGGGATTTTAACTCAGATGAAGTGTATTTCTTTCTGGATCTCGATTGGGCTTGGCAGGAGAGTGATTCTTGTCTGTGATTAAAGCGAGTGGTTTCCCTTCTGCTTGGAAAGAAAAGAGAAATGAAAAATGAGCACAGATCTTTTTCCCGCAATCACAGAAAAGCCTTCTGATCACAAGCGTTCATAGGCCACAAGGGAGTCTCTGGGCATTCCAGTACCACAAAATGGCAACCTCATTCCGAGATGAGGGTGGAAAATACATTAATTAAAAACCAATAGAAAAGAAAAACCAATAGATAATAAACTCTGGGCCTCATTCACTTAACGGCGGTAAATGACCAGAAATACCGAGTGGCAGGGGAAGCCACACCGCGTGCAAAAATGAACCCGCGGTAGCTCTATTCACTAAGCTAATTATATGCACAATAAAGCGAGCTAAATTATTCATTTGCAAGTTGTCACAATGCACGGAATTCTGGACGCAGAATTACACACACAGAATTATACATGCGGTTTACTATAGTATATATATAAGGGCGCAGTAAAGAAAAGGTAAGTACGGTTCTGAGTTTGTCACAATGACAGCGACCAAGGAGGACAGAGTGAGGAATCTAAAGTTTACAGACCAGGAGCTAAATGTATTAGCAGAAGAAGTGGTGGGGAATTATGAAAGGCTTTTTGATGCTGAATCAGCGAGAACATTAAAATTACAATACAATTTGCTCTTATATAGCACTCTTCATGCAAAGCATCCCAGGTCGCTTTACAAGACCCAAAAACAAATGGCTAACAGCCCAGCCTAGCAGTAAGCACGTGAAAACAGATACATCTTTAAACCTGACTTAAAAGATTCAATTGTAGCTGCACCTCTGATATCACTTGGAATAGACGAGACACGCAACAACTAAAAGCTCTTCCTCCTCCTGATTTTAAGTGACTACGAGGGATAACCAAAAGATCAGCACTTGCTGACCGTAGAGTGCGACTGGGAGTATAAGGTACAATCAGATCCTGCAGATACAAAGGCCCAGATTCATGAAGGGCTTTATAAGTAAGAAGCAGGATCTTAAAATCAATCCTGAATTTAATAGGAAGCCAGTGCAGTGACTTGAGAACAGGAGTGATGGGCTGTGAGCGATGCAGGCTAGTAAGCACTCTAGCTGCCGCATTCTGAACAAGTTGGAGCCGCTGTAATGTAGAGTCCGGTAGGCCAGAAAACAGAGCATTACAAAAGCATGCAGCAACATTTCAGCATCTTTGTCAGACAAGATTGGTCTCAATTTAGCTATATTACGCAGCTGAAAGTAAGACATCTTAAATACTGAAATAATGTGGGCATCCAGACACAATTCAGAATCCATTATAACTCCCAAATTTTTCACACTCTTGGAGGGATTCAAAAAATGACCATCAAAAGGAATATTATTACAAGGCGATTTAGCCAAACTGTGCCTGGAGCCAACCAACAGCACCTCTGTCTTTTGTGGATTAATTTTCAGATAATTAGCAATCACCCATGCTTGGATCTCACTCAAACACTGAGACAGAACAGCATCTGCCATTTTTGATTTATTTATTTCTTAGCAGACGCCCTTATCCAGGGCGATTCACAATTGTTACAAGATATCAAATTATTTTTACATACAATTACCCATTTATACAGTTAGGTTTTTACTGGAACAATCTAGGTAAAGTACCTGGCTCAAGGGTACAGCAGCAGTGTCCCCCACTGGGATTGAACCCACGACCCTCCGGTCAAGAGTCCAGAGCCCTAACCACTACTCCACACTGATTTAGTGGGGAATGAACAGTATATTTGTGTGTCATCAGCATAGCAGTGAAATCCAAGGTTGTATTTAGCAATGATGGATGCAAGGGGGAGCATATGTACGCTAAACAGCAAAGGGCCAAGCACAGAGCCTTGTGGAACTCCATACTTCACATCACCAGTTTCAGAAAATGAATGACCCAAAGAAACAAACTGGTGCTGGTGTGATAAATATGAGCAAAACTGCTCCAAGGCAATGCCTCCAATTCCAGTAAGATTCTGCATTCTCTCCAATAAGATTCTGTGGTCTACAGTATCAAAAGCTATCTGCATTTTTTTTTAAAATAAATTTAGTCGTTGCCAATTAGTTTTTATTATTTTCTCCCCAATTTGAAATGCCCAATTATTTTATTATGCTCAGCTCACCACTACCACCCCTGCGGTGACTCGGGAGGGGCGAAGATGAACACACGCTGTCCTCCTAAACACTGCGAACTCACCGTGCAGCCGCCTCAGAGCTACAGCGTCAGAGGACAACGCAGCTCTGGGCAGCTTACAGGCAAGCCCGCAGGTGCCCGGCCAGACTACAGGGGTCGCTGGTGCGCGGTGAGCCGAGGACATCCTGGCCGACCTAACCCTCCCTCCCCCCGGGGGCGACGCTCGGCCAATTGAGCGTCACCCCCTGGAAGCTCCCGTCCACGGTCGGCTGTGGAATAGCCTGGACTCAAACTCGCGACGTCCAGGTTATAGAGCGCATCCTGCACTCTAGCGAGTGCTTTTACTGGATGCGCCACTCGGGAGCCCCCAGCTATCTGCATTTTTAATGTTAGTCATACACTGCAAGCTAATAAATCAACACTATTTAAACAACCATTTTAAACTTCCCGCCTCTGGCTCGCATGTTACATCATTGTACAGTATGAGGACTTCACCAATCATAAAGCCGGTGTTTGTTTGACCCCGTTGCCGTAGTAACCAAATGGACGGCGTGTACAGCTACTGTAGCGCTGCTTCTACTTGAAATGAACAGGGGAGGTGAAGAGTAATCTAAAATACTCTATGGAAAATAAAATGCATATTTTTCACGGTAGGCAGTCAAATACACGATTTCTGTGAAATTCACGAGATTGTGAATTTCCCGGGGCCCTACATATAAGGCTAGTATGAGCTGTGCTCAATCTGTATCAAGTTATTACCTCCTCGTCACACAGCCCTAGTAACGTCTGCCTGGTCTGAAATACTCTCTTCCTGACTCTTCTTCTCGATCTCCTGTGCAGCTCTTCTGCTGGTTCTGTGTCACCACCTGGTTTCAATAAGCGGTACACTTAACACACGCAGAGGCACTTGGTAAAGTTAGCACTTTTAAATGAATATGGTTTTCATTCAAGCACCTCCCTCACGGAATTAGGGGAAACAATTTAAATACATTTCCATACATTAACATTTTTAATTGTATTTAAATGACTCACACGCGGTACCTCTTTACACGAGATTCATTCCAATTGCAAGGTCGTGTGCCACTGCTTAGTGAATGCAGCAGGTGCACAAAGCACGCAGTAAGGGGCTTTCAGCGTGTAAAACACATTACCGCTGTTTAGTGCATGAGACCCTCTGTCTTTAAAGAAAATGGGTTTAAATACTCTGGATGTGTTGTGGAATTCTCAAATAGGAAAAATGCCATCATTTTAATTATCTTGAGAAAAATGTCAACAGTTTCTTCTGTGTTTGGCTTGACCCCACTACTCTAGTTTGGTAGGCAAGTTTGGTATGTTTAATTAAACTAGTAAACGGTAGTATATAAATAGTATACTATGGTTTACTATAGTATTTTATCTTGTGAAAATAAATGACTTTACATAAACAAAACTTGTCGAGAAGAATTGCCCTAACCTTCCCGATGCAGAGAGGGAGGCCTTATTCCCCTGCAGATTGCGTGCCGATGCAGGATCTTATGCCCATGACCAACAAATCTCAAGTTTTAACCAAGTGCCTTTACCAGTAAGCTTTGGTAAATGTCTGAAAAGCCATATATTTCTTCATAATTCCAGACATTTACCAATAAGTTTCGGTAAATCATAAGATAATAAAAATAAAAAATAATTCCAGACATTTCCACCTTACTTGGTAAATCTTGACAGTTACCGGTATGATGCTGATGCTGACCATGTACTGCTATTCCATTAAGCACAGACCTATTGCTACAAGGTCGAGGAAGGATTAAGATAGTTTAAAGTCAGGATGTATACAATTGTTTTTAAAAGATGTATTTAATGTGATTTTTGACAAGTGCACCTTCCTAAAATGTTGGATCTCAAGGGCTTTTATCTTGGTGAGTGAAACATGACTATACAATCAACATTTTTAGAATTAGGTACTACTACTTACACTTTTTAAATTACACACACATGCAATGATGTTCAACTTGGTGTCAGCTTTCTACCATTGTTTGCTCTTATCAACAACATTAATTTGGTAGTTTTAGGACAAAACCTCTTGACACAGAATATGAGTTTAAAGATTTTATTTATGATAATGCAAATGCTAAAAATGCTGAAAATGTGAGGTATGTGAAAACAATTTTGCATCAAGCCTGCTTGGTTTGAGGAATCACTACCTGGCCGTTTGGACGAGGCAGGAGACCCCCCATAGTGATTGTAATAGGATAAGTTTGTGGTGGAGGTGGAAGGATGTGAATGAATCAAACGAGAGAGAGGGTGAGTTACATGAGTATTTATATTTTACAATTAGATGACGTAATGTGTAGGGGCCATCCCTCCTCCCAAACTTCAGTTTTATTAAACTTCATTAGCTGGTATTTAATGTGTGTTAACTTCCTAGTCAACACTAGCCTTCCAACCCAGACAGACAGACGTGTGATTGATTTCGCTTGAACGAAGGCGACAAGCTGTGAGCCTGTAAATCCAGAGAAGGATGCAGTGAGAGAATATAATACAACATTCAAATGCTTGAAGAGCACTTCAAGTTAAAATGTAAAAAGCAAAGCAATTTAAGGCAAAGCATTTCAAAAGCACTTCACAGCTGGCTAGTTCCTACTGGCAGATTACCAACAATACATGCAATATTCATTCTACGCCCCTGACTTAACATAATTCAGCACAATATTTGATTTAATGGTACACAGATGACCGTTGAGAGGGCACTTTAAAGAGGGATGAAGAATCCGTTCTGAAGCGCTGTCGCACTATTTTTCAAAATGGGGCATGCATGCTTGTTTATTGGCATTCCTGGAAGGCTGAATAGGTTTGTGTACCGTCTCTATTAAGCACTCAATGTACCTCCAATCATTCAGCTCTGCCACGATTCACTGTGTTCAAGGGGAACTGCTTATAAAATACAGTCGATCCTCTTTAGTAAAAGCCCCTTTGGGATCGCTTGAAGTGATGCTCAGTGGCCAAATAAGCTTGTATAACAGAGGGGTTCTGCTGATTTTGATTACAATACAACCAGGCTCTTCATGAAGCAGTCAATTGAGTTCCTATCGAGAGGGTATTAATAGCATCAGTTGGTATAAATGGGGACTTAATTGTAAAGTGACTACTTTGTAAACAGGTGCTTTGTGCTATTAATCTGTTGCTCTAATCCTTTGACCTTTCGAATCCCCACAGAATTTGTCATCAATCCTGTTCATCCCTTGTCAAGGATGCAAGTAATATTGGGGCACTGTGGTGTCTGGCATGTAGACCGCGTTATAGCTACACTTGGAGTGACAACACTTCCTTTAATGATCATGTTGTCGATTAGGGTAAGCTTATGTAATTCTAGTCGTTCCTGATAGTCCAGGATTGGCAAAGTTCCATTCTTTTCTAACGAATGTACCACTCACATGTGTCACATTATTTATTTTAATGGTAATTTATTAATGGGTCTGGTCAAGAAATGAATTGATTAAAGTGCAGTGATATTTACTGTTTCTTGATTACAATTTAGATGTACAATGTTTAAAAAAAGTAAAACATTTGTAAGTTAGATAATGTCTGTTGTGGAGTTTGTAGATTATTGATATTATAAACCTCATTCTTAAAACTTCTCCTCCTTATGTGCTAAAATGTACACCTTTAGCAAATAAAGAAAGAGAGAAGAGAAGTTTTAGGTACAACAGCTCCGCTCACTTGAAGCAGACTTGTTTATAACAGATCTTTGCTTATTCTTGTAACACAAATCTGATTTTGAAAATAAAGATTTATATTTAAAAACTCCTCAGACACAAGCTTGCCATATTTAAAAGAGTATTTCTTTCCTTTGTAAATAATACTCACTCTTTCCGAGTGTCTATGCCTACAATAGGATATTTTATTTAATTGGACAGACAATACAATGGTTCACAGTTCTGAGAGAATGCAATGATTCAGAATTCTTAGAGAATGCAATGGTTCACAGTTCTGAGAGAATGCAATGGTTCAGAATTCTTAGAGAATGCAATGGTTCACAGTTCTGAGAGAATGCAATGGTTCACAGTCCTGAGAGAATGCAATGATTCGCATTTCTGAGAGAATGCAATGGTTCACAGTCCTGAGAGAATGCAAAGGTTCAGAATTCTGAGAGTATGTAATGGTTCACAGTCCTGAGAGAATGCAATGGTTCAGAATTCTGAGAGTATGCAATGGTTCACAGTCCTGAGAGAATGCAATGGTTCACAGTCCTGAGAGAATGCAATGGTTCGCATTTCTGAGAGAATGCAATGGTTCAGAATTCTGAGAGAATGCAATGGTTCACAGTCCTGAGAGAATGCAATGGTTCACAGTCCTGAGAGAATGCAATGGTTCACAATCTGTAGAGTTCAACAAATACTGTACATCTCCCTGAAAGCTACATTTAAAAAATACATATTTGATTAAATATTTGAAATATTTATCGGCAGTAAACAGCTAATTTCTCCCCCCCTTTTTTTTGCCTTAGGCAGTGTTAAGGAATATTCAATGTTGAACAAATCTAATCTAAATGGGCACACATTTGTGGTGTTGTTTTTTTTTTTTTTTTTATCAAGGTGTGACAGGGTGGCTGAGCGGTGACGTCATGGCAGAAGCAGGAAGGACAACTGACACCAGGTACTGCAGTTCAAAAAGGCTTGCGCCGTTTTAATTCAAAAAAACAAAAAGAAATAAAATATTCAAACAAAAAGAAACTGCGCTCACAGAGCAAAATAAAAGGGTATACAAAACCAATCACGAACACAAAAATACTTAAACAAAGGTCAGGCTGGGCAGATTGCCTTCATTGTTCCTATGTTTCTTTTATTAAGTTTCGTTTTTACTCGCCGTTTCTCTGCTCTCTCATTCCTCCTCTGAACTCCCACACCTGGAGCTAGAGAGCTGCAGGCTTTTTATAACAGGTGACCATCTCCCGATTAGCAACAAATTAAATCACTTAATTAGTTCGGGAGATGGCCACCTTCTGCACGAGTTTAATTATTACTACTGTGGATGGGGTTTCCCATCCACGCTACTAAATAAATCGGCTACGCCGTCAAAATCCCAAACAATAACAAAACATACGGCGCTTGTCGTCATATATACAATAAATCATCAAAACAAAACAAATACAAAAGCACACTGCATGGGCGGAGGGGAGACCCCGATCTAAAATAAAACAAACAAACACATATCAATAAGCAGGGCTTACTACCGCCCTGCTACACAAGGCAAGACATGTTATCTTGATAAAAAAAGACCACACACACATTGTCTTTACTGTAAATGTTTTAAACTACACTTACTGAGATTTACTTTCTTATCCTGTTAAACAGTTTTATGTGCGTTAGTAGAATGTTTGGGAATCAATATTTTTGATTAGCTGAGAGGGACTTGCACAGTAGGTAAAAAAAAAAGGTTTTGAAGTTGCTTTTAATCAGATATTATATATTAGAACATCCAGTATCTACAGACGAACTGAACACATCTACACCATCTCCTAAATGTACGCTCCCAGCCCAAAGGAACCAAAGGAATACAATCTGGGGAATAACTGTGTCTCATTAAAATGCTTTGAGAGTATGAAGCAAATGACAGAGAAAAAAAAAACACTAAACCCCTTTAAATACAAAATATAGTATTTCTTACAATTCTTCTCATCTTGATGCTAGGCTTCAGGAGTAATAAGAAGCACATTTGCAGTGGTTTTACTTCATAAACATGGACTATTGTACATCAATCAGAATTCAATAAAAAAAATAAAAATAAACTTCATAAGGATGAGGACTTTTAAATCAGTAACTATGAAAGTGAAATATATTTCAGAATCTATTTCTCTATTTCTATGTTTAATTTTTAAAAAATATATACATACTGTAGTCAGCTCTATTTTTGTTTTATTTTCTTGAGTTGTTTGCAAATGTTTAATAATACTTTAATAATGAAACAGGTTTTTAAGGATGAACCTTAATGAAGTAACGTAATAAAAATGAGTGAAATAAACACAGCACTCCATGAACGTGCATGGAGTAATCTTTTTATACAACAAGTACAATGTATGGGAAAAGAAAGTAAACAGCTTAATTTGGAAAATCACTTTCCTTTTATTATGCTTCGCATTTGCTAAGCAATGTGTGGTTATTTGAAATTGTGTGATTTGCCCAGTCATTCTGACATTGAATCTGAAGGATAGATTCCAAAATGAGATCTGGTAAATAAAATATTTACTCTTTTGGAGGGAATACAAAAAACAAACAAACAAAAAAACAAACAAACACTAAAAACTAAATTCAATAGTAGAACATTTATTTTAAAAAATGTCTATTTCATTTGAAAATGTAAATGTTAGGGTATTGAATTTTAACTGTGCATTTGACTATTTATTTATTTATTTGTTCATTTAACTATTAATTATATTAATGTATTCAAATTATTCATGAATCGGTATGCAAAATATAAAACCCTCCAGGAGT
This sequence comes from Acipenser ruthenus, assembly GCF_902713425.1. Taxonomy (NCBI): domain Eukaryota; kingdom Metazoa; phylum Chordata; class Actinopteri; order Acipenseriformes; family Acipenseridae; genus Acipenser; species Acipenser ruthenus. The sequence goes on along the minus strand of NC_081201.1, from coordinate 8,797,691 downwards.
CGAGGCATCTCATTTCAAGAATGTTCCTGCGAGGTAGGCCGGCCAGGACCAATAATGTTTAGTAGATTAGATTCTTTGAAATCTATACCTTTTCTTTCCGTGACGCCACTGCAATACTTAACATGACATCCTGGAGCATGAATAAATAAATACATGAATAAACCTCCCCCACATTTCCAAACAAACATGAATAAATATGTGTGGATCTCTCCAAACCCGTTGTACTGAGTACATAAAAGAAAGGATAAAAATCAAAGCTCATTAAACAGTGAACTGATAAAGAAAGTTTTATTCTTTTTTTTTTGCCGCTGCCTTGGAAGCACTTCACATTTAAAGACTGATCTTTTATTAGAGAAAAAATCTGTTACACTTGCAGTTCTTTATGCTTTTCTTTTCCAAGTAATTTGTCAGAGTTAACCTTTCAAGTTCCTCCTTTGTCACTGTGTTATTTTTAACAAAGATCACTATAAGAAGCTGGTCTGCCTCCACTTGCAGAGGTCTGCCCGTTTGATCTAAAGGCACGTTCACTTTGTTTGCGATTGCTCTCTGATGGCGAGCTGTGATTTATGAGCGTGGATGGGATTAACTCTGACCCTCCTCCCAAGTGGAAAGCTCTACACTTTCCCTTCAATAACTTCAGCCTGCACTTCAAAAGAATTAAACGAATAAGTCAAAGTGACTCGGAACATCATTGCACTTTTAAAAAGCTGTGAGGAAACAAATTAAGTAATTCATCCTGCTGAGGGACATAATGATCACCCTACAGATTTGGTTAGCAAAATGGTTCGTCAGTCTATCCCAGTGTGCTAGGGCGAAAAGAACACAGCTCACCTAGAGAGGTGATGGATTGCTTGATGTATCACCGAAGAAAGGGATTTAGAATTACTTTTCTTCTATAGGATTAAGGTGCTATACTGGGATATTGGCTATATTTTGTATACATTCCTAGCAGTACAACCTATTCACCTTCTGGGCAACTCTATTGAACACGGAATCCAAGCAGTCTGAAGCATTTGTACCTGGTAGCTGTTCATGGTGCTGTTTGAGCCCCAGTGGGTGGGTTAATTTTTTTGGGAAGGAGGAAATCTATATTTAGACAAGTGAGAACATTTGGCAACATTGTTACAAAAGTTATTTTGGTTTTACTGTTAGTTGTGAAATGCTGCACTCTGGTCTGTGGTCGTACAAGACTCACTTTCAAATCTGTTTTTGTTAAACAATGAAATGGCTACCTATGAGTAGAATATATTGACTTATGGTACTCCTATGGTACAGTGTGAGCCCATGAAAGTTTGGTAATCCAGTGTAGTACCATATTATAGCTGGACCGCTGTGCAAAATGAGTTTCAAATTCATTGTGTTGCCATTGCTGATACTATATTGCTGTGGTTTGTGTTCTTCAGACATGGATCCCAAAACAAGCATTCCAAAACAAACATTCCAAAAACAAGTGTGCTAGGAAGCCTCCAGTGAAATAAACACAAACTTTGTGAAATGTAAATACTTTAAAAAAGGGAACTATAAAATGAGTATAATACAGGCAGGGACACAGAAATATAATGATTGTTTTAGTCATAAAACTGACTTTTACCAGTGCAATAGAATTAAAATACTTTAGCAGTGAATGACCTCTCCTCACTCATACATTTTAAATGGAAGTAGGAGAAAATGCTGTGAATGGATACAGAAATTAAAGAAGACTGAGTGAAATAAAGAAGAATTTGTTCATGGCAACAACAATACATATGAATTATCTTTAGAACATGAAGTAGACCCACAAAACCAACGAACACTGTATTCATAATCCTTTCTGAAAAGAGTGGAATTATGCTCACTGTGCTTAAAAATGGGAAATATTTCTATGAAAATGCCAGGCACTATGTAAAATCCTGAAAAGCATTTGACAGACCAGTAAAATGGGTGAAAAATCTGTGTGACAACTTAATTACAAAACCCATTTGTCATTTAGAAATGTCATGTGATAAGTTTTAAATCCTAGTCTTGTACTTCCAAATTCTTTTTTTTTTTTGGATATATATATATATATATATATATATATATATATATATATATTGCTGTCTAATTCCAATTCTGTCCTATCTTGGCAATTCACAATTCTGACACATTTTCGAAAATGATCAGTAAAAAAAAAAAAAAATCATTTTGAAATTACCATACAATTTTATTTTAAATTTTATTGTAGCGCTTCTTGATTGATGTCCACAACTGTTGTATGATGGTAACATCGTAGGACGTTGTAGTCTATAAGAAAAAGACTTCTAGTTGAAACGTTTAGCATTGAATTTTAGTTTCTACTAGAACCCTACTCTATCTGGGTTATGGAATTTGGAGATCCATTATTAGCCAAGAGCTAATACCAGGTAAAACCACTGCTGATGGTGACTGTTGTTGCAAAATCTCAAAAACTGCAAAAACTGAAGTAATGAACTGCTATACATACTATATAATCCTTGAAGGACTGTGGCAAAGTGGTTTGCAGTGCGCAGGTGTAGAGGTCATGTGATTCGAAAACAGAAGACAGACAACAAAGTTCACGATCCAGACAATGGTTTATTTTTGTAGTCCCAGTCTGGCGACCGCAAAGAATTATCCCAGGTATTGCACAGTTATGGGTTACAGTCTCGAAATAACATAACAGTGTCGAAATAACAATTTTGGTTCTCCTTTAGTGGTTTGCTCTTAACCACAACAAAGGAACAGATCACCTAGCCACGTCCCCTTTTGTACCGTCAGTCACACCCCCTTGGTTAGCGAGTGCAACCGTTTCTCCTCCAATCCGCGATTGCCACATCCCTTCTGGGGTGATGACTTGGTGTACCATAGCTCCGCCCCCTTTCTAGATGTCCGCCTTCCACCTAACCCTTGGAATGAATTGTCCAACTATCCAGTCCGGGGCACTCTGTTCACTTTACACAGCACCCTCACCAATCGGGAGGGAGATTTATAACCAAGATTCATTCTTTCTCTGTTACAAGGACATATAAGACTATTTAATTAAAATCATTAGAAAAATTATGCCACATAAATTAGTCGTCTTTGAACTCTTTGATGAATATAGGAGATTTTCAATTCCTGTATTGGGTACTAATTTGCCATACAGAAATATTTTAATATTAGAAAATGCATACATGTTCACAGGAGTAACACCCTTTTGCTGGGTTGAAGTTAATAATAATAACAGCAACAAACAGCAAACAACATTTTATTTCAGTCTATCACAGTGGGAAGTGCCAGTGTAAAAACACCCATGCACCTGCCTGAACAGACTAGAATATCTTAACTTAATTAATATTTAGAATTTTAACCATGATCAGCAATTTAGCCCTAAGCTCGATGTTTTATAGATATTGCCAGATTTTGTGCTTTTCAGAAGCATCCCAGGGGTGTACAGTGAAGCTGTAATACGCACTGAAAGCAATTCACCTCAAGAACTAGATGCCATGTGTTGTGCCTTCATCAAAAGCTTTATGTATTCAGATGCAGCACTGTCATCTGGTACTAGAGGTGTAACAGAGACCATGGGAGGTGGCGGAAGCCTCCCTCCCACCAACCCCCTCCCAAAGTAACATCCGCCTCCTTTTCCATGGCCCCAAGTGAGCAAGAGCTCTGCGTTTGAACATCATCAAGTAAAATAGGTTCTATGCATATAGCCTTAAGATGAAGAAGTATTTCTAAGTTTTATAATTAGTTTCAAAGGTTTTAAGTAACTGTGCTGCTGTCAAAAATGTCTTGAAGGTGTGGTGGCTGAACATTTGCATGAATATTGATGACACTTTGGTCTCATGTGACAAAACTCTGCATCACATGTACAGAACTATTCAAAAGTCTTGAGTCCAGCTACAAAAGCAGAAAGGTGGTCCACAAATGGCAATGTAATGTGGATTTACAGATGTAGTTTGTGGCGTCCACATCTGGTTTTAGTTTGTTGGTTTTGCCTTGGCCACCTGGGTAACCCAGATCCTCGTTGTCAGTTCCTCAGTTGTGGCATTTCTCTCTAAATGGTGCTTTATTATTGACATGTGCAGTGTGTCTGGGATCATGTTCATGTTAGAACTCTACCATGTAGGCACTGGCTATTGTACTGTGCAATCTATTGATTTACACCATTGTGATATCACAGTGGTGTACCATTCTAAATGGCTCATACTGTACTACAGAAGATACCTTGTCCTACCAGTTCATCTTGGTACAGAACCATTGCCTTGGCAGTGCCACTGCATTGCCATTCAAGTTAATTTGGTAACCATTTACTGTTATTCTATTATACCATATGAATTAACCTATAGACAGGAATAGCCACCATGTCTAGCTTTTAGCGAACTTGCAACCACTGCTCTTACAAACCAAGACATCGTCATCCATGATCTATTTGTATACCATTTCACTTAGACAACGTGTACAAGAACCAGGAACTGTTACAAAGACTGCTATAGTGCCTGCCTCAGCCACTAAATAGAAGTGACTAATAGTGCCATGTGGTCCTAAGTAACCTGAAAGAGATCTCCTCACAAGAAATGCAAAGAGCTGTACTCTACCCAAGCTTAGTGCTGCGATAGCATTGCAATATGACAGGATCCTGGTGGAGACAGTCAGACAGGTCTAAGCCCTAACAAGTCTAAGCTCCCAGTGTGTCTGTTTACTTTTCCATTTCTGTTTGATGTGAGGCAAATTTATATCTGCGTGCCAAGTGAAGAGAGAACTATCAGAGCTTTTTGAAGAGATGCCAGATGGCGAGGAAGCCCATCTGGAGCTCTGACAGCTCCTTACCTTTTCCTGTGACTTACTAACCCAGGAAGACTGTCATGTTTTATTGCACACAGCCTGTTACCTTTCTAGAATGGGATGTATAAATAAACCAACATTTGTGAACTGGCTTTAGAGTGCAGAGGATCTAATTCAAAAGGAATATTCTGCTATTCAAAGTGACTTTGGCCCCTCGCTGTTCTGATGGGTCCTTTCTACATACTTGTTGTTAACTGTTCCCTCTAAGGGGACTGTGACAGAAAAAGAATGAATCTTGGTTATAAATCTCCCTCCCGATCTGTGAGGGCGCTGTGTAAAAGGAACAGAGTGTCCCGGGCTGGCTGGTTGTACAATTCATTCCAAGGGTTAGGTGGAAGTCAGCCATCTAGAAAGGGGGCAGAGCTATGGTATATCTGGATCTCACCAGGCACAAATAAATATTTTGTCAACAGAACAGAAGGGGCAGGGCAAAGCCCTTCATGTAAATTAAATGTGTTATGTTTACTTAGCACGGGTGAAGGTATTGTAAATACTGTATTGTTTGGCGTTTATTGGGAATGGGAGAATGTATTAGGATTTCAAATGTATTAATGTTTATTTAAATGGGTGAGGTGATTTGTGTTGTATTTAAAAGGTATTTTATGTTTATTTAAAACGAATGATTTGCTTTGTTAAGCGTGGATGGGGTTAAAAGCCCCATCCCTGTAAACTTGCGTAGAATGTGACCATCTCCGAATTGAATAATTTGTTGTTAATTCGGGGATGGTCACATGTATAAATACCCACAGCTTTTCTGTGTCCGGGGTGTGTGTACAGAGAGGAGGTACGTGAGAGCGAGAAAAACGGAACAGAAAGTACAAAGAGATAACAATTGCTATGCATGCTGGAAGAACCAGCACAGTACTTGTTTATTTGGTGTCAGTTTGTGTTCGAAATTTGTTTTTTGTTTGAACTTTTATTTTTTGTCAACCCTTTTTATTTATTTTTGTTCCAATAAAAAAAAAGGCACACCAGTACTCATTCACTAGTAGTGCCTGCATCTGTGTCAACTTTCTGGTCTGTGACGTCACTACTCGGTCACAGAAACCCGTAAGTGTTATTTATGTCTTCTTTCATGGATTGCTTTGTAAAAATGTGTCCATATGAAGAAACACTTCTTTCATCTACAGAATTAGTAGTAACTGACAAATATTTTAGCCTTTCTTGCTAAATTGGGAAATTCTGCATTTCTCCAAAATTCAGTCAACAAAATTCCACTACCGTTTTCTTTTGCATGTAGCTGATATCCCTCCGTTTCTGATTTACAGTCAGCATCAGATCCTGGGATACAATCTAACGGGAGGGGTTCTTTATCCAAACTACAAACGTGTTGTGGGTCTAAAAACCTTACTGCCTTTAGCAACTTGAACGTGGTTTTATTCTGCATTGATCAGGGTTGTAGTAACGCGTACATTTTCCAAAAACTTTGTGGAACGTTTTAACAACACACTGTTTGTTTATTCTGCCATCTGTGCTGTGCAACTCTTATGCCGGTGCTCGTATGTATTTATTAATTCTGCAACTTTTTTATACGTTTGATGAATTCTAACGTTACAGCTTTCAAAATAAGTTACACCCATCAATGTGCAGCGCACCAGGTGGATATTGCTGCATGTGAACTCTCAAAGAAATGTTTTTTGAGTTTGTTCGTCTCAAGGTAAGCTTTTTCTTTAAACTCATTAATTTCTAGAATGGCAATAATTGTCCCTCGTAATTAGGGGGTGTTTTCTAATTAGCTAGAATTAAATGGGTTGATTACATAATTATTCTTTAGATAAGTTTAGCAAGAGTGGCTACACGGACATCTTGAGGTTTAGAACTGAATTTCACGTAAATCATGTCGTTCTCACAGCACCCTATGCATGACATATTCATTCCAGATCTGTTGTATTGCCATTGCTGATACGGTAAATGTTCTACTAGATCTTTTTCTGGGTAATGCAGGTGTATTATAAGTGGATCGCCATGGTATTTTTCAAACCTCAGCATTTTATAATAAATCATTGCATATTCATTGCTTTATCTGGCTCTGAAATTAACCAGAATGTTCTAGCGGAGGGACCTTCTCAAGAATGACTCTGTCTTATCAGGCTGCACATCTATATTACAGACTCGTCTGTTTGATCAATGGACCATGGATTCAATAACTTGATTGCTGTATATTATGTTTGTTTAATTATGTATGTGTGTTTAATTGGCACGGGCCTTGGGATATTAACTGTAAAGCATTGTGTAATCTCTTAATTATTAAAAAACAAAATACCAGCAGTGTAATGAGTACAGTCATAGCTGGATTCCACACATAACAATGTGCTTGAATAAAGACACCAACTAGAGTCCCAGTAGCTTGTTCTATAATTTTGACCAGTGTGTATTGCTAGATTCGCTTTCAATTAAAAACAACATGACTATTTAAAAGCATTACATGCTAGTTATGTTGTCACAGTGTACTCCTAATCCACACAAATCAGAAAAATGAATCTTATGACACTGTAATTTAAGGCAAGGCTGATACATTCATTTAGTGAACCTTATTTTCAAATTTAATTTGAAAGGGTTTTTCTACATTTTTGAACTCCTAATTGCTTTGTAGAATCCAAGCAGCCAGGGATCTGCTGCAAACTGAAAACCCCTTTAATTCTTTATTTCTTTCAGCTGTTTCCAATAAAGTATGGTTATTTTTTTTACCTGTAAAACCTTTTTTTATTTATGTTTGGATCTTGCACATTAAACATCAGTGCATCAAGAAAAACTAGTGCAATCATAAACAAGTCGAACATTGCATTAACTGTTTTATATTTTGATCCGAAGCATTTAATGTAATAATGTTACACCCAATACCCTATGCATGCTTCATACTCATTATAAGGCTCCCCCTAGCATTATGCAGTATGACTGCATCATCACTAGTAATCTGTTGTCACCAAGTTCATTAGAAAATTGAATTATATGGAACAATGATCTACCGTAGCAGAAGTGACCTTCTACAATGGGTTAAGAGCACAGCTCAGACAGTAATGGTCTGGTAGTTTAAGCCTTTGCGGTAGTAATGGTTTCTGATACCTCACACACAAACTACCTTTAAAGCTAATTAGCAGGATGTGAGAGCTGATTGTTTTTCCTAAGTAACCTCAGCCGGGTATTTTCCTTGCTTTGTAGAAAATTAAACTTCAGCGAGCTGGGAATTTGTGTGCCTGGCATTCTGTAGCAATTGCATTCACTGCAAAATGGCTTAGCTTTAGGCTTTAACTATGACTCCAAGCTGTTTAAGTGACTGAAGTGGCTGAAATTGTTCGGTAGCACTGGTGAAAATCAAACTGTAGGCGTACGCATCAATAAACGCTTTAAAGGTTCTTGATATTTCATTAGTTAGAAGGTCAGACACTGCCTAGACACTTTATTAGGACCTGTACCTAATATCAAGTTGGGCTACTGTTTGCTATTGATCACAGACGACACAAAGTCTCAAAGACTCTGCATGGCGCTGGAGGGTGCCTCGAGGGATGTTTATCCATTTAGTAATTAATAATTCATTGCAATCGGTGCAAAAGGTAGGCAGAGAATTCTAGCACGGTGGATGGGTGCATTATCTTCTTAAAAGTAATCATCACCATCAGGGTACAAGTGCAGCATTGATCCGCAACAATGCTTAAGTAAAATACAATATTCTTCTGGCTTTCTAGAGTAAACAAAGGATATACCAGGAGAACATGCCCCACACCAGGGCAATGCCAAATCCAATCGGGTAATAGGATCCTACGAAAGTGGCCAGGCAGCTTAAATACAGTATTGAGCTTATCTATTAATGAATAAGGATGTCTGCATTCATTTAAAAAAGGAAACCAATGGGATTAAAATGATACCATTGTGTATTACCATGGTTATTCAGTTTCACCATGCTGTGCCACGCTATTCAATAATCTACCATGCAGGGTTGGGGTCGACTCGTGTTTCAGATCCAATTCTGTTTCCATTTTAAAATCAATTCCAATTCCAGTTTCCATTCCCCTTTGATCAACTCCAACACATCATCATTAATCAAAATTACAATTAGCAGCATTGTGTTAAAATGAGCATGTCACAGTGGCAACGAATTCCTTAAATTGAAGTCACTGTTAGTCAATTAAATTGGCTTCAAATGAAGGCAGTTGAACAAACACAATAACTGTTAAGTCTCTTTTAAAAATAAATTCCAATTAGAATTGGAAATGGAGTTGGAATTGACCCTACCCTTGCTACCAGGCTTGCTTGAGTTTTATCATGCTTATCAATGTTCAGTGTTGAAGGGAACAAGAAAACTAAAGTTTGTATTTATGGGCACTGTCATTTGATGTCAGGCGATGAAACTATTACTTATTGGTTCTACAGCAAGCATTATGAGAATTGAAATAAAAAGAAGAAGAAAAAAAACACTTGAATTTTGAGCCAAGTAGGAAGGAGACTTAAGCCACCTGCATGCCTTGGCAATTTCAACCTACAATTAATAATATATGAAGACATTACCTGACCAATCGCCACTATTCAAATGATTTAATAATACGCATCTGCTAGCTAATTTGGGATAAAGTCATTCAGAGGCTGATCTGATAGCGTTACTATTCTTTCACACAGTTTAGTTCATTTACACTAGCTGATTGTTGTTAGTGCATTCAACATCATTATCTGCACAAACACCCGACTGGCCTTGACAGAAGCACTATACTATTTAATACAGTGTCTTAATTCAGCGGCAAGCTATCTGCGATAAAGGTTTTGTTTAAAGCAATAATGGGGGGAGGAAAGTAATTTGGAGGCCAGGCTGATAACACTGAGAATGGTGTTAAAGCACCCCCTCTACCCACTCATTTATTTGTCTGTTGTAACAGCATTATTATCCCCTACATGCACCCCTGCTCTGCCTCTTACCAGTTTCTCATTGTTGTCGTACCCCATGGTATTGATGTTTACTGTCCATTTTTTTTCTCTAGCTAGTAGAAGCAGCCCTCTTGCTTAAAAAAAGCCTTCCTGCGAGGCGTAGTGTGACCTATCGAACTTCGTATTCGATTATCGTATAAAAATTGATCAACGATAATCGATGCATTGACATTAGTTTTTTTTTAACAGAATATCCAACAACTAAAAAGACTGTTGTGCATAATAGTTAAACACAAAGGCACAACTTATATTCAAATTAGAACACTTCCGATTATAAAAAAAGAAATACAAAGGACTTTAGTTAACCACTGAAAAGAATATGCGTGCGTCCACATCGGATGTCCCTTTAACATTGTAATAATAATAAAAAATACTATATTTTAACAGAAGTAATTTCTATCTGAACTATGGTTGTTCATTACTGTTGACATTTTATGTCCAAAAGCAAAGCAAAACAATTGAATTAAGCTCACAAATCCTGACTGATTTGACTACCGTACTAAATTCTTTTTAATCTTGCCATACAATCCAAACACCACATGCTTTGAAACAAAAGAAGGTAATCGATAGATTTAATAGATTTATAACAAAAAAAATGTATTGCCTTAATTTTTAAATCAAGAAAACGTGAATACAATAGGCCTACTTCTGATTTGGCTTGTCCAACACGAATTTAGCAGCCTAAAGTGTGTATCCTAGCAACGCGCTAATCTACCGTACTAGCAATAAAAGAGGTGCACTCACACACACTCAACTGGAGACTTCAAACTAGGTTCTAATTTTATGCATTGATTCACCAATATGTAATCGAAGCTCAGGTAATTTAAGGACAGATAATCATAATCAATGCATCAATTAATTGTTGCACCCCTACTTTCTTGTAAAAAAAGAAGCACTTTGTACACAGGAGCCACCTCCCACCCTACTCGCACACAGCATGGCTCAGGTCTGCCATTGTTACTGTAATGATTAGATACTTGGTAACATGCACACGGCTGTTTTACTTGGTACGTTATGTATGTACTTTAAAGATGGTAATTTTCTTGTTTCTTGTTTTTTGTTGGTTGGGTAAATTTTGCAAATCAAAATTTCTTTAAGGAGTAATGATGTCAGTTATGAAGCAGTGAAATATGTAAATTGTAAAACTTTTCAATTGTACTTATTTAATCAAAGCAGATTTCAATAACTTTTAGAATGTGAAATTGGTCTGATATATGTTCACCCTCTTCATTAGCCTATTAGTATTTTGAAACAATAAACAGACAACAATTCATAGCACGTGTTAAAATACTAATTCAGAAAATGAGTTTTGTGGTTCTGTGTATATTTATGGCTGATACAAATCAGACATATATTTTAGTTAAATGAAATGGAGTTTGCATAAATGCATGCATTCTGGCACATCACTATTTCTGTAAATCTTGCACTTTACAGTGGAAAGATAATGCTTCATACGTTTTCCAAACTATAGAATATTGACTACAGTCTGCAGAACTGTCATCAGAGTTTAAAATGGATGATCAGACCCAAAGTTTTCATCTGGCAAAATTCCAGCTAATTGGACACCAAAATGTGCTTGCTCTGCGCTTTTGTGGTCTTTGGATACTGTTTCCATGACAATATTTCAATACTTCCAGCAGAAAATGAGAGTATTTTTGTCACAATGCATGCTACTATCTCTTTCATATGGTATAATCCGCAAAAACAACACAAATTCAAGTTTGGGGCCAAAAAATTGCACCCATGAAGTATAGTGAAACACAATCTCTTCAAAGACAAATGAGGTCCGCCAGAAGGGGTTTCATTTTAGACCTGATCGTGTGATGAAAAAATTACACGTCTTTAAAAGAATCAACTGACTTCCATCATAACAATGACTGGGCAAATTCAGAAAGACATTTTATTATCTCTGAGAAATTCAAATTATAGAATAGAGTTTTTTTTGGAGAATTGGATTTGAAATGTAGTCTGTTAACTTAAGACAGTAGCTAGTACTTTACTAATCTATATCCTCTTGTTAAAAGCTACATTTGTGAAATGAATAGCAGCTTTACTGGCAAATGAGAACTCACACGCCTAATTTGCATTTAATTAATCGTAAAATGAAAAATCTGTCATGTTTATCATATCAACCTTTACTGGAGCAAACTCTTATGTAAAAATAAAATAAATCAAAATAAAACAACAACAAAAAAAATAAATGCACATATTTCCAGCAACATTTTTTAAAGGTGTAATATCCCATACTACTGCTGTAATCAGATGCTGGAGAGTGCCTCTTTGGCCAACTGAGGGACGTATTGACAAGCAGATTTCAAGGAGGGTGCCAAGTTAAAAGCTCTAAAACCACGAATGAAGATGAGCCCAGCTTGCAGTGTGCCAGGCCACTGATCCGCACCCAGCCTCCACCCTGTTACACTTGTGTCGCTCCTATTTCAAGAATGCAAACAAACTGCACTGTCAACAAGCTTCGTGGCTAGGTACTTTCACAGAGATGTGAAACCTATGAAACTTCCAATTGCTGTGTCTCCCAAGATTTATGTGATTTTGTATGTCATTATAAGCAACCACCACTACAAGTTAAAGGTCAAAGCCTAAACACTTGCAAAAAAAACATTTATTATCAAAAATTAAATATAGGTTTGCCAAAGACTGTGACTCTATTAACCAAAAAAAAAAAAAAAAAAAAAAAAAAAAAGGCCGGTATTTCAAGATAGGATTTATAAAATACAAGAGTTGCTTTTAGTCCTTTAAAGAAATGGTATTCTGTTTTTTGTTTTGTTTTTTTCAATAGCATAAATATTTCCTTTAATACAATGGGTATGTGACTAATACAAGAATTTCCACTTTAGGTTGAATTGTTTAAGAGAGACACACTAGCAGGGTCCAGATGTACAGCATATCAATTCAGTCATTTCAAGTCTCTCAGGGCTTTGAAAGATGAATAGAAATCAGTGTAGCCTCTTTTATCCCTCCTTGAAATTCTGTGTGTGTGTGCCCTCCAAAAATATTCTTTTTTAACACTAACCAAAGTGGCTTTTAAGAAGTTTAATTATTGCAGACATTCATTCAAACATGAGAAGTATTTATTTATTTTTAAATTAAGTTTTTTTGTACATTTATTTATCATACATAGTGGCAGACTGGATTACATGGAAAATAACATAACCTCATGCAAATTATTTCTTTGAATAGAAATTGCTGATTGAGATGCCGCTGGGGGGGTTATTTTGTCAAAATCTTTGTAGTATTTACCAAGGTAATCATTGTTCAATTGTTAAGCACGGCAAGTGTAAAATTAACATAATGGAAATGTGAGAAAAGAAATGGAACAATAGACCTAACACTGTGTTAGATTATTAATGATGTTCTCCAGCATAACGAGGGCTAACCTCGTTTGATGCAAATGTAGGGCACAACTGTACCTTTTTTTAAATCTCTCTCTTTGTTGATTGCATTTGCACTTCATCATGTGAATATTATTTTCAGCTGAATAAGCAAGAATACAACAGCAAAGGAAAGCGTCCTGCCTATTGATGCATGATATTCCTGACAGGTGAAGGCTTGGCAGCCCTTTGTACTCAGCAAATGTTTACTATTATTGCTTCGGTCGTCTTTATTCAGCAGAACACAATGTGTGTGTGTGTGTGTGTGTGTGCACGCGCACACCTTTTTTGTATTTTAAGCAAGTGGGTGTTACACATTGCAGGCTGTAAGAAGGTGTGTGTTGTATGCTGATCTTTACATTGAAAAGGTGTGTGTATATATATATGAATCACTTACGGCTGGTTTCACAGACCCTGATTATTACCGATTTTGGGCTACCTAATTTTGGCTCTGATAAGGTAGTCAAAGATTTGTGCTAATTGGGGGTTTGTGAAACCAGACAGATGTGATTATTAAGAGTCAACAGAAAGACATTATTGTTGTAATTTAATTTCACAGTCAAACCTAAAATATGTGGAAAGCTACTGTAGTAAGAGACAGCTGGTGGAGCAACCGAACCAAGAACCACTTTGAATGATAAGAATTGGCACGTGAAGTAATTTACTCTAAGAAAAGCTGCGCTTGCAGTTGAATTGGGATTTATAACTTTACTGCCGATCAGAAAATTAAACACGGACAAATCCTTACTTTTAAATATTCTGTACATCTTATCTAAACAAAATATTTAAATATAATGTTTTGTTTTTTGCACTTCTTCTCAGTCTGACCCTTCCAGCACTTTTGTTCTGGTTCAGCCTGCACTATTTTAGTGTTTTATTTCTTGCTTATGAACAGAAAAAGATTACTGCAGACTTTACAGATGTTACTGGCCCACTTAGCTATTAAATGCATTATATATTTGCAGTGATTTGATATTGGTTTAAAAAACAAAAAAAACTTCAGCAAGTCTGGATGTGCCAGCATGTTGCATTTTGCTGAGGATTTCTATATGATTCCGCCAGAATAAACAATTGTATTCAAAGCTTGCAGTGTGTTAATTCATTGTTGGGTCAAACAACAAGTCTGGAGTGAGGCTTGCTGTGATCAAAAACTATGATCAAAAGCTGAAATCTAAATGAACTCCCATGCAGAAACATGTATGTTTGTGTAAAGCTATAGCCAACTTCAGACAATCAGTGCTCCAGTGGAGCTTTACTGAAGGAGTTATTAAGAAAAATATAAACTCGGTAGGATTTATATTCTGTAAAAGCAACACCGATCCAATTAATCCATCATGCCTACAATCTAATGCTTATTTTACTTGTCCTTGGCGCAACAGAACTACTGTTACTTAGAAATTGGTTTCAGTGGGAGAACAAAGTGTTTGCTATACTGTTTGTGCAATGGTGTGTCTGGAAGTGCTATTGAATAGCGCCATAAACAATAAACTAATGCAGGTCTTTATAAGGCAGTGCTATATGGGTTTGAAGCACTTGCTAGGCAGTCAGTGCTAACTTGAGAGTCACTTCCCGGTGTCTCCAAATACAGGTTTGTTTCAATGTAAAGCTAACTTTCCAAAGTTCTACCTCACTATAGTACAATAACAACAAAAAAAATAAGAAGAAAAACCCAATAAGCTTAAGAAATAACCCCTTTTGCACAGCAGTAATGAGATCTTAACTGGATATTTATCAGGAGGCTTGGACCCCATTAACACATCGCATGCTTTCTGCTAGAAGTGCTTTCAGCACTTAAACACTAATGTGTGAATCTGTGCTCATAATTGCTTAAGTGCAACATTCCTAATTTAGACACAGACCTTGAAAACAATGCACATTAAGCAACCCCCAGTGAATTCTCCTTTACCTTCCTGTCAGGTGTGTGCAATCTTCTCAGGGTCTCTCTTTCCAAACATTACATGTTCATTTGACCTAGAGATAACAGGCAGTATTGGCATTTTTATTTTCCTCATATTTAGCTAAGTAATTCGGTCTATCAGAAAAAGCTTGCAGGCTGTCAAAATGAATCGCTAGGAAACAATATCAGGGTACTGATTACAAGAGAACATTTGGGCAATAAAGAACGCTCCGGTTTACATTATAACACATTTCAGGATGTTGTCAAATTGCAAATACTTTGTAGGCCCCAGTATCCTTTATTGCTTAATTCAAATACAACAGGAGGAAAGATGTACAGTAGAAGTGGCGTAGCGATAGTGAATGTATAGCTGGATGATTTGAGACTCTATGTTTGATCACTTTATTTTTAATTCAAGCTTGGGTGGGGTCACTACTGGGAATGGTACATGCGGTGCTGGAATAGTACCCAAATGATGTGGAGTGGCTAAATAGAGTTTTACTTATGCAGTACCAACTGAGTACTTGTAAGATGGTAATGGAAAGTTTAAACTAAGCCAACATCTAACTGCTGCACAACGGTGAAACGAATTGTCCCTTTTCTGTACTGTTTCTGGGAGAGATGCTTGGAAATAGTGGGGTGGGGATGAGCCCTGGTAAGCTGTGAATGCAATTTTTTCCCCCTGTGCTTCAGGACAGCAAGGTAATCGTGTACGAGAGAGGCTCCTTATCAAATTCACCATCCTTGAGGCAGACAGACTTTCACGTTGCGCTGGGAGTTTATAATGATAAAATTAACAATGTTTATTTACCAATGAAGTCAGCAGTAGTACACAGAATCCTGCCATTAATCATCAGAGCCCACTTTCATAATGGAGCCACTTTCCAACCCTCGGGCACCTGCTCCACTCCCAAAGCAATTCCAATCTGCAGCTCTAACATATCACACAAGCCAAGGATCAAGATTAAAAATGTGGTGAATAATAGGGAGGCACTGTGTTCATCTACTCCCATAGCAGATATAGAGAGAGGCAGCCAGCCTGTTTAAAAGATTGGCTTTGTTCTTCTCCCGGTTCCTACAGGGCATGTTTGCCTTGTATATTAGTAACAGGACATGCACAAGCAGTGCTGTCTTTTTACACACATCTTGACCCTGCAACCTGAATTTAAATAGCTTCATTACATATTACCGAGGAATAGGGAGAGTGAACTTCATTACAACTACCAATGGAAACCCCCCTCACAAATGTAGTCACAAAGGCCTTCAGTGTCACTACAATGGCAGTATAATGTATTTTGTATTACCAAGGGCAGTGGTGGCACAGGGTTGCTACAATGGCATGAGCCATAGAATGTTAGCACAGTGGGAACATTTTCATATTTTTGCAATTCCGGTAATCTCTTGCAGTAACAATGTGCTACTGTGTATGTACTACAGTATAAGTATGGCTCTGGAATATCTTTTTGCGACATTCTTAGTGTTTCTACTGATTGCAATGGTCTGCTAACGGTTCTTATTTTTAGTAAAAAATAAAATGAAATAGAGGCTTTCATTCCAGTTAAATTTTCCAGATAATTTGCTATCAGTTAGACTAGACGCTACCTGTTTACTTTAACTTTGCCAGCCTCTGATTTCTCTCCCTGTGAATGCTGGGTTAAGAGTACGGTGCATTGCTGTGGTACAAGCTGCAGCCTGCTCTAGGGCATGCTTTTGTTTACAGTGTAAAGTGCTGTTGACCTTATCTCCCCACCATTATCTCTGTCGGACTCTGACAACTCTGATACTTAGGGGCAGAGTGATGATAGAGAAGAAAAGGCTGCTTCCTGTAGAGGATAGATCAAAATCAGGCTGTTTACACAGTGCTTCACAAGACCATTCACTATGCTTTCTCTCTATTGCAAAGATAAACATTTATTTTGTTGTTCTTTGGACTGGAAGTACCTACTTAAAGCTGTCTATGAGAAAACCAAAGTACATTTTATTTGATTTAAACATTGAGCAACAAGCCCTAATCAAATGTATTTATATAACGAATTAGATTTTGCAGTAATGGGCGAACAATTGTATATGCTTAAAAATCATACAAAAAGAAGGGTACAGTTTGCGGTGGCATATGGTTGAAATGGATGATTTTTTAGTTTATATGTAATCACACTTGAATTTTAGACAAGTATTGTGTTACGAGAAAGACTTCCCTCATTTTACCTCTAAAACAAAATGGCTGCCCTGCTGATAGCCCTTCGATCCTGTTATTTATCACAGTGGTTTAACAATGGAGTTCAGCTGCTAACGGCACAATGCTTTTCCACAGAGAGCTGGAGACTATGGGGCAGCCCACTGGAGCCCTATGATTGAGGAGGCCCAGTATTAACAGCTGCTGCTGATAACAAATGTGCTTCCCAGAAAACACATATGTTAAAAAAAGGGAAACATGGGTTTTGTGGTGGGACTTGACATAACACCTTTGGACTATAAGCCTAACAAATTTGTAACCAATTTGAATCAATAAGCAGCAGTTTGACACCTGAGTAGAATATGCACTTAAAATCCAAACACTACTGGATTCCATTCAATTTACTGCTAAGATGGTAATCCATGATGACCTCAAACAGACCTTGTTCTGCCAAACATTTCTAGTATATTGGGTTTGCCAGATACAACTGCAAGGGGGACTGAACATTTGAAGATAAGGGCAATGTTTGGGAGAACCAATTTGGCTTTGTTTCGTCCTTCACCTATTATGGAGGGCTAAATTGGGCCATCATGAATCTGCTTCATTGGACCTTTTGTATGCCTTATGCCTACCATTTGTTCACTTAATCACCAGTATCTTTTATAACAACTGTAAGGGGTTTTAACAAAAATCTGAATTTAAAACAGACATTTTTTAAATGTGTAGTCTAATTTATTTATCGACACCTCCTATTTATTTATTTATTTATTTTTTATTACAAATTACCATTAGTAATACATACACTGACAAAATAAATGTGATTATTCAATAATCTACGTGGTACTATATATGATAAAACAGTGAGTTTAAACCATAGTTATTTATCACATTCATTTATAACCTTATCTTAGCCCCCTCTCCTGTTTTTTTTTTTTTTTTTTTTTTTACTAAAAATTTAGTGTGTAGAGCATAACATTTCCTCACAATGTTCATATATTTCTGGTGCTCTGTGTAAAGAAATAAAAACAAATCTAACAAAGTAAGGTCTTTTTTTTAAAGAGAGAAGCATCTAAGGTGAGTTCAATTATACTTTATCATCCTTTAACAATCCTTCCTCTAGATCTGTAATTGAAAAATGAACCCATTTCCATACATAAACCTTTTCGACATATCTCGACAGATGAAACCTACAAGCTACTTAAGATTTTTCTAACTTGTCTTTTAAAATTGATTTGTGGGCTCTTTGTCTGCTTTAAAGGGCAAAGCTAGTGTTTTTCGCCCCAAGGCCTGACCATTACAACCAAGTTATATAGACAGTTATTGTTGCTGCAGTGGGGGGAAAAAAAAGTGTTTTAAAAACATTTTATAGTAAACAGATATCAACTGAATGTGCCACAGATAATAAAGTCTGATAAAAGATTATCTTATTTTCATGTGGACGATGTAGCTGGTACATTCCAGTAATTGGTCAGTTTCTTCAGGGTCCGGGATTTATCAAGTGAAACACACTAGCCCTGAGCTAATTCATAATATAACTACTCCATTTCCCTTTCTCACAACCCATGGCCAATAAAATATAAGTATTTTCTTTAGTTGGTAAAAACCTCACCAAACAAAACATTTTGCCCTCTAGAAAAACAAACCCCTGATGTTGGCGGTCTGAAACCATTTGAACTATAAACCATGAGAATATTGGGTGGACCATATTAGAGGTATATGAATACAGTATGTGTGTTTTTTTTTTTTAGATACTGTACCTGGTATTCTTTTCAATACCACCAACTTGTCATACACAGCAATATCCCCCAAACTCCAAGAACTGTGTGGCCTTATCTGATCTTACTTTTCTCCAGTTACACTACATTTACAATCTTTCTATCAGATAATGAATCACACAGTAGGCATAAAGATTACTCTCTAAAGTGTTATCTTGGTCGCAAGAGGCCTGAGGACAAAAAACACATCTTTTAATCCATGGTGTGGAATGCGATTTTCATTTCTTCGGACTCTCAATGTTTTTATCAGTCTAGAGGAGAGTCTGATATAAACCACACCTGCAACCTTCAATGTTTAGTATTATGGGTAATATGCAAAAAGGTGAACCTATGAATAGAATACTGATTACTTTTTACTGTATGCTTACAGTAGTTAGTAGCACCCATATTACAATACAAGGCCCATATACTGTATACAGTGTATACACATTCATGTTAGACCTTTACTGGTGCTTTTAATAACCTTGGAAATGTGGAATTATTTTGGTCTGCCACTATAAACATCAATGTTGCTGGTAGAATTTTGTATAGAACAATAAGAGCTTCAGTAAGAACAAAGGGTAGCTGGCTACACACTGGCAATCACCCAGAAGTAAAACAACATCAACATATTGTAGTTCTCAGACACAAGAGACCATTTTTGGAAATGGAGGACTGGTGTCTGGAAGGCAGGGGGCCATATCCAAAACCTGAAAGACTAATGTAGGAAAACCCACAGGAGTCTGGCAGGAAACAGGGTTATTGTTTGGCTTCGTAAGTGGAGTTTAAAATGTGAAGTATGCATCACATCAGGAGTCTTAGCCAGTGAGACGTACCTTTCTGTGAGACTCCCCAAGGCCTGTCTACTCCAACATCGCCTGCAAGCACGATTGCTTTGGACAGCAGGCTGCAGCTTTTTCAGACAGACCTGCACCTCCTGAAGAGGTCACATGACTTCAGTTTGACTTCAGTTTAACAGAAGGTGCTTTTCAAATTACTAAGCTTCTTAACCTTATGCCAAATTATAATTTTTTTGGTTCTTTGTAGTAGCCAAAATAATGTTAGTTTTCGCAGTTTAAGACATTTTTGTAAATTCAGTTTCACTTGTATGTAGAAGATAGGATTGTGCGGTGTGTTACTTTTGCTGACTGAAAATCACATCGTATCACCACATTTCTGGGTCTTTCTGAGTCATAACTGGTAAAGCAATTAGCCAGGAAGTCAGCAGCCCACAGTTTATCACTGGTGACGCTAATCATCAACAGGCCACAGAACTACTAGATAACTTGAGAGGAAAGGCTCCTTAAGTAGGCGCAGAGTTTTAGAAGATGGAAGTATAATAAATGAACCGTGATGCCTGGACATCACAGGCTAAACAGGCAGGTGTCTGCTTACTCAACTTGCCATGAGAGCTTCTTGTATTTAAAAAAACACAACTGGTTACAGTTATAGTATAAGAAACATTTCTTGCTTTTTTTTTCTTTTTTAACACAGATTAGGGCTGGCCAATTGCATTTGAAATATTAATAAATTAAAGCAAAAACCTTTTTGGTGTAATCCTGTTAAGTCTGCCTAAACAGTTTAATCAGAGATTTATTAAAATGATTTATAGCTTGTGAGGAGTCTTTTGGGATTCTTCATGTACCCTGCTAGTATTTAGCAGATGACATCTGATTTAATTATTACTCATAAAATAAATTAGCCAAATCGCAACCCTGGAAGTTACCCTTCAGGATCCCTTATATCTATATCGAGGGTATTTTAGTGAATATATTTTGAAGACGAGTCCTACGACAGGAAAACTGGTCTAGCCTGGCATCAATTGGAACCGCAGAATTGTGCAGTTTAGAGAGGTACTGTGAAATCTAATACTGTACCCAAATAAACTATTTGAACACTCTATTGTAGTTCATAAAGGATCACATACAAGTTTGTTGTTGAAAGATGCTGAGTCCCAGTCGAGCAGACAGGCTGTGGATTGGCAGTGGTGGATACAGGACTGGTTTCTTTCGTAGATTGGCTGGAATAGTGGATAATAAAATACATTTTGACTAGTTGTGTCTGTTTAGTATTTGCTGTCCATGGGATATGACCTGAGCTTTAATTACGACAAGTCGATATGAAAAAGTCGGTACTTCATGAATTTTAAATTGGATTCACAGTCGATGCTGTGGTGTAGCAGCGGGTATCTGCTGTCTGATAGAAGCCTGATAGAGCTGGAAGCTGATTGGCTGATGGTACCGAATTGTTTCCTGATAATATAAAGATGTAAGGGGGAAACAAACAAATTGAAGCTACTTTAAAAATCTGAGTTATCAATTATAAGAAAATACATACATACGTTAAAATGCTAGTAGCACATTGAGACAAATGTGAAAATATTTAAATTGTAAAAAATAAAAAACAATTACCCAAATGAAACTGGACAGTTTTTATTTATCATAAAACTATCGCTTCTAAAGAACGCTCATTATGGATTAATCACAGGAAACAGGTTTTCCTTGTCACCATCAATCTGGCAACTACAACTGTCAGGTCTCTTTTGAAAGGTTCACACAACATCTCAGGAAGTATAAATTAATTATAACCTAGCCTCCATATGTCAGCAAAGTGGGCCAGCTCGATCCCTGGGGCAGTCAGCGGATGTACAGATCCCAAATGAAAGATACCTCCAGTGCATTAGTACTGGAACACAGGGTCCCATGGATAGTGTCCTCCTCCCTAGACCTTCGTCTTTCAGTGTGAAGCAGACATTTACACATGATCTATAGCGATTCGTAAGCAAATCGGTGTGTTTGTCTTAATAATGGTGAATGTCAGCTATCGTTCATTTGCATTATCAGCTAACTGCAGGAATTTAACAGAATTTGTATATATATAATTTGGCATTTTTGCAGTGCATCTTGAGAGTAAGTGCAGATGAATGCTTGTTTTTTTCACTTAAAATTAAAAATAAAGCAGAATATTAGTGCAAATGTCAACGAAACACACATTTTGCAGTAGATGCAAAGCCTTGTGGCATCTCTGGATCCCAAAAAGCTGCTTTTAGAGCAAAAGTCTGCTCTGTTCATAGCCTGTCTGATGAATCCAGCTGCTGAAATGACTGACGTGAGCAGAAATAATTAAGAACTTGGTTGTCAGAATTACTAATGTTTATAAAAAAACAAACAAAAAGATAAAGTCTAAATGTGCAAATGGTTTTTATCCAGTTATTATCTTATAACGTATTTTATATTCTCATATACATACTTGCATACATTTGTACACACACACACACACGCACATAGACCATGGCCCAACAAAATGGACACATCAGGAGACAAATGCATGCATGTGTAAAATATTTCATCTCTCTTTTAAGGCTAGTTTAAAATAGGATTTTTAAAATTAAAATGCAATGAGATATCTTGATTTTCAGTATGAACAGTATGCATGGCAGATTATGTACTTAATTGCTAAGGGCAAATCTACTTCATTTATATTAACTTGGAAGCAAGTACTTTTAAAATAGGTGGCAAAAGGTAGCCAAAGCCAATAATTTAGAAGCAATTAGTTGCAGCAAGGCTTATCATCACTTATGTTCTGCATAATTTTAGTGCAGCTGGGAAGTTAGTTCCCTTCTGTTTTTTTTAGTTGCTACAGTGTATCCTGGGATTTCTATCCTGCAACATGCCAATACACAGAGTTAGCAGCATATCAAAGGCATTATATTTATCAAGCATTGCCACGGCACATTTAATAGCGCTATGATGGATGCTGTTGCAGTGGGAAAGGAACACTTTGATGTACACTGCCTTCTTTGATTAATGAGGGGCCCTGCTGAGAGGCTGCATCCACAGTAAATTACTTGTTTCAAAATGGCTGATTTGCACTATTGTACTAATTATTTCACAAGCCCAGGGTCAGTGTAAACCAGAGCAGTACCTCATATCCACCTCTGGAATAATTCATTAAAAAGGATATGATAAATCAGATAGGTTCTTTGATCATTAGCCATCTGCGTTGAGCTGCAGGTTGCTTAGGAGGGAAGACATCCTGGGTAGAAAACTGCTTGAATTCTATGGTTTAAACAATAACGTCTGAATTCAGAAATAGCCAGTTGAACTCGGATTATTTCAAGCTCCATAAAATGCACCAAGCTGACAGAGTGCAGCACCTAGAGCGTCCCACCTGTAGCTTTGATTAGGTAGTTATCAAACTGGCTCACAGTCTATAAATCCTGGAAATGGATTTGCAGTGATTTATTGGTTAAATTTAAGAGAGGAAAAAAAACGACTGCCATGTTATAGAAGCGCAATAGTCTTTGTTTGGGTTTATGTCCACTGTGAAGCATATGGTTCCCTTTCAATTCGAAGATGACCACCAACAATACTTTTGGGATATGCCTGCCACAGGTCAGGTATTCACTGAGCATTTTATATCAGAGCTGCTGATAGGCCCCTCTGGGGAGTAACGCCCTCGGTCCCGCCTTCCGAGGGAACACATAGTCACTCCATGGAGCTCACTTCCTCTTTTGCTTCTCACTGTGGTAAGGTAAGGTACTAGCCTGTCCAGTTGCTGTGATTGAGTCTGTATGAAAGAGCTCTCGCTCGAGTTCTACTGGAGTTCCTCTGCTTTATTTCAGAAAAATATTACCGGAAGTCGGCTTGCCACTTCCCTGGAATCAGTAACTCAGCTTCTGTGAACTGAGCTATAATCGTTGTGCAACTGCGCGTCATTAATCGTTCTCTTTTTTCACCATCGCTTGCGTTGCAGACTGCTTTCTAACCCGCAGCATCTGCTGTGTATGTGAATTTCTCCTGCTATTTGCAGCTAAAAAAAAAAAAAAAAAAAAGACGTGTGATTTTCTTCACCGGTTTGAAGGACCAAATGGCTCAAGTCCTGGAGTATTTGGCCAGGCAGCAGGCCCAACACCCTGCTCTGCGCTCTGCGCTTATGTCCTAGAAGGGATGTCCTCCCCGAGTGCAGTCTAGATCATGTACTGGAGGCTCTCACTAAGGCCCAGTTTGAGCCTATACATTCCATACAGTTGAAACACCTCTCTATGAGACAGCCTTTTTGTTAGTCATCACCTCCACCAAGCGGGTCAGTGAGCTACAGGCTCTGTCTGTGTACAGCTCCTGTGTGCGCGTCTAGGACGACGGAAATGGTATTGCTACGTATGAACCACGCATTCCTCCCTAAAATCAGTCAGTGCAGCTAGAGGCTTTCCATCCCCCTCCTTTTTCTTCGGAGGAGGATCAAAGACTAAAATCCGTCTGCCCAGTTCGGGTATTGAGGTGTTATGGTGTAAGGATCCTGGGTCAAGCCCTCTCAAAGCAGTGGCTCTCACATTTGATTGTAGACACAGTTTCGACCTCATATACAAGGGTGGCTGCGCACTCTACCAGAGGAGTGGCTACATCATGGGCCCTCTTTAGAGGAGCCTCATTATCCGACATATGTACTGCAGCTAGCTGGGCTACCCCGCATACTTTCACCAGGTTCTACCGACTTAATGTGGTAGATCCCTTAAAGCCTTCATTAGGCACAAGGGTCCTTGAGGTTGCACGCTCGCACCGCTAACCATGGTTTTGTGGTCTCGAGACATCCCTCGTCTGCTGTCTCTGTTCACGCTCCCTCGTGACGACTTTGGTATTCTTTTCCCAAAAGTATTGGTCGTCTTCGAATTGAAAGGGAACGTTAGGCTACGGATGTAACCCTGGTTAGCTGAAAGAGAAGACGACCACCAACCTGCGAGGTCGCATCAGTTGCCTTCGCGGTTTCAATGCAAAAGAGGACGTGAGCTCTGTGGAGTGACTATTTGTTCCCTCGGAAGGCGGGACTGAGGACGTTACTCCCCGGAGGGGCCTATTGACAGCTCTGATATAAAATGTTCAGTGAATACCTGACCTGTGGCAGGCATATCCCAAAAGTATTGTTGGTGGTCGTCTTCTCTTTCAGGAAACTAGGTTTGCAACTGTAACCTAACGCTATTAGGTATAACAAGACATCAGCCAATTCCTGTTACTCACCACACAATATACGCAAGCTAACCTGGTTCTTGCAAACAATAATGACTGTTAAAGACCACTTTCGAAAATATAGCATCTAATTATTTTATTTCTCAAGATTATACATTGCATCATTTTTGATGCACATTTAATTTAACTGAAAGCACAAAATTCTACATTTTTGCAGATAGCTGCGTACAGTAGCAGAACAGTTGTTTGATTTTGTAGCACTGCGTATTTATTTACATCGTGCTGTTTCCTCTAAGGTATTATGTGTTGTTTTTAAACTTTATATAGAAGGTGTTCATGTCAACCAGCGTATTCATGGCACTATGCAGTAGAGGTAGAACTGTTACACTTTAATAACTCTGTAATTATACTGGTGTCTGTGCAATTACAATGAACTAACATGCTTGATTACAAAATGATTTTTTTTTGCAGTTTTTATGTATGCAAATACTGTGTAATTACAATGTATTTAGAGACACCTAATGTAATTACCACAGTATCTTTTTGAAAACAACATTTTAAAAATGATGGCTGAACTAATTTGCCATATAACATATCTATTCAAGTTTCTAGGTCCTCTGCTCTTGTGTAGCTAAACAAATACAAGAAACAGGGGCAGGTAAAAATGCTACATATGTACAATGTTAAAAAAGGCAATGCGGTCAAAAAGTGACAGAATCAGGGTAGTGATTTGGACAGTTCAATTAAAACCTGCCAGCAATCTGCAGTCTTTTATTGTCACTTGAAATTAAAAGTTGGCAATGTTCAGTCTGGGAAGTAGCCCAACTTATGCCTATAGGCATTTTGGGCTGAACAGTGACATGTGGCTTGACGTAAATATGTAAATATGTTGCAGAACAGATGAAGGGCGGGATTGTGTAGCCAAGTCCTAGAGACCCTGGTTCCAAATCGCTCTGGATCGGCCCACTCCAAGTGAGATGTAAGAGGTCCTGCCGTTGAATCGACCATTTCAAATTTAACCAAAGGAAAGAATCACAAATCAAGAAAGAGCTTGAAGCAATCAAAGGTTGCCAGTCCCAGATGCCATGGCAGGTGCAAAATAATTAGAATGTCAGTGACACCTTTCTATGAAATCTAAAACTCGCTGCTTTGCCAAAGGTAAGTAAAGTGGCCCAGGTGCCAACCCTCATTAAAGCTACTGCCAGAAATTAGGCAATTACTTCAACAGGAAGTAAAAGAACACCTGTGTTTCGCATTAGGAGGTGACATCAATGCTGGCAACTTTCATGCTGAGTTGACATAACTGAGCTATCCATCATTTCATGAAATACTTGAAATTGCCCCACTGCAGAAACTTCACAAAAGCATGATTTAAGCATTGAGGCTGTCCTGCCAACCAACTGTTTGAACCACCTTCAACCTAATTAAGTGCTAGGCAAGTACATTATGTGCCATAGATTTGAAGTTAAGCGTTTGACTTTTGATATTTCAGTGAAAACTTGAAAAATAGCAGGCTGATGCAGTTGTATTAAACCTTAATTCACATTCAGTAACATCCAGTATAATTATTAGAGGAAATGACCAAGCATGTGTGCCTGAGAGTCTGCTGCGTGAATTAAAAACTAAAATAAAAAATACTGTTAAAAAAAAGACAGTTATGGGGAAGTTTAATACTTCTTTCAAAGGTTATTTTTAAATTTATAAAGCTTTCATAGTAAAAGGAATACTTTTAAAGTAAAAAAAGAGTATTTAATGTATTTGAAATGTAACATATTAGATTATTTTTCATGTCTACTTCCTATTAGACAGTTTTTTTAAATATAATGTAATCATTTTATTCCTTGACTTGATAGACAAAGATACAGATAGATCAAAACAACACATGCCATAATTATGATATTGTACTCTGTGGTTATTTAGGCCCAAATGTGTTACCTTAATAAAGCATGATCAACTCACTGTCTTAGTTAGTTAAACACTGATTTTTCTTTACCATGAAACTAATTTGCTAAATAAACAATACCTCAGGCTTGAATGAGTTAACTCAGGAACTGTGAGATGAAAGGTCATTACATCAACAATTTCTCTGTTAAAAAAATACGCTGGGACAAAGGAGAATTATTTACAATGTATTTGATTGTCTTTTTTTTTTTTTTTTTTTTTTTTTTTTTTTGTGGCTTACGCCACAAATAAACAGATTAAATTAACCCAAATGGCATCTTTTACATATTTTAACTTTTGTCTCCAATTACATATGCATAGTTTTGTTTTTTCTCTTCAATATGTTGATCAGGTTCAAACATAAGAAAGTATTAGAATTACCACTAGGCTATGCTAGAGGTTTTTCGCTTGAGTTTCATAAGATGTAATAATATTAGTCAAAAATTGATTAGTTAATCTGATTGTTTTTTTTTTTTTTTTTATGGCACATGTATCACAAGACCCCCGACCTCAGAGTTAAAAGTACTTGCACACCAGTCTTTATGTACTTGGTGGAGTGAACAAATAGACAGTAAAGTCAAGGTAATATGGTATGTAGTAATAATAAATTTCTGTGGGTGCATAAATAGGGAGGGATGATAGGTAACATGTGAGGAGGACATCACCAATACATCTACAATTGTTCAATGCCAAAGTCAATGCTGAACAAGAAGATGCCTACTGTGTTTTATATTAAGATAGTAAACATTGAATTCTCTGATGTCAGTTTTTTTTTTAATATTGACAGTGTTTTGCATGTCTTTAATTAATTTTGTCCAACCACTGTGTACCTCAAATAGAACTAAAAACTGTGAAAATAGTGTCCCCTTTTAAGTGCAGTACTTATGTTTACTATTAGTAAACTTGGTTGAAACAAACATGTGATGTTTTATTAAAATCTGAATAACATATTTTGAGGAGTTAATGATAGACAACATTCAAATATGAATAGCAACTTATATTTATGCAAAAGTCTATTTTATCTGAAAAACACAGCAAGCTAAGTTGTGTTCATTAGCTAGTATCTATTTTGTATACAGTAAGCAGTACCATTGAAAAGGTAATTAAAGAGGTACTATTTAAGATTCAAATATCATTTTTGGAATAACACAGAATAATGTGATGAATGAAATGTACAAAAAGGTCATTCATATTTATGCTAAACATTTTGTATGATCCTTTGTATATGTGAATCACAATGAGGTTCCCCCATTATTTTAACTAAATACCCTGATTATTCAAAATACCCCCATTATATTTAATGAGGGGTCTTTTATCCTAATAAATATGTGCATACTGTATGCATATGAGGGATAATTAGCACAATTAATTGCCCCTATATCATGTGAATTAAGGAGCAATCAAGAAAAAAACATTTGCATTAAAGCAACACCAAACATACTTAATACTGAACAGAATAAGTTGAGCAACATACTGCATTTGATATAAATCCTGTAGCAGGTCAACATTAGCAGATTCACTGGTTGACCTGATATTCACTCAAGTCATTCCCAGGTGCTTATCTTGAGTGAATATCGGGTCAGATATAAAGTTTACTCTTCCAGTTCTGTTTTTGTGTTAACAATATTGTAGATGTTTATTTGAAACAATACTGATGTTTATGGTTAAGGTCAACTGCAGGCTTCACTGGGTTTAATGTTGCAATGGAGTGATGATTCATGATTTCAGTAGGACGATGTACAGACTCTCACTTACACATACCACTTATTTTGGATAGCACACTGACTGATTTCCTCAGCCTTTCCTCAATGAAACCTTTGTGGGAGCTTCACCTCCAGTGAGATGGCAAGCTTGTGATGTAAATGCATTATTATTATTTTGTATTATTATTTAGTCATTTAGCAGACGCTTTTATACTAGGGGGTGAACTATGCATCAACAACTGCTGCTGCAGAGTCACTTACAATAGGATTTCGGTTTTACGTCTCACCCGAAGGATGGAGCACAAGTAGGTCAAGTAACTTGCTCAGGGTCACGCACAGTGACTCAGTGGCTGGGATTGAACCTGGAATCTCCTGGTAACAAGCCCCTTGTTTTAACCACTGGACCACCAAGTCTCCAATGCATGGGTCCAGTTTCCAAAATAACATCCCTGGTGGTTCCTTCTTTACTCTTTGGAGGTGCAGAGTTGCAGTATTGTGATGGCATTGGAAAAATCTATGTATTTCATTATTTGTCAAAAAACAATAAAACATTTTATATTCAGTGAATAAAACACGCCCAAACCAAGCGTTGCTAAACTGTTTTTATTCAGTATGATTGCAAGTCAGATTGCAAATTCAAAACATTAATTAATGTAAAGAACTTGTGGTTCAAACTGATCAAGTTTTAATGTAAGAAGACAGACAGACAAACAGTTCCGATTAGCTCAAAACCATGTTCCACGCTTGTAGTTCTAAATGCCTTCCAGGATTACTGAAATTCCATACAAGTTTCCCATTCAATTTCTCTTTTCTAACCCTATTTGCATAAGCAAATGAGGTCTGATTAGGTTAATCATTATAACAGAATACATGAATACATAACACACAGTCAGGTCAGCAAGGCTTTGGGGAGTAGCTAAAGAATTAGAGCAGGCTGAAGTATACAGAACACTGCAAAAAAAAAAACAACAACATTCTAATAGTCACCTGGACTTAGTTTACACATTATAAATAATGTATTATAAATAATACACTAGTTCTAATGTACTGTACAATTGATACAGTTTCATATAGGCACATGCTAAAATGACATGGTGGCTGTCACCCAGGCTATATTTGGCTTATTTTAACAAGCATTGCATTCATCACAAAATATAAGGGGGGGGGGCGACAATGATTTAGTATGGTGTCCACATTCAGAGAATTCCCATTTATTTCCTCTATGACAATCATCTGTTTTACTGTAGAAACTTTGGGAGGAGCGTGATGAGAGATGGCCCTTGACTTGATAAGTGGCAAGACCTTTGCATCAAAGAGGTATAGTTTATGATGCTAATAGCCTAGAAAGATGGGTAGACTGTCACTAATGGCTCTCCTGTTGAGCTGCTTCTGTTGAGGTGCTTAGGGGTTCTTAGTGATAGTTGGAATCTGGGGCAGCTTCCTGCTGGTCTGAGCAGGCTGAGGATAGAGATGTTCAAAGCAGAGGAGATTGAACCTTGTGTCACATAAGGGGAAAGAAAGACAATAGTTGATGCACAAACGCACCTCCCTCAGTTAAAAGAATACACTTTGGATACAGTTCAAAATATGCTTGCATTAACTACACACAGTTACCCTGTAGCTACCATTAACCAGTTACACAAAAAATAAGCAATGACCGGGAAATGCAGAAATATTTCATACTATTTTTGTACTTTTAACTAAACAAAAATAACAAGCTTCTTTTATTACTGTCTACAAATCCTGATACTGGGTTCCTGAACTGTCTGTTGCTGTAGTGAATGGTCTAATTGTCATCGCAGAGTACACAGTATGCAAATTGCTATCCAGATGTGGCTGCATATATGTGTTGTTGTACTTACTTAGTAATCACTCATACTTTGTGTTATTTATTACCGTGGCTGCATTTTAGTCCTGGTTGAATATGTTTTCGGTGTTTGAAATGGATACATTTCTTACTTGCAAAAGAAAAATGAAGGAGGTAAACACAAGTCTACAGAAAGTGCACAGTGACAGAAAGTTATGCAGAGTCCCTTTGGATCATTATTATGCTGGTTTTATAAAAAGTTTATCATTGTTAGTTTTATCTTGAGGTTAATGTTTTTGATGTTGTAAACATTTTAAATGGTACACATAATTATGCTGAGGCGGGAAGTAAATGGTAATGTGATAAATATTTACAGTGCAGACTATTTTGTATTATTTGTAAGAAAACCGAGTACGAGTGTTTCCAAAGACATTCCTAAATACTGTCTTTTAATTTTGTGCATCCAGGCATGTAATTAAGTTTTAAGAATGAAGCCTGCTGTTTGGTATTCTTAAACCTGCAGTTTGTCAGTCCCAGACTGTTGTGAAACAATAGATATTAAATAAACAGGGGAAAAATCTGATTATTCTGCCTTTTATTGCATCTGTGGTATCATTCAGTGAGCGAAAATTGTAAAGGGTACTTTAGCTGAAACAGGGTACAGTTCCAAAAAAAGGTTGAAAACCCCTATACTAAGCAATAGTGCTGACAGCACTCAAGTAGGACAGCTGAAGTTGTTCTCATTCTAGAAATGTGTAATATGTATTGGTAACACTTTATATAATGCTTATTAAGGTTTATAAATATATAATAGCTGCTTAATAACTATGTTATAGAGTGTTAATAAAGCACTATAGCTGGTTTATAACCATGCTAGAAATGTGGAATATGTATTGCTTTTGATTCTGGTATTATCCACTTTTCTGATAAAAAAAGAAGCCCGTTTTGATGTTTATTTTATATAAAACTATTGCAGTACATTATTTAATGTTAAAGATAACCACTGAGTCACATAACACTTCAATTTAAATGTTTCCTTTTAAATTGAAATATCGCTAACTGTGAACATTATAAAACATCATTCTTTCTGTGGGAATGGAAACTTCCACCTCCTGATCTGAAGAGGGATTCAGAAGCCACTGTTCATTATGTTAATGTACACAGAAATGTTCTTGCCGTTTAGTCACTTATGACCCCCTACCCGCCAAGAAGAACAGAGCTTCATGCATTCTCAAAATCCACTAGAGTGCAGTACATTTTGATATCAAAGTAAATCTTTTGGTAAGGGTCACAGTTACTGTCTTTCAGGGAGCCTTCTGGGTGCTGAATTTACATTTAAAATGTTAAAGGCTACATTACATATTATAATACAAAAATAAATATTCACTTCTCAATTTGTTTTAACTGGGCTTGAAGCAGATATCTATCTCTCTGCTAAAAAGGCAGCGAGAACGAAGCCCTGATTTAATCTGACTCTGGGGCCCATCTAAAAGCAATTGCAATCTTTGACTAATTTACCACTAGGCTAATCTGGGTCTGTGAAACCAGTCACCAGTGACTTTGGCTAGACTTATGAGGACCAGCTCACCACAAAGTCAGAACCTTTCAGATGGGAGATTGTCTATTTTGATCAGCTCCCTAAAGCCCTTTTTTCAGTTAACTTTGTTTTAGTTTGCTAACAATAAGAAACACGATTTTATTCAACTAGCTAGCTCGATGGAGATGGTTTGATTTTTTGACTTTCACAAATGTAAAATGGTGGAGATCCTTAGTTATTACTCATGGCCTTCAGTGTCAGTATACCACTTAGTTACTTATAACTTTTAACCTTGTCCTTGATATTATCACGTTCAGAAATGTTTTCTTATTGCTGTTAAAAAGCATTCAAAGCTCGATCTTTGGAATTTTTTGTTCTGTTGCATGCAGGTGATAGTCTAGTCATTCTAGCTGAATAATGTTTGCAAGGGCTGCAATCCATTCCTTAAAAGCAGAAACTGCTGTGCTTTAATTATCCCCTTTTTCATCGTCAGACACACTGGGGAAAGTGTACATTTGGATAAGTTAGGTGTTGAGTTTGTAATCAGGTCTTTTGTCATGGTAAAGAAGTATTACATTGAGAAAAAAAAGTATAACATTGGCACCAACATATCTTTGTAAGTTGAATTTGGCAGTGCATGCAATATTGTCCATCTGCTGTGTTGTTCATTAAAGGACAGTATAAGAATAAATTGTAGTTTTGAAACTGTTGTTTAATATCCAAACTCGAAATGAGAAGAGGTATTTTAATGGAAGGACACGCACTAATCTGTGTGAATTTAAAAGGTAGCGGTGTAGACAGTTGTTGTTAGTACTTTGTATTGTTAAAAAAAAAAACTTTAATGTTTGATACTTTCATTTTTACCAATTTAAGAAGTGAACTGTAAATTTCAATAATCTCCTTTCAACTGGCTCCCAAAGCATGCCAAAGTGAATTACCAATGAGCCAAGCAATGAATGATCTTTTATCCTTTGTAGTGGAGGCAAACAAGACAGATCTCATCCTTACATCCAGTGGGGAGTAGCAGTCTAATTAAACGTTAAATAAAAAACAGAGACCAGAGGCTAAGCCCTAGGCTTCTGTGGCCATGATCTCTGAACATTCAATTAGGTTATTTTCAGATAATAGAATACTCCTACAGGCAAGGAAAACGTCGAGCCAAACACAGTGTATCACTAGGTATGCCCATTGGCGGCAATTCTGTTTGGCTGTTGTAATTACAATGCTACCTGTGCAATTACCCATTTTCCAATAAACTTCTCTAATAGCATCTAAATGGGTAATTAGACTCAGATGCGATACTCACAACCTTTCACTAAGCTATTTATCTCTTTTTAATTTACTGTATCCTATAGTAGATCACTTCTGTATGAGACGTCATTGAAACCCTAGGTTTCTTTTTATTACAGGCTAAGTGGAACAGCCTCAATTCTTTTTCGTCTGCTGTATTCCCCTGCCAAGATTCA
Source organism: Acipenser ruthenus (assembly GCF_902713425.1). Taxonomy (NCBI): domain Eukaryota; kingdom Metazoa; phylum Chordata; class Actinopteri; order Acipenseriformes; family Acipenseridae; genus Acipenser; species Acipenser ruthenus. Next base: position 8,764,347 of record NC_081201.1, on the reverse strand, counting down.
GCATTACTACCGGTGGAGGTCACAGCAATCAGAAGCCTGCAGTACCGTATCTTCAGGCAATGTGTGGGGCTGGGAGACAATAATCAAGTGCTTGTCTGCAAACTAGTATAGAAAGATTACAAGAAATACAAGACAAGAAAAGTCCATCGCAATCTTAACTTAGATACTCTCACGTGGTCTTTAAGCCATGCTATTGTATGACTATGTACAAACATCTATCTACTTCTTGCATTTGCAGTATTCTTCAGTACTTGTATCTCTTTCAACTTTATGCTTTTCTACTTCACTATAGACACATGAAGTGTTGTATGACGCACTGCCATCACAAATACTGAACTCTAGTGGTGGGAGGAAGTGCTTGTGCAAACAAGACTGGCTCTCATGTCCCCCTGGATCCTAATTGACTGGAAACTTAAACAACATGTCCCTACTTGCGTGCATGCTGAGAAAAATAGTTAAGTGAGACTCAACAACATTGAACATTTAGAAGAAACAAATTACTTCCCACTGATAGAGACACTGTATGTACTTGTGCAGTATCTGTGTTAATGTTGTTGAACACATATACAATGGCATCATGAAGACTCAACCCAAATGTAATTGTGGATCATTTTGAAATGTTTGGAGGCTCTGTAGAGTAAAATGTAATAAAAATAAATGACCTGGTCACTGCATGTTCCCTCTGATCTGTGAGTTCTACACCTTTCAAAGACTGCAGTGTATACAAAAACAGCAGTCTTTTCAATGTACTGTTCCTCCCTGTATAATGTATTCCCCAGTGTACATTAAGAAAATGAACCAGGGTGAGTACAGAAAGCTCTTTCGGAGCAATAAAAAGAATAAACCAGGCAATGAAACCATGGTAGAGCAAACAGATGGCATTGCTTTGCTATGCAGACAGTGTTCAGCATTTTGTTCCACAAGCAGAGCTGCTGTATTTTGCACAATGTTTTCCCAATTCACCAGACAACCGGGAGCAGAACAAGATGAATCCGCTGTTCTGGTACAATGTGCTGAGGCAGCAGCTTAGCACTGGTGACTGTGATGTTCGCTGACATCTGACATGAATTCTGGCACATTCACTTTTCAAAATCAATGGGGACAATGCCTCACTGAAATGAAAAAAAAAAGCTTTATTTTAACTCTTCTTGCACTGAAAGAAACAGAGAATTTAGGCTTTTGCTTGACATCTAATGAAGGATATGTGATGATACAGTTCTGTATTGGAATTCATTGCAGGCCTGTTCCATTCTATATGATCTGTATTGTCTCTGCTGTTTGAATGCAGCAGGTATGTGAACTGATTACCAAATATGACCTGTTCTTGCACTCATGTCTTGGGCTTGTAATAAACTTCTCACCTCCTACTAGAATGTACTATATCTTTGCTGCACTAGCTTCCCTTTACTTAGCCACTCCAGAAAGTGAGGGATGTAATAATCTGCGGGTGCACAGATGGACTCAGACACAGAGAAGCTTACTTACTGCCATCTTTATTTCTTTACTGAACAACCCCTGCTTAGACTGCGCATGACAGGAACTGCACAGTAGGATTACATCCTTACAGGCATAACAAAACAGTTATGGCTACCTGAGTATTTCATTGGTAAGTGTGTGTGTAAATTACACCCCTTAGACAAAACGTAGTCTAAAATACTCAACAATAACCCTGCCTAACTTCTGGGCCGAAGTAGACTGTTTGGTACCCAGGAACAAGGGGATTATTCAGCCCCGCAGGTAGAACTTGTTACTAACTAAACAACACAACAGGTAACAATTCAGTCAAAATAGACACAGGTTCAAGTCCTGACTTAAAGGTCAAGTCTCCGTGGTGCTCTTTGTGGCCTCATGGGGTATCTCCAGGCTGGAGAAAATGCTGCCGGTGACGCATGAGGTTCTCCATTATTTGGCACATTTTCTGCTGGATTTTCATGAGCAGGAGCAAAAATCCTCTGTGTCACTATCCTCTTCTGGAGAGATGTCTTCTGTTGACTGCCCTGGAACCTTTGAAGTAATGTAAATATCTTTTCCCAGTTCAACTTAATCTTCTCGAGCCAGTTTCTTCCCAGTAATGCAGGTTTCTCTTCTTGCACTGCCGCTAGGAGTAGGGTCCAAGCTTCCCTCATAAGTGACTGGTACCTGTATCTCCCCCAGAGCAGGGATTCGGTCTGCTGTATAAGACATGAGCTGAATATGCGATGGGTGCAGTGGCCACTTCCTAATGTTCTCCTCTTAGATGTGCTCTGGAACAAAAGATACTGATGCCCTGGTGTCAAACTGCATGCTAACCGGGTTGCCCACCAACTCGATCTCTAGGTAAACTCCATCGCCATTCCCTTGAGTTGTGTAGACAGTAAACAGCTCCAACGACTCTTCTTCCAATTTCGTCTCTGGTTTGGTATCAATGACATACTGTGCATGAGCTGCATGTGATGCACTTTTGCACACTCAGTGCAGATTACCACTTTTCCACAACTGCGGCATATTTCTTGACGAAATCTGCATGTGCTTTGTTGATGGTTGCCCCCACAATGGTAACAAGATTGATTGGACCTTGTGTAACTGGCTTGTGGTGCCTGGTTCCGATAACCTTGTGGCTGCTGACGAAATGGTGGTGGACCACTTTTTGGTTTGGAATGTCCCTTGGCTCCTGGCACATGGGTGACTCTGTGATCCTCACTTCTTGAACAACTTCTGCCTATAATATATATATATATATATATATATATATATATATATATATATATATATATATATATATTTTTTTTTCTTACCAAAAGGAAGCAGCAATGTACCGAACTGCTTCTGTACTTGTTAGGGTCGCCACTGTAATAAACTTTCTGGATGTAACATAGTGGAAAAGTGTGGCTTGTGAACATTCACGATGTTATAGAAATACAGCCACAACTAGCTAAGACAATGGTATTAAGAGGTCTTTTGGAACCCGTTTGCATCATTCCTATGCATTGTATGCAATATGTTTACTCAATAAATGGTTAAACTCATGACATTAAACCAATGGCAATATTCTCCACAAGGTGTTAATAAGAAGGCAGCTTTAGACGTGGAAGAAACATAAGGCAACAAATCAGAATTGAAGATCACACAAAAGCTCATAAAGCTTTATGATTAGGCCCCCATTATTGTTAAAAGTATTGTACTTCAAATTAGGTCATTTCAAATCTAACATACTTATTTGCCTGTCTAAAGGAATGGCGGTCCTAGCTGATGGAGGAGTTGGTGTCAACTGCAGACTTAAAATTAGCAACACAATTTGAATGTGTGTTAATCTTCCAGTCAAGCCACTGAACATGCAGAATTGGAAAGACACTGCACGCTAGTCAGCACTGTAAGATCTGTGTGAATATGCTGTCTGCAGGTTTTTCTTTCCAGTCGTCAGCTATCCATGGCATTATTGCTTCACTACCCACAGACCAGACAGTATTATTAGAGAAGGCAGCAGGCATGGCCCGGCTTGTCTTTACAGCTCCTAATAAGTCATAGGTCAGGCCTGTTGTTTGTCTTCCCCAAACCCCTTGGCCTTACCCAGCAAAACTCTTTATAAATTAATTATATCAATGACTTAATTTAATATTTAAAGTGGCAGTGGCCCAAAATAATGTTCGGTTTTATTTATTGATATTCAATTTACTGTAAGTTGAGAGACAGCTAATTTTACTCTGGATACTAGGCTGTTTGGGCCTTTTGGTTTTGTGTGCAGATGCAGTTTATGAGTCAGTTCAATGCACTTCTTTTAGGTGCTGGGGATTTCTAGTGCAGGTAAGATTTCATGCATAGTTGAAGGAATAAGTCATTTTCATTTTTTGCAAGATGTTTTAGCATCTCTATAAAATCTTTAAATGTTTTTTTAGTGCCTCTGGTTAACCTTGGGACTTTTATAGTAAAATAAATTAATAAGCTAAAATTAAATGCAATCTTAAGGAATTAAAAAAGATCTACATATGACAGGCCTGTAGACCCCCCCCCCCCCCACCCCCTCCCACACACACTCCACCTTACCACCCCAGAGAGTTTAGGCATAAAATAAAGGTTTACTTACCAATAGATATTGAATGATCTGACAATATAATGCTTCAAATGGCAGCTCAAGGGTAACTAATGGTTTAAGCTAGTGGTAGAATGTTACCACCCTGCTACATATTCCTATTTTCCCAGTGATCTATTGCAGCATAGTAATGAATTAAAACAAAAGTTTTGCAATAAAAAAAAAAAAAAGATAATACATTTCACATTACTTTCCAAGATAGGAATCTGACTTGGTCCCCCTCCTAACAAATCTACTTCATTTCTTTTGTCCTTCAGGCTCATGAAATACAACATGTGCTCAGGCAATATATCCTACCTTATCTGGAGACTCGGGCAATCTTATATGTTTCTGTAAGGGGAGCAATATGGCCAGAGGAGATATTGGCAGCCAAGGCAAGAAGGAGAGAAGCAGACACAGTACGTTGTAGTGCAGAAGTAGCTTATTGATGAGGTGCCAGATGAATGCAAAAAACTATTTACCAAAACAAATAACATTCATTAAACTAAACAGGAACAAGAAAATATGAATCTTAAATGGTGGTGCATGAGCTGGACAGCCTCAGGCACACCGAGAGGGCGGGGAGGACGGGGACATTTCCCCGGGGCTCAATGCCTCGAAGGGGGGCCCTGATGAAGGGGGAACTTTAATTTTTTAATATATAGAAAATATTTTAAAACAACCCTTTGCGTTCCCACCACCACATTAAAAAGAAAAACTCCCGTACTGCACACCGAGCCGATGTGCTTCTGTGTAATGATTGTGTATCCAGGCGCTGTCAAACACTTCCTTTCACTCAGTGATTTGAACTTTCGCATTTCATATTTTACTACACCAAAAAGCTGAAAAAAAGGCATAACAATTTTATGTATTTTTTCTAAAAACTTTAAAAGAACCCTAAAGTTGCACAATATATACCACAGTATGAATTATTCTATTATTAAGATCTATAATTTGCTCAAAACAACGTGGTGCAGCAGTTTGTCAGTGCGGGACATACCAATCCTTCCCCGGGGCCCATGACTGCTCTCGGCGGCCCTGGACAGCCTACTCAGTTTTCTGGTGGGTGCATGTAATAAAAACAAGCACAAGAGCAGCACAACTTCAAGGAGGCCTGAGGTGCAAAGTGAACAACCTCAAAAAGGTAGTGGTTTTTAGGGCCTAATGATGCTTGCTAAGCATCTTTTAGGCAGATATTACCAATTCCTAGAGCCCTGTGTTTTTCGCAAATAAGAAATAACACAAAATGTAACATATAAAACTAAATAAAACGAAAAGCAAATATAAAAAGAAATACCACGAAAAACCATTACAAAGCAAGCATAGAGTGACATTTTTAAATTGTGAGGTTTATACAGAAAATACTTTAAATAAATACTTGCAATCGTAGTTGTCAAGGCTCAGCCGTTACCATAGATACGGTCTGAAGGGAAATGGAAGCTCTGTCTAGCACTTGCGCAGATATATAATTTAGAGCAAGATGTTTGGGAATTAAAATTGTGAAGGAAGAGAAAAGACGTTTGTTTTTAAAATGCCTGAACCACGCATAACAATTAAACAACGCTGTAAAGAATTTGAGCATGAGGGGATGTATGCAGCTGAAGGTGACAAAATAATGATGTGCAGATTTTGAAACTGTTGGCTGGAATGGGAGTCAAAAGATACTGTTGTTAAGCATCATTAGCTGTTTATTGCTTTGGGGGAAAATATGGCTTGTTTGCTTTGCTGTATTTTGCATTAGTATGCTAATTCTTTGTTTTATTTCAAGTGGTGCAAACTTTGCACTGGAGCAAATGCTGTTTTGGTTTTGAATGGATTTGAATGAATTAATCTGCTTTGCTTAGTGTTTAAATACTGAGAAACTCCAAGCTTATTGTATACTGGAGCCCTGCTTTATTTAATGGGTAGCTGTATGCGCAATTATTATGACAGACCCACAATAGTAGGGCAGTGTAAATATATATATATATATTTTATTTTATCTTATTGTATTTTTATAGAGGGCATGGGCAGTATTTACTGTAAATAGACAGTTAATATTATATGCCAAATATTACCATTACTGCCACTAATAAGAAATTGTGGTAACTAAATGTTACAAAAAATCGGATAATGTTTAATAAAAAATATGTACGTAGTTAAAACATGATGTATATTATACTATTCTTGATATACATCTATTTGAGTTGTTTTATTAATGTGTATCTGTAAAAAAATGACATTTGTGAAAAACAAAACGAAAAATTATAAAAAATAAAACGAATTTCACAGGGCTCTACCAATTCCTTTACAGGAATAAAAAATTAGTTTAGTAGCTTTGTTTAGTAAGGTTCTGATTTATGGGCTAAAGAACAGTAGAGAGCAGTAATTTTTAGGTCATTTTAGGACATTCATTATTTTTACTTAGGCAGTAAAGTATAAGAAAATATTCTCAGAAATGATGTACATTTAAAATACTAATAAATAGTGTAGCACAAGGGCAACTACACATGTATCAGATTTCACCACTGTGATGACATTTTCTGTTTTGTCATAACAATTGCATCACAATGGTATAACCCAGTACATGCATGGTACTGTCTTGAGCTACGGTAGGACCAGTGTGCTACTGTATCACGATCCCTGTGTAGCATTTATTCCACTTATATTGTGTTACCATTGCTGCTAATGCTGTGGCATGCTATTGGTTCAGCAAAACGGGTAATGTGAAGAGAAACAAAAAATAATCAGAGTGTTAAAACCAAGCCTTTTCTGTTTATCCTTGAGGTTACACCAGTGATACTAACTGACACTATGCCAAATTTACATTCGATTGAAACAGATGAAACTACACAATGTTTAGTGTATGTGGTGTGCTCTTCTTCTTAGGAATTGGTTATTGAAATCTAGGAAATAAATACCCTTTGGAACACCCACATGTGTGGGATCAAACAGAACCCGGGGGGGGGGGGGGGGGGGGGGAGATATAGGAGAGGATGAGAAGCTTTTTTTGAAGGACAAATAAGCTAATCAACTGCCTCGCTTGTGGAAACCGTAGCACAGAAAGAAATTGATCCTGCAGCCTTTTCGGCATTACCCAGTCTTTGTGCTTTCTTTTTATTACAAAATCTGTACCTCCCGCAGTTTTCCTTGAGCACTCACTGAAGCTCTGCAAGAATTAGACATTTCTGGTTTATTCTAAAACAGACACATGGAATGCGTTAAAGCAAGCATACAACTTGAATAAAATACAGTACATATAACGAATGCACTCTTTGTAGCTGCCCACAGCTGGGTTGCGTGATATGCACTCAGAGGAAATTGTTGTTTCTCATTTGATTCTCAAACATACCTTCTTGAGCATTAATGGGCTCTCCTTTATCATTCACATCCTTAGATTTACACAGCTGGCTCTTTTGTTTATTCTCACAGTCTGTTTTCCTTCTCCTCAAAGGCCATGGGAGAAAGAAGAGGAGGTTAGGTAATCAATACATATTTGCATCCAATGCAAAATCCTTTGAGCTGTAGAGAGCACTGGTCCACCCCCTCCTGCCTCTGAGAAATCTTGGGGAAAAGGTCTATAAAGTCACTGATTTTACCTCTGTTTATATCTGTTTTTCTTGTCTAGGAATTAGAGCAATATTTCACTCCATGTACTCAAGGATGGAGGTCATTGAATATGCAACAAAAGCTAAAATAATTCCTGTCTGGTGTCTGGAGATAGTGATGTCTGAAATGTATTGCTGACAATATGCTGTTATATATTTGGGGAAATATATTGTAAGTCGAAATCCAAAGCATCACAATGTTGTTGATTATCAAATTGTAATTGCTTAAATGTGACTAATACAGCTTAAAAAATATGTAGTATATATTTTTAGGGAGTCATAGCCTTGAATCATATGTAAGTGTTCTAGTTGTTACAAAAAAAAAAAAAAAAACATGATTTGATTTCACCGTTGAAGATCAAACCCAACCACTTTTTGTAATCTTTATTTTTAATTTTTTTCTCTAATATTTAGTACCTCCAATTTGTATGTTTTTGATCTTTGAATTAACTGTTGTTTTTGTTTTCAGGGTTTCAATTAGCACAAAATTACCCTTACATAAAATGTGATATGTTATTAGCAACTTTAAAAATGGAAATGACTTGGGCTTGAAATACAGCACATACAAATCTATATTTTCAGGGTCCTTTGGGTGGGGGTGGGGGCTCATCTGGTAAAGGCACGACTGTGTGGTGTGCAAAAGTGATGCAGTCAGGGGAGCTCAGGAAAGTATCTTGGCTTGGGATTTCACAAGAAGCTTTGCAATAGGGAGGCAAATTGGCAAGAACTGTTTCTCCTCACCGCAAGACGCCCAGTGAGCTCAAAGCATACAGCAGCAGGACTGACTGACATCTGCTGTGGGGCTCATGTAAAGAGGCAATTGGCTTGGTCTTGGGGTCGGGGGGGCTCACTGACCTTCAGTTCTCCTGAGCTGTTGTGGGGATTGCTGGAGTGAGGGAACATAACTGGACGTTCAAAATAGGCTAGAAAAACAGAGCTAAAATAATTGGGAAGACTAAATAAAATAAATAAACAAAATCATTCATTTAAATTAGCCTTCATGCATTCATATTTGCAGCTCTGAATCAATTACTGCCCAATGGTCAACAAACAATGCTTAACCCATACCTGCATTTCTTTGCCATAAATCACCTGATTTTAAGGTTGTACAGCATTTTGCTGAGGCAGTCAAAACAAGTCATTAGTACATATACCAAAAATGGGGGTGGAGGTTGGAAGAAGGTATTCACTAAATATGTACATGTATGTATGTTTTCCAGCTCTGTTAATTTGCCTAGAATAGTTAATTTGCCTAGAATATTTACAATAACATTCAATGGTAAATTGTAGCTGAGAAACATTTGAGAAATGATTTTGTGTCAAACAGGTTTCTTATGTGTTTATTTCCATGTACATACGCTGTAATCATCTTGATAAACTTGATTGTTAGGGAGTTGACACACAAAATCTGCCAAATATCTTGCTGTTTTTGTATGGTTTAAAACATACAGTTTGCTTTCTTCCTCGGATTGCACAAGTCTGGCTTTAAACAGGCCATTTCATTTGTGAAAGCCTCCGTCAATACTACCACCAATTCATCCTCCTGACAGCCCTTCAATCTTTCATAGTGCATTAGCGCCAGAAGCTCAGTAATGTAAAGTTCACAACCTGCAGCAAAAGGTTTTTTTCAAAATATAAAAGAGAAGCAATGGGAGCTGAGGCTGCATAAGCCAAGAATCTCTCAACTGGAGACATTGATGTATAAACGTGGCCTCAGATGGGTCAGGCAGGTGTGTCTGTGGTTTTGCATTGTCGGAAATGTGATACCTTGCACGTGGAGGTGGAAAGGCTGTTACATCTATGGCTTAGATACTCTGGATCCCATTTTAACATTATCATTTGAGAGATGATCACCGTAGCCATTAAATAACCCAGTTTTTAAACAATTTCCAGAGCCTTTAGTACAACTCCCAGAGGTCTCCCAAGAAAACTGCACAGATCATCATTGTGAAAGTTATTTCCAGCAGGTGTGGAAAAAGTAGTTCAGCCACCACATAAGATGACAGAATGAAATATATCACAAATGACCAAGACAGTGTAACTAGGCTACACCAAAGAGAGGGGGAAGGGGGAGGGTGGGCAGGCAGGTGCTGAAAGATGGTTAACCTCGTAGCTGTTTTTATTAAACCAACCTAAAATAAGTTTCTACAGGCAACCACATATCAAGTGGCTGTTTACTTTAAGGGCCTTAAGGGCCTCACCCTTGGGTTATCCTTGGAAGCTGGCCTCCTTCTACAGTAGTTGCGCTGGTGCCCTGTACTTTTTTGATGTGTTGACAGCATACATCACCTGAAGTCTGTCACTTCTTAATTTCACAAGTTAAAGCTCACAGCAATGATCTGAAACATCTCAAAAGCATAAGCAAACAGTACTAACATACCTATATGAGCACGACTCATTCTTTAAGCCAACAGACCTCAGAGTGGGGACTATTAATAGGCCTAATACCCAGTTACATCATAACTTCTGGAGATGTCCCCCCCCCCCATATTCCTCTATGATATTGCAATATTAATAAAGTATAATGCTTCTGGCTTTTTCTTTTATTAACGTAGCTAAAGCTTTTGACATGGTTCCTCAAAAGTCATTTCTGAATGAGCCGCTTTTGCTTTTATTCGGTACCGTTACTGAATGAGCTGATTTTCTTTATGTTACACATAAACGGTTTAGATATTACCTTGCCTCTAGAGAACAAAGCATCATTATGCAGGCTATTACATCAGAAGAGTTACTATTCTCTTCTGGCTTTCCCTCAGGATATCTTATTGGACCCTTTCCCTCTCTTTTGCCCTTTTAATGCTGTTCATTTTCTAAATCTCTTTTCTTCCAACACTAGACTTGCACATTGTGCAGATATTACATTGTGCCAGTAAGTTTCTTCTGAGGATGGCTTTATTCATCCCCAAAATCGTAAAAAGAGACCTTTTTCCCACTTTTTATTGCATCTATGAATTCTATTTCCTAAAATAAAAAAAAAATGTTTTGGCAAAAACATGCTTTGTATCGGGAATAAAAACCTTTCGAGAGAGGTTGTCTCACCAGTTCAAGTCTGAGATATAACTACAGTAATGCATAGAATAACTAATTAAAATATTCTGTGCTAAAATATTTGGATTATGTTGACGTTTACTGCAGTGCCTCTAAGTAAGTTCCAATGCTGTTCATTGGTTTTAAGAGCAATTAATGATACACATACATTTTCATGTAAAAAAACATTCATCACTTCATAAAATATGTATGAACTGTGAGAGATGCCCCTTATGAACCTTCTGGTATAAGAAACACATTCTGTGTAGTTTGGGACTATATAGTTCTGGTGGCCTAAACTGAATCCTTACACCTTGAGAGAAGCATCTCTCATTCTAATCATTATAATCAGGGGTTCAGATAACTGGTATGCATGTGCACCAATAAAAAACAAATGCGCACTTACATATTGTTTTTAACACGCAAATGTGTACCATCAGTACGTTTTTAACAGGAAAGCATTTTTCATATAGGCAGCGAGGGTGCTCATGCTTACAAGGTCATGCATTATCTGGCTGTGACCCAAGGTCTCAAGGTCTCTGGGATCTGTCAACGATCCCCGGGTAACTGAGCTTATTATCACTGACCATAATTAAATACCAGTCCCCATATTTCACTTAAGGCCGGAGGGTTCCACCAATTCACTAAAAAGTCAATTCCTGCTAGCGCTAGCATTGGCTGCTTCAAGGTTTCATAAAAAAAAAAAAAAAAAAAAACGGAGAGCAATAGGTGGAATCACTCTAGTTCATAATCATAACATCAATCATTTTCTTCTAATGGAGACTTGAAACAACCGATGATAGCAGGGATCTCGATTTAGCTGTCCATTCAGAGGAGAGGGATGTGGAAGCTCACTTCCCAAGCGTGGATGTTTAAGAGCCATTACATTTAAACGTGAGTTAAAAAAAAAATACATTTACTTAAGCATTTTACTTAAAATAATATTCTTCTATAAATACCATTGTGCCGTCAAGCTAACGTGTTCAACAAGTGAAGAAGTGTTTTGTTTTTTTGCTTTTGAATCCACAGGGCTAGGATTTGGTGATAGGCTATTGAAATAAATAGAGAATGGGTGATGATTTGTTACACATTGTAATAACCAGCAATCTGGAGGCCTACTTAAACATTCAGAAACTATTGTTGTCTCTATTGTTGCCATTAAGCAGTGCTGCTTGTGAGCGTGGGTATTCACATGTCAGCATTTTAAAAAACAAATATCGCTCCTGCCTATAGGCCTCACGCCTTTCTGCCCTGATGCATATTCATATGTGTAAGATGACCACTGAAACCTTTTATCCTGAACCCAGCATCCTTGACAGAGGTGCTAAATGGTGTTAAACTGTTTTAAAAGTTTAGCACCAGAGCCCCCCTTACAACTTCTCACATGACACAAACCTTCTCTCCTGTGTATGTGGATGAGTGTTGGTGGGTCATTTGAGTAGTTCAGACCCAATAATAAACTATCATCATCTATGCTTGCTGACAAATAAATAAATAAAAATATACTGTATATCATAATAACAATAAATTAAACTTGTCTACTAGCTCCAAATTTACACCCCTAATCCTTGACATCCCAATTGTTTGAACTGTCGGAGGAGGAGGTGGAGCTCGACAGCGACTTGGATGATGACCCCTAATTTTGGTGAGTACCAAACCATTTCGGCAAGTACTCATGCGAGAACCTAATGATGAAAGTTATGTGAACTCCTATAATCTCTTGTTATAGTCATTTTTTATTATAAACCACAAGTAAACCACCTGAAAATTTGACATTTGAAAAATTCATGTAATCAGTGCTAACACAAAAATGACAGATTCTCATCACTCTTTTAATTAACCTTTAATCGGTCAAATAGTGTAATAAAATGCCCTTCACGCCAGTCATTTCATGAAATGCAATGAAACTTCTATTTTAATCAGTCAAATAGTGTAATAGAATGCCTATAACAGCAGTCATTTCGCAAAATGCCTGATATATATATATATATATATATATATATATATATATATATATATATATATATATATATATATATATATATAGATAGATAGATAGATAAACATAAGAACACCACACATCTACTAAAAACTAATACCTACTGTAAAAATAGCAATGTTGTTTATGGAATAGCCTGTGAAAAATCTGATGAAATCAAATATGTTGGAGAGACTGGAACTACTTTATATAAAAGAGCACTTCACCAGTCAAGGACATGACATAAATGATGTAAAGTTTGTAGTATTAGAACAGCTAAAATTAGACAATGCAACATATAGAAGAATAAAAGAAAGTAAATTGATAAATAGACTGAACACGATTATGCCATCGGGACTCAACAGAAAAGAATGAACTAATTAACTTCAATAAATATATAACATTTAAATAAATAAACAAAATTCATTCAAAAGTTGTGCATGCTAGGAAGCCAAATCAGGACTGATCCTTGAGAAAGATATGTACAACATATTGAAACGTTGGGCAGCTATATATTGGTGAAACAAAACAACGCTTGGCTGATCGCTTCGTGGAACATCTGAGAAGTATACAAATTAACACCTCTGCCTTTCCTGTCGCCAGACATTTGAACAGAAATGACCACACTATAGAAGACATCACAATTCGTGGGATGGTTCAATGCTATGGAACTAATGCTGTCAGGAAACAAAAGGAATGTAAACTTATTTTCAAACTAGGCACTTTGGAGCCATTTGGAATGAACATTCTATTCTGAGGTCGTCATCATCATCATCATCATCATCATCATCATCATCAACATTCTGGAATTTTGTTTAAAAGACTACTTTTTTTTTTTTTTATCAACTTCTTAAAGCACTGTTTTTTTGTATTCAGCCAATGAAGGACTTGCAGTCCGAAACGTCCTGATAATTGGTTTGTAATCAATTATTCTACCTTTTTAAGTACCTGAAATATCCTTTTCTTTTTTTCTTTTTGATCATTTTGGTACACAGCAGTTTTCCTCTCTCTCTCTCTCTCTCTCTCTCTCTCTCTCTCTCTCTACATATAATGAATCAGTCCCTAGAAATTCTGGCATGTGATTGGTTAAAACCTCATCACATGACTAAAAACAGATCCACCTATTGCCCCCATGACGCTGTTTACGGTCAATAGTTTTTTTTACAAAGTCCCTCACATTACATCATCACGCTGAGCGAAATCCAACTCGATGATGTAAATAAATAGAATGACTCCTCCGAGAATTCTATGCCGCAGTGAAAGTCAGACGGACAGTTCTATGCCAAAAAAAAAACTTTACTAACTACGCGCTATGGACTTCAAAAACATTACTTTTGTGACTGATTCATAAAACAAATATGGACTGTAGACTTTAGATGGTGGCTGTGTGGTCTGGTGGTTAAAGAAAAGGGCTTGTAACCAGGAGGTCCCCAGTTCAAATCCCAGCTCACTCACTGTGTCACCTTGAGCAAGTCACTTAACCTCCTTGTGCTCCGTCTTTCTGGTGAGATGTCATAAGTGACTCTGCAGCTGATGCATGGTTCACACACCCTAGTTGCTGTAAGTCGCCTTGGATGAAGGTGTCTGCTAAATAAACTAATAATAATGATGTACTGTTTAGTTTATTGATTTTTTGCTTTTTTTTATTGATGCAAGCAGCACTGTTTAATACTTTTCTTTTAAATTTGAATTAATACAATGAATTTGTAAAAGCCAATGCAGCTGGAACTATTGTCTTATGGTTTTGGAAATAAATGTTCAGTAAAGCAAAGAAGATATGTTATTGAACTTGTTTGGGTACTTGATACGCTAAAATAAAATAGGTTAATACAGATGTGATGTGGGATGTATAACGTGATTTTACGCTCTGTTAATTATTACTTTTTAAATTTGAGGGGGGGGAGCGACTTTTACGTCAATGCGACCTATACAGCGATTTTTACGGTAGGTGCAGTACCATTTTATACTATAGTAAACATACTGTAGCATGATAAAGGAGTGCAGTGGAAGGGGCCAGGAACCCTAAACACTTGATATTCCCCAGTTCCCCCTACTAATCATCCACCGCGCCTCTGCTCAGGGCTGATGGGACTTCCTTCTAATGGAATGAGTAGGTAATTAAATCTCCATGTGTTCCTTTTTTTAATGCAAGACCTCTTCTGAGCAGAAACTGCCAGTGGTGCCAGTTGAGTGCCAAACGGAGCTGTTCTATAATATGTGCTAATGGGCACTGGGGATTAGTCTGTGATTCAGAGGTGAAGTGCAAGTACACAGGAAAACAATATTCAAATGTATAAGGTCTGCCGCACGAAATCCTAACTTTGTGTTCTACCATAAAATAGTTTTCTTTTTCCATTACTGCATTGCAATTATGTCATTTGTGCAGCACAGAAGGCCCTGGGAAAGGCAATGCTCCTAGTAGTGGAGAAAACAAAGGCGAAATAATGATATGTGTGTGTTTTCATCTACGGTGTGTGTTCATCAATAACTTCAAAACACTCAATCAAAAAAATGTAAGTTAAAACTTCAGTACACTGATGCGGAAGACACCAGCGGAAATATGTGTCCACTTTAAGTATTACCTTACAGGTCTTACAGACCACATTATGTTTGTATTTATATTTGTATGTACTTTAAGTATACGAGATGGCTTCACTGTGTATTGACATACAGTATTTCCGTCTGTGGAAACAGTTTTTATAGGTTACAACACAGACTACTTGATTCCTTAGTCTGGCAAATGCCAGTGGTGTTCAGTTTGGATGAATTTTTCATGAAGTCACTGATAATAGAAATCTTTTGCTTTTGCTTTACCATCTTCACAGTGCAAATTTAATCTCTCTGGATTGTCTGTATATTCCTTAAATTACCACTGAAACTTTTAGGACTTGCCCTCTAATCCTAGCAGATTTGTTTTACAAAGGTAATAACCAAGTTCTTGCGTGGACCAGCTGACCAAATATAATCTACATTAAGAACCAGTAGTTTTCAAACTAGACCATACACATACATTTCATAGAGAATGTTGGATCACATCTTTTTTTTTAATTTCCTGTGGAAATGATGCAACAATGATAGGTTACAATAGCTAGTAAGATATTGCTTATTATACACAACACTTTACAGTGATATACAATACCTGAAATTATAAACATGTAGTAACCCTTTGTCACAAAAAATGTATAACACACAAAACATGGCAAAGGACAATGTGATTTGGTCTTAACATCAACACAGGTAACTCATTATATTATAATTATATTTATCACTGGCCTCCTCACTAGATCTGTCTGGTAGTCCTTTTACATTTTCTCCGCTTCACTGAACCCCCCAGAGCTACAATATATCAAAACACAGACTTTGTACTGCTGATTTGTAATAGTTACTACTCCTACTGTGATATGTTTTTTGGCAATGTTTAATGTTTTATAAACCTCTCTGTCTTTTCTTTTCCCCACAGTAAATTACAAACTCTAAATCCATCGCCAAAATGGAACAATAAACTGATTGCTTCCCTATGTCATACAGTAATCTGTGCAATTCCTGTAAACTAATGTAGCTGGTTGACACTGGCTTTCATGTCTCTGACTCATACTCTTCTGGTAAAGCGTTTTAGGGTCATTGTTAAAATGTGTTGAACCCTATGTACTGAAATCATGTCTGTCTGCCACACTGTGAAGACAATTACTTACTTTTAATCTTTTATGCTAGATTCAACCAGCAGAGACCATCAGCTTTGCATAGCCAGGATGCAAACCTGCACTCCCCTGACCACATGACTTACCCTGCACACCATACGGCTGTGCCTTTACAAGGTGAGTCACTCAAGTAAACTTCTTACTGTACTGCTCATTCGTATAACAGCAATTACTGGTACTCTGCTTAATTGTTTCCCGAGTAATATAAAGCATGCTATTATCTAACACTGGGAAAAGATTGTTATCTTTTATTTATTGATATCAGGACTTTTCAAGAGAATGATTTTTTTGTAGTGTAGTCCCACACGCCTCAGATAATAAGTATTCCTGTAAACTGTGTAAAGTTCTGGAATACAGTTTACATTACATTTGAAAACTCAGAGTGAACCTGCAGCCTACTTGATCCCCATGCACTTTGACACTCTTTATCTTAGTAGGTAAGCGCCTCCTACAGTGTTAAAAAGAAGAGGCTCCGTTCTGTCTATTGCCACCTGTTTGTATTAATGAGGGAGAATGGGACCCCGGCAGCGGCATTCTAGCAGATGTTAAAATAATCCCTTTAGAAAAATTGAACAAACTATCAGCCTGTATCCGAATTATTAATAAAACAAAATCCAAATCAGCTGTTGTTCAGATGGCCAGAATAGATAAGAAGATGAAAGAAAACATCCCACAGCTTACTCACATACCTTCTACACTTTTCATGGTTTTAATTTAGAGGTTTTAATTAAAAAATAAATAATTAAATAATTTAAGATTGATGAATAGTTTTTAATCTGTACGTCAAACAGTTCCTTTATAATGTATTTGTTTAAACTCACCAGGCTGGAGTGGGGTTGCACTGCTAGAAACAAGATGAATGAATTTCTTTCCCCCAATTGATACCTCCCTATCATAATTCACCAGTTAAATACAGTACTGAACAGCCTACAGGTGCACATCAATGCGTTCTTATTAGGCCTTGAATATAATTAATTCCTTTTAAGTTTTTATGTATTTATTTATTTCCTAAAAATGTCATTCTAATGACATTAAAAGGTAACTATAGTGTTGGGAGGGGGTATAATGTTATAAAGCACTGTTACCAGCAAATATCGTAGCAGTGCTAGTTCTTCAAGACTAATCAAAATCGTCTCTGTAGAAATTCTTAATAACAATGATAATCCTGTATTATATCCACTGTATTTCAATTTGTCCAAACCGCTCTACTTAAAAAAAATAAGTTGACATTTAATAAGTTGAATGCTTTTGTGACCAAGAGGACAGAATATTTCTGGTCACATTTTAACCAATTGGGTTGGGAGTTTCAATCTTAAGATTTTAATAAAGCATATTTTGTACTACAGTGTTTTGTGCCCCAGCTATAGTCCATGTTTATACTGGAGTTTTCATCCTTCATTGGCATATAAGCTGATTTTCCACATTGTTACCATGGGGTATCTAAACTAATGTCCATATCTACAGTATGCAAATTGCTTGATTGCCTAAAAGAGTTGATAATGCGTAGAAATAACAGGTAATAGAAAATTACAGGTGCATCAGCGTCAAACATTTCATCTGGGAACATTTTTATTGCCATGAAAATCACAAAAAGAGTATTGGAATTAAATTATTCAGATCACTCTGTGTGTGGACAGAGGAAGCCTCCCAAGATTAATGATGCAAATTAGTACTTGAACAGAATGTATAGAAGGTTGTTTTGGTCAGAACCTGCGGAACTGGGTTGACAGTAGTCTATACGCGTAGGGTAAATGAGTGTTGAAAACAAAGCACAAAATTGAGAAAACAGAAATGAATGGCATGGACACAGGCACTATTAAAATGAAACTACAGGGAGCTGAGTGCCTTTAAGTAATTTAATAACTGTTGCTTCTCCTGGAACGGAAAAGGCTTTCGGCAAAAGTGCTTGGTGTAACTGCAACAAAGGCAATTTAATTTAGTAATGTGGCTGGATGAAAAATGGGAGCCTCAGGTTTAATAAGAAGAAAAAGACAAGCATATATCATCCAAAGAGATAATTATGAGAAATTCTTTTGTGTGATTCTGCTAAATCACAACTTTTAATGCTTTCTTACTCCTGTCAGTACAGGGAGATTTAGTGCCTTAAAAATGGGGATTTTGCAGACTTCACTGCCAAGAATAAATGAATTGTCTCTTGATGAATTACTATTGGGCCTTCTACTTGAAATAAATACACTTACACTGAAATAAATGCCAACATACAGCTAGAGAATTTATATTTTTTACTTTTGTATGTCGACTGATTGGCCAAAATGTGACAGTGCTATTAAAAATGTCTTTCAATTTCAAGACACAATGTC
Organism: Acipenser ruthenus; assembly: GCF_902713425.1. NCBI lineage: Eukaryota > Metazoa > Chordata > Actinopteri > Acipenseriformes > Acipenseridae > Acipenser > Acipenser ruthenus. The sequence continues at coordinate 8,745,691 of NC_081201.1, read as the reverse complement.
ACAGGAGAGTCATGAAAACATCCCTTCTGGGGGGCTGACAGATGTATCAAATAATAATAATAATAAAATACATGAATCACTTCTTATTTACTTGCAACTAAAGCTTAATCAAATGGATCTGCTTACCCCCTTGCTTCTGTGTCAACTGCATTTGAGTTTAGGAATTAAAATTCAATAATACAAAAAAAAATGTAATTGTATTCTGCAAAACAGTCTACATATGTGTCATACTTATCTACACTGTTGTTACTTTAGGCTAAAATTGTTGATATATAATAATAATAATAATAATAATAATAATAATAATAATAATAATAATAATAATAATGCCTAAAATGCAATGCATGCTAAGAGGTACACTTATATTATATTTCAATTTATATCCTAGATATTGTCACTAAGCAACTTAATATTTTAAAATATGTTCAAGAAATACCAAATCAGTTTTAAATATCACAACTAATTGTGTTTCTCAGAACCTACGAATAGTTTATTATTAGATGTATTTTACCCAGCTAATATATTCCACTTTTTTAAAAATGTAATTGTATCTGTTATGGGTCCGGTCTGATTTCTGAGACATAACTAGCCTTGGGTATTTTTGCAACAACTTCAGTTTGTACATTTATTTGTATTCAAAATATTCATTGTCTCAACATTTCCCTAATTTATATGAGGAAATGTAAGACTGGACCCACAGCATAGACTGGGTTAGAGCTGAGATATTATTACATATATAAGCCAGTATTCAGGATTATTATTAACTCTCTGAGAATGTCAAAACATTTTAATAGGATGCAAATAAGGTTTTGTTTGTGGTGTAATTTTGGATAAATTTAATTTCTTGAAGAATGTATATGCAAAACCTACTTGAAATCAGGTATTCTATTTATACTGTGAAGATTAGACAAAGGAAAACTAGCAGTTTTATGATGCTAGGAACTCCTGCTTTTTAAAAATCCTAAAGCCCTTGGCAGATTTTAACTTTTTAAACATGGAATTGGAGACTTCAGTCATGGTATACAAAAATCATGTTTTGTAATGTCCTAAATGATCTTTCAGTATATCTACACCTAGAGCATGATCTGTTTAAATCTAATTTCAGTCTTTTAATGCATGTTTTGCTGTTTATCTGGAAAAGCTTTTAAAACGAGGTTGCAGGTTTTTTTAGATTTAATGCATCTTGGAAAGTACTACAGTTAGATCACATAACCCACGTTCTGTGAAATTTCAGAATTTGAGTTTTTAAAGCAGAAGACAGTAAACTCTCTGCCAGGTTTGGACACATTACAATGTAAACACACCTCAAGAATGAGAACAAGTTTATTTCCACAAGATTAAAAGCATATTACAGGGATTGGAAACTATGTAGACCTGATTATTAGAGCTATGAGAGACAGCTTTATTGATGACAAATGGAAGGTGTCTGGATTTATATCATATATCCCCTTCAGTCACTGCATGCAGAATTTTACCAAATTAAGGGGGTGATGTAAGCATAGGCGCAGTGCAAATAACTGTGAATGCAAAATGAAAATTACATTGCGGGCAGGCAATTATTTTGCACTGCTTAAGAGCAATACAAATTACTCAAGACGCACAAATAATGATCCGAAATTATAATAATGAGGGTCTCAATGAGCGCATCGGTCTATTCAGCAGCCACACTTGCAGAGTTAGGAGTACAGAGAGCAGTAGTCGCTGTATGACATTTGTGGAGCACGAAAATACAAAGCAAAACAAATATGTGAGTGGAAGGACAGCAAAATCCTCTTGGCGCACAGAAAAGAAAAAGAAAAAAGTTTTCTCAGAAGGAGCCGAGAGTCCTTACAGCTGAGGTCACGAAACGGAGTTGTTTGGAAAAGCCAACATCAGTTATGCGAATATCATTAGAAAATGATATGTATTGACCTGACCTTTTCAGCATGACATCCAGAAATTTGCATAGCACTCTGGAAAAGTATATTGGGCTATCTCTCCAGACATTCCAACTGTGGTCTGTAAGGACCGTTCAACTGGGCCCCTGCTTGATCGGGGAAGCTCAGGCGAGCTATCAGGCGATGAAACATGAGGCAGCCATGGATTATGACCTCGTCAAGCAGGCCATTCTCCAGCGCCTGGATATAATGGAGGAAACCTACCACCACTGGTTCCGAGAATACCAGCGGCCCCCGGGACTCAGACCTCGCGTGGTGGACCAGGTGACCCAATGGCTCAGGTAATCAAACTGGTAACCATTGAACAGTATAGCCAAGTGTTGGGGCCAGAGACCCAAGCCTGGGTCAGCCGGCACCGACCCACCACGCTAGAGGCAGCAGTCCGCCTGGCTGAGGCGTTTGAGGACTCCCTACCAGCCTACCAGCTCCCCCCTCCTGTGCCTTGACCCAGAGTTCCTCCGGTCCTGAAGATCACTCCACTGTCTCCACACCGCACACCTTCCACCACCGGACCTGCACACCTATAACACCGCAACCATGGGGATCAAGGTCGACCCCCAGCTGGATGAGATCAGGGCCCCCCTCCCCACTGCCAGTTCAGCAGCAAGACACACAGGCTCCGTGGCGACCTTTTACACTGGCCTGCTACCGGTGCAATGAGGCCGGTCACCTGGCCCGGAATTGCCCTGCAGCGATGGAGTGTTTTGCTCCCAGTATTATCTAGCACTGGAAGCAGGTAAGTCCAGGTGTAATGGCTGGGGTGGACTGTGTATTATTGATGTATGGGTTGGTAATGTGAGCACCCACGCATTAGTGGACTCGGGATGCAAGCAAACCTTGATTGAGGAAGCTCTCTTGACGGGGGTGCCTTGGTGGGCACGCTGGTCAGTGGTCATCTCCTGTATCCATGGAGATAACAAGGACTACCCCCTCACTAAATAAGATGTGATGATTGTGAGTCATACGCCGCATAATCGTGGCTGTGGCGAAAACGTTGACATATCCAGTTATTTTAGGTTGAGACTGGACACATTTTGAAAAAGTAATAACTAAAACGGTAGAGCCAGTCTCTGATAAAACCATGGGGGCAGCGAGGGAAGCTATTGGAAAAATGTTCCCGCTGCAAGCTGATTTGTTCCACTCCCGGTTCTGCCCAAAGAAAACAAAATGAGCACAAAGGGCAGAAAAATGGGAGGGAACATCAATGAGACAGGGTTGGGGTTTGGTGGGAGACAGGGAAAGGGGATTGGGATCCAGTGTGACCTGCGGGGGCATATGTGTATATGTAAAAACAGAGGCATATTAGTTATCAGCTTCACAAATTAGACACTGTCGTTCACAAGTCAGCATCGCAGGTTATAAAGCACTGAAGGGCACCTAAACAGAAAAAAATAATCCAGAGTTAATTACATTGGTGAATTGGAGATGTGGGTGAGGACTCGATCAACAAAATGTATTCAAATTAAAATAAATCAGCGATCCAACTAAACAAAGAACAAAACCTAGCGAGTCCCCAATCTCACCTATGGATACTGAGCATCGGGCACATATTCCATTCTCACAGCTATCAAAGGAAGGAGCTGGATTTTCCATTTTACAGGCAAAATAATCACATAGGAGCCGTTCTAGATCCCCCCTCTACCCCTCTCATTACAGTCACGGTTGGTGTCGGGCTAACAATGTAGCAGCAGCAGCAACACTTGAGATACAATTGTTATATGCGGATACACACCACCGCCAGTATACACTACAGTTATAAACTCCACACACAAAGTAGCAGTTTCTCAAAAAACCCTACTGCTGCTCCTACTTCCCAGCCTGGCATTCATGCTCATGCTCAGTGATGCGAATCTCAGAGTTATTCACAAAGCGGAGAAGCTCCACTCTTGATACAGTACCAAATTACATGCAGTCAGTTTGCCCCGAAATTATACTTATAAGCGGATTGCTTGATTCTTACAAGCAGATTATTTTAGCATGGTTAGTATAGAAATGATTTTGTCCCAGTGGTTTTGATTCTTATAAACGGAGTGCACTGTAATAATAATAATTACTAGGGATGGGCGACAATTTCGATATTTTGATATGATATCGATATCAATAATAATTTCGACATCGCAATATTGTGGGATTGCTAATACTGCTAAAAATACAAACACAGTATAATAAGTTTATTTTATATTAATATACAACAAACCCTGTACATACCAATCATGGTCAGTCTCGCAGGGAAACACCAGACACTAAAGTATTATTTAACCATTTTATATGCTAGTTCCACCAAGTGACGTCACATTTCACAATACCGATATCTCCGGCACATGAGCGGTTTATTTGAAACCCTGTTTACATCTTTTCCTTTGCTGTACTGCTGTATTTTTTAACTTGTTTATTTAATTTCTGAGAGAAAAAGGATGAGTTGTAGTTCAGGCACAACTACAAAAGCATTTAAATATCAATGACGAGAAGGAAATCGCAGTGATCACTGTTGTGTCCCGTTATGCTCAGCTTCAGCACGTTACAATTCAACAGTAAGTTTTCATTCATTTCCTGTGCAGGAAGAAACCAGAAAAAATTGGCTGAAAGATATTTGAAGAGATAAATTAGTAACAAAACACACTAAAGTATCTCTCTCTCTCTCTCTCTCTCTCTCTCTCTCTCTCTCTCTCTCTATATATATATATATATATATATATATATATATACACACACACAGAGAAACCATTTCAGACAATTATGACCATGATTTATTGGAGAGTACTTTTATAAACTGACTATGCACTAATGTAATTATAATGACACACAAACAGTATATGCTAACTAAAACAGCAATGCTGAAACTAATAACACGTTTTAAAAAAGATAGGTACAATTTAAATAAATAAATTGATTTAAAGGTAATAACTCCCCTTCATAGTCACAGAGGTAGCTCTGTTATTTGCATGCTGCATAAGCACCATTAACATCCATGTTGCATTATTTTGAGATATGCGCATGCGTCAGAGGTTCATTACTTACGCTATTATTAATGTATTTTTTAAATGTGAACTTTCGATATTAATAAATGAGATGTACTTTTAAAACATTAAAACAAATCTCAAAATAATTCAAAATTCAGCATGACACCCAAAACTTTTTACAGGTGTTGCGAGTCAGCATTTGCACGCAGAGCAGTTGAAGATTCAATTACTTCTGGGTTGGCTAGAAAGCCTGTGCGCAGTGAAGTACAGTATAAAAATATTTCAATTTTGACAGGGCTAATGATGGAATAGTAAAACAACATAAAAAGACCTTGTTTTTCTCCATGGATATTGTGAAGCAAAGAACCACCAAGTTAAAGTAAGTAATTGCTTTTCATATGTAAATATCAGTTTATGCCTATATATATATTAGATATTGCAATTTTGTTATTATATTTCTGTGTTTTAGAAGACTTCGATATTATCGATATCTATATACGTTTACAGTATCAATATACAAATATCGTTGCCCACCCCTAATAATTACCACACTGTAGTGGCAGTGTAGACATGTGATGTCAAATGTTACCAGTGAAAGGTTAAATGAAATAAAGAGCGGGGGTGTGTTCAAAATAGGCAGAGTGTTACATGGCGCTTTCTATTGAACGACCTGCACGCTGAGAGCACTGCGTGACAGTAGCGAGTCAAGCTCAAAGCTGCCTCGCTGCAGGTTAAAAATGGCTGACATGCATTATCAGTGCGGTGGCTCCAAATGGATTTGTATGACCAACACATGTGTGATAAGTAATATTTTTTTTGTCATTTTAGCTTTATATATATATATATATATATATATATACAGACGTGCTCAAATTTGTTGGTACCCTTACAGCTCATTGAAATAATGCTTCATTCCTCCTGAAAAGTGATGAAATTAAAAGCTATTTTATCATGTATACTTGCATGCCTTTGGTATGTCATAGAATAAAGCAAAGAAGCTGTGAAAAGAGATGAATTATTGCTTATTCTACAAAGATATTCTAAAATGGCCTGGACACATTTGTTGGTACCCCTTAGAAAAGATAATAAATAATTGGATTATAGTGATATTTCAAACTAATTAGTTTCTTTAATTAGTATCACACATGTCTCCAATCTTGTAATCAGTCATTCAGCCTATTTAAATGGAGAAAAGTAGTCACTGTGCTGTTTGGTATCATTGTGTGCACCACACTGAACATGGACCAGAGAAAGCAAAGGAGAGAGTTGTCTGAGGAGATCAGAAAGAAAATAATAGACAAGCGTGGTAAAGGTGAAGGCTACAAGACCATCTCCAAGCAGCTTGATGTTCCTGTGACAACAGTTGCAAATATTATTAAGAAGTTTAAGGTCCATGGAACTGTAGCCAACCTCCCTGGACGCGGCCGCAAGAGGAAAATCGACCCCAGAGTGAACAGAAGGATAGTGCGAATGGTAGAAAAAGAACCAAGGATAACTGCCAAAGAGATACAAGCTGAACTCCAAGGTGAAGGTACATCAGTTTCTGATCGCACCACCCGTCGCTTTTTGAGCGAAAGTGGGCTCCATGGAAGAAGACCCAGGAGGACTCCACTTTTGAAAGAAAAACATAAAAAAGCCAGACTGGAATTTGCTAAAATGCATATTGACAAGCCACAATCCTTCTGGGAGAATGTCCTTTGGACAGATGAGTCAAAACTGGAGCTTTTTGGCAAGTCACATCAGTTCTATGTTCACAGACGAAAAAATGAAGCTTTCAAAGAAAAGAACACCATACCTACAGTGAAACATGGAGGAGGCTCGGTTATGTTTTGGGGCTGCTTTGCTGCGCTTGGCACAGGGTGCCTTGAATCTGTGCAGGGCACAATGAAATCTCAAGACTATCAAGGCATTCTGGAGCGAAACGTACTGCCCAGTGTCAGAAAGCTCTGTCTCAGTTGCAGGTCATGGGTCCTCCAACAGGATAATGACCCAAAACACGCAGCTAAAAGCACCCAAGAATGGATAAGAACAAAACATTGGACTATTCTGAAGTGGCCTTCTATGAGTCCTGATCTGAATCCTATCGAACATCTATGGAAAGAGCTGAAACTTGCAGTCTGGAGAAGGCACCCATCAAACCTGAGACAGCTGGAGCAGTTTGCTCAGGAAGAGTGGGTCAAACTACCTGTTAACAGGTGCAGAAGTCTCATTGAGAGCTACAGAAAACGTTTGATTGCAGTGATTGCCTCTAAAGGTTGTGCAACAAAATATTAGGTTAGTGGTCCCATCATTTTTGTCCATGCCATTTTCATTTGTTTTCTTATTTACAATATTATGTTGAATAAAAAATCAAAAGCAAAGTCTGATTTCTATTAAATATGGAATAAACAATGGTGGATGCCAATTACTTTTGTCAGTTTCAAGTTATTTCAGAGAAAATTGTGCATTCTTCGTTTTTTGTGGAGGGGTACCAACAAATTTGAGCACGTCTGTACATATACAAAAATTGCAAAACCCGCTTAAAGCAACTGTTTTTAATACACAGTGATTTCTTGCCTGCTATTGTGAAACTGCTCACTCCTAACAGAATGTTCAATAACTGCTAACATATGTTACGGGGCGCCACACTGAACGCACTCCAGGATACCACAAACCTTGGCTCCAAAGGTGACTTATTGGATGAGACACAAATATCAAGTTTTGTTTTGACTGTTCCAAGGCTCCTACTGCTGCAGAGTTTCTTGGTACCGTAAGGACCAAATTAAACTGAAGGTCACCATTGTAGTAATCACTCTTACAGTGATCGAACCTGTGATTACAGGCTATGAAATAAATGAAATTTATTGAGAGTCTGGCAGCAGTAGTGGAGTTAAAAAAAAAAATAAAAAAAATAATAATTCTTATTCTACTTTCCCTCATACAGACTTTCTCTGTATTATTGAAAACAAATTCCCTTAACACACCCACACAATTAACAATTTCACACAAGCAGATCTAATTAAATACATAATATTTGTAGAAATGTTGTATTCGTTTTCTAAAACTGTTTTAAAAAAGGTACATTTTTGTTAATGTTTCCATAAAAAGGCTCTGAAACGTATAGGGAGCTCTGCTGAATCTCTACTAGTGTTATTTTTATTGAAACTAAACAGATCTTTTTTTTTTTTTTTTTTTGGTATAAAATCCGCTCATTATAACATGAAAATGTAAATAGTGGTAACGCTTCTGTGTGAAAAGCATTCCAACTTACTTCCTTAAAACCCTTTTTTTAAGTTTTGCCCTTTTAAGAAGGCCCAGCAGAACCATGAAACACAATGAAATCAGAACAAGTATTCCACAGTGTTTCTGATATGGTGCCTTACCGCTTCTAATAGGGCACCATGGCACTGCAGTGGATTACCAGTTTGTATTGGTTCATATGATTTGGATACCATTAGTAAATCAAAATGGTGACCACTGTGGCACTATTCTATCAATTCATTGGTACCATTCTACCAAAGGCTTTAATCATTGAAATGGTCTCCCTGTGACAGGATAACGCCACGACCCAAGATGTTACCGGCAGGAATTAGAGACTCGGAGACAGAAACTGCAGTGAAGTCCTGCAAACAAAACACAGGAACAAATATATACATGTGGCCACTCCCCTATTAACACCAATTACCTAATTGTGGAATGTCCACACCTGTATTTGCTGGCAGAGATAGCATTGCTTTAAGCAAACAGCATTGCTTTAAGAAAGCTGGATGGGTTTATAGGTGGTAATATCATGCAAAACCTACAGTATAATGATTTCCTAGTCGTCAACTTCAGACAAAGCGTTACCCAAATAATGAGCCATTTAGTGCCTTCAAAGGACGCTTAGCATCTTTTTCAGCAAAAGTTGCTTTAGAAAAGACCACTCAAAACTGACTGTTGGGAACTGAGGTGCGTAACGTATCAGAGTTGCAGTGTGCCTTGAATCCCATAGGGATCCATTGTGCAAGCCTGTGCAATGCTAACATGCATGGTTTGTGTGTTTGTTTTTTGCTGGAACAGCTAATAAGCATGGCAAAGAACCTGCAATAGAGATTTATGCATAGCAAACATAATGGGATATTGAACAGGCCATGAATTAAATATTGGGAACATGTAGATGATATATTTCAAATATTATATGACACAGTAGGTATGTTTAATACTTAGTCTTTTTTTAATGGGTTATGTGGCAGGCAGAAGCCCTGCTGCTGTAAATAAAGTGTGTGTGGGAATGTAAGGTTGGCAGGGATGGGGTTAATCTGTCCCTGCCAGCAACCACAGGTGTGGCCAGAATAGCATTATGATAACTGTGTTGAAATGAGAGAAATTAATTTAATTCATTTCGAACAAACTTTTAAATTGTTCTACTTTTTAGAGCGTACCTACCATATGCTAATAAAACAAAATCAATTGAAATGTGACTATTTTCCCACAAAATAAACATCTAAAGGAACAAATGGTACCACAAAATAAATATTTCTTTACTGTTTAACATGCTCTGAACAAGTATGTTCTTTTATTGTACACTCAGCAACAAATAAATTTAACTTCAACTAATTGTTCCTCAGAATGTGTTTTTTTTTTCCAGCAGTGTTTTTTGGACCTCTTTGAGTCCACATGTAAAACGACCATTATGCAAATGTTAGTGGTTTTTTTACATTTACAACTCTCTCATTTGTTTTATTTTTTGTAAGTTGTAAAATATCAGATGCAATTAAACACAGATGACAATGGGTGCATAAAACAAACTGAGTAATTAAGCTACATCCATGCACTGCTTTTCAGAACCAGCCTTCTGCAGCCCAGCTGCTACATTTGCAGGTCCAGACGTGTCTTGAAACAACAGCTGTGCTTTATTTCCATTTGCCATCAGTGCTGTTTCGGAAATTGTCACTCGATAGGTTTTTGATGGACTGGGTTTATTCCAGCTTGCACCAGTTAAATTCTCAATACATCACTACTAGGAATCAGCCTGCAATTGTAACTTCCATAGCAACACTTTTTTTAAACAAGGAAAAGCATTCTCAAATTACAACATTACTAAATTACTATGATTTCCAGTGCAGATGTGGATCTCCTTTAACTCATTAAAGCACTTTGTTAAACCAACACATTATATTCTAATGCATCACCAGATTTAGGCCTGTTATGGTTTTGCTGTGAAGTCTCACCGATATAGATTGTGCACAGCTGCTTTTGGAAAACAACTGGATTAATTGACATTGGTGAGCCAACACTGACCATTAGACAGGGAGGCAGTCTTATTGTGGTAGTTGACCTTGACTTCCGTTAGTGCCTCAGTCTCGGGACACATAACTCCAGTTAGGGCCACATGGTAGAGCCCTATCGCAGGCACAATCACTTAAATATATGTAAAAAACAGACAGGTATATAAAAATAAAGACTTAAAGTATGCCTTGACAGTAATCTCTGTATAATAGCACATCTGTTTCAGCTTGGTGTCATGCTCAGTTGGATTCATTGTGACGGGAACACTCAAGGTGGTGTTATGCCACCTCCGTCAAGCTGGGAGCTCCACGCCTGCTTCAATTAGTCATTACTGACTTGGAAAGAGTTGACAAGTAATGGGCTGCATTTAGAATGAAGAATGAGCCGACACAAAGGAAAAAGTGGGATCGTACTAGGTGCATACAGATATGGTGTAGAGTAACAGGACTGGGGGATTAGAAAACATGGTTGGCCATTATTCAAGAAGAGTCATGCTGGATGATTTTTCCACCAAGAAATGTTTTTTTTAAGGGCCTCCCCTTTTTTCACAACAGCTATTCCAATGGTCTGCCAGAACGAGGCTCAGACCACAGGAGCGAGGTAGCACAGGAAGAAATACGTTGCCAGGAAGCAGTTCTCTGAGCCTATCCTGTTCTGATAAGCAAGCCGGTGATACAAACAAGAACCCAGATACGCGTCAGTCGCGTTTTACCGCCCTTGTATTAAGAATCAAATCAATCACCATTATATAAATATGTAACAAATGAATGCACTTACTTGTCATATGCAATTTCCGACTCCGTCACCAGTTTTCTGATACAAAGCCCATCTCTTCAATGTTACAATGTACTTTTTTTTTCTCCCATGCCGATTCATTCTGTCTTTATTGTGTAGTTACACAGCGCTTCCTCCAATTACAAAAAACAAAGCGAACGAGACAAGCTAGGGTAATGTAAAAGTTAATCATTAAGCATTAAGTAACAGTAACAGTAACATTTTGATTTCATTTTGCTGTTGGGTCATTAATGGGGAATTTTACATACTGCTACAGTACATACCGGATTCAAAAGTATGTACTGTATTACAGTTCACGTGTCCACAGTCGTCTCTTTTGGCAAGTGATATTTTCAAAATCATATCGTTCTGAATTGAAACACTTCTTCTGTTGAAAATATAGTACTGTACCAACAAAACCAACTACAGTATATCTAAATGGAAGCCTACATATTTTAAAACACATTCCTTTCAACTATGTATTTTTAACATTGTATATTTTTTGTGTTCCCTGAAAAAATGGACAAAGGTTGGAATGGGCCAAAATGAAATAATCAGATATGCATCACACTCGAACCGTCACTGAATTTTATAGGGTCAGATAGGTGAGTGCTGACAGTAATAGGAAGATACACCTGGGATCACCAGCACTGCCCTATGTGTCTTTGTTGCACAGGTGTTTTTCAGTGTCTCAGCATGAGGTTTTCTTGTTAATGGGAACTGTTTAACTGCTCTGCAATCTCTGAAATGCTGGAAGAGCACTGATAGACAGCAGAAATTACTTTGCTTCTTTTAAGTAAGAAACATAAATAAGGTCATTTAAAAAACCAAATGCAATTCTCTTCCTTTTTTGTTTGCTCTTTAAAAAAAAAAAAATCCTTGATGGATACATTTAATTTGATTTGAATTCAATGTATTCATTTTCCCAGGACAAGAATTCTTAAGATCAGATATCTCCAGATTTCAATGAGGTTTGGACAAGGTACCAGCAGCACTCACAAACACATGGGTATCTATATACTGCATACATTTATTCAATAGCTGTATATGGACATTGCCCTGTCTACACGACTGCAAGCTTCCTTAACCAAAAAGAAATCAAAGGCACATGTAGACGTTATAGTAAAAACATGTATATAAGGTTAAATTGTTAAACAATGTAAAAACTGTTAACAAAGTAACATACATTATATATATATATATATATATATATATATATATATATATATATATATATATATATATAAAAAATACTGTATTCCTTCAAATTTAAGATGCACTTTTTTAACCATTTTTTGCTTCTTAAAAATAGCCTCCATCTTAAATTCGAGTACAGTATAGTGGCGTGTGTATTAAAATCACCAACAGAAGACGTGACTACCCAAGTACACAAACAGCAACGTGACTGACTGCCTAGAACAGACGAACAAAGACGTCACTGCCCAAATACACAAGCAACAACGTGACTTATTGCTGAGAAAAGACGAACCAAAACGTTACTGAAGCGTTATTAGCTAACTCAGGAATTCAAAGAGAAGCTTTTACAATTTTCGACATACCAAGCAATACCACAGTTCATAAACTGGGAGAAAAACAGATGTGAGTAATCACTACTGGAAATGAGAAGCAGCACAGAACTGTAATGCTCTGTGTGATAGCAGACGGTCGCAAACTGCCTCCATTTGCATAATTGAGGTTGTATCTATGTAAATGCATCTTTGTTTATTAATTTTTCCTCAAATTGCGGGTGGGAAATTTGGGCTGCATCTTAAATTCGAAGGGATATGGTAATTTAAAAAATCTAAAGATTTTTGACATACCACCGTTTTTTTTATCTTCAAAATGTTTCATGTTTCATAATGAATAGATGGACTGGTTTATTTCTTAAAATGAAGTGTAAATACAATGCTAATTTAAATTATACAAATATTGATGCTGGCTTTATTTATCAGGAACAAAATGACTGCACAATAAATACAAAGAACACAAATACATAAAAGTTACGTATCACATGTAATCTAAAAGAGGTTTATTGACGTACCTTAATTGGCTAACATTAGGGAAAATAAATCCTGACTGGCTTGAGCCTTTGTTTTACTGTCACAGACATTTGGTTCCCATATCTCAGAAAGATGACATGGTATTTTCTATCTGTAAAAACCTCAGAACAAGCATACCACAGGCTCTAACCTATTGTACAGAAAAAGATAGATATATAAGACAATAGTATAGATTTAGAGAAGTAGTAGGATATACCGTGGTGCCCTGGGGAATGAAAACCTCACTGGACTTATTAAGGCCCTCCACATAACGATCAACACAGAGAAGACGTTTACTCAAGGTCAATAGAAATCTTCTGGGGCTTAGGCCTAGCGCAATTATTTTTGCAGGCCTTGCATCAAGAATCCCCCAATATCACTAACCTAACAAGCAGAAGAGGGGTTTAGGTACAGCCCATTCTCTTCTCTAATTGTGTTTGATTAAGAGGAATGTAAGAGCACTGCGTTCTGTAGAACCTGCCTTAGTGAGCCTTCATTGTTTGCAGCTGTGTGGGTTGTTCATACTACTGGCCTGATCTTTACAGGTCCATAGCTTTTTTTTTTGGACTGTGTTTATTTCATAATTTTAACCTTTCATTTCTTATCAGGGTAACATTATGTTAATGTAAAAATACATCCCAGTATCTCTCTAATAAGCCAGGTATTTGTAAAATGAATTTAATGTGATTTGTATGCGTAAAATGATTAAACTCTTTCTAAAATGTTCAATACATAAAAATGCACTGTTCTGTCCATTGAAAAAAAATATATTATTAAGATATAACATTACTTTAGAAAACAAAGTTTACTCCATTATAACTTTACTTCAGCACCTTCAATTAAGTACCAGTATACATAAAGGAGTTAACAACAAAAAAAGGGATAACTTTTGTTCAATAGAAGTCTTAAGCTCACTTATTTAGGTACAGCTTTTGCATACAGTTCTGTAAATGTAAAAAGAGGCCTTAATACTAGAATAAGCTTTGTATCTATTTCTAACATACCGAAACAGAAAGCAGTGCTGGAAGAAAACAAAAAAAAACAAAGCAGCCCAACAGTTTTCTAAATGATGCAGAAGAAAGAAATGGGGCCGAGTAGCAGAAGACTGACCCTGTTCCCATAAGACTGTAAGATTTATCACCTACACAAACAGGATACTACAGCAAAGAGCTCTATTGACCACAGCAATAACTCATAGCATGGTAAAGTCTGCTGGATGCTAGTCTGGTATTCACTGATAGTGCCTTTATTATGTGATGCATAGGACTTCAAAAGTAATTCCGATTTGAAGTACACTTCCAGTATTGTGCAGTACACAAGAATGCGTTCCTTTCAAGCTGAACCTGGTAAACAAAGGCACATGCTCATTGTCTAGAAGTGTTTGTGTTTTTTTTAGTCATTTAATTTATTTATTTTTAATTAATTTTTAATTATTTTAAAAAAATGTATAGAGCACAACAGACCACAAGTGGTTTCAGATCGCTGTACAAGACATACATATTAAAACAAAAAACTAAAAAACACAGGACACATACATATACAACAGCATACAGTATAAAATATGAGTGTCAAAGCATTTGACAATACATTTTCCCGATTGAATTAGCATAACTTGTGAAATAAGATAACTTGTTTTTAGTTTCTTCCTGAAGGAGAATTTCAGCGGTAAGGCGAGTTCAACAGGCAGAGCATTGTGTGGAACCAGGACCGAAAAAGCACAAGCTCCAAAATGTTTGCGTTTAAAACTTGGCTGACACAGGGAGATGGTGTGCGAGGACTTCGGACTCCTAATAGGATTATAAACCTGTAGTTTCTCAGTCAGTTGAGTGAGGTCCCACAGATGCCCATATCCTGCTCCACCCTCTGCAATAAAAGACCGTGGTCTATAGTGTCAAAGGCTGCTGAGAGATCTAACAGGATTAAGATGGCCAAACCCCCTTTATCTAACACGCTAAGTAACTCATCAACAACACACAAGGTAGCTGTCTCAGTACTATGGAAGGGTTGGAATCCAGACTTAGTGTAAAGGAGACCACAGGAGGACACATGTTCTTGCAGCTGCTGAGCAGCATGTTTTTCAATGAGTTTGCCTAAAAACTGAAGGTTTGATATGGGTCAATAATTATTAAATGCATTATGGTCCAGATTAGCTTTCTTTAACAATGGGGAAACTGATGCAAGTTTCAAGTTCTGAGGGAAGGAGCCCTGAGAAAATGACCGATTAATATTTTTTTTTGCAAAATAGGCCCAAGAATTGAACAGCTCTGCTTGACCAGCAGTGAAGGACATGGGTCACTGTCACAGAAAGTAGGCTTCATCTTAGTAAGGTTTGCAAAGAGCTCAGACAGAGGAACTTGTCTGAACTCGTGCAGAGAGTGAGACTCGTGAAGCGCTCACCTGAAAACCAGAGGGGGCTTGAACAGAGGTGTTGGACATTCTAAGAGCTTGTATTTTATTGTTAAAAAATCAAAGAAAGGCATGACAAGTTACCGCTGAGTTAGTAAGAACCTGCTTGGTAGATTGAGGATGGAGAATTGACCAACAACTTCCCAGGTCGATTCCTAGCAGTTTCAATTCTAGTCGCTAGATAGGATTTCTTAGCCTCATAGATTGCTTAATACTTACAAGTGAGAAACTACTGCATTAAATATTACTGAAGATACATCTATAATATATGTATAACTACCATTATTTATGTCCAGCCACTGTATATATCTCTATATACAGTACTGTATAAATAATGACATAGAATTCCAAGTCAGAGAGAGATGATGTTTTATGAGACAGCTTCATCAGACATGCATATCTACTGATAATCAATTTTGTTTTCAGAAAGGTATAACAAAAGGGCTCCTCCAGTCACAACTGTTGTTGAGACGTCATTTTATCAAAAGCACTACATTTATCATATCCACCATATTTTGTGTTATACAAATATGTGTTGATGTATTACACGAATATGTATGGAAACAGTGGACACATATTGCCTGGGGCAGAGAGAAGGTATTGTTTCAGCCGTAGGCTAGCAGTAGTTTATTAGAATGTTTCAGGATTTGAGATTTACTTCAGGATTTGAGATTTACTTCATGTCTTTTACTAATTATAAAATCCAAAAAGATGTACGATACATGGTTATACATACATACATGCATGCATGCATGCAGGTATGTATGATATCATGTGCACTTTGCAGGAGCGGCCTGCTGGTCAACATTCTTTTTTGTATTGTGGAAATGTAAATAATGCATTCTGTGCTAGATATCTGTGTACAAGGTTTCTAAAGGTGCGTTAACTCACATTGAAAGATTTTAAATGGCTTTAAAGCTGAGGCTTTACATTTTCAGTTACAGTTTGCTTCTGTTTTTTTCTTTATTTGTGTTTAAATATACATATTTGACAGTGAAATACTCTATTATTGTAGTTTGTCACCCAATAAACCTCAATGTGTGAACTGTGAAGAAGCCATCCAAACAGAAGATGCACAAGATTCTGCACTGAGCATTCAATGCATACAGGTGCTGATAAACAAAGTTATTACAACATTGGTTTCCGTAATATTAATAATACACCATATTACGTTTTTAAAACTTGAAAATCCCACAATACGTTTTATATGAAAATATGATTTCCTGCTGCCACCCTTCTGTGTGCTCTGCTTCCCCTGAAATAAGCTTTAGGCCTGTGCATTTTAATGTTATTGTGTACATTGCTTTATTTTTTATTGTAATCTGACCTTTGCAATGGTTATTTATTTCTTATTTGGTTTCATGTTTTATAGCAGTAGTGTTTCCTCACAAAAGTGGTGTTTAGAGTAGAAATTCATGTAATGTCACCTGCAAGCTTTACTGTAGTTCAAGAAAGCAACAAGAAAATAAAGAAGTAAACCTGAGAAAACAAGCAGAGGTCCCTTATCTATTAGGGAGAAGGCTGGTATGGTGTGGGTCTACTTAACTAAATAAATTAACGCAGAGGTGCGTTGAACTTATCCACTTTTATCTTCATTATACACTCTACCAGCCTCATGTTCTCTATAAAGATCAAATCTCTAGTGCACATACACCAAACATATTTTACCACATGTATTTAATGAAGTTAATAGCTATGGGGGAAGGCAGCAGCAGGGCTGGTAGGTGACGTAATCACACACAGAGACATAAGCCCGATATACGCTCCTTGCAAAAGAGCCAGTTCTTTTGTACAGCAGTATCGGCGCTATGCTTTAGTGAACATAGGTCCCGGGTTCGCGCCCGCCCTCCGCCTGTGTGTGGAGTGCCTCACCCTGTGTGATGTGCCTGCCTCCGTTAACCGAGATCGCTACAATACCTTTGTTTGTGTTTGATTAATTAGCATCTCACCGCCTCCCCCAACTCCACACTTGTAACTATCCCCTGGTAGTATCTGTTATGGGGGATCTACTGACTTACACCTCAGGTCAGGTGGTGGACCCTCAAACCAAGTGGGTTTTAGGCAAATGTTCATCTACCTTCAAATTAATCATCAATTTTCCTGTACTACTGAAACTAATCATATAATTTTTTGTAAGTACCAAATAAATTAACAAAAGTGTAAGTACTGTACAGTACAGTATATATACAGTTTAGTTAATGCACCTGCATTTTGAAGTGTATCCCTTCTTTGTTTTGTCTGACATTGTGTTTTAAATTTAATTACAACTGACATTTAGAATACAGGTACTGTGTAATTGAATGTATTACAGTGGGAGTCAGTGAAAATTGAAGTGTTAAAATATTTAGTTGAAAGTGTAGAATTGGCTCGACCTTTTTGACTTTCATCTTAAAGAGAGTCTACCAAAGACTCCAGCCAGCTAAATCGAAAAAAAGGAAGAGGGTTGGTGGTCAGCTTAGTAATTTCCAAATAGAAGATCAGTGGCTTGCTTATGACCCCCAACTCTACTTTTAATGAGCTAACCTTTCTTATCCCAGACCTTGTATCTGATTGCAGCCTTTCAGAAATTTAAGATTTTTTAACCTTTGGCACTATTGTAACTGCAAGAAAATAGGATTAAAAATTGGTCTAGGGTCACCAAGCTCTGCTAGTTTGTCTGTTTTTTAAAGAACATAGCTTCAAATGCAATTTGAAATGCTTCCCATAACTTTGATAAAGCTATAAAGCAAAGCTGCCCAACCGATTTGTTTACGAGTCATACTGATAACACTATGTAACACAATTTTTGTTCCTGGGTAGTAAGTGTTATTTCCTAATTGCTTATGCCTCAAAAGTATAGAAAATGGCTATTATTCCCCACAAACTTTGCTTTTGTGACCAGGACAGTGATATTTTGAAATGTACCTATTTCCAATGAGAAAACGGGCGAATTTGTGTCTTCACATAAAGTCAGAAAAAAAACAACATATTAATCCAAATTAACATGTATTTATACTAAAGTAATACAAAAATGACTACAAAAGATTTAGAAGTGAGTAGTTTTTCGAGATTTACGATTATACTGTTAATCACTTTCACAAATCAGCCCCTAAATGTAGTCTCCCATCATGTTCTTGTTATACTGTCCTTGGTAGCAGCGTTCAAAGTCCAGTATATCCTGGTGGAAGCGCTCACCTTGCTCCTCCGAGTACGCTTCCATGTTCTCCTTGAATTTATCAAGATGAGCATCAAGGATATGGACTTTGAGGGACATCCTACAGCCCATTGTGCCGTAGTTCTTTACCAGAGTCTCAACCAGCTCCACATAGTTTTCGGCCTTGTGATTGCCCAGGAAGCCCTGAACCACTGCGACAAAGCTGTTCCAAGCCGCTTTCTCCTTACTAGTGAGCTTCTTGGGGAATTCATTGCACTCCAGGATTTTCTTTATCTGTGGTCCGACGAAGACACCGGCTTTGACCTTTGCCTCAGACAGCTTAGGGAAGAAGTCTTGAAGGTACTTGAAGGCTGCCGACTCCTTATCTAGAGCTCCACCAGTGGCTCCCACTTGACGTTGTTCCTCCCCACAGAGAACTCGGTCTGCTGTGGCCAGTCCCGCCTGTGGTAGTGCGCCTTGGTGTCCCTGCTGTCCCAAAGGCAAAGATAGCAGGGAAACTTGGTAAAACCGCCTTGGAGACCCATCAGTAATGCCACCAGTTTGAAGTCTCCTATGACCTTGATGCCATCTCAGAAAAATGCAGATATGTATCCACTTAGGCAGCTGGAACTAAACTGAACTGGTGGGCTTAAGGCCCCTGTATTTATACTACTATTTATATTACTAGAAAGTTCTAGAAGTTACTCCAAGTTTACTCAGCACTGAATCTATCTGGAATGTTCTGGAAAATATGTAAATTTCAAAATATCACTGTCCTGGTCACAAAAGCAAAGTTTGTGGGGAATAATAGCCATTTTCTATACTAAGCAATTAGGAAATAACATTTACTACCCAGGAACAAAAAAAAAAAAAAAAAATTGTTACACGGTGTAACCAGTATATATCTACAGTGTCGTGAAAAAGTATTTTCCCCCTGTCTGATTTTCTGCATTTTTGCATATTTTTGACACTGAATGTTATCAGATCTTCAACCAAAACCTAATATTAGATTAAAGGGACCCTGAGTGAACAAATAACACAAAAATTTGATACATATTTCATTTATTTATTAAAGAAAGTTATGCAACACCCAATGCCCCCGTGTGAAAAAGTAATCGCCCCCTTAGACTCAATAACTGGTTACGCCACCTTTAGCAGCAATAACTGCAACCAAACGCTTCCTGTACTTATTGATTAGTCTCTCACAACGCCATGGAGGCCCACTCCTCCATGAAGAACTGCTTCAACTCAGTGACATTTGTGGGTTTTCGAGCATGAACTGCTCGTTTCAGGTCCTGCCACAACATCTCAATGGGGTTTAGGTCTGGACTTTGACTAGGCCATTCCAAAATTTTAAATTTCTTGTTCTTCAACCATTCTGATGTAGACTTGCTTGTGTGTTTCGGATCATTGTCTTGCTGCATGACCCAGCTGTGCTTCAGCTTCAGCTCACGGACGGATGGCCTGACATTCTCCTGTAGAATTCTCTGATACAGAGCAGAATTCATGGTTCCTTCAATGATGGCAAAGCGTCCAGGTCCTGATGCAGCAAAGCATCCCCAAACCATGACACTATCACCACTATGCTTGACCGTTGGTATGAGGTTCTTACTGTGGAATGCAGTGTTTGGTTTTCGCCAGACATAACAGGGCCCATGTCGGCCAAAAAGTTCCACCTTTGACTCATCTGTCCATAGAACATTGTTCCAGAACTCTTGAGGATCATCCAGGTGCTTTTTGGCAAATTTGAGACAAGCATTCATGTTCTTCTTAGTGAGCAATGGTTTCCGCCTTGCTACTCTGCCATGAATACCATTTTTGCCTTGTGTCTTTCTGATGGTGGAGTCATGAACACTGACCTTAGCCAAGGCGAGAGAGGCCTGCAGATCCCTGGATGTTGTTCTAGGGTTCTTTGTGACTTCCTGGACGATTTTATGCCTTGCTCTTGGAGAGATTTTTGCAGGACGGCCACTCCTGGGAAGATTCACAACTGTCCCAAACTTTCTCCATTTGGACAATATGGCTCTGACTGTGGTTCGGTGGAGCCCCAGAGCCTTAGAAATGGCTTTGTAACCCTTTCCAGACTGATAGGCATCAACAACTTTTTTCCGGAGGTCTTCAGGAATTTCTTTTGTTCGTGGCATGATGTGCCTCTAGAACCAGTGTGCTGACAACTTCACTCTGATGGTAAGGGCCAAAGTTAGTCAGATTTATATTGGGCAGGGCTGGCCCAAATCAGGCCTGGTTGTTAACCAAAGTACTCAGACAGCTGACCCTAATTATCCCTTTAATTGGGTTGAATTAACTAGGGGGGGGGGGGGGGGGGCAATAACTTTTATACACCTTAAGATTGTATGTTTGATTACCTTGCACACCAAACAAATGAATGAAGCACCAAACTTTGTTGTCATTTTTTCTCTCAGACTCCCTCTATATACTACTACAACCCACAAATAAATCAACCAAATACAATGTGAAAAATGCGCAAAAATGCAGAAAATCAGACAGGGGGCAAATACTTTTTCACGGCACTGTATATATGCATACACTTATAATATACTAGCTCCCTGGTCATCAGCTTCATTTAAAAACGAACCACAACTATTATCACTCGCTACAAGCACAACAGGGAAGAAATAGTAAATCTATAAAGATACAGACATTCAACCAAATAATGATGAGAACTCGAAAACAATGAGGTTTAGGCCAATAACTAAATCATTTAAGGTGACGTTTGTAAAAGAGCAATACCGTTCAAATTCAAGGCAGAAGCACTTGCTGATATAAACCTCACAAAGTCACATTTGCTTTCAGTGGGAGAAACAAGAGAACTTCACAAGACATCTGAAAACAACAACTACTACCGTTTGAACAATGTCTTTGTTTGAATGTATTATTTCTTCTCTGTTGTAATGTGTTTGTTGTAGCGAGAGTGATAAAGGCAGTGGTTTGTTTTTAAATGTTATTCGCTTTTGTATGCTTTAAGAAACATAGAATGTATAAAATAACCTTGTTGTTTTTTGTGATGGCAATGTACTTGGGGCTGTGCTACTCATACATTACTGCCCCAAACCAACTCGAGACATTATTTAAAACATTATTCAAAGGACATTATCACGTACCTGAAAATAACACTACACGATTCCGCTGAGAAATGTTTTAGGAAAATAGCCCCAGAAATTATCATAAAGGAGAACACACATAATTAAATTTAAAAAAAAAAAAAAAACTTTATTCAACAAATAACTTTTTTACTTGTCAGATCTGATTATCGTTTATCTGGACAGTGCCAGATATCTGAATGGATCAATATTACTGAACTGTCCATGATCGGTTTGTTGTTGTTGAAAGATGCTGACCTCCAGTCCAGCTAACAGGCTGTGGAAACGGCAAACAGCTCTCTATCCAAGGAGAATCAGGATCCAATAGGATACTCATCAATCACTAGAAATACTTCATGAAGAAGAAAGTAATTAGCTACAGTACAACGTTTCAGCTTCTCCCTTCTTCAGATAGCATGGTAGACATAGCAAGGCAGACTGATGTTTCAGTTTACTGTTTTTGCCATGCTATCTGACAAAGGAAACCAAAACATTGTAGCTAATTTTAAAATACGTAGTGAGTTTATATATTTATATATTACTAATAGGGAGGGAGAAAAATAAAGACTGCAAAATTAAATACATTTCGTTTACTAAAACTGTATATTAGAAAATGCATTTAAAAAAAAGAAAGATGAAAAAGAGTGTTTTTAAACACAACATTAACTTAATTACATTTTGACAATACAGTCTTCAAACCCAATAAGGGTCTTGATGGGATACTTCAAATTTAAAGGAGCCATATTAAGGAGATCAGTGCTGTAGTATAGGACAGTAGAAGACATGTTTTTTTTTGTTTGCTTTTTTTTTGGAATGAGGAAATCAAGATATTTTTTGAGTTGTTTAAACTCCAGAATTAAATTTAAACACATGTTCTGCTAGACATCCAAATACAAATCGCACATGGGTATGCTTTAAATTGCTGACTAGGATCCAAGCAATTATTATATAGTTGAAAAGCTGTAAAAGTTATCCAAAAGCTGGATGTCTTATAATAAAACTAAATTTAGCTTAAGAGCCTGCAGATTAGGCAGTCCTTTTTTTGTTCGAGGTTATCCCCACCACTTAGTTTTCTGTCATTTTGCTCAATATTTTCATGCTTCCTGCAGTGAGATTTATAGAGGTGTGTTGTGACTAAAGTACTGGTCAACGTCTGGATAATTTATATAAAGAGAAACGTACCTCCAGAAGGAAAACTGATTAAGGAATATGTTTTCTAGCTTCAAGTATCGTTTTAATATATATATATATTAAAACGAGACCGAAGGTTGAGTAGTTTATAAACTTCATAATACATTTTGTATAATACATGGATACCCTTGTGATGCTAATATTAAAGAAGATGAGGTTCAGCAGTACAGTTGGGTTTTTTTTAAATGTAGTATTTCAGTGCTCTACAGACGTTCTATGTCGTTATCTGTTTCTCCAGTTTCTCTGAGATACGAATGTACCAGCTTTACATCTTTTTTTTTCCTCATTTCGTTGATCATTAATGAACATTTCTGTACTGTGGGTGTTGTTGAGTGATTGAAAACTAGACAGTTTGTGTTTGAATTTAAAGTGATGGTCTCGAGGAGTCGAATGGGTCAAAGTTGGGTCAATCAATTTTTGACGTCACTACTGTGGTATTATGCCTTTTTTCAGAATTGCAAATATAGCCTTTATCCATGTATTTTAAAAAGGAAAACTGCTGTCTACCATAAAGTGCAAAATCAAAAAGAAAAAGGAAATGTCGGTACACAAAAATGTGAATAACTGATGAAAAATCAATTATATCAGGAGGTTTCGGAGTACAATCCTTCTTCAGCTGGATGGAAAAAGCAGTGCGTAAATAAGCTGTTGTTATAAACAAGTTGTCTTTCAAAAAAAAGTTCCGGAGGATAATGACATGATGACTTCAGAATAGAATGTTCATTCCAAGAGGTTCCAAAGTGCCTTAATTTGAAAATTAATTCACATTCTTTTTGCTTCCTGGCTGCATTGGTCCCATAGCAGTGATTTATACTACAAATTCTAATGTCTTCTGCAGTGTGGTCATTTGTGTTAAATGTAGAGGTGTTAATTCTTATACTTCGTAGATGCCCAATCAGCTAAATGCTGTCTTGTTTCTCCAATGTACAGTTTGTTACACTTCACACAACTAATGCAGTATACTAATTATTTCAGTATTCAGTAACTGCAAAAAGACAGCCATATTAAACCTAATTGAAACAACGTGGAACATGTGTGCGGAGTGGAGTTATTTTTCCTAGACTGCATGAGGAGTCTGCCGTTTTGAGTAAGCTTATTCTTCCTGCTGTAAACCTTTGAGACGAGAGGAGTTTTTACAGACGTAAACATTTTTTCCTATAGCTGTTTATCTCTAGGTTACCACTAACTGTATAACTAAGTGAATTCCCAGTCTGTCAATTCCTCATTCCAAAATGTCACACAACCTAGCCATAGAAAAATGTCTAACGTAGTATATAAAAGATGCATCTCCCTGTTGGAATACAATAAAAAAAAAATGTTGATTTCAAATATTCGTTCAGTTATTTATCAGTTCAACATTTGTCTCAGAAACTCACAAAAGGAGGATGGATAAAAAAGACTGATGTGATAAAAAAGGTCCATCATTACAGGATTTGTAACTGTGTAATCCTTATTGTTTATGTGGCATTTTGCTAACACAATACCCCTAAAATTCACCTTGATAGGTGACATATTCCATCCGTACCACTCCTAATAACAAATGAAAGATGTCATGCCTAAATTGAACCCCAGGAGAATATTGTACATGGCATTCTTGTTCTTTATCTGTTCAGCTTAGATCCTTGAGTGCTAATTTAGTTGGGAGAAGAGAGAACTGGGGACTTGATGTACACAACCCCAACATGTGACACTTGTTAGTGCTAACAGTTTTGCTCTCCAGAGATTCCACTGTAACTATCACTATACTTCACTGCTAGGCCCCGGAGGCCTCAACTAATGAGAGAATAAAAATGGCAACAACCTAGTGTTCAAGATTGATATCAGCGTCTGCTATCTGTCTTCCCTTCAATCCCAAGCCTTTTCAAAGTAGCCATTTGGTTAATGGCGAAAGGTTAAAGGGGCTGATCTGTCAACCTCCAGCTTTGGAGGGAAAAAAAAGAAGTCAGAATAGCTTTTGTTATATTACATGTGTCTACTGCAATCTGTGGCCTAGACAGAGTATCTATGCATTTCTATGCAAAAGTATAAAAAACAGAGTTTCTGCTGTATGTTTCTTATAGGATTGTCCAGTGCAGATATAGGTGATATCAGATGTCTTACTAATTCAAATAGTAAATCATAAGACTTTCTTAAACACTTTACCCCAAATGCAAGGGTAGCCCTAGCTCCTCATATTGTTTGTCAATGTTGGTATCCAAGGCAACACAAATGGCACAAGCAATGAAAAAACACCTGTGGCAGTCCTTATTATTGCTAAAACACCTAAAAATGAAGCTAATGTATATACGATTAAACAGGCCACAGAACGACATACCAGAAAGTAACGAGTTAATTATACACATTATGTTCAGTAATGCTTTAAAAATTCACCGACTGACAGTATTTCCTGGTTTAATTTCTTAGTTATTAACCACTTGACTGCTTTGATGAAGAGGACTGTCATTGGTGCTTATGTATTTCCCAGGCTTTAGTATTGTTGCACGTAGTCATGAATCAAGGCCTGTATTATATTATATAGACACACACAAAGATAACATGCAGTTATTTCAGTTTAAATCTGTGGTTTTAATCCCAGACATTTACATTTCATAACCTTGTTTTCATAACCCAGTGGAAGTCTATCGTATCTGTGTATAGGGCTGTGGGAGGGGGTGCGGGTATTCACTGACACGGGAGACAGAAATGGTAGTTGACAACACCACACAGGTGCTCAGTTTTATTATTTTCTTTTTGTACTCTGGTGAGGTGTACTGATTTCGTTGAGCCCGTAGAGGGCGCTTGTGGTCCGTGGTCTGGCTACCAGCTATGGTATC
This sequence comes from Acipenser ruthenus, assembly GCF_902713425.1. Taxonomy (NCBI): domain Eukaryota; kingdom Metazoa; phylum Chordata; class Actinopteri; order Acipenseriformes; family Acipenseridae; genus Acipenser; species Acipenser ruthenus. The sequence continues at coordinate 8,720,090 of NC_081201.1, read as the reverse complement.
CAGAACCAATGGGGAATACCACGGCAGGGTACTCAGCTGCAGTCCCGCACTCGCAGGTGCTCACAAATTATAAAAACGAAAAAGGCAAAAAGAAACAGGGAAAATAAAACACAGTAAGGAAAAACTACAAAATAAATGTGCTGCACTTCGCAGCGTGAATCTCCCCAGTCGCCGCTACCCGTACGACCCGGGACTCCGTCCTACACTCTGCTGTCTCACTGAACAACAATACTGGGGCTGCCCAACGATCCCCCACTTTTCCCTTTCTTTCTTTAAAATTATTTTCTTTGATTTTTCTTTCCGGGCGTTTGTTATCCTCCCGTTTGTTGGTAGGCAAAGCGAGACCGCCTTGCTCGCTGTTCCAGTTTAAAGGGGCAGATCTGAGGAAACAACAGAGTGTTACTTTATAGGTTAGCAATCCCATTAAAGTCCGCCTCCCAGCCACTCAGAGAGGGGAAAAGCACACACACCCTCTTCCCCACCTCTCCGTGTCACCGCCATGACTGGCAGGCAGACCCAACGGGACTGCCGCCCCCTTCCTGCAGCATCGCGCATGCGTCAGACGGCCAGTCCAGGTCTCTCCCTGTTACATATCCTCCCCCTCAGAATGGCACCACCGGTCCATTCGAAATCCTACACCCCCATGCCTTCCCGAGAGAAAAAATCAGCATTTAGATGGAGCTTACCTGCTCGGTGGACAACCCTGAAGGCATAGGGCTGCAGGGCCAAGTACCACCGCGTGATTCTGGCATTGTTATTTTTCATCCGGTGAAGCCATGCCAAGGGGGCATGATCTGTCACCAGGGTGAAGTGTCGCCCCAGGAGGTAGTACCGGAGTGACTCGACTGCCCATTTTACCGCGAGACACTCCTTCTCGATGGTACTATAGTTCTTTTCACGGGGAAGGAGCTTCCTGCTGATATACAGGACCGGGTGCTCGCTTCCCCGCACCTCCTGAGACAACACTGCCCCGAGACCTGTCTCTGACGCATCCGTCTGCAGGGTGAACCTCTTGCTGAAATCAGGACTGCATAGCACTGGCTTGCTACACAGCCTTCGCTTCAGAGCGAGAAAGGCCCTCTGGCACGGCTCCGTCCACTGAACCGTATTTCGGGCAGCCTTCCGGGTGAGGTCTGTCAAGGGCGTAGCGAGCGTGGCGAAGTTCGGAATGAACTTCCTATAATAGCCCGCTAGTCCCAAGAAAGAGCGCACCTGGGTTTTGGTCGTAGGGACCGGCCAGTCAGCCAAGGCTTTCACCTTAGCAATCAGCGGTCTGATCTGGCCGCCCCCTACTCGATACCCCAAATACTCCGACTCACTCTTCCCAATGGCACATTTCTTTGGGTTAGCAGTGAGCCCAGCCTCCCGCAAGGATTGCAATACCGCCGCTACCTTACACAGATGACTCGGCCAATCCTCACTGTGGATAACCACGTCATCTATGTAAGCAGCGGCGTACTGCTGATGGGGCCGCAAAATGCGATCCATCATCCGCTGGAAAGTGGCTGGTGCTCCGTGCAACCCAAAGGGCATGGTCCTAAATTGGTATAACCCGAAGGGAGTCGAAAACGCCGTCCTCTCTCTGGATTCCGGGGTCAGGGGTATCTGCCAGTACCCCTTCGTTAAATCCAGTGTCGTCATAAAATGAGCCGTGCCTAGACGCTCCAGCAATTCATCTACCCGGGGCATAGGATAAGCGTCAAACCTCGATTTTTCATTAACTCGCCTAAAGTCAATACAAAATCGTGTGGACCCGTCCGGCTTATCCACTAAAACAATCGGACTGTTCCAGTCACTTTGGGACTCCTCTATTACCCCCAGTCTGAGCATTTCGTCAATTTCCGTTTTTATTACCTGTCTTTTGCGCTCAGGTATGCGGTACGGCCTCTGGCGAACTAGCGCCCCCGGCTCAGTCTCAATGTGATGGTGGGCTACTCGAGTCCGCCCCGGGACGGGAGAAAACACATCAGGAAATTCCGTCACAAGGGCCCGAGCCTGACATTTCTGTGTTGGTGTCAGATTTTCTGCAATCTGTACCGACCCTGTTTTCGCCACCACAGAAAGATCAGGTCCCAGGTCTGTGACGTCATCTGCCTGCGCCACTACCAATGCCTCCGGTTGCAGCCAGGGCTTCAAGAGGTTTATATGATAAATGTGTTTCTCTCTCCGTCGCTCCGGCTGGCAGATCTCATAGTCCACCTTCCCAACCCGGCGTGTAACCTCAAAGGGTCCTTGCCACTTAGCCAGAAGTTTCGACTCAGAACTGGGTAATAATAGAAGTACTTTATCCCCCGGCTGAAATGTGCGCAACCGGGCTCCTCGGTTGTATTGCGTCTCCTGTCTGTGCTGAGCCTGCTGCAAATTGTCATGCGCCCATTTTCCCACAGACTCAAGACGTTTGCGCAGGTCCAACACATACCGGACTGTATTAGTCGAATTGTCCTGCTGTTCCTCCCACATCTCTCGGACCAGATCGAGCACACCCCGGGGTCTTCGCCCATACAGCAGCTCGAATGGCGAAAAACCCGTGGAAGCCTGGGGTACCTCTCTGATCGCAAAGAGAAGGGGAGGAATCAGCTGGTCCCAGTAACGCACATCACTATTAATAAATCTGCGCAACATGTTCTTAAGGGTTTTATTAAAGCGCTCCACAAGACCATCGGTCTGAGGATGAAACACCGAGGTCCTAATGGTCTTAATCCCCAAAAGTTTACATGTTCCGCGGATTAGTCGGGACATAAAGTTGGTGCCTTGGTCGGTTAGTATTTCTTTGGGAATCCCCACTCGGGAAAAGACCTTCACAAGCTCGTTGGCAACAGATTTGGCTGAGGCAGAGCGAAGGGGAATGGCCTCGGGATAACGCGTGGCGTAATCCAGAATGACCAATAGGTGTGTGTATCCCGCCGCACTCTTCTCCAGCGGCCCAACCAAATCCATTCCAATACGCTCAAACGGAGCTTCCACTAGGGGCAACGGCACCAGTGGGGCTCGTGGGACGGCTCTAGGACTAGCCTTCTGACACTCCCCACAACGTTCGCAAAAACGTCTGACGTCACCATCCAGCCCCATCCAGTAGAACCGTGACACAAGCCTTGCTTTAGTCTTATCCCTGCCCAGATGACCAGACAAAGGAATAGCGTGAGCCAGCCGCAGTAAATCCTCCTTAAAGGGATGAGGAATCAGCAACTGGTGACGCACTTCCCCAGTCTGGGGCAATTTGTCAACACGGTACAGGAGGTCTCGAGCGATTTCAAAGTGAGGGTACGTGGCGGCGCGCCTGGGCTCGACCACCCGACCATTAACCACCGCTGCTTGGTCAAAGAGCCTGCCCAGCACGTCGTCACGCCCTTGCTCGAGTCGGAAGTCACGGGAACGAGCTAAAAAATCAGCTCCCATGGCTTCCAGCTCGGGATCAGGTCGGTCCTGAGCGGAGGCAGCCGAACCAGACCCCTGCGCTGGCTCCGCGGTCTCCCCCCCAGACTCTTCACCAATCGCCCCCACCTGAAACTTCTCAAACCCCTTCCACTGCCAGCCCTCATTCTTAGCAGCCCGGCGCTCCCGTTTAGTTTTACGGGGTTTAAATTTATGACAAAACCACTCCGGGTCGCGAAAGGGAAAGATCTCTCCAATTACTTCCTCTTTCTTAGCCAATAGGGAGGACGGGGCCGTCAGGGCAGCCAACCAACTTTTGAATTGCCCACAGTCCCGTCCCAGAACTACCGGGACCGGCAATCGAGGACACAACCCCACCTGCACCTGTGTCATCTGCTGGCCAATTTTCATCGTTATGCTAACCTTAGGATAAGAGCGTACATCCCCATGAATACATTTAATATGCACCCGACCCAATATTTGTTTATGCCCCGGTGAGATTAGGCTATCCTGTATTAGGGACTGACCACACCCTGAATCCAGGAGCGCCTGGGTTTGTGTACCATCCACGGTTACAGGAATAACAAAACCCGTCTGCTGGAGTGACTGAGGTAATTGAACATGCTTACCTGGTCGGCTGAGGTCACATTCCATCACGGGGCAGTCCCGCGCGATGTGGCCCACCTCCCTGCACGTCCAACACCTTGGTGGGCTGGTTTCTCGTCCCGGCGCTTCAACAAGGGGTGGAAACACTGGAGCCATCAAAGGGGCTCGACGGTAAGGTGGCCGCGCGAGACCCCGGTCCGACACCGCGGCAGCCCGTGGGTAACCCCACCCTGCCCCAGTTCCCGGGCCGGGAGCTCCCGCTGACACCCCCCGTCCAAATACCTGTCTACCCCTTCCCCCCAGTCCCTTCGCCTTCTCCGGGGCCAGTGGAGGGGGTGATACAGCAATTGTACTCCTTCCAGGCAGTCTTGCTGGCGTTGGCTCTGCTGCCTGGTACTGTTCCGCCAATTCGACCGCCCGATCTAGAGTGGCAGGTGCCTGCCGTTGCACCCACAGCCGAGGTGCCGGTGCCAAGCACTCCAGGAAGTGCTCCACCACGATCACCTCCACTATCCTGGCTTTGGTGCTCGCGTCGGGGTTCAGCCAGCCCATGGCGTAATCCTTTAAACGATGCGCGATCGTTCTGGGATGCTCCTCTGCTGAGAACCGTTCCTCCCGGAACTTTCGCCGGTACCCCTCTGGGGTAGCCCCCACGCGGTTAAGGATGGCCGCTTTCAGCGCGGGGTAGTCCATCATCCTCTCAGGGGATAGCGTTCTCGCTGCTGCCTGTGCCTCTCCCGTCACCTGGGGCAAGAGGTAGCTGGCCCATTGTGCCTGAGCCCACCCGGCCGAGGTCGCCATGGCCTCAAACACCTCCAGGTAGGCTTCGGGTTTATCCTCGGCTGTCATCTTTGTGGGTCTCTGTAACCTGGGGTCAGGACCTGCCGGTCGAGCAGCCCCCTGCACCGCAGCAGTTAGGGTCTGGCGCAGGAGGTCCATCATGGCCGCAAATTGGACGGCATCCATTTCTTCTCCGTTGGTGGGTGCACTGCTTTGTTTGGGCAGTGCCAGTGAATCCCACTTCTGACACCACGTGTGGGAGGGGGTGCGGGTATTCACTGACACGGGAGACAGAAATGGTAGTTGACAACACCACACAGGTGCTCAGTTTTATTATTTTCTTTTTGTACTCTGGTGAGGTGTACTGATTTCGTTGAGCCCGTAGAGGGCGCTTGTGGTCCGTGGTCTGGCTACCAGCTATGGTATCCAGAACCAACGGGGAATACCACGGCAGGGTACTCAGCTGCAGTCCCGCACTCGCAGGTGCTCACAAATTATAAAAACGAAAAAGGCAAAAAGAAACAGGGAAAATAAAACACAGTAAGGAAAAACTACAAAATAAATGTGCTGCACTTCGCAGCGTGAATCTCCCCAGTCGCCGCTACCCGTACGACCCGGGACTCCGTCCTACACTCTGCTGTCTCACTGAACAACAATACTGGGGCTGCCCAACGATCCCCCACTTTTCCCTTTCTTTCTTTAAAATTATTTTCTTTGATTTTTCTTTCCGGGCGTTTGTTATCCTCCCGTCTGTTGGTAGGCAAAGCGAGACCGCCTTGCTCGCTGTTCCAGTTTAAAGGGGCAGATCTGAGGAAACAACAGAGTGTTACTTTATAGGTTAGCAATCCCATTAAAGTCCGCCTCCCAGCCACTCAGAGAGGGGAAAAGCACACACACCCTCTTCCCCACCTCTCCGTGTCACCGCCATGACTGGCAGGCAGACCCAACGGGACTGCCGCCCCCTTCCTGCAGCATCGCGCATGCGTCAGACGGCCAGTCCAGGTCTCTCCCTGTTACAAGGGCAAATTTGTAAAGAGAAAGGGAACAAGCCATGATAATAAATGTAACCCTGAGGACGTTCAACAAGTATTATTTTAATTGGACCGATATAATGACTTCTCAAATAAAATCAACAGACTTTAAAACAGCTACATTAGCATACAGTCTCTGTCAAATAGGGATACAAAAAGGATTGCCTTATAAAGAGTTAAATATAACCTGTTCACCTTGGAGATTTTGCACTGACCAGTGCCCTCTGTGACCAGAAACTCTGAACCAACATACTGTAACATCAAAGTGTAAACCATTTTTTTTAATATAAACAGAGATGCAAAGGCATGCAGAATGGTGATTGTGCTTGTAGAGATTATGCAAATCAGCCATCTAGTGGAAGCGAGTCAGATAATACCTGAGTCAGGTACTTGAAAAGAGCAGGTCATTAAGTTGCTTATCAATTCTGCAGAACAGCGTTTCGAATTGTATTAAATGTTCTCGGATTACAAAAGGAATTGTTTTGGAAGCGATCACAGTGTAAATTACTACTTTGATTTAAGAAATATAAATTCTAGGCTTATAATCGGCCGTGGAGGGACTAATGTCCCTGTGCTTTATGGAGCTACTTTTTGATTACTGGAACAAGAAAAGACTTTTCATGTTGTTTGTTAGCAGTAGAAAAGGAATGCTTGTCATCTAAAGAAATCTATTCTTAAAAATGTAAAATCCTTTGAACAGTGATGTCAAAAAAGCCCTTTAGGCTGCCTTTGTAGACAGAAAGTGCTTTTATAAGCATCCAGGGGTAAATAAAACTGCTAACAACATATTGTGTTTTCATGCATTTAACTGTTATGTTCCTATTAACTATTGTATATCTAAAGCATCAGTGGTAGTTCTACCTACAGTATAATGTGCGATCATCATTATTATTTGTATAGGACAGTATTACTCAAGTGTGATCAAATGGTGGTAGGACATACAACTAATGATGGTTTTAAAGTTGTTTTTTATATATAGATGTAATAATTTATGTGTGCGATTGAATATGAACAACAGAATCTTGCGATAGCATTTGTTTTCTTAAATATTGCTTTTGTGTTGCTAAAGTCAGGTCCAGTTTGATAATTACATTCTAACTCAAACCTCAGCGAGCCTGGGTAAAAAAGAGAGCTTTAGAGTTTGTTTGGTTTTTTTCATCGAAAATGTAATCTTAGCCTTATTCTGGGTCTCTGGGTGTCAGAGTCCAGTGATGAAATTTAATCTGAGCCAAGCTTTTTGGTCTCTGTGATTTATGGCACTCTGTTAGAATTCCATCTAAGTTCAGCCTTTTGCCTTCTCCAAATCTGAATAACTTGAAGCAGTCAATCTGGCTGCAGCCTTTACACTTGCTCAGGGCTCCAGTGAGCTCCAGTTCCTGTGAAATTATATCACGACTCTCTTTTACACCTCTTACTTTCACATGGTGGTCTGAGTGGACTTTGCCTACTTTACAAAAGATATGAGCAATTGTGCGTTTAAGAATGTCTGTGTTACCCCTACATCAGTGATGCAGTAGAGAAATACTAAATACAAGGAGGAGTTCTGTAATGGCAGCATAGTTTTATTATTACTGCAGTAGGGAGATATTTAGACATTCAAAAAGCAGTATGTTGCACTCTCCTTTAAGGATCAATTAGCGACCTTAAATAGTATTAGTTGTGCTATTAATGTAAATCTATTGATAGGGCAAAGCAGTTTACTTGAGGAGCCCAAGGAATAACCCTAATGTCTATGTAAAAGGGTAAGTCTCCTTACTAACTACCAAAGGACACATAGTTACTGCAATTGTGCTTTTGACCCAATACCTTGTTCATCCTTCAGGAGCTGAAGTAAGGTTTGAAAATGCATTTTCTATATTCTTATTACAATTCGTATTACATCACAGTAAAAGTGGAGCCAATGGTAGTGTTAATAAAGTCAATAGAGTCAGTGCTGGTTTATTGGGACGCCTTGGGAGAAGGAAAAATATCCCGAATAAGTGGCTGTCCCAATTGAACAAGAGGCAGTTGAGATGACCTTAGTCACACTTTTCTGATTCTCAATGAAAAGAAAAATAATGAAATCACATCACATTATGATTACTTTAAATACATAACTTAAAATATGAGTCAAATTTTTTTTTTATTCCTAAACAAAATGAATCGCACCTGCAACTTTCTTTGCAAGAGCAGCCTCAGAAACCACAGGAGACTCCTCCTTCTTCAAGAGTTCAACATGGTTTACACAATGTACGCAAGTCACAGCATAATAACGTACTCACTGCACTGTGCTATGCAACCTGTCTTGCTCTGAAAAGCAATCTCTGTTCATCATTTCAAAATACTATATCCCAACTATTGAGACCCTATCTACCAGTAACTGAGTCACAATACCATGGTAAGGACTAGCTCAGGCCTCCATTGTAGTACCTTAACTGCTTCATAAGAGTCTGCACATTTTAATTATAAAGTTAAAATTGAACAACAATTTGGCACAATCTAAAGCTTCTGCAAGGTATGAGACATTTCAAAGATATATATATATATATATATATATATATATATATATATATATATATATATATATATATATATATGAAAAGAAGAACAAGATAAACAGTGAAGAATTTTTCTCTCTCCCCCCTACCATTAATCAAACGCCTTTATTATTCTGTGTGCCACCTGTCATAAGCTTTCATTTTGTTCTCAGTTTTCACTGTAGCCCTCCACTTCTTTCTTTTTGACTGTAACTGTTATTTCCTTTTTGGATTTCATTTACTTCTTTTCATGACAGAATCATCTAGACATCCCAGTCCTGCAGACAAGTCCATGTAAGTCTAAATAGTATTATTCTAAAGAAAGTCTAAAGACCACAATAATGGCAACACAATGGATGTAGAACAAATCTTGCACAGTGGTCCTAATACACTGGTACGGCAATGGATCAGTGTGCATTAGTTCATAGCATTGTGATGCCACTGGTTCTGTTATGTCAACACTTGAAAATTCTACCTCTGTGGTATCATCCAGCCAATTGCTCTGTCCCTGTACTGTAGCTTTCCTAACCATCACTCTTAGTTCATATTCATTACATTACCACCATGGTGCTACTCCATTGCCACTGAAGATCATTGCTCTGAAAAAATAAAAAGCACTGTAAGCTCAACCATGAGAACTATATGGGTCCCAAGTTTTAATTCTATTGTACATCTGCACCATGGATATAAAGATAACAAGCATTGTTGCGTTATTTTTCTTTACTAGAGGTAGTCTGGGATTTTAGGATATTTCCCCATTAGGAAAAAAATAAAATAAAATTATAGACTATATAGATTTTCCTAAGCTAGTCAATTTCAACCCTCCAGCATCTAATACCCGCTTCTCCATCCACTTTCCATCAATTAGATTGAAAATCACTGAAGGCTGTCTCCTCTCTTCCTCCACCTGTGGCCTTGGCAGCCTCTTGCATTCTCCTCCAAGAACTGCTGGCATTGGAACCTGCAAAACAGAGTATTTTTTTTCTTTCTCACACTAGTAGCATTCATTTATTTTGTTCGCATCCCAGTGCAGATTAGTCAGGGTTCATTAACAGATGCTTTTTCTTGATCAATAAGAGAGGATCTTAAAAGTTTAGAGCTTCAGTCCAGTGGATGGAACACCTCAGGGAGGTTCGAAGCAATCAGAACTTGCTTTGTTGCTTTACAGATCATTCCTACACAGACGCATTCATCTGAGGGGCCTCTAGTTTCTACCATTTAGCTTCTGGCTGCAAAACAAAATTAAAACAGGATTAACCCCTCTTCAAGGGTAAATCTGATCCTGGTAGTCAAGTGTTGACTCTATGTTTGTGACTAAATATTTCTGTTTCAAATGGTTAACGGGACTATCTCTTGCTTATAGTGATAACACTATGTAACACAATTTTTGTTCCTGGGTAGTAAGTGTTATTTCCTAATTGCTTATGCCTCAAAAGTATAGAAAATGGCTATTATTCCCCACAAACTTTGCTTTTGTGACCAGGACAGTGATATTTTGAAATTTACCTATTTCCAATGAGAAAACGGGCGAATTTGTGTCTTTTCGTTCACATAAAGTCAGAAACAAACAACATATGAATCCAAATTAACATGTATTTATACTAAAGTAATACAAAAATGACTACAAAAGATTTAGAAGTGAGTAGTTTTTCAAGATTTACGATTATACTGTAAATCACTTTCACGAATCAGCCCCCAAATGTAGTCTCCCATCATGTTCTCGTTATACTGTCCTTGGTAGCGGCGTTCAAAGTCCAGTATATCCTGGTGGAAGCGCTCGCCTTGCTCTTCCGAGTACGCTCCCATGTTCTCCTTGAATTTATCAAGATGAGCATCAAGGATATGGACTTTGAGGGACATCCTACAGCCCATTGTGCCGTAGTTCTTCACCAGAGTCTCAACCAGCTCCACATAGTTTTCGGCCTAGTGATTGCCCAGGAAGCCCCGAACCACTGCGACAAAGCTGTTCCAAGCCGCTTTCTCCTTACTAGTGAGCTTCTTGGGGAATTCATTGCACTCCAGGATCTTCTTTATCTGTGGTCCGACGAAGACACCGGCTTTGACCTTTGCCTCAGACAGCTTAGGGAAGAACTCTTGAAGGTACTTGAAGGCTGCCGACTCCTTATCTAGAGCTCTGACAAATTGTTTCATAAGGCCCAATTTGATGTGCAGTGGTGGCATCAGCACTTTCCGGGGGTCCATCAGCGGCTCCCACTTGACGTTGTTCCTCCCCACAGAGAACTCAGTCCGCTGTGGCCAGTCCCGCCTGTGGTAGTGCGCCTTGGTGTCCCTGCTGTCCCAAAGGCAAAGATAGCAGGGAAACTTGGTAAAACCGCCTTGGAGACCCATCAGGTATGCCACCATTTTGAAGTCTCCTATGACCTTGATGCCATCTCAGAAAAATGCAGATATGTATCCAGTTAGGCAACTGGAACTAAACTGAACTGGTGGGCTTAAGGCCCCTGTATTTATACTACTATTTATATTACTGGAAAGTTCTAGAAAGTTCTAGAAGTTACTCCAAGTTTACTCAGCACTGAATCTATCTGGAATGTTCTGGAAAATAGGTAAATTTCAAAATATCACTGTCCTGGTCACAAAAGCAAAGTTTGTGGGGAATAATAGCCATTTTCTATACTTTTGAGGCATAAGCAATTAGGAAATAACACTTACTACCCAGGAACAAAAAAAAAAATTAAAAAAAATTGTTACACGGTGTAATTCTTGATTTTATCAACTGTATTTGATAATCCAAAACAGTGTTAGTGTTTTTATATCTTCTTTGTCTAGGAGTTGGACAAACAAAATAGAAATGCCTGCTGACACTTGGGGCCTGTATATTACCACCATGAACATCTTCATCTCTGTTAAATGTAAATACAACACCATGGAATAGCTTACAAGCTCACAACACAGCTAAATAAAATTTAAAATTAAATATGTAAGTTATAAAACAGTTTAATTTAATATTATAGGCATGTTTTTTACTACAAGTGATAGAAGTCACAGGTCCAGTTTTGTTCCTTTCTCTTGCTTCAGTCAAATGACCATCAACACTGACAATGGCTCTGGGGTAGCTTTGAAATGTTCTTAATTCTTATTCTAATTGGTTGTACCAGAGATTGGACAATGTTTTGTTGGGTGGATTTTTCTTGTGTAAGGTTGCCTAGTACCTGAAGACATGGTATTTTGGAAGATGCTGTTTTTAGTAGACATTTCAGTGGTGGCGCCTGCCACCCCTCGCCTCCCCCTGACGTTACCACAGGAAGCCACTAATTCAGCGTTGTTTAAATGGTACTTTAGGAGAGATGGACTCAATGAGAGAGACTCAGTGATTGCTGCAAAGGTAATGCAGAACAGAAGCACAGAATAAGGTTCCTCCCTCATCACCCATTCTTCAGTGATGCATATTCTCAGTTTACCTCAAAATATTCTCAGCAATAGTATCATTTCTCTTAATCCAAACACAGCCCTGAAGTGATCCAAATGTACCACTTCTTCTTGAACAGTGTCCAATGATACTGTGGGATCCAAATAGAACCGGAGGAGATGTAATGACAACCATGTATGACGACATTAGCAAGGCTAGTGTTAATAAGCTTAAAACAATACCCCAAATTTAAGCAAAGAAGTAAAGAGACTTATCCATGGCAGCAGTAATCTCAGTGACACATGGTGTAAATACATTTGTTGCTGAGTTTCAAGTGACAGCTTCTTTATCCTACCTTTAGTCTTTGCCTTGTCTTCTAAGATTAGTGCCTAAGTAACAGATTATGTTTTGATGTTTCCAATCTCGGTAATACGTGTTGATATGTCTTTCTTTCTTGTTTTTTTTTTTGCTGCGGCTTACTGGGGAGAAAACAGATAGAGAGAGGATTTGGTAGCATAAACACCATCAAAAAATGATTTGTCAAGTAAACCGACAGCTCTCCTAACAACTGTTAGTGTTGTTCCACTTCTAGGGCACCTCTGTATCAAAGATGTTGTAATTAACTCATCATTTCAGTATTGTCCCTCAAAGTCATCCCTAGTGTGGGCACAGTTGCAGTCTTACTTCTTTGTGGTACTGTCTTCTGAGATTGAGTGGGTATCAGTCACTGGTGGTACCCTTTACACTCCAGCAGCAGATCTATCTTTTCAAGTGGCCATTTCAGTTGAACAAATCAATTTTCCATTCCATTGTGACCAGCCTGGCATTTGGTATTTGTTATATATATATATATATATATATATATATATATTTCATGTGTCAATTCGGTAAATATATAGATTAACGTGTTGATTTACCAGTTCAGCGGTCAATCTATAAAATAACTAAGGAGATGGTAGTAAACAATCCTGCCTGTATGTCATATTATTATTTATTTCTTAGCAGACACCCTTATCCAGTGCAACCTGCAATTGTTACAAGAAATCACATTATTTTTACATACAATTACCCATTTATATAGTTGGGTTTTTTTGTTACTGGAACCCACAACCCTCCGGTCAAGAGTCCAAAGCCCTAACCACTACTCCACACTGCTGCCCAACAATCTCTTTTACTTACATCCATGATCACAGTCTGGCAACAATTCACAATACAAATAATATTTTGCCGGCAAAATGACATAGCACACTGTATGATTCTCACTGAAATGCAAAACATGCGTGCACTTAGGTTATGCTTTTTTTAAGTTCATCTTAATAATACTAAATCACACTTAGTAGAGCAAAAGACAAGGGGGATAAAATCGTTAGAAATAAAACCAGAAATCTGTCTCCAATCATGTCTGTATATAGAACAAAACATTAATACACAGTCTCTGCTAAATACATTTATTATTATTATTATTATTATTATTATTATTATTATTATTATTATTATTAATAATAATAAATAATACTACTTTTAATAATAATAATAATAATAATAATAATAATAATAATAATAATAATAATAATATGCAAGAAAGGATGCAGTGAAGTTTAGAAAGATTAATCAAATGATACAAAAATTGTTTACCCAAGTACAGTACGTAAAAGACCTGACAGAAATCTTTTTTTTTGCCATTGAGCTCCCTGACGTTACTAAATTTCCGAATTCAACTAAAATGCTGTAGCATTAACTACCATCTCCTTAGTTATTTTATACATTGATCGTTGAGCTGGTAAATCTACACATTTACCGGTTAATCTATAGATTTACCGATTTTACACATGAACCGTAACATATACACTGTACACTTCAAAACTCATGCACGAGTTGGTAAAAAATAATTCAGTGCTCAAGAAATGTATTGATTTTGTGGAAATAGGCTAAGGGGAAAGGTCAGGGCAGGGTTAGGCAGTTACGCAGTTCAAAATCAATACTGCAGATCCAGCGGCACACACTGTGGTACTGTCATCTATGATAGGACTACCCTGTCATTGACGATCTTCCAGCTAATAAACTAGCCAGGTCTTCTCGTTAAAGAGTGAGCAGCTTCGTATACATATTTGATTGCTTTTCTTTCTTTTCTTTGTTTTTGTATTTTTACATTTCCCCTAGTATTTATTGATTGTGATTGTTTGTAGTCATTCTAAATGGTTTGGTTGCTCAACATGCTCATACAGAGTTTAATTTTCATTATTCCATTCAAATCACGTGACACTGACCTTTCAACTCTGCCAACCCCACCTACTCTACACATGTACTGTGAGTGTCTAGAGACAGAGACAGACAGAAAATCGCAGTGTTGAAGTCACACTGTAACATGACTTAAATACAATGAGAAAGTCTGTTCAGTGCAGGGATTTTTTTTAGATTCTGGAATGTTCGTCAGACAAGCTCAAAGCCAGGTAAAGATGGGTTTAGAGAATTATAAAAAAAAAGAAGCCCAGAAAGGTTATAAACATTGTAAATACTGAATTATAAAACATAAAAAACGATTTAAATGACATATACACGACTGTAGGTTAAAACAATTTAAACTTCTGAGATATTTTCAATCACAACAGCCAAAACTGTCTGAACGAGTCATTTTAATATTCCTTTCCAGCTTGCATTTTATCAGCTCATTTTGATTTAAATAGCTTGATTAATTATCATTTTTTTATGAACCAATTACTACTCAAGATTACAACCTTTGAGGGATACTCAAGTAGAAAATAATAATTGGGTCTACTGGAGCTGTGAAGGAGGAGGGAAATGCTTCCACTATCCCAGTGGTTACTGGTCGCAATTGCCTGCTTTGAGTTGGTAACCATGTATTGAAAATCCAGGGGAATGTTTAGTAACATTGAATGTGTGTAACAATAAATGTGTCCCATTGTCAACACTTGATCTGGTACTACAGAGTCTCTCACTGATATGACTCTGTAGTAGCAACTAGATATCAGCCAGTGCTGGGTTTCATCTCCAGGTACATTCTTACAATACAAGTCCTTTGAGTCGTCATTACAAGTAGGTTTCATTGCATCTCTTATCTGTCTATTTTATTTTTGGTAATTGTTTAACCAGGATTTACCTTTGAGACGAAACTGTCTCATTTCCAAGGCAAGCGAGGGGGAGGGGTTCTCTCAATGTTAAATACTAGTGGATCAAATATTGCAAACTGTGTGAGATTTGCCTTTTAATGGAGACAATGGTGCATGTGTTTTTCTGTTCTTGTTGCTCTGGCCTTCCTCAAGTGACCCAGAAATGAAAGCAGGCAAATTAATGTAAAAAAAATTAAATAAAAGAATTAGTTATTTTTTTTCTCCATTTTTTCTTCTTTTTTTGTGTGTAGCTGCATATGTAGGGTCTAAATATAAACCCCTTATCACAGTGGCACAGCTGCAGTTTGAATCCTCTAATCAGGACATTCCTTCAAAATTAGGATGCAGACTTATGACCAGATCTTTGTTACCAGGCAAAGAAAAATTACCAATGCTATGTATAAAACATGTTTTGCGTTGGCTGTAAACATTTTTAATCTGCTGTGGCTGTCACTATAAGATGTTACACAACAGCAAAATAATACAGTCACTTCCAATTAGTAGAAGCATCTATTTTAATTTAGAGGAGAGTAAATACGGTGCTATATGAAGAATATGTTTTTATTGTTCTTATTCATTCCCCCTGCACCCCACACTTTCCACCCCCAGTGATACTGGAAGGAAAAGCATCTGTGCTATACAATGTCCATTTACTGTTGCATCGCTTTGTCAACACCTAATAAAAAGACTTATGTAGGACGCTTTTTCTTAATCTTTTTCTGTACAAATTTACTTCTATGTCACAATCACAGATTTGATGTTCCGATCACACTTTATTTTAAGGGATGCTGTTTTAGTGTATTAACCGTTAACAACCATCTTACCAACATGTTCATTTTGTGTTAAGTTATTAAAACCTTGTAAAACATTCATAACCTAATTTAATAAACTATAATAAAAAAAAACTCTTTAAATATTACTGCAGGAACACCTTTAAAAGTGCATTTAAACAAATGTAACCCCATTTCATTGATAGGATCTACTTGGAGTTGATAGGAATTTTATAAACTCTGTTCTGCATTCGTTACAAAAAAATCACATGTGCAATGTGGACATATGTTTACATGCTGGAAATATTCCACAAGGTCCAAATGTATGTGCAAGACAAACACTCCAAATCATGCAATAATATGTGTGTATGTGTCCATATTTAACAGGGACAATGTGGTTTTGTATGAAAGTGGGGAGCACATTTGCAATGCAGTGGTGTGGGCTACTCCCCATACCTTGACTAGGTTCTACAGACTTAATGTCGTTGATCCTCAAAACACTCGAGTTTTGAATCTGGAGTGCTAAGGGCGGCTTCTCAGTTGACCCTTACAACACAGGCATAGAGGTGAGTTTCTGCCTCAGTTTTTTAGCCCTAGCTACTTGTTGTTGGGGTTCCTAATGGTAACGCACAAGGCAGCCTCGACTTAGCTTAGTAGCATTCCAGTCATTTTGCAATATTGCCATTGTGACGGCTTTGGTACACTCACCCATACGGTAATGGTTATATTTCATACTTGATAAGGAACGTTAGGTTATTATCATAACCCTGGTTCCCTGAAATAGAAATGCAACCATTAACCTTCAAGGTCACTGTGTGCATGATTGCAGTAGGCTTGAAGGAAAAATGACATTGAGGTCTGTGACCGCAGTGCTTAGATACCAGTCTATAAAACTCAATCTTCTCTCATTCCAATATCCTGGGGCTGCCTCCATTTCTACAGCTATGGCCAAAGGTGTTGCATCACCCTATATCAGTGGTTCCCAACCTGTGGTCCGTGAACCACTTGTGGGCCGTGAGTAAACTCCAAGTGGTATGCAAACAACTCCCAAAATTCGGTTACGCAGTTGTGAAACAATGTGAAACAAATACTAACTAAATAACGTACACATTATGAAGACACATTTGTCTTGTCCAGCATTAGCGGTATTTAAAAAAAGAAAAAATCTACATCTAGCACTCACTAAATGCACATCTTTCTAATCCGAGCTCATTCTACTGCTTGTGTTCACTGTTTAGGGAAAAAATAAATAAAAAAACATAATCTGGCTGACCCAGCATTTTCGCACTGCATTGATTATTCCTAACTCGGTTGGAATGACCAACCCCCCCCCCCAAAAAAAAAAAACATTATAACCACAGTTTTAGCACTTTTCATTTTCAACAAAATAAAATATGTGCTACAGTGTTGCCCAGGATATAGGAAAGTACCTATTATTTCCACACGATATTTGAGAGGTTGGCTGCATATAGTAACAGAAGTTAATGTGAAACAAAAAGAGACTATATTCGTAGCTTGACTTGTGAACTGTACTGTAGTGTGAATGATCGATTTCAGCTCCATGCTATAATATGGGTTTATTCAGCCAGGTTTAATATCTCATAAGACTATATGCCAAAAGGAAATTCTGTTAACACTAGTTCTGGAAATAATGTGTGCAGTCTGTCTTGTTGTGCCACCAATCCCGTTTAATTTACACATCACAGCCCACCAGAAGTAGTAAGTAACTTCCTGTATACTCTCCAATCTTCAGATTGCTTCCCATCCACCTCGTCTTTGTATTCTGGTGTTTTTTATATTAATATTATTTGTTTATTTAGCAGACACCGTTATCCAAGGTGACTTATAGAGACTAGGATGTGTTAACTGTGCATTTGCTGCAGTCACTTACAACAACATCACACCCGAAAGACGGAGCACAAGGAGGTTAAGTGACTTGCTCACCGTTCACAGCTTCCAGACCTCCAGACACTTTTTCAGCACCTGCTGGAATCACTGCTCTCTCTCCGGTCACAGCTTTGAGACCCCCAGAAACATTTCAGCGCCTGCCGGAGTCCACTGCTCTCTCTGGATGCATGCTGGCTCCGGTAGGTCTCACCCTAGCTCCCTCTGTTCCCAACACTTTCGTTCCATCCCATGGCTGACACCAATGTAATGTCCGTGGGACCTTGAATCTCCCGAATAGTCCAAGAAATGTATCTAGGTTCAGTGAGGTCCTTATTTGCAATTGGTTACATTTCTATATGTGTTGAGCATTGATTGGTTATAAAACAGTTGCAATGTTCCCATCAATATCACTCCATGTACTTTCAACATTGTACAGTTCACTTAGCCTTGTTAGGACCGGTTTTAACCAGACCAGTGTCTTGTTATTGCAAACCTTCATAACCCTATTTAAAACATACAAGTGTTAGTAAGGATTGTGTTAGCATCTGCTCTTACCCAAAAATTAGCAAAGAAAGATTGCTCAAAACTGGAAACTTACAAAAAAGAAAATAAGAAAATGACAATTAAAACCTAATAAAAAAATCAATACAAGCACCAGAAGATTTACCAAAGTTTAGACTGGTAGTTGTTTTTGTTTGTTTCTTCTAGTCTGAAGATCAGAACATTCTGATAAGAATCTGTGTGAATTTCAGCTTGCTCCAGGACCCTTCAAAAATGCCTTCTGTTTTTTCCAAACCCATTCCCTTTTTTCTGTGCAATACCAGAATAACGTCGTAGGTGTTTTCATCTTAAACAGATACGTTGGGACCCTTTGGGATATGTGCTTAAATTGGCTTGCAGGGACTCTTAATCCCCTGTCTGTAGCGTGCAAATGCAAGGACCTGTAAGGTCAAAGTTAAAAGTCCCAATAACTCAACAGTCATAAGAGGTATTATGTTGAAATCAGATGGAAGGACAGTCTCCACTGGAATAATGTATTAAGGACTATGCTGAAGGTTAAGGTTGCCATAAGGCTGCTAAGAACTACACCCAATATACCTTTGCCTGGAGGCTGCAATCTGATGTTAAGGTACCCGTTTTCCTGAAATTACCTGCCTACTTTCACTTGTGTGCTGTGCTATGTTATTTTGGTCAATCTAATAACTGTAATGTTATTTATCAAGTGGTTCTTGTTGATTTGCATTTGCGATGTGTCTTATTAAGAGAAAGCCATCTCTATACAGTTTTAGTGTTGACATGAAGCAAATTCGTGCACTGAATCTTTGAGGAATTGCTGCGGTGAGGGGAAAAGCGATTGGGCATTCCAAATTGAGAGAAAATCAGAGGGAAAATATTAATTGGACACTCTAAATAAAATTTTAAAAAATACATAAAACATCTATCAAATTGGACTGTCTTTGTTTGAATGTTCTTGTGCAAGCTAGGAAGGAAATATCATAGTATTGTTACTTTTACATACTTTTATATATAAGTTCCCTGTTATCTGTCACTGTGGTCTTATGCAAGATAGCATTTAAAACCATTAAAAAAATGTTTTATTAAGATACAGACAGTCTGAAAATATTAAGAGAGACACAAAACAATACAAAGTATTTTTTTTTTTAAATGCCTAACAAAGATCCCAGAGTCAAAGCTAGGCTAAAACTTTAACTAAAACTGTAATAACAGCAGAGATAATGCTTAGAAGAACCAAGAAGCTAGGAGCCAATTACAACAAATTTACATTTTCATTTGGCAAACCATTGAAAACAATGCAGCTTTGCTTTAAAAGTGTTATCGGAAGAAAGAAAGCATGAAACAAAATTAATGAAATTAGCTGAACTGTACCGTTGGAAATGGTACTAGCGCAGATGCCACTCACTTTCCCCCATACATCCCCGTCCTAATGTCCGCCAGGGGAGTTGTTTGCCAACAGCCAGTGCTGGGAGCCTCCTGCGCTTTCATTTCACAGGACAAAATCGAGCTGGAGCGCCAGCAGAATTGGTGCTAGGGTACTCTATTATTATTCTTTTTAAAGATAGGCTGGAGAGAACAGTGCAGAACAACATTACGGTGGAAGAGTGGGGGCCAACAAAGGATTAAATTGTATAAGAAAATACACAGAATGCTTTTAGTTACTCCGTTAAGGACAGAAGATGAAGTGCCAGCATGCCGCTGCTATTTAATCTAAAATGAAGCAATATGAAATCTGCAGCATGTAATTTATACCAGTACTTTACTACCCTCATTCTTCTCTGGCAGAACAGCGAAGAAAAGGGGTCTGGAACAATGGTCAGCGAGGTCGGTTTCATCAAAATGATGGAATGCCACCAGCCTCAGCAATGCTATAGTGTGATGGAAATCTTTTTGTTTTCAACTGCAATATGTGTGAGTGGAGATGTACCATTAGCAGAGAGGTGGGCGGGGGGTTGTATAAGATAGAAGGGCGACCAATAATGAACGTGAGGACAGAATTTTAGAGCGCCGTGCAATGTGCCTTTTCAGAGAGAGGCTTTATCAAGATAAATGTAGTGTCCAACAGGAGGATATTAATAAATGATCTGGTAATGAAAAATGCAAGGGGAGCCAAACTCCTTGCATTAAGGCCTCGATGATTGTATTGATAGATGTAGCTGCGAGGCCTTCTTGACAAGGTAGCAATGAAAACACACACCCGGAAGGATGACCTCAGGGAAACGAGTGCAAGCTGCTGAAACAGAACAGTAAACAGAAGCTTCAAGGCGAGGCATGTCAGCTGGCAGACAGATGGGTGACGCTCTGCTGGTCAGCTACCAATCATCTGTGTCAGAGGTACAACCACAACGGCAGCAAGGACATGAAGTGTGTGACTCCCAAAACTTGCCGGAGATAATGCTATAGCATACTCAATCATAACAATCCACTTCCTCACCCCAACAGCGCCCCCGACACCAGAGCGTGCAGACACACACATGCACACACAGACACACACACATAGACACACACACACACAGACACACACACGCACATACACACACACGCACACACACACACACACATACACACACGCACACACACACACTCCTCCAATCAGGTATGAGTTCTAAAGGACATCATTACGGCGGCGCTACTTACACTAAATAGAATGGCTACTTTACCATTACTTTTTTACTAGGTTTTAAGATATTAAGCAACCGGAAGTAGTACATACTACTAGAAGTAGAACAGAAAAGAGTGCTAACCATGGCTTAAATGTATTTCGTTAACTCTTACTAGCATTAGCAATTTCATCACTTGAATTTGAAATTGGGAGTTAAGCTACAGATGAAGAGTTGTTTCCTAGTAGCTGTATCAGTATCAATGTTCATCCTGGCTGGGTACTTTGTTTTCATCGATGTCATGGCTGAAAATCCGGTTTCGCATAAGTAGGTTGTACTGAATGGGACTAACACTTTCAGTGCTGCAGAAGAAGCAATGCTGTATTCATAAAATGTCTCCTGCGGCACTTCACTGAATGTTAGGTTACGAATGTAACCCTGGTTCCCTGAAAGAGGAGACGACCAACAACCAATACTTTTGGGATATGCCTGCCACAGGTCAGGTATTTCATGAGCATTTTATGTCAGAGGTGCCGATAGGCCCCTGCGGGAAGAGACGTTTTCAGTCCCCCCTACCGAGGGAATAAGTAGTCACTCCGTAGAGCTCACTTTTTCTTTTGCATCGAACCTGTGAATGCGAGTAATGCGACCTTGCAAGGTTTGTTGGTCGTCTTCTCTTTTAGGGAAGGTTCCCTTTCAATTCAAAGATGACCAACAACCAATGCTTTTGGGAAAAGTATACCAAAGCCGTCGCGAGGGACCGTGAGCGGAGACAGCAGACGAGGGACGACTCGACATCGCAAAACCACAGTTAGAAAATGGGTCACCAGGAAATTAGCGCCTGGGGACACTGAGTCAATGGGGACATGGCATGCAGATATGGCTGCTAGGTACACTTTCAACGTAGAGGGGGATCTACCTGCCTCTGGCAACTGTAAATAATTGCTATAGGGCAATAGATGGGGTCATGACCTCTGGTCATACACCAATTTTAAAAATACTTCATTATAGGCGTACATAGACCTTGTGGAGGAGGCCCTAGCATTCTGCAGTGTACTGACGACTGTGTCTGAGAGCCCTAAGGCTCATGAGCCAGACCCACAGTTGGAGCCTGCCTGGTTGAGTGTGCCTCTCGTCTGACTGAGGAGATCCAAGCTCAGCGGGATCTCCTAGGGCTGGCCCTGCAATAGCTGGCAAAGGGTTGCAAACCAGATTCTCCTGGGCTATCTGGAGGCTTCCAGAAGAACTGTCATCTCTTCTCTCTGGACTTTCTCTAGGAAGGCCGGGAGCAACAGTGTCGGTGGAATGAATAACAGAGTCCTGGGCCACTAGTGGGCTAGGGCGTTGACGCCTTGTGGAGAGAGAACCATAGGGGGCAGTGGATCGTCTGCCATGGCAAAGAGATCAACCCTGGCATTCCTGAAACGTTCCCATATGCGCTCTACCACCTGAGGGTGGAGTCGCCATTCTGACGGGTGGGGACCTGGTCCAATTCACAATAGGTTCTGTTGGGCCCAAATCAATAATTTGAAGGCTAATGTGATGCAACCCCAGGGAATGAATTCGTCCCTGGCAGTTGACATAAGCCACTACCGACATGTTGTCCATCCTTACAAGGACATGTCTCCCTTGGAGCACCGGAAGAAAATGCTGGAGAGCAAGGTGAACCGCTTGCAACTCTAGCACATTTATGTGCAGGGATGTCCAACGGCCCGACCAGGACCCGTGTTGGATGCGTCTGTCGTCACCACCTGACTGTTGTGGATCACCCCCATCCTTACACCTTCGCGCATGTGAGAGGCTTGTCTCCACCAGTGCAGGGCTCTGCGCAGGGCTTGAAGGGAAGATAGAGGAGGGGGGAGGCCAGGGTTCCCAATGCCGCAGACGGCTCAGCTGAGCTAGCTGGGGTAGCTGTACCGGTGAACCTAGCGCATCTCTTGCACAGGACTCGTGGTTGGAATGCTGAACAAATATGGCAGAATGTCTAGTCCCCTTAGGCAGAGGAGTCGTGCTGCATGTCTAGGCACTGGACGCAGAGGAGGTGTTTGTCCTCTGGAGGAAACTTCCCTCCACAGGAGCTGCAAGCATGAATATTATTATATTGAAAATGATGACATATGAAACGTGTTGTCAATGCGATTAAATGGAGGTTGAGTAATAGAGACTGCACTGAAATTTAAAGAGAGGGTCTCCTAGCTACCAGACTAGCCACACAAATGAACTGTGGCTGTGTTTTTCAGTGCTTTGCACTTGCCTTAAGAGACTTGTTTTTTTAAAAAAAAAAAGAAATCCACTTTAAATCATGTGCTTGCTTGATTGGAATAAGAGAATTAATATTTGTGAACATGGTTTATGTAATGTATTTGTGAGTTAATGAAAATTCAAGTGTATAGCATATTTCACAATCACTACTCTGAACTTATTGCAAACATGGCTGGAAAATACCTTCTCAATTCAATTACGTTTTCAATAGAAGATGATTTATAGTTGATTAAGTAATTAAATCAAATACAAGTGGCTGAAAGTAAATCTATTTTTATCATCCCTGTAAATTAAAAGTTACGCATCATAAAAAATCATGACCATCTTGAAAATGACTAGTCAAGTGCTTTTTATAGGCACACAGAATTTATTGTCAATTAATGTATTGAACTGTACAGTCAGCATAACCCGACTCGCAAGACCTTTTAAATTATTGACTGGAGCTATCAAGCCTCTCCATATCGTAGTAATGCCATTTATCTGGTTATTAATATATTGAGCAATTTGTTAGGTTGGGTTTATATCTAGCTGGAACAATGTTTTGTTTTATTATCTACTGCTGCTCCTAATGAAGAGAGATAAATTTACTCTTTCATTAATGCTTTGTCAATTTCTATTGATTTGCCTCTAGTGGAACTAGTCCTGGATCATCACTATTATTGTTCATTGAAATAAAACCCTGTTCATGTTGTGGTTTTGCCTGTGGAAAACCTGCCTACATATCAGTTTTAAAAGCTTGCCTGATCCTTTCAATAGTTAACAATACTTAACACCTGTGAGATGAGCTGAACTATGCAGAAAACCTACAGATTTA
This sequence comes from Acipenser ruthenus, assembly GCF_902713425.1. Classification (NCBI taxonomy): domain Eukaryota; kingdom Metazoa; phylum Chordata; class Actinopteri; order Acipenseriformes; family Acipenseridae; genus Acipenser; species Acipenser ruthenus. The sequence goes on along the minus strand of NC_081201.1, from coordinate 8,696,438 downwards.
CAAATTCTGAGCAGTTTTTATTTTGGTTCAAACCTCATGGCAAGGAATCACAATCATTAGTTTGTGCTGCGTCTAATGATTGTGATTCCCTTTGTTAGACAAGTAGTACATTCGTTTAAACTGTACAAGTGTATGTCAACGCAGGAGGCGAGAGTGTTTAAATGATTCTAGTCCTTGGATACAACGAGGTCAGGTACAGGCCATGGATTCCTTCTCTCTCACCTCCACACCGGCTTGTTCTTTTATCTTCAAAAAACACAATCTTATTATTTCAGAATCCTTTTGATATAACAAATGCAAATATAATACCCCAAACTACAAACTACACAGCAATCAGTTTTGTTTTTCTCGCCAGCGATAGCTCTTTGAAACCCTTCTATAAAAATTCCAATCTTTTACTACCAGAGCAATTCTGACTGTCAGGGATGATTTTGTTCAATATGCAAAACTGGAAAGAGCCAACATACGTGCCTTACCTGTTTCACACATCTCCAAGTGGGCAGGAATTTATAGCAGTTGGCAGCACAGATGGTGGTGGCTGGCCTTGTTGGCCAATGGCACATGTTGTTAATAGGTACTATTTTTAAGTGGCATGCTAAGGAGAATGAAGGAATCCAAAGCAATTATGCTGACAAGAAAGTCACTCCGAAGGAAAAATAATACATGTTCCCTGTTGCATGTTTATTGCATATGAATGTCAAACATTATATAAAAACCTTTATGTCATAACAAATATATCATACCATACTGCATGTACTGTATACATTCTCTGATCTCTGTTCGACCATTTATACTGTAGCGTTTTCAATGATGTTAAGAAACAGGTATGTTTGGATTACATTCCGGGATGGATTTGTGCTTTTAGTCACAGTCCTACACAGCTCAAATCACTGCAGTTGGGTGTTAGATATGGTGAAATATTTCATCTTCATGTTCTTCTGTAAAACAAAATCCCATCTCTGTGAGAGAAGTTGTTCAGATTATATAATGGCCCAATGGGGAATTTATTTTTTCAGTAAAGCAAACTTTCAAAATGAATAATGCATTTGTAAAGTGTGTGTGCAGCAAATTGCATTACCTGTTTATTGCTCATGCATAGTAGTTAGTATGCTTCTGTTTTAAATATAGACGAACTGTAAAGAATATGTTTAGCATTATTAAATGAATTACAGGAAACCGATGGGGTGCATCCATTATTTAATAAAGACCTGAATATTTGAAGTTTACCAAATCTTTACAAACTGCTAATATAATGTTGCATAACAAAAAGCTATCTTTCAGGATTTATGTATGATTTACCTTACAATTTGTCATCCTTTTTAAATATGTTCTTAAGCCATATTGATTCTATCCTCCTTAAGTTCCCCTCTCAAATGTTGGTTGTGTGATCTTATCCCAGAGTTCCAAAGCAAGCAATATATTCCACAAAACTGACCAGAAGATATCATTTAGGCCAGTGTTGCTCAACAGATGGCTCTCGAGCCACGTCACTGTTGTTTAAACATGTAACCTGTTTAAAACACAAACATACTAAACGCTGTGTAGTTCAGTAAAACATTTCCCTTTGTGGTTTTTTGATACATCTCTTTTAAGGAGATAAAGGCATGGACGCATTAAACAAACATGTTTCTGTATTGCTATCACTTGCTAAGGTTCTAGATCACCCATCTACTATTGTAGTTTATTAATTACTTTCATATGCATGACTGACTGTACAGGATACTGATTTAGGACACACAATGTATTGTAAATATTTTCCAGGGCCTTGAAAACATGATCACACATTTGACTGATTGCTGGTCTGGGTCTCTGGGGGGGCTTGGATCTTGCTCAGGTGGCAGCTGGGATATAAAAAGTACTTGAGATCTTATTTACCCAGAGGCTTGGAAAATAAGAGACTTGATTTTCCTCACCCAGTAGCTAGGAAAATAGAAAATACTGGACTGGTGTATTTTATTACCTAGCCCACAGGGAATTGTTCTCTCGTAGTATTACAAAACCCATGCTGTGTGGAGGATTCATTATCTCCAAATAACTTCATTTACTGGCAGATCCTCATGGCTACGCAGCTCCTGGTTTTGGCTTATGTTTTATTGTTAAGGTTCATGTCAATTTCTTGTACCACCCAGAGTATTTGCAAAACATACCATTTATTGTGACTTACCTGGAATACACAAAAAAAGAAAATCTGCCAGCTATACTGTAGCGCACACTTCTGTGTAACTGTACTGGTAAAAAGCCTGTATTTCCCTGTTGCAAGTCAGTTTCACTCACAAGGTCTGTTTTCTTGCTGAAGTAAAGTGCATAGAAGACTAAACTACAGAAGAATGGAGTAAACAGTCATTCGTGGTTTATATTTTACCACACATGATTGTGGGACACTGCAGCATTAAACAGCAACGTGGTGTTGGTCTGAAATATCAGTTATCTTCATGAATTGTTCTGGTCGTTTACAATCGTTTTCTTTTTTTCAGTCATTACACACTGGTGAGTTCTAAAACACCCATGCTGCCTCTGTAGAGTTCTCCAACATGTCTTCTCTCCAAGTACAGCTTCAGATTGTAAACATGAACCTGCCCCCCCCCCCCCCCCCCCCCCGCAACACTGCCCCCAGTGGATGTGAGAAATATTAGGGTCAGAGTGTTGCTGGTGGAAGGGTTCATGCTTACACTCGGGAGTGCCAGCTTTACATGTTTGAGCTTTTTTTTTTTTAAAGTCACTATGATGTGATGACTGAAAGAGAACAAGCAAATCTAATGAAAATACACGAGATAACTCTTTAAATTCTCTGGCTCTTTAAATAGGTTATTATACATATTTTAGACAAGTTAGTCAGAGATTGCCGTCTTAAATTTCGCAGCATATTTTACCTTGGATAAACAACTTGTGGGGACTTCATTAAGTGCAGTAATGATATTCTTGCAAGATCAGCTTAATGCAAAAAAAAAAAAAAAATGTAAAGAAATTGTAGTGTCACTAACTTGCCAACCAGTTTTTCATACTTCTATTCTTGACTTTCATGCTTTGATGCCATGTACACAATGATTTATACCATTCTTCCTGGAAATATATGCTGATTCAAATTCTATACAAGCAATATCACAGGAAGGGTAAATATAGAAAACATCACTTTAAAAAATTGATATACAGTACTGTGCAAAAGTTTTAGGCAGGTGTGAAAAAATGCTGTAAAGTAAGAATGCTTTCAAAAATAGATTATATTTTGCATTAACTAAATGCAAAGTGAGTGAACAGAAGAAAAATCCAAATCAAATCCATATTTGGTGTGACCACCCTTTGCCTTCAAAACAGCATCAATTCTTCTAGGTACACTTGCACAAAGTCAGGGATTTTGTAGGCATATAGTCAGGTGTATGATTAAACAATTATTCCAAACAGGTGCTAATGATCATCAATTCAATATGTAGGTTGAAACACAATCATTAACTGAAACAGAAACAGCTGTGTAGGAGGAATAAAACTGGGTGAGGAACAGCCAAACTCAGCTAACAAGTTGAGGTTGCTGAAGACAGTTTACTGTCAAAAGTCATACACCATGGCAAGACTGAGCACAGCAACAAGACACAAGGTATTTATACTGCATCAGCAAGGTCTCTCCCAGGCAGAATTTTCAAGGCAGACAGGGGTTTCCAGATGTGCTGTCCAAGCTCTTTTGAAGAAGCACAAAGAAACGGGCAACGTTGAGGACCGTAGACGCAGTGGTTGGCCAAGGAAACTTACTGCAGCAGATGAAAGACACATCATGCTTACTTCCCTTCGCAATCGGAAGATGTCCAGCAGTGCCATCAGCTCAGAATTGGCAGAAAACAGTGGGACCCTGGTACACCCATCTACTGTCCGGAGAAGTCTGGTCAGAAGTGGCCTTCATGGAAAACTTGCGGCCAAAAAGCCATACCTCCGATGTGGAAACAAGGCCAAGCGACTCAACTATGCACGAAAACACAGGAACTGGGGTGCAGAAAAATGGCAGCAGGTGCTCTGGACTGATGAGTCAAAATTTGAAATATTTGGCTGTAGCAGAAGGCAGTTTGTTCGCCGAAGGGCTGGAGAGCAGTACACGAATGAGTGTCTGCAGGCAACAGTGAAGCATGGTGGAGGTTCCTTGCAGGTCTGGGGCTGCATTTCTGCAAATGGAGTTGGGGATTTGGTCAGAATTAATGGTCTCCTCAATGCTGAGAAGTACAGGCAGATACTTATCCATCATGCAATACCATCAGGGAGGCATCTGATTGGCCCCAAATTTATTCTGCAGCATGACAATGACCCCAAACATACAGCGAAAGTCATTAAGAACTATCTTCAGCGTAAAGAAGAACAAGGAGTCCTGGAAGTGATGGTATGGCCCCCATAGAGCCCTGATCTCAACATCATCGAGTCTGTCTGGGATTACATGAAGAGAGAGAAGCAACTGAGGCTGCCTAAATCCACAGAAGAACTGTGGTTAGTTCTCCAAGATGTTTGGGCCAACCTACCTGCCGAGTTCCTTCAAAAACTGTGTGCAAGTGTACCTAGAAGAATTGATGCTGTTTTGAAGGCAAAGGGTGGTCACACCAAATATTGATTTGATGTAGATTTTTCTTCTGTTCACTCACTTTGCATTTTGTTAATTGATAAATATAAACTATTAACATGTCTATTTTTGAAAGCATTCTTACTTTACAGCATTTTTTCACACCTGCCTAAAACTTTTGCACAGTACTGTATTCTCTGAACTAAAGCAGATCTAACAGGTATTTTAATTATTTGTTAAAAAGAATTAAGTTTGTTAAACAAACTGGAAACGTTCACCAAAAAGTGCTTTGGTTTTTAAAAAAGCCTGTTCGTTTAATGAAGACATTAATTTGAAATTAAAAATCTGCTGACTGTCACATCCATCAAAGTGTGAGATCACTAATTATGTGTGTTCATTAAAGGTTTATTAGCCCTCTATTAGTGGCTTATGGTCCTTTTATGATTTTTGACTCCACTCAGTCAGAAAACCACCTTCCTCATTTTCAGGTTTATCATCTGCTTCATGTGAAAGCAGTGCAATCTCCTTCACCTCCTGGGTAAATACCATTAACAACATTACGAACAAGGGAGTATTGACCGAAACATAGGGTAATCAGGCTGTAATATCAAGGTCATTGGATAAAAACAGTAAAGTCACAGGGAAACACGTTTTTTTTTTAAACTGTCCATTAGAATAAACAACACTGTATGTAATTTCTAAGAGTAACGCATTTATTAATTTTAAAGAGATTGATACATTACAATGGTGCGATTAAGGGAGTATTGTGGAATCATATCATCATAAAGAACTGCTGGTGTGTACCAATTGCAAGCCCGTCACGTACCAGTACTGGTACACATACCCAGTGGTGTAGTGGTAAATAAAAAAGCGGGTAAACTCCACTGTTTGGTGGGGTTGAACAGATAGATTGAACAAATAAACATGAACAGATACATTGTTATTGGGTCTCTGGCCAATCTCTGGAGGCGGTGGGTGCAGCGGGTAGTCTCCCTCTGGCAGTGGAGGCAGGAGCAGTAGATACTCTTCCTCTGGCAGTGGAGGTAGGAGCAGCAGATACTCTTCCTCTGGCAGTGGAGGTAGGAGCAGCAGATACTCTCCCTCTAGCGGTGGAGGCGGGAGCAGCGGATACTCTTCCTCTGGCAGTGGAGGTAGGAGCAGCAGATACTCTTCCTCTGGCAGTGGAGGTAGGAGCAGCAGATACTCTTCCTCTGGCAGTGGAGGTAGGAGCAGCAGATACTCTCCCTCTAGCGGTGGAGGCGGGAGCAGCGGATACTCTTCCTCTGGCAGTGGAGGTAGGAGCAGCGGATACTCTTCCTCTGGCAGTGGAGGTAGGAGCAGCAGATACTCTTCCTCTGGCAGTGGAGGTAGGAGCAGCAGATACTCTCCCTCTAGCGGTGGAGGCGGGAGCAGCGTATACTCTTCCTCTGGCAGTGGAGGTAGGAGCAGCGGATACTCTTCCTCTGGCAGTGGAGGTAGGAGCAGCAGATACTCTTCCTCTGGCAGTGGAGGTAGGAGCAGCAGATACTCTCCCTCTAGCGGTGGAGGCTCCCCCCTCTGGGGCTCTGGACACTCGGGCTCCCCCTCTCTTGAGCTCTGGACGCTCGGGCCCCCCCCTTCTGGGCACTGGACGCTTGGGCTCCCCCCTCTTGGGTGATGGAGACAGCGAAGCTGGGCACTCTGGATGTGGCAGTGGCGGTGGCGCTGGGAGGGGGCAGTTGATCTGGAAATGCCCTCACTTCCCACAGAGGGGACACTAATAGCTGGCCTTGAGCATGCTCAGGAAGGTGTCCCAGCTGCTCTCCCTTTTTGCTGCTGGGGATGGTACAGGTTGGTCCATTTTGGACGCTTGGACCAACCCCTCTTTTTGTGAGTCGGTGGCCCTTCCTTTCCATCCTGGAAAGGACGGTCACCGGTGTAGTGCCCCACTTTTGCAGGCACCACAGACCCTCTTCCATCCTCTTCGTTTAAAAAAAACAAACAAAAAAAAACAATTGGTCCCCAGACCAGGAAGTTGACATAGAGGCACACACACAGGTACTTGCGGGTTGATGCGCTGGTGCATGTTTTTATTCAAAAATAAAATAATTAAACAAAAAAATAAAAGGTTGAACCAAAACAAATCTCAAAACAAAACAAAGCAATACTTATGTCAAGCTGGGCAGTTGCCTTCACTGATCCATAAATACTATTGTGCTGGTCCTTCCTTGACTGTTTTACTTTCTTTTTCTTTGTTTTAATTTCTCTTTTTCCTGTCTCACTCTCTCTCTCCTTCAACACCCACAAACCATTATTTTAAATACACCTCAAAATAATACCTTAATAATAACAATAAATTATCACTTTTAAATCATAACACATTTCCACAATAATCCATATTTAGCAGGGCTGTTCTGACCTGCCACACTATACCTTTTGCTTAATTTATTACAAGGATGTATAGTTTCCCAGCAGAAAAGTTGAGATTAAAAGTGGCATTTGTGATAAACCAGGAGCCAAGCTCTAAAACAATAGACTGATGCTCTAAATTCTGACAGTATAATTCTGAGGTGAATGCGCTCTGCAGCACTTTATATAGCTAAACTAAATTATTAGGTTTCATTACTTGCAAAAAGGCAGCGCAAATCTTTAACAATTAAGTTAGCATTTTATTTTCCAACCCCCCCACCCCACACACACACACACACACATATGTGCAGACACCCTTTCCGAATATTAAAATGTCTCCATACCGCGAGCCATGCATTGAAATACAGCACATTTCTCTTTGCTGAATTTGTGACACAAGTTAAAAAGCTGTAATTTAGGGAACTTAAATGTAGCACAGCATGATGGATGTGAGAAGGCAATTCCAGAAAATGAGAAACATTAAAATCAAATTTTAGACTTGATCAATGCTCCACACATCCGTGTATGTCAGCAAGCTTCAAGCAATATGAAGAGCTGTTAAAAGTCTGAAGCGCAATTTGATAAAAAAAAAAAAAAAGAAAAAAAGAAGATTTAATTGTTTCAAGGACAGTTTACATTGCGTGGTATCTCCAGGGAGAAAGGAAGATTGTAATGGATGCTGACGAATAGAATTGCAGAATTACAGTGAGCTTTTGGGGGTTTGTTTGAACGTGGAATACCCTTTTTTTTCACTGCACACTTTCATCCAAGATTTATGTTAGAATGGTATCTTTAATGTTGCCAGTGGCAAACAAAATATAATTGTAGAAACTCAAAAGTAGAAATAAAACTCGATGTGGGACTTTGATCTAGCATGGCCCTAAGGAGACTTCTGTAAACTTTATTTATTTAAAATTGTTGAAACAAGGTTGCTACAGCATACAGTATCTGTCGTTAAGTATTCTTGGCGTTGTCTAAAAGTGCATTTGGAGCTTAATACCCGATGTTTATATACACACTGTAACAACAGGAGCCCTCCACCAGTTCTGGTAATCTAACACAAATCTAAAAAGTATCAATATTCATTCTATGTTTGGGGAACATTTCAATAAAAGTAGTGCATATTTTCAAACAGCATTGTATAATACCAGTATACCAGTATCTGCTGGATGGAGCACAAGGAGGTTAAGTGACTTGCTCAGGGTCACACAGTGAGTCAGTCAGTGGCAGAGGTGGGATTTGAACCGGGGACCTCCTGGTTACAAGCCCTGGACTTTAACAAGACATATTTATTACAATATAACTGGATTTGGGCAACATTGGTTGCCGAGCAATCTTATTAAACAAGGGGTCTTTTTGTGATTGATTATTTATTGGGTATTTGAACGTATGTAACAGTAGCAAGCAAACACAAATCAAATGCAGCACAGTCTTCAGAAAAATGCAGCTCTCACAACACAAAACAAGTGCTGTCAATGACATGGCCTCCAGCTCAAGAGAAACCTGTCTCTAGATTCAAAAATAAAATTAACATATTACCAGAGACACAGTCCTCTCCGTTGGTCACGTAAATATACAGTATTCCATTTTAATTGGTGCCCTTCATTTGGTCTTGTGGGAACTCCATGTTCTGGTGGCATAAAGTAAGGCAGTTCCAAGTTTTTTTTTTATGTGCCTATTATAATAAAACAGTAACCTAATGCTGCACTAAACTTTTCAAAATAACTTTTCAACAACCCTACAGAAACGTTTTCATAAATACCATTGGGATAGCATTACCATTGTTTACGCAAAAGAAACCAAAGCAAAGCCATTAGCATTCTCAGGAATATCAACGCAACATGACTGTTTAAATTGGTCTAAATTGTTCCTTCAGGGAAGTTGGAGTGGAAATCTACAACAAAATCATTAAACATCAGTCATTAAAACGGTGGAAACTCTAAGACTTGGCTTAGGCAATTTGTTATGTTTTGACTGAGTATGACTAGCAAAATCTTAACGTCATTAGGGTGGCTAGTTTTGAATGACACCTCTTCAATTTGTGTTGTCTTAGATAAGGAAGCAGCTGCCAACCAAGCTCCTTGTATTGGCCCTAAAAGTCTGTCATAGCCCAATTGTTGTGATTACTTTGTCTCCAAGCAGTAGCTTAAAAAATCTGCACAATGTGATTGGAAAGTTTTCCCACATAGAGAAAATGCAGTTTGATTATTCATTAGTCATTATGACAAGGGTCAGTCTGTGCTTGTCAGTCTGCAGGGAGCAGCACTGATTGGCACGCAGGGTATTAAAAAAACAGAAAAATGCAATTGTAATCTAAGAAGTTAACGTAAACGTAAGCAATTGTTATTTGTTTTTGTTGCTATGAGCTTTGTAAAACCATTTGTTTTATGCCATTCGTTTTATGCCAATATGCCATTCTCCTGGTGCTACATTTCATTAACTTTAACGTTTATTTGGCAAGCAGAGGACAGACAAAACACCTATTTTTTCCTGTCACATATACTTATAGCATATACATACATACCGGAGAGAGAGAGAGAGAGAGAGAGAGAGAGAGAGAGAGAGAGAGAGAGAGAGAGACAGAGAGAGAGAGAGAGAGAGAGAGAGAGAGAGAGAGAGAGAGAGATGACTTTGATACCAGGCTTGGCTTCATGCTGTTTATGAATGTGACTGTTTCACATATTGGTACACATGCCACCAGATTATTATTATTAAAGCACTTGAAATTTTCTGCAGCCCAAGAGTGTGAATGTTCAAGAATTATGTGCTCGGGAGAGATATATTATTTTCCCGTTGAAGTTTCTAAATGTCTAAAAAGGTCAAAGCGTATGATTTGACAGCTCTTCACCTTTAAAGAAATAAGTGACACGGCCAAGAATCAAAGTGGCAATTCATCTAGCCGAAACATATCGACTGCTTCCTACTTTGCATTGGATTTCAACATTTTTTTGTAATGCAACATGACATACGACTGGTTATTAGTTATACATTTGGCTGCCCACAATAAATTCTCCTACAGACGTGTATTGAAGCTATGAAACCATTTCTGTTACAAAGGCATAAATCACTCTTACAGTAGTTAGTCTTAATGTAATGTCATCCAAGCTCAATATTACAGATTTATATGACCCCTTTTCCACTACCACCACCAAAAAAACATTAAAAACCCAAACCATATTCATTTTTCAGCTGTGCAACACTGAAACATGTCCGTTTACACACAAGGTTCAGAATTCCATTCCCATTGTCAATTGTGTCATTCTTTAAGAGTCTTAAAAAAAAAAAAAAAGAGGTTACAGAGCAACTTGGTATGGGTACAAAAGTATGGAACGCCACAAGGGGGCAGTGAGCTGCAGGGGACAGGCTAATGGTTACATCCTGGTGTAGCTGGTGTATTTAAGAGTTAAAATGTGATTGTGGGAGCTCTATGGCCACATGGGTGTTTTAAACAGTCTAAATATGATCAAGATAGTTATAGAAAATAGATATTTTGCATTTGGAAACTGAAGTTACAAACAGAATGATGGCACAGCAATAGGTTCAAAATGAGGTATGCATTTTGCATCCACATATATGGATAAATGGGAGGAAATGTTATCGAGTAAACTAGACAAGAAACCATTAGAATACGTAAGATATGTGGATCATATAATTTGAATATGGGCACATGGAGAAGAATCTTGTACAGTTTCATAAATTAGCAAATGATATCCACCCTCACATTTAGGTGGATTTAAGGTGGACAAAATCTGAAATTGAATTCTTAGACACATTGGTTAAACTTGATCAAGGATCTATTAAAAACAGATCTTTACTCGAAACCTACTGATATGCATCAGTACCTTCATATGTCATCTGCACATCCTATCATACTAAAAGAGCCATGCCTAAAGGACTGGGTATATGGGTAAAAAGAATCTATTGTGATGATAATTACTGCAAAAAACAGAGAAACTAATTCAAAATAAATCATAAGAAAAGAGGATGTAAAGAACAAATTATTGAGAGAGAATTGAGAAAAGCTGACAAACTCAATAGGAATGAACTACTTGATTATAAGAAAAGGGTAGAGAGGGTTAAGAACCATTAATAATTACATATTCTAAATTATTACCCAACATTTCAAAAATTGTTTGGAAGCATTTACATATACTTCATAATTCAGAAAAAATGAAAAAAATATTTCCGATTGCAGCTTTAGAAAGGCTGCAAATTTGGCTGACATTTCACTCCACAGTAAACATAAAGGTATCATAGATACATTAAGGGACATTGAAAACTGTAAAAGCACATGTAAAGTGTGCAAATATATTGGTATAAATAAAAGTGAAATCAAGAAAAGAAATATTCAGTCTTAAAAAATCCCGTCATGCAAGGATAGCAACCTTGTAGATGGTATATTTTGCATAAAATGTAATAAAATAAAAAAATGTAGGAGAGACATGTACATCATTATATAAAAGAATACAGACCCACCTATCAAATATAAGAAATAAAAAAGTAAATGAACCAGTAGCTCAGCACATTACAAGGAACAGACACATCATGGAGGACCTAAAGATTGTGGTTTAAAAAAAAAAAAAATTAAATAATGCACAGCATCGAAGAATAAAAGAAAATAAATAATAGACTAGATACCATGATGCCTGAAGGTTTAAATAGAAAGGAACAGTAGATTGTTACATCATTAGCTATATAGTGAATGACATCACAAAGACAATAGATTTAAAGAGAAATAAATGTGTCGTTACCATGGCATCAAAAGTCTATAAATACCTCCAATGTTTGTTTTCAAACACACTTTCCCTTAAAAAACTATACATTTGCAGCTCACTCCTGGTATGAAGAGATGGCTGCCAAATACACTTTGAGGGTCGTAAACCGTAGGCCCGACTGGGAGAGACCAGAGGGCAGGACAGGGGGTCTAGCTCCATGCACTGACACCAAATGAAAAAAACAGTATACAGACGTGCTCAAATTTGTTGGTACCCTTACAGCTCATTGAAATAATGCTTCATTCCTCCTGAAAAGTGATGAAATTAAAAGCTATTTTATCATGTATACTTGCATGCCTTTGGTATGTCATAGAATAAAGCAAAGAAGCTGTGAAAAGAGATGAATTATTGCTTATTCTACAAAGATATTCTAAAATGGCCTGGACACATTTGTTGGTACCCCTTAGAAAAGATAATAAATAATTGGATTATAGTGATATTTCAAACTAATTCGTTTCTTTAATTAGTATCACACATGTCTCCAATCTTGTAATCAGTCATTCAGCCTATTTAAATGGAGAAAAGTAGTCACTGTGCTGTTTGGTATCATTGTGTGCACCACACTGAACATGGACCAGAGAAAGCAAAGGAGAGAGTTGTCTGAGGAGAACGGAAAGAAAATAATAGACAAGCATGGTAAAGGTAAAGGCTACAAGACCATCTCCAAGCAGCTTGATGTTCCTGTGACAACAGTTGCAAATATTATTAAGAAGTTTAAGGTCCATGGAACTGTAGCCAACCTCCCTGGGCGCGGCCTCAAGAGGAAAATCGACCCCAGATTGAACAGAAGGATAGTGCGAATGGTAGAAAAAGAACCAAGGATAACTGCCAAAGAGATACAAGCTGAACTCCAAGGTGAAGGTACGTCAGTTTCTGATCGCACCATCCGTTGCTTTTTGAGCGAAAGTGGGCTCCATGGAAGAAGACCCAGGAGGACTCCACTTTTGACAGAAAAACATAAAAAAGCCAGACTGGAATTTGCTAAAATGCATATTGACAAGCCACAATCCTTCTGGGAGAATGTCCTTTGGACAGATGAAGCTTTCAAAGAAAAGAACACCATACCTACAGTGAAACATGGAGAAGGCTCGGTTATGTTTTGGGGCTGCTTTGCTGCGCCTGGCACAGGGTGCCTTGAATCTGTGCAGGGCACAATGAAATCTCAAGACTATCAAGGCATTCTGGAGCGAAACGTACTGCCCAGTGTCAGAAAGCTGTGTCTCAGTCGCAGGTCATGGGTCCTCCAACAGGATAATGACCCAAAACACACAGCTAAAAGCACCCAAGAATGGATAAGAACAAAACATTGGACTATTCTGAAGTGGCCTTCTATGAGTCCTGATCTGAATCCTATCGAACATCTATGGAAAGAGCTGAAACTTGCAGTCTGGAGAAGGCACCCATCAAACCTGAGACAGCTGGAGCAGTTTGCTCAGGAAGAGTGGGCCAAATTACCTGTTAACAGGTGCAGAAGTCTCATTGAGAGCTACAGAAAACGTTTGATTGCAGTGATTGCCTCTAAAGGTTGTGCAACAGAATATTAGGTTAGGGGTCCCATCATTTTTGTCCATGCCATTTTCATTTGTTTTATTATTTACAATATTATGTTGAATAAAAAATCAAAAGCAAAGTCTGATTTCTGTTAAATATGGAATAAACAATGGTGGATGCCAATTACTTTTGTCAGTTTCAAGTTATTTCAGAGAAAATTGTGCATTCTTCGTTTTTTGTGGAGGGGTACCAACAAATTTGAGCACGTCTGTATCTAGTGGAATGAGCCTTAAGCCCTGTTGCAGGCTCCGCGCCAGCCATGTGGTTATTTGAATGCTTTGAAATGCTAGAAAACGGTCGTAGTGCATTGAGACATGTGAATTACTTTCATACTTGCATTAAGATCAAAAGTGCATGCAAATATAGTTGTATTTTTGTAAAGTTGATACGGTTCTGCAGCCTGAAGTGGGTGTGTATGTGTTGAAGTGTACATGTATATCCATGGCTACAGCACCGGTGGACCTTGATCATGGATGTCTTTTGTGTTATCTGCACAGAGTTGCATGTTGTATGTCTTACCTGATGACGGCTGCTTGTGTTGTCTGGTTCCTTTGGCTGCTTGTGTGGGGGTGGGAATGGCGAGTTAGTGTTAAAAACCCTAACGCCACATTTCCTTGCAAGGAAATGTGGCGATGACTTCAACCCTAACTGCTGCATTAACGTAGTTTTATGCAATGAATTTCCTTGCTTTTTCAATCATGATCCAGATTTACGTCATGTGACCTCTAGACGCAGACTGAAAAAAAATAAACATGGTTACCAAAAAGAGACTGCAGTGGGGAACAAACGAAGGGATCGCATTGATCGAATGGTTTGAAAGTAAGTTACATACATTTTTGTATATTTTTTAATGTTAAATCATGTTATTTATGTTATAACTTAGTTATTTCACTTATTTCACAGAGTTAAAAAAAATGGTAAGGTCTAGTCCGTACTGTGAAGCCTGCGGGTAGATTATGTGTAGCCCCATATTAGCGGAGAGTGAAGTGGGTACAATTGAGGGGCAACTGTTGTCACCTAGTGCCACCTAGTTGAATGTGTACAATGTTACACATAATGTTTTTTATGTAGTACAATGTATTCTTATGTTTTACAAACAATGTAAATCGCTGGGTTTAAAGGTGTCTGCTAAATTACCAAATAACTACTAAATAATAAGACGGGTTTTTAAAGTTGCCTTATGCAACGATTGAAAAATGACCACTTGATTATCATGAGATAGCACTATGAGCGCTGAGCATACATGCGTTATGCAGTGCAACCCAGGACCAGTCAAGACAGCCTCAGCCTACCCCTGGTAATATTACATACATAGACTATTCCATAGATATAAATGAGCTAGTGTAAATAGTTACTTGAAAGACATATTAGTATATTTGTATGGCCTACTTAAATACCGTACGTGCAGTTGTCATCAATCGTTTACATACCCCAATGTACATTGATGTATGTAATCTTTTGATGACAACTGTATCTTTTTGGGTAGTTGAACACTCCTTTTGTGTAACACGTTTAGTATTTACCTGTAGAGTATTTAGACTAGAGTGTATTACGGTGTATTTTCATATTTTCATTTGGTTTTGGACATATGGTTACTGAATTACAAAGCTCTATTTAATATTAACTCATTATACTTATGGATGAATGTTTTTGTCAGTGATATTCTGAAGAAATATCCTTTTGTTTCACAGGTGCCTGACTGAGGCACATCTCAGTGTACAACCTTCCACCTGACTCCCCAGCTTTTCTTCTTGAATCTTTCCTTCCTACCATATCTGACAGCCAGCTTTCTCTTTCACCACCTTTGGAGCTCAGCAAGAGCAGGCAGAAAAAAAGATCCAAAACGGGGAAAGACAACAACGTAGATGATCTTTTGAAAGTGGCTATGACGTACCTTAGTGAAAGAGAAATGGCAAAAGAACTGGATCCATATAAATACAGTATATATATATATATATATATATATATATATATATATATATATATATATATATATATATATATATATATATATATCAATCACAATCACAATCACAATATATATATATATATATATATATATATATATATATATATACATACAGTATATATATATATATATATATATATATATATATATATATATATATATATATATATATATATATATCACAAAGTACTGAGGCGACCAACGGTTTTACCTAGTAATTTTATTCCTTTTTAAAGTAAAATGCTGTACTGGGAAGTCATGAAGACCTTTGATAAACAACATGTGCCCAGGTTATCTTTTGCTTAAATCTTAGAGAGTAGTTCTGCAGAGAAGAAATGTTCATTTGAAATCTCTGTGCACTGGTCAGCTGAAGTGCCACTACTGACAACAAGGCAAGACTGTGACACAGTTTACGAAGTAGTAAATTCGATTTTTGGTCATTCAGATATGACTTTCCCTGTGGGATGCATACGTTGTGCTGTTACTGTGTGCTGTTACAGGCACTGCAATTGCAACATTTGGTCACTAGTGGCACTATGTGCTATGCAAAATCCATTGCAGTAAATTGAGAGCCGCAGCCTGAAACTACTGGTAAATGTCAAGTACAAACTCAAACATCAAAAGATCAAACTCTAATAAGATGCATGTTATTATTAAACTGCTTTCATACAGGGCAGATTTTCAGGTTTCTGAATTTTTTTTACTTGCGATTTCAATAAACATATTACCAGGGGATGCAGAAAATGATCAAGTCATGTGTAACTCTTAATTCCCATTTGCTAAAGCCTAGTTATTATAAAACATCAATCGTATTTATTATTAAAACAGCGTGCCACGAGGTGGGTCCGTGAAATACTGCAACTGCTATGCAATTTAAAAACATTCAAGAATAGATTTTAATAAGTTTTAATTAAGATTAAACTAAGGTTAAGATAAGGAGTGATCAATCGATTCATTGCAAGGAGAAAATCGAAGTACAGTAGTAGTCATAAAACCTTGCACAGGGAGAATCAGGTTTTGTTCATGGAAGTTGTGAGGAGACAAAGGAATACAAGAGATAATTCATGCTGCATCTGATGAAAGTATACATCAAGCTAGCTGGGCAACAATAAACAGAGAGGGGGGAAAAACAATTTCAAATGAGCAGCATCTCAGCACACAGGCGACTCTGATTAACCAGTAACCTGATAGGCAATTACTGTAGGGTGATGTAATGACCAGCATCAAACACAAGCAACTGGCCCAGTGTGAGACAACAGCAACAGGAAAATGGCAGAAATACAATGGAATTGCACTATTAAATCTTAATTATTATAAAATAAGTCATGTGTAGTCACTGAGGCAGTGTGGTCCAGTAGTTAAAGTCCAGCACTTGTAACCAGAAGGTCACTGGTCACTGACGTACTGTGTGACCCTGAGTAAGTCACTTCACCTCCTTGTGCTCCACCCTGCAGATAAGATGTTAAATCAATGTCCTATTGCATATAATGCACAGTTCACAGCCTACTGTAAAGTGCTTTGTGATGGTGGTCCACTATGAAAGGTGCTATATAAAAATAAAGAATATAATATTATTATAAGAAATCTAATAAACAAGCATAATTAAAAGCTGTGTAATAGTATGCTACTTATAAGATTAGGTTAGTGCCTGCTGAGTTTCTGTAAAGTGTATTTGAAGCTCCAGCATCCACAGGCTCAAGCAATAGACACAGCACCCAAATCGACACTTTTCTCAAAAAAAATAAACAATGCAATTAGGCTTCAAATCTTGACCCTTTTAATGAACCTCCCTCCTGGGACAGTACGGGTGTCCCACATTGTTTTTAAAGTAAAGGAAGGTTTCAGAAGTATCCAATTCATTATAAAAGAATACACTATGTAACACAATTTTTGTTCCTGGGTAGTAAGTGTTATTTCCTAATTGCTTATGCCTCAAAAGTATAGAAAATGGCTATTATTCCCCACAAACTTTGCTTTTGTGACCAGGACAGTGATATTTTGAAATTTACCTATTTCCAATGAGAAAACGGGCGAATATGTGTCTTTTCGTTCACATAAAGTCAGAAAAAAACAACATATGAATCCAAATTATGTATTTATACTAAAGTAATACAAAAATGACTACAAAAGATTTAGAAGTGAGTAGTTTTTCGAGATTTACGATTATACTGTAAATCACTTTCACGAATCAGCCCCCAAATGTAGTCTCCCATCATGTTCTCGTTATACTGGCCTTGGTAGCGGCGTTCAAAGTCCAGTATATCCTGGTGGAAGCGCTCGCCTTGCTCCTCCGAGCACGCTCCCATGTTCTCCTTGAATTTATCAAGATGAGCATCAAGGATATGGACTTTGAGGGACATCCTACAGCCCATTGTGCTGTAGTTCTTCACCAGAGTCTCAACCAGCTCCACATAGTTTTCGGCCTTGTGATTGCCCAGGAAGCCCCGAACCACTGCGACAAAGCTGTTCCAAGCCACTTTCTCCTCACTAGTGAGCTTCTTGGGGAATTCATTGCACTCCAGGATCTTCTTTATCTGTGGTCCGACGAAGACACTGGCTTTGACCTTTGCCTCAGACAGCTTAGGGAAGAAGTCTTGAAGGTACTTGAAGGCTGCCGACTCCTTCTCTAGAGCTCTGACAAATTGTTTCATAAGGCCCAATTTGATGTGCAGTGTTGGCATCAGCACCTTCCGGGGGTCCACCAGTGGCTCCCACTTGACGTTATTCCTCCCCACAGAGAACTCGGTCCGCTGTGGCCAGTCCCGCCTGTGGTAGTGCGCCTTGGTGTCCCTGCTGTCCCAAAGGCAAAGATAGCAGGGAAACTTGGTAAAACCGCCTTGGAGACCCATCAGGAATGCCACCATTTTGAAGTCTCCTATGACCTCCCAGCCGTACTCATAATACTTCAAGGCGTCCAGCAAGGTCTTGATGCTGTTGTAATCCTCTTTGAGGTGCACCGAGTGAGCCAGGGGAAGAGACGGGTAATTGTTACCATTATGGAGCAGCACGGCTTTGAGGCTCCTGGATGAGCTGTCAATGAAGAGGCGCCACTCATTCTGGTTACAGGCGATTCCGATTGCCTCGAACAGACTGGTCACATTGTGGCAGAAGCAGAGCCCATCTTGACGGGTGAAGAAGCTGGAAAAAGGTTGGTGACGCTTCCTCTGATCTGCGACTTGCACACTTTCATCCAACAAGTTCCACTGCTTGAGCCTAGACGTCAAAAGCTCGGCATTGGACTTGGTGAGACCAAGATCTCTAATCAAGTCGTTGAGGTCTTTTTGGTTGGGGTAGTATGGGTTTCTCTCCTCGGCTCCACCTCTGAAATTGTCATCTGGATCTACAACGTCTTCCTCGCTCTCTGACTTGCTGCTCTCTTCTAAAGATGGCTGCTCTCTCTCCGGAGGAGTGGGTACGGGGAGCTCATGGCAGTGTGGCACCGGGGCGATGGATGAAGGAAGGTCCGGATACGTGATAGCAGGTGCATTCTTGCCAGTCCGACGTTTGGAAGGTCCACCATGCAGAAGTAGCAGTTGCTTAAGTGGTCAGTGGGTTCCCGCCAAATTCTTGGGATAGCGAACTTCATGGCTCTCTTTTCCCCTCTGTACCATCCTACAAAAATACATTTATTTCACCCAGCACTGAATCTATGTGGAATGTTCTGGAAAATAGGTAAATTTCAAAATATCACTGTCCTGGTCACAAAAGCAAAGTTTGTGGGGAATAATAGCCATTTTCTATACTTTTGAGGCATAAGCAATTAGGAAATAACACTTACTACCCAGGAACCAAAAAAAAAAAATAATAATTTGTTACACGGTGATATTACCCTGAAAAAACATTAGCAGATTTATTCTGCATGTAGAATATGGTAACATATGTTACACATATATTCTTTTTCAAAATGTTAATAAATAAATAATTGTCCATTTCCCGTTTTGCTCATTTTAAATGTACTTCTGCAAAGCCGAACCTAGAAGTACTTGTATTGAATAGGTTAAACTCAATTAGGGCAACATTTACAATGTAATTTGTGCTTTTCTGTGCATTTACTACATTAAAAGTTTTCATCATATCATCAGAACTTGTACATTTTCACCAGACTCTGTTGATTTAATATGAAACATGTGGTAATTCAGTTTTCTTGTGTGTTTTCAGTCAAATCAAATGTCACATATGGCTTAGGGGAGGTTGCTGGGTGTTGACAAAGAAATGCATGGCTCTGCTTCCCAAAAGTATAGTGCAGGGAACTTCCTGGTAGGTACACACAAAACATAAAAGTTTGTGGTGAGAATTTCAAATTAAAAAATGTTTTTAAAAATCTGTTGGAGCTCAATTAATTACAGAGTTTCACAAATAGTCATTTATTGTTTTAAGAGAATTATAAACCAATCAAATTATACTTTGAACCAGTACACACTGGTAATAAACAGTATTGTGTTGCCATTGCTGTTAATGTATTGTTAATGCATTCTGTTATACACAAGTATTATGATGGTATCCCGATTGATCCCTAGGGTACTATGGTAGCATTTTAGTAAAGTGTAGTAAAGTATAGCGGGCTATGATGATGCAACAAAAGCACCAGGAAAGCCTAAATAAATAAATAAATAAATAAATAAATACTGTGCAAATTTACCACTGAAAATCTTTACAACATAACTAGCTATCTTATTCACTAAAGGCGGAAGGCAGTGAGCTGTATTTTTTTCAATGTGTACCTTTTCTACATTTAATCATCCCACTGCAGTGTCTAGAGCAGTGTTTAATGTCAGAAACTGCAATTCTACAATGTCAATATTTGTTAAGTAGATTACATCTGATCGTTACAAGTATGTCGGTGGACTATGAATTAGGCAAATTACTTTGTGGCAAGGGGTGTCTTTATTAAAATATTTAAAGCTGCAAATGTGTTGGATGTTGCCTAGAATGTTCCTAATGTTTGATCTTTCAGATACTTAACAAGTTCCATTAATATTTATAAGACCTTGCACAAGTGAATGGGAAGGGGATTCTTGGGGGAAAAAGGCAGAAGTGGCTATCTGATCTCTTTCCAAACAAGCTCTAGTAATAGGACCTTGAGTATTCAGTGTTTCCGAAGGAGCCCTATTATTTTAATTAGTGCCAGGGTTTATTAGGAAGGAATTGATACAGCCTAAGCACATTTATTCCACTGATGAAAGTTTAAAGGGAAACCACTAATTTAATGATTTGAAATGCCTCCTGGTAGAACCTGGATCGGAATCTTAGTCAAGGAAGGCTTACATTATGATTGATTATATTATCTTTATATATATGAAATTTGCAACCAAAATTGAATACATTTTCTTTTTGTTTTGAGGATGGAAATGAATATAAGTTATAGAGAAAAAATATAATTACCATACAATTGCTATGCACAGCACAACCACAGAGCTACTTAAATCATTGTGTGCATCTAACTTGCTTCAGGCAGTGAGGTATACTGTTCTAAAATCTTAAAAAAATACAGGTAAACAACTCACAACTCATTATTTACAATTACTGGTATGCAACTTTTTACTGTTATTTTATAAAGGTGGCAGGTTTATCTTTTTGATGTGCTGCTTTCTAAGAGGGGAAAGCGTTATTTTCAAAACCTACAAATAAATACTCCAAAGCACAGAATCTATGCACATTTCCTTTGCAGAACATGCAGGAGTTTATTTAACTAGCACCCTGCAAAGGCCTACAGATTTAACCTTCTGCACCACGTCCCTTGAAGCTTAGATCTGGACCCACATCAAAGAGCCGCTGTACCCAACATCCTATTACAGGCTTGCATATATTCACTCATTTATTCTGTGTAATCTCAGTGATCTGTTGCACGATCTTTTGATACAGCTGCCTCTGGCCTTTATGACTGATAAACTCTTGCAAACTCAGGTTAAGTAACTCCCTGTGCTGTTTCACCGATACTCACCGAGGGACTGTCAGTGGATCAGATGGTAAGTGTGGCAGCCTCTAATGGGCTAGTCTACTTTGTTTTAAGTAAAATTATATATATATATATATATATATATATATATATATATATATATATATATATATATATATATATATATACTGTTTATATACACACATATATATATTTTTTAAAGGTAAATAAAGATGTTTAAGAATAAATAGCTAGGCTACAATACTTTGCTTCTATTGTGCTAAAAAAAACTATTGGCAGTTTGGGTTATTATTGGAAAGCTTATGATATCACCCCACTGTACTGTAGACTGCAAATAGCTTCCCTAGGTACAAACCAGCTGGGTTACTGACCATAGGCAACATTCTGCAGCCAACTGACCCACAACCTCTGGTGCTAGAACACCTGCACCATAAGCAAGTGGGCGCATTTTGAAGTCCCACTGAGGTTCTTGCCCGTATCTCATTCTTACAAAAATGAATGATGATGCCTTACCCATTAACTAGTCCAATATGTAGTATTTTATCATTTTCATTAAATGAAGTTCATTAATATGATGGTTTCATTTGGCTTTTGAATAACAAAGGAAAAAAAGATGGCATGAGCAGCACCGTCTAACCTTTTCATCAAAACTCTCCGCCTACATGCAAAAGCACATTCGATTCAGCCTCAGCTTGTTCATGAGTTATCGAGTGCCAATGAAAAAAAGTAGGAGGAGCATGACAAAAACACAATGTCTATCCTTCGACAGGGAGACAGTAGAACACACACACACACAAAAAGAGTAGAAATCTTTCCACAAGACCTTTTTAATTTCATTCAACCTGTTATTTCATTCTCGGTCTAAGACATTTCAGGACAATTTATTTATTTGACTTCCGTTCTGAAAAGCAGTACTTTTAAATGTGTGAAATGAGGATTTGAAATTGTAATTAGAAGCTATGACACAGGTATAGAACAAGTCATTGAAATGACTAAAGATGTGACTGATGGACGGCACCCTCCTTCAACTCCCCCAATCTCTCTCCAAAGAAAAAATAAAATTAAATCTTACTGTAGAAACTCATCTTCCCAAAGGAGGAGACTGCTATAAAGAAGTACCAGGGTGAAAGTCTAAATCCAGCCTGCAAATTCATCACCGTGCAGCTTTGATTACTTGTCTCTGCACGTATAGGTCTGGCAAAGAAAGCTTTGCACCAGTTTGCAAAAAACATTAAAGGCTGAAGAGAGATTAAGAATTAGTTATTTACATGAACTGGAGTCCAGAGTCCATTTTAAGGCAGTATGGTATTACTTTTCATTTCAAATCTGTTGACACTTTTATAAATATATGTGCGTATAATTTGCTCACCAAGGGATGTGTCTCAGTTCAGGATGCATGGATCCTTCTGTTCCGAAGGAGACAGCCAGTGCTGTTATATTTAGTACTGCAGTCTCTCCCAGGTGAAGGTTAATAAAGAACAACCACGCGTCAGCAGTGTATGTCAGAACATAACAAAGACTTTTCAACTTTAGAACTACATTTGATGTCTCAGTAGCTAGCTTGCCTCTCTCTGTATCATGACATAGTGTTTGCATTTGCTGTGGGACAGAACTACATAACCAATGTTATGTTTTTTTGGTTTTTTTTGTTACAAGTGATTGTAGCTTACAAAATCGTTCCATATATTGGATCAGTTTTGCACTTGCAGTTCAGGTTTGAAATGATAATGTTGGAAAAATGCATGTTATAGTGGTGCTGCACTAGTTTAAAGAAAATGATCAGTTTCCATGTGTTTACTCAGAGGAAATCATACACTTGCACTTCCTAGGTCATTTAACCTCTGCAGTGTCTCCTGGGCTAATACTGGTAGTGACTGAAAGCATGTCAGTCAATAGGGGAAGAAGCTGGTTGGTTAATCGCAGGAAAGAAGCCAGTGGAAGGCTGGGGAATTGACCATGAAAGTGCAGCACTGCATGCAAGCATGGTTTGCAAATATCTTTAACCTAGTATAGTAGCAGATAGTATGTTTTAAAATGAAAATGCATGTTTACTGTACATTGAGACCTATATAATGAATGGAAGTGAACAGCATGTAAGACTTATGGAATTATTTGTTGGATACCACTAACCCATTTTAAAATGGAGTGCCTTTGTACAGTAAATCAAGGATTTCATCTTTGGAACTCATTGTCTTCAAGCATAAACATATAAATATTTATCTGACCAGGGTGACAAATCCTTTAAATATTGACTGTGATCAGGATTGTGTACACAGAAATGGTTTTACTTGTTTTATGCTTTTATTTGTATTAATGTCTTTATGATTGATTGAACGCTGATTTATTGATTTTATAAGGTGGTTATTTCTCTTGTCAGGAACCCTTTGAAATGAGATGTATATCTCAAGGGTTCTCTCTCCTGGTTTAATAAATACATGTGAAATTTTAAATGAAGTACCAAATACATTTTTCTTTGAAAGCTGTATTCATATCATTTAACTTTTGCAGTTAACAAAATGAGAGTACATTCTCATAACAATATAGTTTAAAGAAAAAAAAAAAAACAGGTAGAAATGCCAGTTAAAAATGCTAAAAAAAATGACAAATGAGGGCAATAGCACTCAATGGGTTAAGAGCAGGGCTCACCCATGTCCAGTGGCTAATGCAAAAGCTTAGTTCTACATAAACATGTGCAAATATGGAGAATGACAACTACTAAAAAGTAGTACAACATCCATCCATCCATTACCATTAACCGCTTATTGCTTAACAGGGTCGCGGTGAGCCGGAGCCTAACCCGGCATACACAGGGCGCAAGGCGAGACTACACCCTGGACAGGACGCCAGTCCATCGCAGGGCACCACACACACTCACTCACTCACACAGAGGGCAATTTAGCGTGACCAATCAACCTGGACAGCATGGCCATGGATTGTGGGAGGAAACCGGAGTACCCAGAGAAAACCCACGCGAACACGGGGAGAACATGCAAACTCCACACAGACAGTACCCTAGGCCAGATTCGAACCCAGGACCCTGGCGCTGTGAGGTAGCAGCGCTAACACTAGTACAACATCTTTGACAAAAACATTTCAACAAGAACCCTTTATCAAAGTCTTAACTTCCTATTTAGTACATATTTTACAATTGAGTGCCAATTGATTTACTCATCTGTGTGGACACATGTAGTGTATCTAAAGGGAAAGGGTTTGGCTTTGCGAACAGTTTTGAAAAATCATATTATGTACTGGATATATGAAATGATGGATAGCATGCAATTGATAGAGTTGGGTATGGGAAAGTGAAAAGAGTTGAATATCTGCTAACTTGGCATTTTCAGATCCCACTGGGGAGGGGAATTAGAGCAGACTGACAGAGGGCTCTATCCAGCGCGTGCCAGCAGAGCTCAGAGTTACCGATATTACCCAGGCCTAGGCTGCCAGGCTGTCCCTCTACGCCTGCACATCGCTTAGATTTCCTTGAGGCAAACTGGGCAGCTGCTCTCTGAGGCTTTACCCCAGCCTCCTGTTCTAATGGCTTAAAGATGAAGAAGGAAGTTTTTAATGGTGAACAATAAATGTTAATAGCAATTCCCATTTTAAAAAGCGATCTTCCAGATTATGCAAAGATGTAAGTGTGACGCACAGATGGACACATTTACACTACCCCAAATGTCCCAGAGAATCGAACACTGTCAGTACCTTATTATAACTAATGTTAATACCAAGTTGACATAGTATGTAAAAATACTGTTTTTGCATTTTTCTTCTACATTGGAGTTTATTGAAATGTAACAAAAACAACAAACAAACAAATGGCTCCAGAGAGGTTGGTCGACTAAAACGACCATTTAGACAGGCATTCAAATAAAGTCTTGCAAAGTGTATTGATCGCATATCCATTGCTGCATACTCAGCTTCCCAGAGAAGGTTTGAAAAGTTACCGGAAAAGCTAAACCACAAGTAAACTAAAAGAAGTTTAAAAAAAAAGTACTGTGCACTCAGAACGCTACCTTGGGTGTACATTCCTCGTTGTGATTATCACTCCACGTGTTCACTATACAGCCCGGTGATATCGTTAATCACCATTGCCAATTGCACTGACTTTCTGCTGAATATGAAAAACGCAACTTAATTAATACATTTACAAAAAATGCGCACTGTAGTTTCATCACCAAGGGTTGTTGTCGACCTCCTCCCTTCAAGAGGGAGGAGTGATCAGGGAGGAGAAGGGAGGAGGGAGGTGGGAGAAGAGAACAGGGAGGAGGGAACATTAAAATAAGACCTACGAATTTGTGCCAGTATTATTTACTAATACTGTACTCATATTACACATACATGTAGTGTATGGAAAATGGCAAAGGGTGTATACGTTTGATGATTTTAAATGCTTCTACCTTTAAGTTTTGTTTCTAAATACATATTTCAAAATTACATGAGTCATCTAAAGCTGGATATAGCGCATATTTCACAGCAAATATTAATTTAATTTTCACTTGATCTATTTTGTGTTTTTATATCTAAAAAGCAATTCTAATACCAAAAGTTAACATGTATGAAACCACGGCGATGAATAAATTAACATCATCAGTAATCAACATTCCACGAAATGCTGACGCAGACGCAGATCTCAAAATAATGCAACATTCAGCATGACAGCCGCTACGGTGTCCATATTAGGACACAAACATACAAGAGTCATTCTCTGCGCCATCCTAAAACCACTCCCTCCTCCCTGCTTCATCAGTCCCTGTTCCCTCCTCCCTGTTCCCTCATCCCTCCTCCCTGCTTCATCAGTCCCTGTTCCCTCCTCCCTGCTCCCTCATCCCTCCTCTACTTCATCAGTCCCTGCTCTCTCCTCCCTGCTTCATCAGTCCCTGTTCCCTCCTCCCTACTCCCTCCTGCCTCATCCCTCCTCCCTACTTTTTCAGTCCCTGCTCCCTCATTCCTGCTTCATCAGTCCCTGCTCCCTCCTCTCTCCTCCATGCTCCCTCCTCCCTCCTTCCTGCTTCCTCCTCACTGTGTACTTCATTGCACAAACCCTTAATAAATCAAAAATACCTTTGACTTTTTAAAAATAAATCCCTAGGATAAATAAAAAGAATGATCTCAGAGGATTTGGGCATTTCAGCTTGGAGATTGACGGGGGTGGGGGGGCTTGCATTGTTTCACAAAACTGATTTAAACTTTCTTTCATCTCCTCAGAGACGCAGAGCCAGCCCAGGGTTTCCACACATTATGTGCAAAATGGGAGAGAAGATGCACATGATTCAGGCAATTTCATGTCTCAGCTAGATTTCTATCCATCTGCTTTGATATGATTGCTGTGACCAATGGAATCAGTCCAGGCATTGTGCTGGCCCCTGAGGCCCTTTAAGTTGAAGAGCTGGTGAGCTGCCACATTACCCACCTCAGTAATATGAAGTAAAAATTGGAACGCATTGAAGACCTTATCCAATTAGGACTATAAGACTTTGAAAGGAGTTTTGCAGGAGTTTGATTTGGTCACAGTCTTTTTAGTGCGGCTTGAAGGTAAACCCAAACTCTCAGGTCTGTTTTAAGGAATATCTTTTGTTAACGACTGTTAATGAATTAATTAAATGAAGTTCACAAAACTTTTTTTCAACACGTTTTAAGAGTGCTGATTCTCATTTCTTGAAGTTAAGTTCAGGTGGGATCGGCCCACAGATCATTCTATTTAATGAGTGATGCTTCATGTACTGATTGCTGCTTTATTTGTGGAGAACAGGGACGACTTGATCAGTCCCCACTCCCACTCCCTGCTCCCTCATCCCTCCTTCCTGCTCCCTCCTCCCTCTTTCCTACTCCCTCCACCCTGCTTCTTCCTCCCTGCTCCCTCCTCCCTCTTTCCTACTCCCTCCACCCTGCTTCTTCCTCCCTGCTCCCTCCTGTCTCCCCCTGGTCCGTCCTCCCTGCTCCCTTCTCCCTCATCTGTCCCTGCTCTCTCCTTCCAGCTCTCTCCTCCTTCCTGCTCCCTCCCCTAGCTCCTTGCTTCCTCCTCCCTGCTCCCTCCTCGCTGGTCCTCCCCCCTCCTGCTCCCTCCTCCCTTTTCCCTGCTCTCTCATCCCTCCCCTAGCTCCCTCATGCCTCCACCCTCCTTCTTACTCCCTCTGCCCTCCTTCCTACTCCCTCTTCCCTGCTCCCTCCCCTGGTTCCTCCTCCCTGCTCCCTCCTCGCTCTTCCCTCATCCCTTCTCCCTGCACCCTCCCACGTCATCCCTGCTTCCTCCTCCCTGCTCCCTCATCCCTGCTCCCTCCTCCCTGCTCTCTCCATCCTCCTCCCTCCTCCCTGCTCCCTCCACCCCCCTCCTGGTCCCTCCTCCCTACTCCATCCTCTCTGCTCCCTCCCCCCTCCTGCTCCCCCCTCTCTCCTCTCTCCCCCCTACCTGCTCCCTCCTCCCTCATCAGTGCTCCCTCCCCCTCATCCCTGCACCCTCCCTCCTCC
Source organism: Acipenser ruthenus (assembly GCF_902713425.1). Taxonomy (NCBI): domain Eukaryota; kingdom Metazoa; phylum Chordata; class Actinopteri; order Acipenseriformes; family Acipenseridae; genus Acipenser; species Acipenser ruthenus. The sequence goes on along the minus strand of NC_081201.1, from coordinate 8,668,842 downwards.
CTGCTCTCTCCTCCTTCCTGCTCCCTCCTGCCTTTTCCCTCCACCCTCATCCCTCCGGACTGCTCCCTCCTCCCTCTCTGGTCTCTCCTCCCTCTCTGGTCTCTCCTCCCTCCTCCCTGCTCCCTCCTCCCTGCTCTCTCATCCTTCCTGCTCCCTCCTCCCTCCTCCTTCCTGCTCCCTCCTCCTTGCTCCCTCTTCCCTGCTCCCTCCTCCCTGCTTCATCAGTCCCTGCTCCAGTCTCCTTCATCTCTCTTCCTTGTTTCTTCCTTAAAACATAGATACCATCTGGATATATATTTTATTTATTTTCTGTGCCACAATTGCTCGTAAACTGAATGCATTTCTTTCAAACACCCTGTGGTTCAACTGTGTTTTTGAAGGGTAGTGTTTTTACACATTGTATTATATTACCATAGAGTAGGATAGCTGTATTGAGTTTTTTTGAAAGATACTGAACTTGATAACACACAGAGAGAATCATTATTGAAAAGGTAAACAGAAAAAAATGAATGTATTTAACTGCCTACAAAAGTAGTGAATAACTGAGGCACTAATAGAATGAACTAAATTACTTAATGTTCCCTAAACTAAACCGTACAGATGCATAGCTATTAGCTGGGTGGTATTCATGTGATATATAGTCCAATGCAACATGTTTCTAGTTGAGTAAAAGAAAGAGGCACTGTCTCATCAACTCACCCCCCTTCCCATATTTCTGTAACCCTTATTTTCTCCTTCTTACATTAATTGTACTGCATTGATCTGCTATAAGCACATCCTGCTACATTGACTTTTTTTTTTTGAGAGGGATTAAGTGAGGGAGCTGGCAGGCACTTTTCCATGTTATCAGCATAGACAATCACTCAAATTGAATAAATTATGAGCAGGCAAGTGCAGAGAGGGAAGATTAAAAGCAGATCTCTGTTTTATAGGCAAACAACCAGCAAGTTTGGCATTTTCTTTTCTTTTCTAAGAGGATGCAGGGGGCAGTGAAACTGTTTTTCCACGTTGCATTGCTTAAAATGACTTGGTAATTTGAACCAAGTTGCAGGATAGGGATGATCTGTGGTCTTGTTACATCTGCGTTTTAGAAACTCACTAGTGTTATTTTTATGAAAAAAATTCCTGCATATCTAACGCAGAATTCTGTGTAAACGCGACCTCTGTGCCATAGTCTACTGTTGCTGTCTAATGTATTATCCCTGTGGTACATTTACAGAGAACCGCATTTTTATTTGTAATAAACTAAGAATATTTTTTGGCACATGTTACTGAGAACATCAGAAATTAGTAATACATGGAAGCACCTGTCTGTCCATCTTTATGTCACACTTACATTTTTGTGGTGAAACTTGGTAAGGACATTCTTTAGCATAAGTTGTTGAGAGAAGTAGATCATCTAATACAAACCATCCCACTTGATCCGCCCTTATTTACTAGATGTGTCATCTATACAATTAACCCCAAATAAATGAGACTAAAGTACAATGCAATGGGGGAGAGCTGTGAATAAGTAGAGGGGATTGTTTTCTACAAAGATAAATTAATTGACAGAATTTTGCTCATGTCTGTCTGTATGTCAAACATATATTTGATATGTACAGTATCTAGAGAACCGGTCATCCATTTGTGACATAACTTGGTTCTAGGTGTTTCTTGCTTGTGATTTTTTTAATGCTCTTGAGGCCATATCTTGGGAGCTATTTAATCAACTTACAATATAGTTCTCATTAGCATTATACCAGTATGTTTGTATTTGCTGTAGTGGTATGTCCATGTTTCAATCTGTGCATATACAGTATCCATGGAATAGGATCTCCAGGGAAATATAAAGATGCAAGAGGCAGATAGAAGCAGTAGGGAGTACTAATTGACATGTCGCTGGAGTAGCAACTCCCTGCGCCAGGAACACTCTGAACTCTACTTGTCCTGGCTCTTAATGACAAACACATGTGCACATCTTCTATTATGGCATATCTGGTCACTGTCACTAAGTAACTAAAAACTATTGTGTCATGTCTGAGTTCCTGCGTATTTTTCCAAATGCTTATACTCCATATGCCTTCAGATTATGATTCTCTCAAACTGTAACTGAAAGAATATCCATAGCAAGTTTCAGCACAACTGGATATGCTGTTCTCTAGAAGTAAAATCACTATTTTTTATTTCTAAGTGAAAGCTAGGTGCACTTTCATATTTGGTGTGTTCATTTCTAGTTCTGAAACTAGTCATTCAGTTTAAACCTTTACAAACTAGGCATTCAGTGTTAAGAACTGACCCCCAACAGGAGGTCCATTCAGGGATGGAAATTAGACTCCCAGTGCATAGCAGTTTGATCCATTCATGGTTTTATAGAAAACTGGCAAAGTGGTTAACAGGGCCTGTTCCTCGCTGCCAGATTACACTGGAGCGTTATTGTCACTAATTACCAAATTCTTTACAAAATTATAAAAGTCAAATCTGCAGCGCCAACTGTTTCCCCAGAACAGCCAGGATGTGCAGCGTTGCAAAATTAGTCGTAAAAATGTCAACAAAGTGGAGCTGTTAAGTGCAGAGACAGCATGTCTGCGCACACGGTTCCCAATGGCCTCAATCAAGCAGAGCGCTTTCGCTAAATAAACGGAGCCGCTGCCGCCGCTAATAAACTCTCGCTCTAATTACTGGCTGCTGATGCATCGACTGAGGCAAATGAGATTCTAGCAGCCATTAATTATCTAACGAAGCCAGTAGTGTCGCAGACAAGGTGCAGCTGATTAAATATTAAACAGGAGCATATGGGGAGTGCTGGGGAACGGAAAAATGGAAGAGGCTCGACATCAGAAACATGAAAAAGAAGCGTTGCTCGGAAGAGAAGGCTGTGCCAAGGGGTGTCTCACTCGGAGGACCCAGAAAGGCAATTAGGAGAGAGAAAACAAAGCAAACAAAGAGCCTGACTTATGAAACTGAGCTCTGATGAAAGAAGCAGGGTTTCAAGAAGTGACACGAATTCAGCAGGGAGGGTTTGAGGGAGATCTCACAGTGCTGGACTGATGTGCTTATAATCATTTAAATGGGACTGGACCACTAAATGCAGGGATGGTAAAAAGACATATCAGTTTCACCTGTTCCACGTTTTAATACAAGCTCGATTAGCCACATTGTCTATGTAACAAGGTCAGGTGTCTCTTATTAAACCCATAGTAAAACCATGAATGGATCAAACTGCTATGCAATGGCAGTCTTATTTCCATCCCTGAGTGGACCTTGAGTGATGCTGGTAGCAACTACCTGCAAAATAACTGTTGGCTTGTTAATGATGAAGGATTTCAGATCTCACTGCACATGTATATCTGCAGATCAGATCTCCCAAGGGCACTGCCCCTTTACAGCCTCGCCGCACCTGACCTGTGGGTGGACTGCCATTTTGAAGGGTTAGATGGCATCTCAGCATCCTGTGGTAAATTTAATGCCCAGGCCTCTCTTGAGTAAAAGACTGGCAGGTGTGACAAATCGTGTGACAGTTTTGCGAGGTAAAACTGCTATCCACTGGGGAAGTGAGCACAGACTACCAAACTCATTTCACTCCAGAGATGACAGGCCGGTGCATGAGACTGGAACGTGATCCATTAGTGTCAGAAGGGTTATATTAAGATATTAGTTAGTGTTTTGATTCATCACCACTTCCATTCCTTGCTTTCTCACCATCAACTGGTGCAGTGATGTCACTTAACCCTTAAACTGCTGCCACAAATGTAGCGTATGTTTGCAGCAGTGAAACAGGGTGTGACAGGGTGGATGGGTGCTGTGTACAGTGTTAGAAGCTGTAGCTTTCTCAATTGTCTATCCGATTTGAGGAGATATGCTGCACTTTTGACCTGAACTTGGTTCAAAAGCTTATTTTTTATTTTATTTTTTAATTACCAAAAATATGTTACAAGCACATCCGCACCTCTTTATACAAAAAAATAAATACATTTAGGATAATGAAAACAATATAATTCTCTCTCAGTAATTGTATGTGTTAAAGATGTGCTGAATGTTAAAATCTGCTATATGGATGTGAAACCTGGACCATAAGCAAGGTGATGCAAAATAAAATAGATGCAGCAGAGATGTGGTTTTTGCGCAGAATGCCAAGAATTCCCTGGACAGCACGGAAAAGTAACAAAGACGTACTTAACACAGCAAACACCACCAGGAACATCTTGACACAAATAAGAACAAGACAGCTTACATTTCTAGGACATATTTTAAGGAGGAATGGGTTGGAAAACCTGAGCCTAACCGGTATGACTGAAGGGAAGAGAGCGAGAGGGAGGTGGACCTAGGAGAGGGATGGAAACTACTCCAGCTGGCAGCAGACAGGACAAGGTGGTGGAAAATGATAGTCAACGTCAAGGACATGGCACCCTGATGGTGATGGTGATGATGATGATGATGAGTGTCAAGTTTTGAACCACATTTTAAGAATACATTTTAATGACGAGTAAAAACTGTTGTTCTAATAACACCTGTTTAATGTCCTGGTAAGTTTGGCTGGTATTGCTTGTATAGTGAGGAGTAGTTATGCCACTACACTGTTTTTATCGTTGCTGTTTTCTCACATTATCACCTGCTTACACCACAGTGCAGAACACCAATTCATTTGGTCATAATTTCCAGTGACAATAATTAACATAAATTATGTAATCGGCATCTGTAATTTTTTTCTGTTTCCAGTAATAACTGTTAATATTGATCAGGTCAAGGTTAGAGTAATATAATGATATAGAATCACTTGGTAATGTCCTATAATTTCAAATGTAAGCAAATCTGGAGGTTTTATAATATCTGAAATCCACAATCCTTCCCCCTGTCCACCATCTCGTCACAACACATTTTACTTAACATGTAATGCTTAGTGTAAAATGTATTGTGCTATACATAGTACAGGATAATGTGACCATGGATTATCTTTTAGTTACAGGGTATATAAAATTAAATCATGAGCTTGTGTACAGACTACAGCCCTCCTCATTTGTACCAAAGGTTGGCAGGTTACAATTTAGAAGCCGAATTAATGGGAAATCAGAGCACACTGAGAAGAATGAATGGGTTTTCTTTGAATGAATGGGTTTTCTTTCAAGGTGTGTGAAAGCGCTGGCAGCCATGAGGAAAGCCTGCCTGTGGCACAGTTTTTGAGGCCCGCTGCTTAATCTCCGATGAAACATGTCTATTATCTCTGGCTCCCCAGGAGAAAGAAGAACAGAACGGATTTGATTAAGAGCAGATTAACCTCTGCACCGCTGCGATCCTGCCTGACTTTAAAAAAAGTTAAACACCTGTCATCGCAGCCTGACAAATTCTGTTTGCTCCAGACGCTTTGAGACAGTAAATGAAATGCTGCTCTAATTAGGGAAATGGCATCCCAGAGCCATGTGGGAGCAGACTGCCACAGAGACGGTCAGCGAAGGGCCTGCTGCGCCCGCCAGCCATTGCCTTTGCCAGATCTTCAGAATTCCAGCCATGTTATTGTATCAGCTGGTGTTCTGCATGCAGCTGACCCTAGTTTGTACAGAAATGAACAGGAAGTAAAGAACAAAATGTAACATTTTATACAACTGGCCCTTGGTCCTCATCTATTACATGGACTACTGCAGTATTTAAATAAGTATGTGTTTAATGTTCTTTACAGTATTTCCACATGTAAAAGACTTACAGCCCTTATCGGGGATTCTACAGAGGGCTAATGGTTTTTTTATGGAATTGACTGAGCTTCCTACCGAGAAAGGTTGTTTGATGCATGTTGGAGCTCAGTCTGAGAGTGGATATCTCAGCTGAACTTGATTTGTGGCAAAACACTTTTGTATGGGATCTACAAATTCTCATTGAGGTTTTGAATAAAGTAATGCTCAGACATGACAATATGATTTAAAAATGTCAGTCTGTCTCTCTAGCCTGAAAATAAACAAGCTTACTTGTACCACATGAGCTCTTTCAAGAACTGTACCCTACCTTGTGAGGGAGGACAAACTACCCAAATAAGAAAGTAGTCTACTTTAGTTAGAAAAAAAAACAACCGTTGTGTGGCCGTAAGCCTGATAAAAGGTTTGATGGATTTGTAAAACATAGTTATTCCTGGAACCTTCATAGTGCCATAATCAAAAAGACATGCAGTGCCCTGCCTTTTACTGAGGAGCTGTGAACTCTAAGCTCCAAACCATGCAGCATTTCTCAGCTCTGCCTTGATCCATAGTTAGTCAACAGTCTGCTAAAGCATAACATTTGTTGCTGTTTTTTGTTTCCAATGTAGTACCTGTCAGGGTCTGAGGCTTCGTAGCTGTTTTCACCCACACACATTTCAATAAACACTCTGCAGTGACAAGGGTGCGAGCAGGACCATTTACTGCAGCTTAAAACAAATCAGTGGCATGCTCCCCTGCTACCGACTAACTCCCTGTGGTCTTATTATGTACAATAGGGCCGCAGTGAAAATGCAATATTTGTTACATTAGATAAGCCCAACATGCTTGATTTTGTATAAAAATACACCCAGGACCACAAAATCATGGGCTTGCCATCAGTCTTATATTATTGAATCAATGACAGTCTTAACAAACATTTTCATGGCATGCCCCAGTATCACCTCCAGTATATTGAGATCAAGTGCTTGTGCCTTACTGTAAGTAATGAAAGCAGTAGTGATTAATTCCACTGTCGGCTCACATACATAATATGTAATTTATATGCCTGTCTAAGCAGTGTTTATGTGAGCGTGTGGACAGGTTGATCTCACTTGCCTATATATATATATATATATATATATATATATATATATATATATATATATATATAATATTTATTGATTTCTTCTAATCATCTGTTATTAAAGGCATCTGAGTTGGCCCTTGCAGTTCTAGAGCTATCTGTAATGTTTATTACTTGTAATTGGGGATAAACCAGAAAGAAACAACTTTGTGAAGTAGACAAACGCTTTTGTTTTTGCCTCCATCCTTCTATTTCGATTGGCTTTACCTCGTTTCAATATAAATGCATGGCCAGCAGGGAAACGTTCTATCTGCTGGACCCAGCACTTACATGTAACTTTGTTGTTTTGAAGTTAAATAAATACAAATGTAAGTGACACCACTGGCTCAGGCACCAAGTGCAGTGTAGTAATGAAGTAGCAACACCATAAGAGCCCATCAACACAGTTAGTGCAATTGTAGGATAATCAATCACACATTTATTATCAGTTAGTCCCACACAGCAAATCAACCTTAGCAAAGAGACCAAAACGACATGATTTAATGCTGGATTTAATATAGTGAAATTAATCAAATTACTAGTGACGGGTCTAGTTATCCACAGGGAAGAGCACTGAGAGGGTTTATTATGAGCAGGCTAATTCTTACGTGAAGAGACACAGGACTAGGACCCACTTACACAGCCAGGGGATTAGTTGGAGGGCATCTCTCTTATTGGTCACCCTGCTTTCCTGTTGTGAAACATTGGAGACTTGGAAATTTCTGCATGAATGGAACTGTTAGCATGATTTGAATGAATTGTTCTGACACCAGTGGCACTGATTATAAATATTAAGAATAGCAGAGCTTTAAAGGTAAACCACAGAGATGGTCATATTATGGGGCAACCATAGTAATAATATTGATAGTCCAAGGTAGAGGTAAGAAAGTGGAACCTTGCTTGACACTTCCTTAAGGCCAATTCACTCGGTTTGCTTTGAGGCTTGAGCAGGAAGACTTTAAAGGCTTTAGGCGGAGCTGTATCTCTTTCAGGGTTGGTTTGTAATTGCTCCATGTTTTATTTGCAATACTTTTTTTAACACCCCAGCTTTACACTAAACATAGAGAGGGTTAATTCTACAGTAATTTGGACTTTTAACTGAAATCATTCAGGAGTGCTGACGATAACCTCTAAATCTGTTCTTAATTGCATTCCATTTCACTACACATCTGTAGTAATTATCATGCAGAATGAGGTATGTGTCCTTTAAACTTCTGTGTTATTTTTAATAGTCTTTACAACAAATACAGTATATTGTGTAATTATACTTTCTTGTCATGAAGTACTAAACTAACGGAAACATATGCGTTTTTTTTTATACATATAATTAATTAAACTTGGCTTACTACATTTTCTCTGTCTTACTTTTCTCATTACCGTATGTCATTATTGAACAGCTTAATTTGAATTTACAGTCCCACTGTACCTTTAAATCCTGTTAGTCTTGAAGTAACAGTATTTGCTTGTTGAGGTTTAATTAACCTTGTGATAGTTTATAAGAAGATTAAACAATATTCAGACACGGCCTTTAAGAATATTTCAATGAGAAAAATAAGCTGGGTTGCTGTACTTGTGCATCTTCCACTAAACCATTTTCTCTTTTTATTTCTATCCATTGTCTTAGTATGAGACTGTTTCATGTGTTACTCAGCCCATTTTTCCTAACGCAGGTTGCGGATGATGCAAGCCAGTGCACAATCAAGGGGAATGATAGGGAGACATATGGCTTTTGGCATGTGACTTTCAGAGGACTTTTATTTTTTAATATTTAATTGATTTTATGGTAACGCAGACAATAGCATCAAGTATAACCTCGCTATGGCAGAGGGATTTTCAGCCATGTCTGTTCCTCTAGATACAGACTCTTCTTCATTGATAGTTCTCCCTGTATTTCTATATTGCTTTTGATGATTCTGGATGCTATAGACTGAAAATGAATGCTCTGAATTTTTATGCAACCCCCCACTGTTGCTATATCCTTTTACATTTATACACACTCCATTTGATTTGGAATTCACCAACTAGGCTCAAAATGAGATGCTTCAATTCCTTTACAATGTTTAAGGGAGGCTTGGTTTTATAGCTGGAAGTTATAAAGCACAATCAAAGAAGAACACTCCTTCAGGGTCAACGCTTCCTGTGTTGGGTTTCAAAACTAGGAACTTCTATCTGTCCTTATCGATTAACACAAGGAGACCATTCCAACATGACATGCTTCTGTAAAGTGATTCAATTAAATTTACCAGCACCTTTATAGTCTATTAATAAGAAAGTTGGATGGCAAATATAATTTGAAGTGTTACTGTGTGATACTGTTTTGTACAGTTCTAAATGCTTTAATGGGACACATTGAATTCTGTACTTATTGATGTATCTCTAATGTATTACAGTTCAGGTGACTTCCAGCAAGTGGCTTGTTCCCTAAAACCAGTTCTCCCCACCTAATGGCAAATATATCAATAACTACGACTAGTTTTATTTAACAAAAGCATGCCTTTGTAATTTGTGCCCTCCTGTACTGTTTGTCAACTGTATCTCTTGCTAGAGGAAGCATATGCTAATGACCTGATCCAAGAATGTAGGCTTTGGTTCAGGTTTTAATTAGAATCGCATGGTATTGAGACCTGTATGTCAAGTGTTTTTTCCTCTATGTGAAAATCTGGATTTGGTAACAACTCACTTGAGTGTGGCATTTGTGAGTAGTTAGCCACTGCCAAAAGTAATGACATAAAGATATTTTTTTTCCCTTCATATTTTCTTTTTTTTCATTATCAGATGAAAATTATTAAATTTTTCAAGAACATGTGTACAGCATGTCGAGAAGTCACATTGCTTAAATCTATAAGCAGAGAAATAAAGAATGACAGCTGCCTGGCAGCTCTGGATCTGCCACAGACTGCTGGTTGATGAGCGAGCCATGCCAGCATATGTTGTCTGTGTCCACAAACAGGACTGAAATATTACATACCATAGCAGTACTGAGCACTGTCTAACATTTGCGCATTAGCACATACACAGCAACTTAAGTTAATTGTTAGCAATGTGTATAAGACCAACAATACAACAGCATATCTCTAGTCTGTGTGGTATGTTTTGTTGAGACATTTCATAAAATACTAAATATTACTGTTGTTTTTTTATATATATGTCAAGAGGATTGGCCAGTATAGAACTCAACTAAAATGAGAACCGAGGAGTGATAGAATGAACAGGCTGATCAAACACAATTCTTCAGTCACTGAAGTCTTTGTATGGTAAGCATTTGAACCTCAAAATAGTGCACCACCATT